>NC_140487.1:106725385-107325385 GCF_964271855.1 Acomys minous | reverse complement strand
ACACCCCTTTCCTCAGACAGATCCACCTCCTCCTGGTCCTGGTATGGGCCCAGCACCCCAAGGATACCCTACTCTGGTTCTGGCCCACTTGGACACTCTTCCAGGTGACTCTGGGACTCCCCGTGGGTTTCTTCTTAAGGGTTTGTGTTTATGCCACCTGCTGCCAGGTATCCGAAGGCAGCGATTCCGGGCCTGTGTGGTCCTGGGCACTCCATTAATGAAGGTTTCAGACCTTTCCATGTTGAAGAGCACTCAGTCTGGGAAGAGAAACAGCATCCGGTGTTGAAAACATGAATCCTAGTTGTTATAGGTTGAGTAGGAGAGGCTCCCATAGACTCATATATTTGAATGCTTGGTTGCTAGGGAGTGTTAGGTGCGTGGCCTTGTTGAGAGTGGCCAGTAAGGTTTAAAGTGTTCAACCTAGGCTCTCTGTCTCTCTGTCTCTGTCTCTGTCTCTGTCTCTGTCTCTCTCCCAGTGTGTCTCTCTCTCTTTCTCTCTCTGTCTCTGTTTCTCTGTCTCTGTCTTTCTGTGTCTCTCTCTCTGTCTCTGTCTCTCTGTGTCTATCTCTGTGTCTCTCTGTCTGTCTCTCTCCCTGTGTGTGTGTGTCTCTCTCTTTCTCTCTGTCTCTCTGTCTCTCTCTGCCTCTGTCTCTCTCTCTGTCTCTCTCTCTGTGTGTCTGTCTCTTTCTGTGTCTCTCTCTCTGTCTCTGTCTCTTTCTCTCTGTCTGTGTCTCTGTCTCTCCCTCCCCGTGTCTCTCTCTGTGTGTCTGTCTCTCTCTGTCTCTTTCTGTGTCTCTCTGTCTGTCTGTCTTTCTCTCTGTCTCTCTCTCTGTCTTTGTCTCTGTCTGTCTGTCTCTCTCTCTTTCTTTCTCTCTCTGTCTCTCTGTCTGTCTGTGTGTCTGTGTATCTGTCTGTCTCTCTCTGTGTGTCTCTCTCGCTCTTTTGCTGCTTGGCAATCTAGATGTGGAACTCTCAGCTACCTCTCCAGCACCACATCTGCCTGCATGCTTCCCACCATGACGATAATGGACTAAACCCCTGAAAGTGTGAGCCAACCCCAATTCAATGTTTTCCCGTATAAGAGTTTCCTTGGTCATGGTGCCTCTTCACAGCGACACAACCCTAACTAAGACTGGCGGATGGCCCAGCAGCCAAAGCACTTGCAGCACAAACAAGAGGAACTGAGTTCAGATCCCCCGAACCTGTGTAAATGATGGGTAGGAAAGACATGCTATGCCAGCCTCAGAGGGCAGAGACAGGGCTCCCCTGGGCATGCTGGGCAGTGGTACTAACTGGATCAAAGACCTTCCCTCAGTGAATAAGGCAGAAGAGCAAATGAACTTGGATCCTGTACATGCACACATACACATGTGCATGTGTACCTGCAATACTATTATGCCTCAATACATGCACACTATACATACGTATACATGAAAAGAAAAAAAAAAGAGGAAAATTAACCTGAACCCCAGGACGCAGGGAAGGCCTTATAGAGACTGAACGCAGGTGACGGGGGACAGCAGACGTGGTGTCTGTCACCTGGAATTACTCCAGGAACTGACACAGGCTCCAAAGATTTGAGACATTGGCTTCTGTGACCAGAGCTCCTTCAGAAGTCTGGGAAGACGGCTGCAGCAACTGCGGCTCCCAGGGCCCTGGGACCAGCCTCTGATGCATCCCAGATCACCTCCACAGGCTGAGCTTCCTTCAACTTCTTGTCTCCAAATTGGTTCCCAGGTTGCACCAGGTTTGGCCTGGCCCCTCTCACTTGTGTTTCTGCCCTTTACTGTTGAGTTCTGTCTATTTCAACCTCTCACCAAAGGGGCTTTTGCTAGGAGTGCCTTCAAATCAGCAGCGCGACACATAAAGGCTGATGAATTTAAATATTTCCCAGTTAGCCTTTCAGCATAGGCAGTATGCTGCTGCCTCAGCTCTGGGAAGCAGGGGCCTTTGTATTCTCTGCAAGGTCTCATCCCTAGGCTTCTGCCTGTCACTAAAGAGACATAAACACTAGGCCAGGCCCCTCTCAGCCTGGCTTCCAGGAGCCCAAAGTCCCTCCAGGAGGTGAAAATAGTTTACAGTAGCCATGAGGTGGGATGATGCTCATTAACAGATACAGAGACAGATATCCGGGAAAGTGGGCATGCTGAGTCACACAGCAAGTCCTTCTGGAGACAACCTTCCAATTGTCACTTGAACTCACTGCTTCTCTCACCAGGGCGTTCTTGAACCTTGTTCTTACTCTGACTTCCCCTCACGAGGTTTCCTAAGCACCAGAGACATCGACGCTTCCTGACTCTTCCCTTTCGTGGCTCCCACACCCCTCCACACAAAATGTCACAAAGTCACCCGATTCCATACATGCCGTCAATATCACACGCATTCAACTCTACAGGTATCACTTTGTACACATAATCACATACAACCTCACACAGAATTGTGTGCATACAACATCACAAGCGGGTGCTCACAATATCCCCTGCACAGTCATGTGCACAAGACTTACACCCAGTTTTACACAAACATACCATCTCATACACTATTTCCCACACACTGTTGCAGTCTGAACGCTTATGAGTTAGTGGATTTCCCGGTTGGTGGTATTTTGAGCGGGTTGCAGGGGTTGCAGGGGCACTTTGGGAGGCAATAAAGCTCTGTGGGAGGAGCTAGAGTGAGATTTAGTGTTGCCATGGGAAAGACACAAGAGGAATGATCTGTCTTTGTCACAGGTAGACACAGCAAGAGGATAGCTATTTACAATCAGGGGTGTGTGTGGCTCCTCACCAGATACACGGCTGCCTGCAAACTTAATCTTGGATTCCCACCCTTCAGAATTGAAAAACGTGCCGATTGAGCCACCAAGAATATGGTATGTGTCACAACAGCATGAAGAGGCCAAGAAACTCACCTCACATGAACACGCAGGTGCTCTGACATCCGTGACCCCCATGGACCTCTTTATGCACATAGGAGGTCTCCTGCACTATCCTGTCTCTGCCATCCACAGCCCCCCCCCCCATAATGCCATCAACAGCTTTAGGAAGTAGAGGAGGGGAGGGCAAGCGCTTGGCCATCCTAGAGTGACAGTCCTCCTGGCTGCCGGTGTGGCCTTTCATCCATGGGCAGCATGCTCTACAGCAATGGGGGATCCAGTGAACTTTCCACTTCCATGCATGTCTGAGAGGGCCCTTGCTGGTCACCTCTCCCAGGAGGGTAGATCAATATTATTGTGATCGGGTAGCCGTGTCCTCAGCGTGGGAGTTGGCTGCAGGCTCTCTGCCTGCTTAGGATGTGCCTTGGCTTGTTTTCAGTTGCTGTGAGAAAACCCCGTGCCCAAGGGGATGTGCAGAAGGAAGGGTGGGTTTGGGGATTATAGTTCTGTGGGGTTTGAGAGCCCTTGATGGCAGCAAGTGGCAGGCGTGGCGGCTACAGCAGAAAGCTGAGGGCTCATATCTTAAAAGGCCATCATGAAACAGAGTGAGATAGACATGACAAGAGTCTTTAAACACTCAAAGCCTGTCCCCCCTCTCCCCAGTGACACACTTCCCCCCTGGTGACACACTCCCCCCCCCCCACACACTTCCTTTAACAAAGCCACACCTCCCAAACCTCTCAAACATTAACACCATCTGGGGACCACGTGTTCACACATCAGAGTCTAAGAGTCTGTGGTAGACACTCTCATTCAGACCTTTACAGAGCATACAGAGCATCCTCTTCCTCCAGACACACTGAGCTCTGTTCGGGAGACTGAAGGAGAACAGGACCCTGGTGGCCAGCCTGCTGGGGCTCCCAGCTGGAGAAAGGGGCCTCCCTGTGTATTCTGAGACACAGATATGTGGTATTGGATAAGAACCCTGACTTCTCTACACCCCACTTTCTTTGTGCAATGACCAGTGTGGCTGATTCAACAGGGAGAGGGGAGTAGTGGACACAATCAATTAGGATAAACCAATAGAATCGACTCGTTATGAACAATGGAGAGAAAACCTATTGAAGACCAACATCAGACTCTCAGAGACCCGTGGGGGTGGGGGTGGGGATAGCAAGAGTCACCAGTCACATTACTGGAGTCTCAGAAGGGGAGAAGAGAGGGCAACTGAAAAGGTATTTGAATAAGTACAGACTAAAAAAAAAAAATTCATTCAACCAAAACATAAACCTGTGGAGTCAGGAAGCTCAAACACAATCCCAGGGAACTTCATGTCAAATCACACCGGAATTAAACCCTGAAAACCAAGGAGGAGATGCCTTGAAAGCCGTCGGAGAGAAGCCGTGCTGTTTGTAAGCTACAGTTTGAATGACTGCAGGTGTCTCTCTCGAAACCAACAGGGCTCACGTGAAGTGCCGCGACAGTTTCTAAGCACACAGAAGGGAAGACCTGCCAACTACACATTCTCTGGATGGTGAAAGAACTATCCAGAATAAAAGGGAAAATAAAACTATTCTAAGATGGAATTTGTTGCTAGCAAGTGCATGGAAGTTCTCCAAGAGAAGTTGACGGTGGTGGAAGAAAGCTTGGAATTCCACGAGCGGGGGGTGGGGTGGGGGGTGGAGATCAGAATGGGAGAGACAAAAAAAGACTAGATAATCCCTTGTTTTTTTTTTTCCTCCCAGAGTCACTTAAATCATATTTGGTGGCTAAATAAAAAAAACATTGTAAAAGTCATCAAATGGTGACAGGATAAAGTACAAATTACAAGGTGAAAATTCCCCATGGTAGTAAGTTAACTTTGGGAAAAGTACTGAAGCGTGCATTAAACACTGTGGTATTGAAACTATTGATCTGATAACCAAGAGGATGCTAAGTACCGAATGCGTGGGTAACGTATACACCACGGATACTGTGGACAGAGCTGCAGCATGTCCTAGGCGGGCTAGAGTAGAACAGTGCAAACTTTTATCACACTACTCAGAATGGCATATGATTTTAAAGCTTATTAATCACTCTGCATCTTTTTTTTTTGTTTAATATTTTTGGACTGCAGGGCATTGTGAAAAATTGAAATCCCAGATGAGGAATTACTATGCACGACACAATGCCTAGCGCATTCTCTGACTCTCCTTGCGTGGAAGCTGTTTTAAAATGAGTCCAAGTGTTTGTTTTCAGGAGAGAGAGGGAGAGAGAGAGAGAGAGAGAGAGAGAGAGAGAGAGAGAGAGAGAGAGGGAGGGAGGGAGAGAAACATGGTAACACAGTGGTCCCTACATTAGTGAGGGCTGTGAGCTCAAGGTCATGCATTTGTGACAAACACCTTAATGCCTAGTACATGTGGTAGACAATTCGCCTTCAGTCAACGATAACTTTAATTTTTTTATTTAGCAGCCTTACTTCCTAGTTCATTACCACTCTGCATTGAAGCCCATTTGCATTTTGTAGGTTTTAAACGTCCAAGTTCCACAGTTGATCCGACGCCGTTTCTGCTGTATATTTGATGAAGATGAAAAAGCAAGCTTTACAGTGGTGTCCACGGCCTCAGCTGGTCTTCTGTTTTCAGCTCCGTTCTCTGCCACGACCATTGCCTCATTGCGCATAGTTCGCAGCTCTCAAATGCTCACAGGCATCACGACAGAAAGCCTCAGAATTCAACCCAGTTGGCTCAGATTGACGTCGTGTGCTCACACTGTGCCAGGATACAAGGCTCTGGTTGGCTAGGCCCGGAGTAGCAGGTAACCCTTCTACCCTTCACCTTCCCTGTGACACGCATGACTCAGTGCCAAGGGTCCCCCTCTTTACAGAGCTGTGGTTGTGCGCAATCAGTGCCTGCTCCCCCCAACAAAGGCCTCGTTTTTTAACCTAGTTGCTTCTGTGTAAACCACGCCTCCAAGTGAGGTCCTGCTGCCACACTGAAGGCTAACACGTCACCATAGGTGTTTGTGAGGGTCACAGCTCACTCACAAAAGGCGAAGTGTCCACAGAGGCCCACTTGAATGGGCCAGTGAGTCCACTCTCAAGCCACAGTGTGACCCCTCAGGCAGAGGGCTGGCTGCCAGGGAGGTCTGGAGGTCACACCACAGGATGACATTTAGCTAATGACGCCGGTCTGTCTCTGAGGCAGGGTGGTCACTAGGTGCCCGCAGGCTCCAGAGTGACCCCAAAAGCGTCAGAGTGTCCCCTGGATGCAGGCTGTAGAGCATCCCAGCTAGGCCTGACCCTTGTCTGCTTTCTGTTGCCTCTTACCCTCTTCAGTGACCCGAGTCACCCAGGCGTCCCCATCTTGAGCTTGCCTCCTAGACAGTCCATCTTACACCGAATCTCTGTTCCCTTAAGCCAGTCTGGCTAACAGTGACCCTATGGGGTGATGCTGAAAGGCACAGCCTCCTGCTCTGACTACTGCAGAGTGGTTTCTTCAAGCCTATCAGCCCCAAACCTCTGTGCTAACTCGTTCCAATTCTTCCCACATCTGCTGCAGGTTCCCACGACATCTCCCCTCTCCATATAATTACCGCGCCTCTCGCTGCTCCAGGTTTGATTAACCGAAGGTTATAAACAAATCCCAGAAACCAGGAAACCTCAGTGTCTCCCCTGAGTGGCCACGGTCTATCGGCAGATGGAAAATTGCTTTGCAACCAATGTTTTTGTTTTCTCGATTTTTTATATAGATAAAGACTTAAGCTAATTAATATATACTCCTTTCCATCTGCAGGTCTTGGGGCCCTCACCGCACAGTGAATTGGTTACTATGTTCCAATAAAGGATCTGTTTTTGCAATTAGGGTTCATTAATAGATTTACAAGGGAGGGGGAGGTGGCTAAGTCTCACTAAGAGGATTGTTTGCATTTCTCATTTTAATTACACAGTTATCTCCCAGACCAAAGCTCTGTGAAAAATGGGTGTGGGGGAGTCCTAACATCCCATCTGTCCTGAGCAGCAATGCGATTAACATGGCAGAAAACAGGAGCTGTACTGGGGCTCCGGGCTCCCCCAGACCACGAGCCTCCTCTCCAGCTGCGGGAGGCTAGGAAGCTTGGAGACTGAGCTCCAGGCTCGTCAGGTGTTTCGTCATGGGAGGGGCTGCCCTGATCATCACACTCGGTCCCTGGGGACTTAGGTCAGGACAGCTAACCATTTCTTAGGTACCTTCCAGGTGCTAGCAGGTTATGTCCTACGGCAAGGGCCACTCTCATTCCTGGACGCCTGTGAATGTGGCCCAGTACATGTGTAGAGATGGTATCAAAGCTGTAATGTCAAAGGTTAGACAAGCCCTGTTAAAGAGGTTTTTCTAGTTTCACCTTCACTGCGATCTGTTTTTAGACTCATGCTACAGACAGAAGAGTTGAGGCAGACGTCTGTGTACAGGGCCCTGGACTAGGAAGCGAGCAGGTACTGGCTCCTTGCTGTGCAGCTGTGGAGGATGCGGGGCACAGTAGAGGTACCTGAGCTCTAGTGCGGACATCAGGCCTGGGGTCTCAGGAGCTTCTATCATTTCCACTTTCTCTGCTGCTCCCTGCTGGCTCTTTCTGGGCCTCGGTTGCCTCGGCTGTGAAATGGGCCCAGGCGCCACGCAGAACGGGCATAAGACTGCTTGCTGTCTTGGTTAGGCTTTCTGTTGCTGTGACAGAACACCGTGACCAGAAAGCAAGTTGAAGAGGAAAGGCTTTATTGGGCTGACACTTTCACATTGCAGCCCACTATGGAAGGAAGCCAGAACAGGAACTCAAACTGGGCAGGAACCTGGAGGCGGGAGCTGATGCAGAGGGTGTGGAAGGTGCTACTTACTAGCTTGCTTCCCGTGGCTGGTTCAGCCTGCTCTCTTATGGAACCTAGGACCACCAGCCCAGGGGTGCCTCCCCCACTGATCACTAAGTAAGAAAACCCCTTAAAGCCAGGCATGGGGGCACATGACTTTAATCCCAGCACTTGGGGAGGCAGAGGCAGGAGAATCTCTGTGATTTCCAGGCCAGCCTGGTCAGTAAAGGCTACACAGAGAAACCCTGTCTTGAACCCCACCCCCCACCACACACAAACAGGATCTCAAGGAGGAATTTTCTCAGCTGAGGCTCTGACATAAAACCAGCCAGCACAACTGCCCTCGGCTGGGGTGCGTTGAAGAGAATATGCTGAATAGGAGGGTGTGGGGCAGTTTGGATACGGGGTGGGGGATGCTCCCTGTGGTCAGGAGCTGGGCTTCTGGGCTCTGGGCATCAGGTCAGCTCCGATCTGGCCACGCAGCTTGTCTAGCTATGGCCATGTTTCCCTTCGTCCCAGCAAACTTTCCCATGAAATAAACCAATGGCCTGCGGTCTCCTCTGAGAAGGCCAATCCTTGCTCCAAGAGTGTTTATTCCTCTCTGATTCCATTAGTGAGAGGGGCGTTGTCAGCCTCTCTGGCCTGGGAATGTTCAGACCCTTTATCCGTCAGGAGGCAGGAGCACACGCCTGTGAGTAGCGTCAGGAGCACCCCAAAAGGGGTCTTGTTCTTTTCCCTCTCTTGTCCCTGTGGGCTGAATCCTTTGTTTCCAGATACAGAATATTATTCTGAGCCAAACTTCCTGCAGTCTGTCTGTAGTTGTTGGTGGTGTTAGGGGTATCCGAGCAGAGACGTCTGCAAGATCCCAACATAGGTGCCAGAGCAAACCACTGATGAAGGCCCCAAGCCCTGATATGAATGAGCAAGACCTCAGGGCCTCAGGCGTGCTCAGTGTCTGTGGTCACATGACTGCCCGTAGGCCTTAGCTGCTCACCTAGGAAATGCGGACATCCCTTTGTCCCTAGGTGGAGACCGGATGGAGTAGAACGTGAGTGGCAGAAGTCAGGGTCACGAGTCACTAGGTATAGAGTTGAGCCGGGCCTTCCTCCTAGAGAAGGAGCTGGTGAGTGACGCTTCCGGATGAGACCCTTCCATCCCCATGCTGAGAAGAGACACTTCTTTTCTACCCCTCTTCCAGGGCTCAGGCCCTCATGGCTTCTCCCAGTATACCTCTCTTCTGTCTTTGTGAAGTGCGGGCCGCACCCTATTCTGTTATGGTGACAGGCATCCTTAGGGGGACCACCTAGGAAATGGTGTGAGCCATGACAAGGTGCTGGCACCAGACAAAAGGCAGAATAGCTGGGGATGGGGCAGCCAGTGCAGCAGGAGAGGCAGGGAGGGGAGAGCCAGGGAGAGCAGGAGAGCCAGGGATGGGGAAAGCAGAGGGTTGGGGAATGAGGGAGGTTTGGGGGAACCAGTGAGGCGAGGGCTGAGTGTCTTTGCAGCTCAGGTCATGGGTGGGTGGAGTATCAGTCACTGTGGGGCTTCCTGCTTCCTTCCCCAGTTGCTTCCTCCCTCCCCCAGAGCCTCCCAGGAACCCCCTGCTCTCTAGGGATGGGGGAGCAGCTCTGGGTCAGACATGGGTGTACATTTTCTATTTTACCAGCATGTATTCAATTTAGTGGGCATCAGAGGAAATACAAACCCCACAAGCAATTAGCACATCAAAGTTTCATTTCATGGACATTACTGCTCAGGTTGAGGCCAATTGGAAAAGAAGCCCATTTCTGGGTCTGTTTAAAGGGAACTGGGAGAGATGGTCTGCGGGTGGGCAGTGGCAGCGGGGTGGGAGAAGTGAGAGCTTGGGAAGAGACCCCCCCCCCAAAAAAAAAGGCCTGCAGTACCTAGAGTCGTGCTTGGTTCTATCTATGGCTGATTTGGCCCTGGGTAGGTCTTGTACCTCCAGCCTCAGTTTCCTCCTCTGTCAACATGGGCTGAGCGGCAGAAGTTTATGGATGGTGAGGGCTGGTGACATGAGGAGGGTGGAATGTGCCTGATTGTAGACTGAGACCCCAGGGTTGACTCAGGACCACGAGAAGAGCATGGCTTGTGCATCTTAAGAGCCAAGTCTGCAGCAGGTTGCCAAATCTCTGCTGGGGGCTGCTGAGATGCTGTGTGTGTGTGTGTGTGTGTGTGTGTGTGTGTGTGTGTGTGTGTGTTAGGCTTGGCAGCAAGTGCCTTTTCCCACTGAGTCCCTGCATTTTAATGTGGAGAGGAACCAGAGACCCCCTCAGCCCAAGCTTCTGCAGCAGACACTGAGGTGGAGGGAGGTGGGATTTTTCAGATCTCACTGTGTCTCCCGAGGCTTCTCTCACGGACTCGGAGCATGTTGTTACTATTAGGGAAATGGAAATTTCATGGAGTCATTTGTGGGGCCCACACCTCAGAACTAAGGAAGTTCTGTGAAAGGCTCACGGCAGCTTGTTAGACCCCACAACTACTCCGGTGGAGCGGGGGGGGGGGGGGGTGTCTCGGGATCAACTTGAGCTGTTCCAGGAGTGGCCCCTAATCACCTCCCCACAGGGACAGAAACGCCTCCTCTGCATAGTCCTGTGGATGACAATAAAATGCAGGGGTGAGATGTCACCTGTCCCATTGCTGCTGACCCTGAGCCTAAATTGGTCTCATGTGACTGCTCATGGTTTTCTCCTGGTCCTTTCCCAATAAAGGGACTGATCATGTAAAGAGGTGGCAGAGGGGTGGCAGGGGGAGGGGGGGCTGGAGCGCTAGTGGGGGGGGTGCGGTGCGGTGCTCAGCCCAGAGCCCAAGCCTGGCCAAGCATAGCTTGGCCATTGGCCAGAGGGCTCTGGATTCCCTGGGGTCAGGGCCAGGACGTGGGAATGCAATGGGCTCTCTCTGACCCTCCTCACTCACTGAAGTGAGCAGGAGTTCTTTCGGTTGCTCCCCTGGGGGAGGGGCCAGCCAGCGAGGCAGGCAGGTAGATGAGAGACGGGTGGCCATCTTGAGGTCAGGAAGGAAGGAGAGATGTCCCTTTTCGGGATTGAGAAGGCTGCACGGGCCAGAGGGGATGAGGCACAAGGCTAGTCTGTTAGTCAGGCAAGGTGTTATCCCAGACCTGCCAGTGACCTTGGGGGATGACTTTGGGCAGATTGCTCCATGCCCAGAACCCAAGGTCATCCGTCTATGAAACGGGCTGGAGAAACACTCTATTACTGGTAAGGGCTATACCAGAGTTTACCGAGAGCAATCATTCCAGAGTGGCTTTGCCTCTGGGGTGCTATTTGTCAGTTGGAGAGACTAGAAACACTTGGGAGATAGGCGAGTCCTTCAGGGGTTATCTTGATTGTGTTACTTGAGATGGGGCGAGTCACTGACTATGGGTGGCAACATTTCCTGTGTGGGATCTAGGATTGAGTGAACAGAACAAGGAAGCATGAGCCCTGCTCTGCCTGTCTGTCTGTCTATCTGTCTGTCTGTCTGTCTGTCTCTCTCTCTCCTTTCTGACTGTGGGTGCAGTATGCTCCCAGCTGCTTCAAGCTTCTGCCATCTTGATTCCTCCACCACTGTACCCTTCCTTGCACTGTGATCCAAAAACAATTGTTTTCCTGCTAAGCTACATTGGATGTCAGGCAGGGATTTGAATTCAACCCTGCCTGCCTCTGATACTTACTCTTGACTGGCCTCAGGCAGGCAACACCCAGGAGAGCCTGGCCTGCAGACTTGGGTGTTGAGACCTGCACTAGACTGTGCAAAACGAATTAATTAAATGCGGAACACGACTACAACAAGCACTTGTAGTTATTCATAAAGCCAGCTATTTTCCAGATAGAAGACATAATAAACTTGTTAGATCTATAATAAGCCTTAAAGCACCAGAACCGGGCAGATATCAACCCTCTAAGCAATTTTGTCTGCTTCCCACCCAAAATCCCAAGCACTTGCACATGTTCCGCTTGGGCTGCTGCTGCCCCGTCAGGCCAGTCCTCAGTGCAAGCTCCTCTTGGCCACGTGCTCCTGGTTACCTCATGACGACGTCCTGTCTCCTCTCCCTCTCTGACCTCTCTTCTGTGGTGTCTTCTGCTCCCTCTCCCCCTCCTGCCTCGTGGACTCGCACCTACCTCTCTTCTGCTCACTCACAGGCTTCAGTATCTTTGCTAACCAATCAGGAACAATTGCGAAACATTCCTTACATCGTCATGTGGATACAGGAGATGGTTCGACATTCACAACATTGCCTGTGGTGGGGCGGTAACCGGCTCTCTGGGCACTGAAATCAGCATGTGAAAACAGTGCGGGGAAACCCTCCTCCTAAGAGGACCTAAGCTGGACCTGGATGACGCTGAGTCCATGCTTCATTCAGCTTAGTGCTGGCTATTTTTATACGATGCATGGGGCCAGGCACTTTGAGAAAGGCCCTAGATAAAGCCAGTTTTGGGCTTTTGGTATCTTGCAGGGTTCAGGCTGGTAGACAGATGGGGGAAGGAAGGGCTCTGGGGCCAGGCAGAAAGCAAAGACTGGTGATGGGAAGTGACTGGAGAAAGTCTGTCAAACCCTGCCTTTTCCACTTCCGGAGACATGGAGAAGACTGGGAAGAATGCCGGCTCCGCTTGCTTGATCTAGTTATGGAGGTAAACTGGGAGACAAACAGTTGTGACTACAAACATCGGGGCTGTAGGTCCTCCACTACTTCTGTCTACGTGGCCCAGAGGAGTTCTGCCACCTCTCTGAGGCCAGTGTGTTCTTTTGGACAAGAGATAATCATAAAGATGGGGGAAGGAGAAGGAGAGGCAATGAGGATGATACTGAGGACAGAGCCTGACTCCTGCTTTGTTGCCCGGATTATATTCTCTGTTGGCTGCTCAGGGACAGAGCTGAGGGATCGATTAGTTTTGCCTGGAAGAGGCTTTATCAAAGAGATGATGAAATCAGGGCTTTGAAGGTTGCATAGGAGTTTCTTAACGGAGGGAGGGGAGACAGGGAGAGGATACAGTAGGAGTAAAGCCATGCTTGGGGGGGAGTGGGGTTAGAACAGTAGGGGACTGCTGTTAGCCCTCAGTCTGCTGGGCAACCTATGACGTCATAACCTGCCTGCCAATAAGTGGCCCAGCTCCCCAAGTTATAAAAAGGGCAAACCCACCTCTCTCTCTCTCTCTCTCTCTCTCTCTCTCTCTCTCTCTCTCTTCCACTCTACCCTTCCTCTTCCTTTCTCTTCCTCTCTTTTGCTGTCTCTGTCTTTCTCTCTGGGGTGCTCCCTCCCTCTCCTCCTCTCTCCCACAACCCTATAATAAACTTCTTCATATCATATCTTTTGCCTGGCATCTTATTTTTCATATTTAATAGGGTGGGGTAGGGTGGGAGGGCTCGTGAGTTAGGGAGGCTGGGTGTCTAAAGATAGCAGAAAACTCCTCAGCAGGTCACTGGGCCTTGAGGCCTGTGTGATTAGAATGGCTCTTCCAGTGACTGCTGACATCACAGGGGAAGGGAGGCAGGTGCCTCTATGTCAAAGTGTCCTCACTGAGAAGAGCAATCCAGCCTCCAGGCTCTGGAGCGGGGCCCAGTGAACAGCATGGCTTGTTCAGACAGGAACTGTCTGCCTCTGCCCAAGTCTCCCTGCTGCACAGACAGAGAAACTGAGGCTCAAGGAGACCAAGGGACTCCCTCTGGGCCTTGCTCTTGGGGAATGGTACATCGGGGACAGGAACCATGGGTCTTTATCCATGTGACAATTTGAACTGACAAAATTCCTTCAGCAGGGAGAGAAAGATGACAGCCTCTTTCCAGGGCCACGGGTGACTTTTTGTCTTGTCACCCACAAGCAAGAAGTGGATAAGTACGGGAAGGGGCCAGTCACCCTCTGAGCCCAGGTCACTGTCCCATGAGACAGTGGTAAAGCTGCTGGGGTCTGCTCTAGCAGGGTGAGCCCAGCTCACTCAGAAAGCCCAGTCATAAACCCTGCCTGCCATGGCCCCATGCCTTCCCTCAGCACCTGTAGAAATTACCCTTTTTGTCCTTAGATACGGATAGCTGGGTTCTTGTCATGGTCCATCTTGTTGAGTGTGCCCTGCCAGAAAGGGCTAGTCATGTGCCCAGGGACTCCTAAAAGGGAGCCAGTACTAGTCCATGGCAAAATCCTGGTTCTTGGCCCTGAGCTCTCTGGTACCTTGACACATCCTTGCACATCCCTTTCCCACACTCAGGGCCACCTAGCTTACTGCTCGCTGTAGAGGCATCCTCCTCTTCCTCAGACTTTTGGGCTCTGGCCGCCCCCCCCCCTTGTCCCTTCTCTGGGAAGAATTAGCTTCTGTTTGTCCCCAGACCTAAGTGCTGACCACACCTCTTGGGCATGTCCTTGATTCTCTCAAGTGGGTCACGGGCCCGCTTCTCACTCCCGTATAGCATGCACTCCTCTGTCAGGCCCCACTGTGTTGGCATTCTCTGTCACCCACTGGGCCTGCAGGGCAGTCAGTGATGGAGTCTTGGTCCTCGAAGAGGTCTCAGGGAAAGCCTCCATCAGTGCTGTTAGAAATCGCTTCAGGTTCATGGTCCAGCCTCCTCAGTTCTCTGTCTGAAGAGGGAAGGGCGAGATGCCACAGCTCCCAGGCTGGCCGTGGTGTGAAACATAGGTAGACTGTAAACACAGAGGACATCGTGTGCTGGGAAGGCTTTAACTTGCCCACCCTCCACAATAATTCCTTCCACTACCCCCCCCCCACCTCCACCTGTGATGCAGTCATGGCTCCCCTTGCCCCTCAGTGCCCTGCCCCTACCTTCTTAACCCCTAGGCTCGCGTTTCCTGAAGTTCCTCTTAATTAGTACTTTCTTGAGCTGGGTGTTCCCCAGCTTAGAGATAGCCTGCTTCTCCCTGCCGAACCAGCTATGGAATCTATCAGCCTGGTGAAAAGTAAATCCAGAACCTGTGTTGTGAAAGCTGAGGTGAATGGGAAACGCCATCAAACCCACCACCCCACAAAGTGTGCTCCTCAAGGCTGAACAGCCTTGCCATGTAATAGTGTTTTTTATTTGCTATTAACCCTATTTGAAACGAGGCTTTTGCATCGCCAGCGTGAATGGCACTGTGTTCCGTCAGGCTGGGCGATGGCGGTTTTTAAGTGCATGTGTAAGAACGCTTAGCCGTGTAAGAAGTCACTCTAGGCAGTGTTTGCACGCTGCGGCTCGTTCCTGTGTGGGTGTTTGTTGGGCACTAGAAGGGTGGCAAACTGCGTAGAATGAACCCAGGTTCACTACTCAACGTGTATTTTTCAGCCAGCGTTCTCTCCTTCAGACGCTCCTGTGCTGGGTTCTGGGCCAGGGGAATTAGGTCCTGATTAAAGGAAGGTGGTGGCATTCTGAGGCGCACTGCTCTACTTAAAGAAGTGATGGCAGCCAGAGAGGACCAAGGATAATGGAGGGGGGACGGGGCAGTTAAAAAGAAAGCAGCAACAGACTTTTACATTCTGGCCTAGAGACAGATGCCCACAGCTCTGAGAGCAGCAGGCAGCCCCAGGTGGCTCTAGGCTGGAAAGCAGGGCATCCAAAGAGACCAATAATCCCACAGAGTCCAAGGTCAGGTGCAGAGGGGCCTATGTGCCCTCTCTGTGCTGCTCTGCTTCAGCGGAGCCACCCCGATTCATTAGAAGACAAAGATGAAGTGTGGCGTGAGCTTCCTGTGTCCTGGGCACAGATCTGGGGTGGCCAGGGCAGCAGGCCTCTGTAGATGTCCAGCCCTGCCTGCCATTGCTCCTCAGACTCTGGCTCTGATAGCTTCAGGGCTGCAGATGGGATGGGACCTCTCAAACCAAATGGACAAGATTTCTGCCTGTCCACCTCTGGCCTGTAAGGGACTCATGGGAGGGTGTGAGAACTTGGGGTAGGGGTGGGGGACCAACAGGTTGGATTTCTTCTCTGTGGCTGACGATCTCCTGCACCCCATCAGACAGCTTTCCCTTGCAAAAGTCCCTGGCTGACAATCCCTGTGTCATCTCATAAGAGGCCACGGATCACACACAACTCAGCCACAGTCAGCAGACATAGGCTGCAAGGCTGCCTCCCTGGATGTCACTGATATCCATCAGGAGTGGCCTCAGCGGGGCGGGGCTAGAGGAACCAAGGACTCAGGGACCAGGGACTCAGGGACAGGCCCCAGGGAAGCGGCAATGTGCTTAGTCTGAGTCTTCATATCCCAAGCCCTGCCATTCTCTTGTTACTAGAGCAGGGTGGGGCTCTACTCAGAGAAAAGCCTCCCTCCCAGCTCGGTGCTCCACCTCCCTGCTCCGGGTCCTGAATCTTTGTGCAGCCAAGGAGATCCACCTAAAGTTTGAACCACTTACTCTCCTACGTATAGGGAAAGAAAACCACATCTCTTAAGGAAGAAGCCTGGGCTTCAAGCTCAAGGTGGGGTGCAGGTGTGCTTACACGGCATTCTTCCAACATGAGGAAAACACCATCAGAGGAGAACGCAGCCTTACACAAAGAACGAAAACCACTGCAATTTTCAAGTGCATGGGTACGTATGAAAAAAAATACATTTTCCTTATTTAAATCTCTTTACAACATAATCGACTCATTATGAAGCAAAAGCACTGATAATGTATAGTAGGATTTGAGCGCGCGTAAGTAGAATATACCAGGAAAATTGTACCAAGGCCCAGAACAGAGCAAAGGGAGCACACTGCTGTAAGAGAGGCGTTAGGGAGGGGCTCAGCTACTCCTTCAACCCCCAACTGATTGCGGGGTGAGAGCCCTAAGGTGTCTTGATGCGTTGAGTATGGAGGGCTTTTCAGATAAGGGGGCTCCCATGCAGGCATTCAGGGAATGAAAAGGATCCACCTATTGGATGAAGCTAGGGAAAGAATTTTTTGAATAAAATGTAGAGTGTGTGTCCACAGATGGGTGTGGTCCCAGGGGTGGTAAAGGGGGACAGGGTCAGGGCCGGACCGCGAGAGACCCGAATATGAACTTGAAGAGTCTTAGACTTATTTCGGGTCTTCCTCCTGTCTCCCCACCAGGCTGACAGGAAGCACGGGCTCATTTTGAGTTCTTCGGAGGACATCATTCCTGGGCAATTGTGGAACTGGCTTCTGGGTACAGTTCCCTTGGGGATCAGTTTCTAGACAAAGTTTTGAGCAGTGAATCTCCACTATGAGACATGGAGACAACATGGAAATACTATAGACTTAAAAAAAAAAAAAGGAAAAAGAAAAAGACTGGAGCGATGACTCATCAATCAAGAGCACTTGCTGTTCTTGCAGGGCGCCCAGGCTCTGTTCCCAGCACCCACAAGGCCCCTCTCAACCATCCGTAACTCCAGGTCCACTATATGCAGCGCCCTCTGCTGGTCTCCGCAGGCACTGTACCCATGTGGTGGGAGTTGCTCTCTAACCTCCTACACGTGGCACGGCAGTACCCTCCTCGCGTACCCAAAGTACAAATTTAAAACACAACCCAGAAGCCATACATTAAAACTAAAACATATTTAAAGGATCTGTCTTGATAATGCTGGCCAAAATAAAGCTTGTCGTGGTCATGTTATGTTCAGATGAAGCAGATCTTCGAGCGTAGACGACAGCCAGAGGCGAAGGACGTTTCACCTTGAGAAAGTGGTCACAATTCATCAAGAGGATATAAGAACCCTCCAGATTTTATGACAGAGTTCAAGATCATATGAGGCGAAAAGGAATAGAGTCATTTGGAGAGGCAGACGCCCACCCACAGTGGCAGCCAGGGTTGTTGCAATCCCCTTCTCAACCACCGATTAAAAACAAGCAGGCAGGGAATGTGTGCGACTGACTGCTAAAGGGCTTGAAAAATGCTACTAACCCACTCTCTACTGATACTGAGGGCACCTCATGCAACAATAGATTAGAGTACGTTATTCTCAGCACGCATTGGACATTTACCAAAAGAGAGCTTATTCTGGACCAGAAAAGAGTCTTAACAGATTTAGAAGGATTTAGGTTTTGCAAAGCAAAAAATAAATAAATAAACAAATAAAAAATAAAAACAAATCTGTTTTGATCACAATGGGATTAGGTAGTAAAACGAGGAAGTTTGCTAGAAAGTTCAAGTGCTCAGGAACTAAAAACACATTTCTAAGTCACACACGGGTCAAACATCTTAAAAGAAAAAGCATAAAGTCACTTAATTTGGATATAATTTGAAAGGCACACAGGTGAATTTGTGGGATGGCACTCCAGGAACACTCCACTGAAAATCTGTGTTTAAAAAGATGAAAGATCTCAAGCTGGTGGCCACAGCCGTGTGACATTCGGGAACTACAGGAAGAAGAGCAGATCCTGTTCTAGGTAAGGTATGAAGTAACAGAGAGCAGTGAAGACATCACAGTGATGCTCCAGGCTGCGCCGGGGGCTGCCAAGAGACCACTGACTCTCAGGGCATGTCTGCTGCTGGCCAGCCATCTTGATGTTACTAGTCTATAGATTTAACCCGATGAGAGAAACTGGAAGCCGAAAATGAAGGGAGAAAAATAAAATCAGGTCCTGAGGAGATCCCAGGGTCCCCATTGGATAAGGCATATGTCCACAGTCTAATTTCTATGGCTTTTTTTTTTTTTTAATATATGAATGCCTCTGCCACCAATCGGCAGGCTGAGGTTCTTCTGGTCTGCCTGGATAGAAACCACGGTGAGGAAGCATATGCCTTTCCGCTGTGGTCCTTGAAAGCTTTTGTAAATCGTGGCCTTTGACAGGAACAAGTAGCAGCGTCAGACAGCTGAGCGTAGCTGCTGGTGATGCCCTTCAGTTTATGGTTCTTGTGGGAACTTGACAGTGCATCAGGTTTTATATTGACTTAGGAAACTAAGATTCCCTAGCCCTGGACAGCGGCTCCTGCCCATGAATGTTTAAGACCTTCAGTCGGAGACACTGTTAGACATTTCTGTCGCTGCTGTTGCCCCCACTATGGACACTGCTCCGCTATTGGCTGTCACTGCCACCATCAACTCTATTTTTCAGTAGCTTCAGCAGTGGCTTTGTTGCCATTCTATGGCTCCATCTCTGCTGCACAAGGCCACTAGTGCAGCCCTGGCTAAGTCTCTGCTGCTGTGATATGGGGCGCTGATGGAGAGGTTGAAGTCTGGCTTATCTGGGTAGACAACTGAGCTTGGTCCATTACAATGAACTCCCTTTCTCAGCAGGGTTCCCTATAGCCCTCAGGGAAGATCTCAGGCCCAATCCTTTCCTGATAACAAGCACCTGGGGATTTCTGGAAGTACCCTACCCTATGCTAAAGAGATCCTAGCCTTAAGCAAACGATCTTTAAATCCTACCTAGTTCTTCCCCCACCCAAAGGGTAATGAAGCTTGTGTTGTCCTTCTTCTGATAGGACCCAATGCTACCACATGTAAATGAGGTATTGTATCACTGCTTGTAGATTAAGGATCTTGGCACCTCTAGCCCCAGCAAATCAGACACATTCACCCACAAACCCCTCCCCACTGCCCAAGGTTTATTAAAAAAAAAAAAAAAAAAGGCTGTCTGGCTCTTGGGTGTTTGTGTCGTTCTTTTAACAGGAGTGTCAGAGACTCCATTTATTCTGGGGGAAAAAAATCATTGCAGGATACTGGAGCTTGACTGTAGGTCAAGGCAGTCAAGGCAGTGATGTCAGAGCTGCCATGGTAGCCAGAAAACTTGATCCATCATCACCACTTTGGTGCTGACCGCTGGTGAAGTGCCTGCCTCCGGCTTGCTTCTCACCCGACCTGCCAGCCCAGCTGGTTTCAGACACACACTTGCTTCTACAGCCTTGCTTAGCTTAGTAGATAGACAAAGGGTTGTAACACTTTTGGTATCATCGTAGGCTCGTGGAGCTCTGGGGTCTCCACTGCGGTCTGTGGAGGAGCAGTTTTATTCTAAAAGAGCTACACTGTAACACACGGTGGAGAGTCATTTCCACTTCCCCAGGTGAGGGGGAACCTGCCCTAGTGCCTGGGCCTTGGGCTTCTCACCCTGAGTGCTCTAAGCAGCCTGATTAAGAAACGAGAGCTTGGGGGTCTTTGATCTCAAGGTCTGTCTGTTTTCATCTGGAAGCAAGCAGCGCCTGGACCGGTCTACGGGACATGGGGGACCCAGGCCACCTGCCAGACACTGAACAACACTGTCCCTACTGCTGGTGGTTGACTCCACCGCCACTGCTACTGAGGCTGGCTACTCCATGACTCTTCTTTATCTGTGGCTTTTTCACTTCTTATCTGCTGGCCCCTCTCATTACTGCTTTCTTCATGCTACAAACCCAGCCCACTCTACTAGAAGAAGCAAGCGAGAAAAGACGCCTGGAGGAAAAGCCCTTCACTGGGTCTGTGGTTACAACACGGGGGAGAAAGTACAGGGGTACAAAGTGAGAAATGACTATCTACAGAACCAGAAAAGGGCTGTCTGTACCGACCACACTCCACTCTCATGCACGTGAAGGGTGTCTTTGCATCAAGTGCAGCGTTGTGTCTTTTGATCAGTGCAACTGTCCCTCTGCTGGGTCACCTAGGGACATGCTTCACCCTTGGCTTGGGTGAAAAAGATTTGCAGTGTATAAGCCCACATCCCACGCCATCTGAAGCAGCTGTAACTATGGCTGCTTCTTTAGCAGCTGGACGTGTGCACCAGCAGCATGACTACAGCTGTTGTGTATCTTCCTCAAGGTATCTGATGAGTGTTTAAAGTCACTTGGTGCTGGCAGCCAGGGCATCAGGAAAGAGTCTGAAGGCTGCCAATCAAGTCACCCTGCCTCCACCAACATTTTTGCATATTTATGGAAAAATAATCTGTATTAGTTACTTTTCTATTGCTCTGATTAAAAAAAAAAAGAGCTGTTGCAGCATATTTGGTAACACGGTGAAACCCTAAGATTTTGTTATTTACTGTTTCTAGTTGTGGTGTGGCTCAGCCCTAGCACACACTGCAAATCCAAGAGATTTCTGCTTAAATATTGTAAACGGGATTAAATAAAGTCAACTGTAGGTCAAGAGGTAGGGCAAACAGCCAATTGACATAAAGTGAATATAGAATGATTAAGGGGGAAAAAAACCATAGAGAGTAAGAGGGACAGATAGAGAGATACACAGGAAGTAGAAGGGAGGGACATTCGTTTTGAGGAATGAGAGAAGGAGCTGTTCCTTCTGGGACTTCTGCTGAGGAGGAAGGTCGGCTGGGTCTGCCTTTCTGAGCTAGCAGGCTCTCACTCCAGCATCTGGCTCCCGAGTCCTTATTGGTAAAATCAAGTGATTGAGATTTTGTTAAAAACAACAATAACCAAGGCAACTTAATATGTGGAGGGGTTTATTATTGTGAGCAATTCTGGCAGCAGGCAGCAGGCAGCAGACATGGGAGCAAGGAGCAGCGGAAAGCTCACCTCTCTGACCACAAGCAGGAAGCAGAGAGAGCACGCAGGGCATGGCATGAGGCTTTGAAACCTCAAAGCCTTCCCCCTCCCCGATAGTGATACACTTCCTCCAGCCAAGCCACAACAGCTTCCAACCCTATCCTCCCATCTCCACCAACTGGGGACCAACCTTCCAACATCTGAGCCCGTGGGGGACATTCTCATCCAAACCACTGCAGCATCTGATTACAATAGAACTCATTGTTAACATGGATGTCGACCTTAAGTGTTTTGTAATGCTCAGAGCTTGCCCAGGGCCCCTGGGTAGGCAAATCACCCTACCTTACGCTACATCTCAGCAGTAACCTTTTCTTTGATAAGTCAACATTAAGTTTCTGGCTGGAGGTGACTTCAAGAGTTCTTCCGTGGAGCTTTATCTTTTGGGGTTGGGGGAAGGAGGTTGATGGTAGCTTCATGTTTCTCTCCATATCATTTGCTCTCCACTAGCAAACAGATATTCACGTTATTATCCCTATTTGACAGGTGAGGGTTGTCGAGGCCTCAACCCCTGAGATGGGACCTGGACAAGTCCCTCTTCCTGCCAGGCCCCCCCCCTCCCTTGCTACACATCCTCAGCTCAGTCCCTGGTCTCTTGGATGTGAGAGAATGAATCTGGGAGGGATGGTGCTCTGTGCAGATGTCCCTACCTGCCTGAGCCAGTTCCTTCCCTAACCCATGGGTCTGTCCAAAGGTCAAGGGCCTCTGGCTTAGGTGATTAGACAGGAGTCTGAGGGATGCGAAGTGTTTTTTGGAGGAGAAATTGGAGCAGTGGAAAAGGCAGGGTTTACAGATAAACAGAGATCTGCAAAATAAGAAGCAGGAACCCTGCTCTTGAGTTGATGAGCTGTGGGAAACCACACAGCATGTGCTCAGGGAAGGGGCCATTAGCTAATTGCACAAAACTTAAGAGCTCACCTGGTGCCTCACAGAGTGGATCTTGAGGAGGAGAGGTGCCGTGTGTCGGGCTCTGGGGAGACAGAAAGGCTGAGCCCACACCCCAGTGCTGCCTTGAATAAAGTACTGGATGGCGAGTGATGCTTTTCTCTGAGCCTCAGTTTCCCTCTGTGCAGAATCCTACCTTGGAGATGGTGTGAGTCTATGAAGATGGTATGTGAGACACGGGGTACATAGACAGCCCAGGATGCAGATGATGATAATTGGTGATAAGAGCAAGACCTCTCCTTGCTGTGTCGTGGGCCTGCCCTGGACACTCAGCAGGGACCCAGGGTGTGGTCTCAGATGCTATGTCATAGCTGATTGGTTTTTTTCTTTTATGAGGAAATGGCCTGTTTCCTGCCCACTTGGTGACTGTGTTTTGGGGTGACTGTGTACAAAAGATACCCCGATAGTTAGGACTATGCTATCCCTCCTGCTGACATCTGAGGGTGTCTTCTCCACAACTGGGTGGACTCTCTGAGAAAGTGCTCATTATTCCCTTCCCAAAAATGACAGTAGCAGAACCACGTGACTCTCTCAAATGAGCCGGCTTTGTACTCTGCTTGTTTTCTCCATCTCTTTTTTTTTTTTTTTTGAGACAGGGTCTCTCTGTGTAGCCTTGGCTGTCCTTGAATCGCTTTGTGTACCAGGCTGGCCTTGAACTCACAGCGCTCCACCTGCCTCTGCCTCCCGAGTGCTGGGATTAAAGGTGTGCACCACCACGCCCTGTGTTTTCCCCATCTTTTGCTTTCACTTCAGCTCCTCATACTAGTGACATGCCTGTGGGGTGCTGGCAGGGCTAAGAACCCAGGTCAGGGACCCAAGGTCTCACACCACTTTGCCTACGTTTGTTTATTTGTTCTTAAATGTTAGTTGATTATGTATGTGTGCAAAGGCATGTGAACTACAGCATGCGTGTGAACACCAGACTGCTGGGAGTTGGTTCTCTCTTTTCACCATGTGCGTTAAAGGGCTTCATGGCAAGCACCTTAACCCGCTGAGGTATCTCACTGGTTTTGTTCGCTTATTTATTTATTTACTTACTCATGTCTGTCTATGTAGCTGAGGATGGTCTTGAACTCCTGACTCTCCTGTCTTAGATCGTTATCATGCTCTTCCATAAATGCCCTTGTGGTTGTTATGGTTTGAATGAGAAATGTCCCCCATAGGCTCATGTGTTTGAACACCCACTCCCCAGCTGGTGGCACTGTTTGGGAAAGTTGCAGAACCTTTAGGAGGTGGAGTTGTCCTGGAGGGAGTATGTCATAGTGGGTGGGCCTTGAGGCTTTCTAGCTCAGTTCCACTTCCTGTTTTCTCTCTACCTTCTGCTTCTGCTACCCTGTCTTTCTGGATGTGATGGACTGTGTCTCCCTAGAACTATGAGCCAAAACACACCCTTTGTCTTTTTTTTTTCCCTCTTGAGACAGGGTTTCTCTGTGTAACAGCCCCTGGTTATCCTGGACTTCATTCTGTAGACCAGGCTAGCCTCAAAAATCACAGAGATCTGCCTGCCTCTGTCTCCCTGAGTGCTGGGATTAGAGGTGTGCACCACCACGCCCACCTATACCCTTTCTCCTTTAAGTTGCTTTTGTCAGGATTTGCGACCACAGCAATGGAAAAGTAACTAAGACAGTGGGTGTGGGCTTAAGTGAAAACTTATCCAATTTTACGCTTTGGGTATGTTCAGTTGATTGCATTTCAATTATACCTCAGAAAGGAGCCTTTAAAGAAACTGGGAAAGCAGCACATTCTCTCTGCTCCGCAGCCACTTCCCAGAGGAAACACTGCAAATGACTGTAAAATTAACTACCACGAGCCAAGTTCACTCTCTTAGGCAATCCTTTATTTCAATCCATCCTCTGGAGCCTGGAGTAGATACTGGTGCTGCCGATTTTTTAAAAATTAATTTATTTTACATTTTATGTGCATTGGTGTTTTGCCTGCATGTATGTCTGTGTGAGGGGGGGGGTCATGTCTTGGAGTTACAGACAGTTGTGAGCTGCCATGTGGGTGCTGGGAATTGAATTCGGGTCCTCAGGAAGAACAGCCAGTGCCCTTAACAGCTGAGCCGTCTGTTGCTGCTTTTTAGAGAAGGGACAATGAGGCTCGGGGGTGTGGAATGAGCCACCAAAGGCCATTTGTTAGGACCAGAGATTCAAACCCAATTCTGTGACCCCCAAACCCACACTCTGTGGCAGGGCCTGCATTTTCATTTCTATTCCAATTTCTCTTCCGTTATACAGAGATGAGATTGTGCACACCTCCCCTGCAACCCCAACCCCTGCTTTTAAGTTTTTCACTCACTCTCCCCATGTGGGCAACGTCTTTTGGCTCTTCGGGCTTCTGTTACCACAGGCACCATGCTTATGTAGAGAGTTCCCTGTTGGTGGAGACTTAGGCTGCTTTCGTTTTTGTTTTTGTTTTTGTTTTTCCAGTGACAACAGTGTTCTAATAAGCCTGTTCTATGTTCCCTTCTTCATTCAGGGTGATTTTTTACATGACGCATGTGCTGCATGCAGACACTCTGGTGGTTTAATATGCAAGAATTCAGATAAAAGTAAAGAAGTGTGTCCCTCTTGCTCTGCAGCCATCTCTGTCTGAGCTTGGGCTCCTCCCACAGGACATAGTGATCAGTGTGGCCTGGGATCCTTAAAGAGACCGTATTGCAAGCACACACTCATGTATGCACGCAACGCATGGACCTGTGTTAAAAGTAAAAATTGTATATATGTATTGTTTTGTGCTCTTTTAAAAAAATACAAGTATTTAAAAACACTTTTAAGACTGAGCTTTGTTTCCCAGTCACTATATAGCTGAGGATGGCTTTGAACTTCTGATCTCCTACTTCTTCCTCCTAGGTGCTGGACTGCAGGTGACTGCCATCACATCAAGCATACACATGGATTATTATTTAAAATATCCATCTTGGTCGTATGTACAGAACCAGCTCATCGTTGTTTCTAAGGCCACGTCGCACTCAGTTGCTTGTCTCTCCTTCCCTCTTCTTTCTTTCTTTCTTCTCTTTTTTCCTTCCTTCCCTCTTTCCTCCCTCTCTCTTCTCTACTACAGGATAGTTAGGTTGACCCGTTTACCTGTCTGTGAAACTCCTGCAATAAGACCCCCATTCATGCCCCAGTGTTTCCTCACACCTGCTCCTGGAACCGCAGGGATGAAGGTTTTCACATTGGGTCTTGGTTGCCACAGACACCGGGCTGTATATCCTACACTTGCACGAAAAGCCTTCATGAACTAAGATGGGAAAGAACGCCTCCTTAACAAAGCATTCTCCCTCCCCCGCCCCCCGCCCCTCCCCCCGCCCCTCCCCCCGCCCCTCCCCCCGCCCTGTGCGTGCGTGTGGCTATGACTTCAGACAGCTCCTGTTGTACACACGGAACTGTCAGGAGCCCCGTGGGTTGCTGTTTGGTTCAGCCCCACACACTGTTTAGCCGCCTTCTCCCCTCTGTGCTAATCATGTCATGTCCAACGCAGATTAGTGGGGAGCCCTGGGGAAGCAGGGTAGATGCTCTGAGGACTGCTTTTTAGCCCCGCCCCCAGCATCAGGTGGATGCACTTCAGACACAGCCCTATGGGGAGACACATTGGCTGGCACCAGATGATTAGGTCTGTGACAGTGGTAAGAGTGGTACACGCTAGGACAGAGTCTGAGGGAGGCTAGAGAGGGGAATTGGCAGGGTTCGGCCTGGGCTTATTTTTTGGAGATTTACAGGGATCAATGAGACAAACGAGACCTTGTGCGCATGCGCCTGGAGGTAACGGGGGCGGAGCGTTGCGGGGGCGGGCAAATGCTTGTTTATTTAAAAATTCTTCTGAGATTCACTTTATTTTAGTATGTGAGTATTTTGCCTGCATATATGGATTGCACCACGTGAGTGCCTGGTGTGTGCTTGGTGCCAGTAGAGGTCAGAAGAAGGCACTGGATTCCTTAGAACTGGAGTTACAGGCGGTTATGAGCCACCATGTGGGTGCTAGGTCCTAGGTCCCTTGAAAGAGCAGTGAGTGCTCATAACTGCTGCGCCATCTCTCTAACAACAACAACAACAAAAATCTAAGACTTTAAAGATGTCTCATTTGTTAAGAAAACTTGTTGCTCAAGCTTGGGTCCCAACACCCACATCAGACACATATATATGTAGTGTTCAGATATATGGTTTCGAAGGCCCCCTACTGGCCTTTGTGGGCACTACATACACATGCGCACACACACACGCACACGCACACGCACACGTACACATAAATAAAACAAATCTTTAAGATCACCCACTCTCTTTTACTGATAAGTACTTTTTCCCTTTTGTGGTGAGTCCCTAACAGCTGGAAACTCACTTTATTAGCCCCACTTTCCCAGGCAGTAGGCCAAGCCTGGCCAATCAGAGCACTGTATTAACATCCTGGAACACAGGGATTGGTTCATAGATGAGCCAATCACAGTTCTTCCTGATAGAAACCCTTGGCTGTGGGCTCTTGGAGCAGAAAGCTGCTGTTGCAGAAAGGCACCTTCTGTCTTCTGGGATGTTGGGGGGTCGGATAATGGGGCCCCCTTGTGGAAGGAGACAGAGGCAACAGAAGAGGGAGGTGGATGAAGAGAGCTCCTCGAAGGGTCTAGAGTGCAGTTCTCACAGGGGTGTGTGTGTGTGTGTGTGTGTGTGTGTGTGTGTGTGTGTGTGTGTGTGTGTGTGTGTGTGTGTGTGTGTGTGTGTGTGTGTGTGTGTGTGTGTGTGTGTGTGTGTGTGTGTGTGTGTGTGTGTGTGTGTGTGTGTGTGTGTGTGTGTGTGTGTGTGTGTGTGTGTGTGTGTGTGTGTGTGTGTGTGTGTGTGTGTGTGTGTGTGTGTGTGTGTTTTCAAAGCATCTGTTCCTTCTCAGTCCCGGGTAGTGTTGGGGTGGCAGGATGTGACTCTGCTCTGCTCCTGATGCCCAAAGGAGACCTCATTTAAGGCCGGGCGTGGTGGCGCACGCCTTTAATGCCAGCACTCAGAAGGCAGAAGCAAGCGGATCACTGTGAGTTCGAGGCCAGCCTGGTATACAAAGTGAGTCCAGGACCGCCAAGGCTACACAGAGAAAGGCTGTCTCAAAAAACCAAAAACCAAACCAAACAAATAAAAAAAAGAAGACCTCATTTAAGGCTTTAAGGCACAAGAGCAAGGAAGCCTATTACACATACACACACACACACACACACACACACACACACACACACACATCACCCATCCCCCAGTCCTATCCCATTGGGTAGACTCGAAACACTTCACAAGCAATGGTTGCAGGACAGCAGAGGAGGCAGGCCTGAGTGTTCACCTCATCCCTGGTACACAGCATGCACTGTAACAGACAGGAAGCTAGGTCTCCTCCTTCTAGGAGCAGGAAGCCCCTAGCGGCAGGTGCCACTGTCTTTCTTGGGCATTCAGTCAGAAGCCCACGCTTGCACTCTATTGGCTCACTGTGGCAGGATGTCAGTGCCCCACACAGTGATAATCTTAGTAAGGATGCTGCCTGTCTCGTTCAGTCTCCGTGAGCACAGCAGACGCAGGGTTTCTCAGGGCCCTGCTGTGCTGCCGAGATGGCCTTTCGGAGTACCAGGGTCCAAAATGACATGGCAGTCGGTCGCTGTCTGTGGATGTAACCAGATACTGGGCCATCAGGCAACCCAAGAGAAGCCAAGACCCTTAGCATACCTGCCATTACCTGGTGCTTCCGAGCTGTGTTCAAGGCAAAAGGCAAAGGGTGAAGGCTTTCTGAGAAACATGGGGTGCTTGGCCTTCACAGCACCCCTTAGTGTCAGAGTCTCTCCCTCCCTCCCTCTCTCTCTCTCTCTCTCTCTCTCTCTCTCTCTCTCGTTATTTTTTCAAGACAGGGTTTCTCCCTGTAGCCTTGGCTGTCTTAGACTTGTTTCAAAGACCAGGCTGGCCTCGAACTCACAGCGATTCGCCTGCCTCTGCTTCCCCAGTGCTGGGATTAAAGGTGTGCGCCACCTCTCAGCTCCAGAGTCTATTTCTCATATGAGTGTGGAGGGCATCTGGGTAGGGAAGTGTCTCCTTGATCAGAGTTTTGATCAACAGAGGGGTTGACAGTTTCAAGGGTGGGGAGCCCCTGGGATCCTGCTGGGATGACTATCAGGACATCTTTTGCAGATTGACCAGTGCACAGATAGGATTCAATCTATTGTTTCCAGTAGACCAGTCCTGGAAGTGCCTGCTCCCCTGTGAGCAAGGGTTGGGTGCTAGGCTGGGTCAGGAGGCTTCTTCCAGGCTCGGGGGTGGGGGGGGTGGGCGCAATCTTGGAGCTACCACCTGCTCTCATACTTTCTGGCTTTTACCTTTTCAAATCCCTTTGCACAGATGAGGAACTTTAGGCTCTAAGTGACCAGGAGTTTGCCTGGGGCTGCATAGCATGAGCTCGGTAGGGGGGTGGTTCTGGATTTAGACCCAGGTCCAAGACTTCCTCTGTGCTACACAACTGCTGGTTTAGAGATTCATTCTCTGCCTCGGAACCATCTGTGTCTCATTTTTATTCCATCGGTGGCCTTGTCTCCTTGGTTGGCTGGGCCTGTGGTGTGGGTGTCTGCTGGACTGTGGCTCTGGGCCTCTTCTTGCAGATGCTGTTTATACAGCAACAGGGACCAGGAAGGCCTGAGGCAGGCCCTGAACCATGCTGGGTTAAGGTACCAAAGTTGGCCCCTAGGAACCGAGAGATGTGTCTACACTTCGCTGCCAAGCCCTTCTCAGCTTCTCAGCTTCTCAGTGCCCAGCCTGCCCAGGCCCAGCCCTGCTAATGTTCCCTGGCACCACTAGTGTGCAGCCCCTTGACTTCTGTGCCATCCTTTCCAGACATCTAGCCTTGCTGTGGCCTTTTTCATTCTCAGCCAGGTGGTCTCGGTCAGGGAACCTATCATGGGTCCACAGTGCATCCCAAAGGCCTGGGCAGTGTAACCCTGGAGTATGACTAGTTGGGCCAGGCATGTCCTTGAGCCAGCTAGATGTGGCACCATGGGCTCTACATGCAGGAACATCTTCTTCCTCCAGCCTCCAGACAGGCCCTGGAATGTGGAAAGATGGGCCTTGGACAGCATGGACCATTGGAAGTGTTGAGTAGAGCGCCACAGAGAGGTGGGTGTGGAAGGTGTTGCCTGTGGTGGATTATCTCAATTAGGTGTGAAGACCTGCCCACTGTGGGCAGCACCATTCCCTGGGCTGGCATCCTGGACTGTGTAAGAAGGAGGAAGTGAACTGAGCACCAGCATTCTTCACTCCCTGCTTCTTGACTGTGCCTGTGACGTCACCAGCTGCCTCAGGTTCCTTGACCTCCCCTCAGACTGTGACCTTTGGATCTGCGAGCTTCAAGTAACCCTTTCTTCCTTAAGTTGCATTTGTCACAGACTTAAGTTGCTCCCATAAGTAACCTCCTTAAGTTGCTTTTGAGGCAGTGGCTGACGTAAAGGAGGGGACACTTTGGAAGGTGTATTGTAGGGGAGGGTGCTCCAGGGTAGGTTATTTCTGAGAGGCTGGAGAGGGTGAGGGGAGTGAGAAGTCAACGGGGCCTTGAAGAGACAGGTGTGCAGAGGGCCAGCCCTCCCATGGAGAGAGGATGGGCCTTCCCATAGAGCTATGAGTGGATGACAGTTCCTGTTGACTCCACCTGGAGAGAGGCACCCAATACCTTGGCCAAACTCAACTTGCTTCTCTCTCCCTCCAGAGACCCCCTTTGGTGCTTCCCAGGTCTGAGTTGGAGGAGGTGTTGGTGAAATCCATCTGTGGAGTGAGGTGGACTCAGAGTTGGATGAATAATGGGAGGTGACCAGGGTCAATCCCTCCTCCCACTATTCATCTGTAGCAGTCAGCGCCTCCCCCAAAGGTGGGAGCTGTGGGAGGGGACATTATCACTTGCCACACACAGGATTGGCTAGTAGGCCTGAGGCAGGGGCCTCCCTTTCCCGTGGGCACATCCTCTTTTCACCCCTGCACCTCTCATATTGGTTTTTTGACCCAAAAGCTGAGGAGACAAAGGTGGGAGAACACATAAAAGGTCCTATCTCAATGCTGTGTTCATGGCTACCTTTGCTAGGAGTCCTTGGGCAAGTCACCTGCTCCTTCTGAGCCTCAGTTTCCCCCTCCTAATCTGACAGATCTGCCCCCTTTCTCATGACGTCTCAACTGTATTAAGATGAGTTGAGAGTATCTTGACCTATCTTGGTCTCTTGCTTGCTGTGTGTTCTTGGGCAATGTCTGTCACCTTCTCTGGGCCTTGAGTTTCTTATCTGTAAACTAATAGGTATGTCAGGTGGTTTCTCGGGTCTCATTTCTCTCCCGTGTTTCTTTGATTTTTCTGTCACCCGGTTGCTCAGCTCTGCAGATACAACCTAGGGGAGGGGCCGCACTGATGAGCAGCTTGGCGCCATTGCAAGGCCTGGCACGTCCACCCTCGTGTTTAATGACTCTGGCAACTGTCTCTGCCTCCTCGATTTCCTGAGCAAACACACTCATTATCTGGAGTAATTTACTGGCACTGGCTTTCGTTGTGTGGATCGGAAGCTTGCAGATGGACCCCCACTTTCAGCCTACACACCCCGAATGTGCTCACGCAGCAAGGTGTTTGTCAGAACACCAGCCTGCCCTGGGACTCTAAGCCCTGTTGCCCCCTCCGACCTCTGTCTGTGGGGCTAAGGCTCTGTGGCCCAGTGGTTAAAGCAAGGGTACAGAGCACAGTAGCCCAGGCTTATCATTGTGCAATCTCGGGGGTGGGGGGGCTCAGTTTCCCCGTTTGTGAGAAGGCGACCATGATCTTCTGTGCTTTCATCCTTTCACGGGACAGTAGCACTCCCTCCACCCCCACCTCCTAGTCGCCCCTGTCCCCTATCTGAGTCATTGCTATTTGGTTTAACTTTGAGACCTGACTAAGTCTGGGGCCACCCCGTTACCGGCTCTCAGACCCCTGAAAGATGGGAATGAGCCCCACTTCTCATGTCGTGGCTGATGAACGCCGGCATCATCTCAGTGTGTGCACCCCACGTGTGCTGACATTTGGCCTGCAGGGAGAGGGGCCTGTGTCCTCTTTTCGCCTTATGACAGCACGGCAGCAAGTGTCGCCTGAAGGACGTGCCCTCTCTGGACACCTGTGTTGCCCAGTCTCCAGAGCCATGAGGAAGGGGTTCCTATTGGAGCACGCAATGGGAGGTATTTTGTGACCACGGTTCCCAGCTGTGCAGGAGGGTCAGCTCACCCCACCCTGCATAGCACTTGCTACCCTGCCCTGCCCGCTCCCCAGCTCGTCCTTCTGTTTACACGCCTCCCCGGCGATGAACTCCCATCCTTGCGGCATTTTCATAGCTTCTTGGTTTTCAGTTGACTTCCCCTTCTCCAGCCCTCACTGCTTCAACTCCTACCCCCACCTAACCCTTCCACGCAGCCCCTCTCTCGCTCTCATGCTTCTAGCATCCCCCTCCCTCCCCTAGTCTCTCTTTTGAAGCCTCATTTATTCCTTCTCTCCCCTCTCGTTTCCTGGCACCTACCCTTCCTTCCTCTCGTAGAGGAATGTGTGTGTAAGAATTAGAACCTAAGATTTGCAATATGAGCGAGAGAATGTGCAGTTTGCCTTTCTGAGCCTGGAAACTTCGCATAATGTTTTCCCCATTCCTAGCCGCTTTCCTGAAAATTTCAGATTTCCCTACAGATGGGTAACATGCCTATGTGTGTACATGCGCCACATCTCCATTGCCCATTCCCCTGAGGATGGGCGTCTAGGCTGCAGCTTTGTGTTTCCTGCATCTGTGTGCTTGCTGGCCTGGCTAGAGTGGCAACAAACACAAACGAGCAAACGTCTCTGCAGCAGGACGTAGTGTACGTTGGGAACATGTGAAACGTAGCTTGACTTTCAGCTTCCTGAGAGACTTCTATACTTGTCTCCGTGTGTGCCCTAGTTCACACGCCCACCGATGGCGAATAAGGGCTGCTTTGTACGTGTGTGTGTCTATGTTGTAAATGTTCGCACATATGTATGTGAACATGTGTGCAGGTGCACATGTGTGCTGATGTGTGCGGAGGCCAGATGCTGATGTCATGTGTCTTCTTCTATCACTCCCCACTTTCAGTTTTCAGTTTTTTTTCTGTCCCCTCCCCCTCCTCCTCCTCTTCCTCCTCCTCCCCTTCCTCCTCCTCCTCCTCCTCCTCCTCCTCCCCTTCTCTTGCACATCATGTCTTGGCTCCACTTCCCATCCTCAGCTCTGGGGTTACAAGTATGAGCTGCTGTATATAGCTTTTTTTCTTTAAAGTTATGCTATAACATTATATGTAAATATGTGGATCTACATGTATGTATGCGCATCACATACATTCATGTGCCTATGGAAATCAGAAGAGGGCACAGGATGCCCTGGAAGTAGAGTTGCATATGGCTTTGAGCCACCCTGGTTGGGTGCTGGGAACCTGACCCAGGGTCTCTGTAAGAATGATCTCTTTGGCCTCATGAGCTCCTCTTTCTCCCCAGCCTTTTCTAACTTTCGTTTTCCTGATAGCCATATTCTGACAGGGGTGAGGTAGCATCTCAGTGCAGTTTTCATTGGAATGCTCTTGATATCTTAACAGTTTTAAACATATTTATTGGCTACTTGTGTTCCTTTGAACATACCAGCTGTGCGGTGTGAACTTTTCCTGGGGAGACTGCAATCAAACATCTGCTTCCTCCACATAGGGCACCAGTGACAGGCCAAAGTAGGATTCCGTCACAATCCGACTTGGAGAACCAATGAGGTTTTGGGTTGATTTACAGAGCACTGGTGAGTGCTGATCTGGCTGACTCAAAATGCACCCAGTGTGAAAAGGCTCACCCCGGAAGCTCTCTGTGAGACTCACATGTGGGAGCAAGTGCTAGGTGCTTGGAAGTGGGGGGCATTTCTAGGTGCTCAGCAGTGGGGATGGGGGACAAGTGCAGGATCCTCGGCAATGGTGGGAAAGTGCTGGGTGCTCAGCAGTGGGGACAAGTGCAGGGTGCTCAGCAGTGGGGGGCAAGTGCTGGATGGTTGGCAGCGGGGGGGGGGGGCAAGTACTGAGTGCTCAGGAGTGGTGGGGCAAGTGCTGGGTGCTCAGCAGTGGGGGCAAGTGCTGGGTGCTTGGCAGTGAGGGGGCAAGTACTGGGTGCTTGGCAGTAGGGGCAAGTGCTGGGTGCTCAGGAGTGATGGGGCAAGTGCAGGGTGCTCAGCAGTGGGGGGGCAAGTGCTGAGTGCTCAGGAGTGGTGGGGCAAGTGCTGGGTGCTTGGCAGTGAGGGGGCAAGTACTAGGTGCTTGGCAGTGGGGGCAAGTGCTGGGTGCTCGGGAGTGGGGGGGCAAGGGCTGGGTGCTGGGCAGTGGGCACATCTGAGTGGTCTAGAAAGCAGAGATTGGCTCCAGCTTGAAGCTGGACTGTAGCCATCAAATTCTTACCTTTAGGAACTCTCTTTTCCCAGATGGATCTCACCTCCTAAAGGCGTCATAGTCCCTAGAACGGTGCCACCACCTGGGGAACAAGTATTCAGAACAGGAGTCTGTGTCAAGGAGAAGCCATGGAAGAGCCAGGAAAGGAAGGGTATGACCAGAACATTCTGTTAGCACAGACTGTGCTTGGCATAGTGTCTGGCATACAGCTGGTGCTCAGCAAATGCTTGCTGACAGGGATGTCACATGAGAGAAGGGAGAGACTTTGACATTAGTCACGGAGCTCATTGCCTGTGCAGAATGGAATAGCGTCTGCAGCTGCTGCCATGCTCAGAGAGCTTCTCACATGCCCGTTCCTGAACCCTCAGCGAGGGCCAGGAGGATGCACACAGGTGTCCTCCCTTACCCCCGGGGAGGACCAAAGGCAGGCACAAGGATGTCTCTGGAGCGGGACTGATGCTGTTTTCATAGATGTCTGGATGGAGCTCGCTAACCTGGCTCTCATTCCTGCAGGGCTGGATACTCAGCCCACAGCATGTGGTGGGGGAAAAGGTCCACGTGGAAATCAATGGGAGTCTGTGGAGAAAACGACCAGCTAACTAGTGAGGGCAGACGGGTCGATAGACCCAAGTGAACTGTGGAGAAGTCTCCACAGCTCACCCCTGATTACAGGAACTAAGACGCCAGGAAAATAACACAGCGACTCTGAACGGTGAGGAAGCACAGGGCTTTTTAACAAGAGAGGCGAGAGTCAGCTGAGGTGATGACAGACAGGCTTGCAGGGCTGCGCGGTTTTTGTTTTTGTTTTTTCTAGTCACATGAGTGACTCTGGAGCGGAGTGGTTCTCAACCTTGCTCCTGTTGTGATGACCCCCTGATGATAAAATTATCTTCATTGCTACTTCATGACTGTAATTTTGTTGCTGTTATGAATTGTAATGTAAATATTTCCAGTTATCTTAGTTGGCCCTTGCAAAAGGGTCATTTGATCTCTAAAGAGGGTCTCGACCCACGGGTTGAGAACCATTGCTCGGGAGGCTCCTCTTGTGTTCCTGGTAGGCGGCAGGTTGGACTCTCACAGTTTCCCAGGCATGTTTCCCAGGTCATTGGCTGTCAATGCCGCCCACGCAGGTCCACTCGCCCCAGCAGTGCTATGCTGCTCAACCTTTCTAAGACAGCACTCCTCCCAGAAGACGAATCTTAGCAGATTACAGAGCTCAGTTCATCTGGATTTCTATTCTGTCTTCTAGTGTAGCAGGCGACTGTGGAGGCAGTTTGCATGACCTTAGGGGATCCCCTAGAGCCACCCAAAGAGCAGATCCTAGGGTTCAAGAGACCTTCAGTCAAATCCCACTTCTACTGATTAGTTGACTCTGGGTATGCTACCGTCTGTGTGTGCCTCAGTTTCCTTACCTACAAAATAGGACTGATGCTATGCCCCTGCAAAGGCATAAAAGGAGAAATCCCTCAGCCATGTCAGAGCTCTTCCTTGCCTTTTACAGAAGGGGAAGTTGAGGCTCAGACAGAGGGAGTGAGGGGGAACTGCCGGGCCAGGATCCAGACGCAGTGTTGTGGCTCCGTCCTCACAGCACAGGGATGGGGTTGCTTGGGTCTCCCAGCTGTGGTGGATGGGTATGAGGAACCTGGGGTCCCTGGCTCATGACCCTAAGAGTAGGGAAGGCCCAGCCCCGTAGCCTCTGCCTATTTGCCATCTCTTCTGGGAAGATGGAAAAGCATCCAGTGAGACCAGGCCTGCCCTCACGGGGCAAGTGCAGCTATCATGAGGGTAGCTTATTCCCACTGCACACAGGAGCCACACAGGGGCTTCGAGGGGCAGAGGCCATTACCTGGGATCCCATGGATGACCCTGTGAGTCACAGCGCATTGCCTGACATTCGTCCCTATCTATCTAGATAACATGTTGCTAAACACATACTGATGAAAAGTTTCCTGCTTTGCAGCCACCTTATCAAAATCCCCAGAAGCCCCTGGAGGGAAATATCCACCTTCCAAAGAGTGCTGTGTGTGAGTTCTGCATATGGTACACTGTAGCTCAGGGTGGCCATGGGGTTCTCCCAAGGTCCCCATCTCCAGGAACAGAATCAAGCCCAACACTTGTCTGTTCCCAGTCTGCAACTATATGGGTCCCTCTTTCCCTCCCTGTCCCTCAGAGCCTATGGAAGACTGAGATGCTTGGGGTGGACAGGGACGGGCAGTTCTCTGTAGGTGGGCAGCCTTCTCAACCTACCCTCAAGGCGCCAGAGATCGGCCAAGCTCTGCAGTCACCAGCTTTGTGGACCTCCAGGTCTCTTTAAAGGTAAATAGACCATGGCCAAGCTGGCCCACTAAGGCAGGCGTGGTACCTGTGAACTGTCTGGGCCCCTGTGGATGAGTTTCAAGGCTCCATGAACCAGTGTCAGAGGATGACATAGACAGCAGCTCACAGGCTCACACTCTCAAATACACCTCCTGGGCATGGTGCCACTTTGCTCCCCCTTCCTCTATCCAGAGGCAAAGTCCCATCTCACAAGTGATCATGATGTTGTCAGAAGCACAGCAGTTTGCCTTCTGTGGTGACTCTGAGGGCTTGAACCTGGCCTGGGTAGAACTGAATGGTTTCTGTGGACTCATTGCTGCATGAGTGGTGTGTGTGTGTGTGTGTGTGTGTGTGTGTGCCATATGTTGGGTGGAGTTCTGTGCTGTGTGTGGACCATGGAGTGTTTTGTGCTATGTGGTATATATAGCATGTGTAAGTGTGTGGTTGTGTGTGATGTGCAGTGTGCTGTTTACATGTCTACTCAGGGCTGGGCTAGGGTCTGTGCCAGCTCCAGAGTTGTGTCTGGCTATCTCACACTGTGTATAGTTTCTGAGGCTCTGGGGCCTAAGACACACATGCACAAACACACATATACCAACAAGCACACACCTCCAAGCTGGGCACTGAGTCTCAGGCTAGATACCCCCTTTCTGGTTTCTGCTCTGTGCACCTGCCCTAACTTTGGCTTCAGGTTTCTCTGAGAAGGAACCCTAGAGGACCCTTTTCCTCACACCCAGTTAGCAGCAGTGAGCAGGTCCTCCAGAGCCTTTCCAGAGAAGCTGCAGGTCAGGGGTCAGGGGTGAGGGTGGGAGAAGGTGCTGAAAGGAGGGACTCTGCCTCTCACTGGCACCTTTGCTTAGGGGCACCTGCCAGGCTGCAGGATGTCTGGGGCTGCCACCATCCTGCTGCCCTCCCCTGCTCTCCTCAACACTTCCACCAACTTAGGTGCTCTTCCTGCACAAGCGGGTGACTCTTGGGGCACGGTGGAGTCCTAGATCTGGCCTGGAACTCTCCCTGGACTCCGGCCTCTAGGACAGCTGGGCTGGCAGGCACCACGCACTGGGCCAGTCTTGGTGCCAGTAGGCCCACCCTTTTGTCCCAAGCTTTGTTCTGTTTCTCTCTCAGCGCTTCCCATTTTGGGGGGGGGGGGAGGTTTTCAGGTTGGTTTCGTTCTCTTGCCTCTTTCTGGGTTTTCTGTCTTGTAATCTGAGGCTTGCGGGTGGCTAGGTCCCCAGGCACACTTGAACAAAATGCAACTGAGACTAACTGAGCCTATTTCTCTCAGTCTGAGGGGGGCAGATTCATCGCCTTCCTTCTCCTGCGGGGAAAGGTCTGAGGTCTGCCCTCCCTCCCCTGACTCTGGGATCTGAATGGGCGCTCAGTCTCTGATCAGCAGAGGCACCTGTGCCTCTCTCACTGTGCAGTCTGACCCTGTGGTGGTTAAGCCTCGTCCTTGGGGCCAGCAGATGGCCAGCCTCTCCGGGTACCCAGGAGGTATCTCCTTAGATGACAGAGAGAGTTAGGTAGGCTTTCTGGAGGTCTAGAGGCTTCCCTGGGGATGCACCCTAGGGTGAGCCCTTCACGCTGTCTGTGGCTACACCTTCCTGTTCACTGGCCCCGGCAGTCTCCAGTGAGCCATGGGATCAGCAGGCACATCCTGGGCATGTGTGAGCTCAGCTTAGAAGAGATAGAGAAGCAAGGAGAAAGAGAGAGAGAGAGAGAGAGAGAGAGAGAGAGAGAGAGAGAGAGAGAGAGAGAGAGAAGGAAGGTTGGGGGGGCAGGGCTCACTGGTGACAGGAGGCAAGGGACCAAGGCTCTTGGGGCCTCAGTTTCCCTATCTGCAGTTCGCAAGTGTCTGAAATGAAATGGTCCCTATACAATGTTCAACTGAGTGCTTGACACACACAGCAGGTCCCGAGGGAATGGAGGTGATAACGGTCATTCCTCCAGCCATTCATCTATTGTCTTATCTCTGAGTACCTGTGTGTGAGCACCATGCACAGCGTTAGAGAACACACTCACTGGTCACTCTAAATGGCTGGCAGCCTGGCAGGGAGACTGGGGCCAGCTGTGTCTACAGGAGCTGGTGAGGTGGGGGGGGGGGGAGGGAGAGGAAGCAGGCAAGTTACACGTGGGGAAATCTGGGGTGCTTAGGGAGAAGATGAAGCCTGAGCTGAGCCTAGAGGGAACTTGAGCTCCAGAGGGGGCTGGGGTGACATTCCGGGACAGGGGATGGCAGGAAGAGCAGGGATGTGTGGGAGAGTTGGGGCGGTCTGGCTGAAGATGGCTAGGCTGGCCCTGAAGTCTGAGTGAGGACTGTGGGGCCCCTGGTTGGAGGGAGGTGGGGTAGGGACAGTGGGGAGGACCATAAGACAACAGATATCAGTCTGAATTTTATCAGGCTACTGTTGGGGAGCCGCGGATGGTTGAGGAGAAGGATAAGACGTGGTCAGAGAAACGGGACTGGAACTTGGGGGGCATTCTGCAGCTACAGAAGACCGTTATGGCCCAGAGATGGGCAGTTAGGGGTATGTGGGCTGCAGGCCAAGGCAGCTGAACAGGTCTCAGGGCTCTCTAGGGCCACCTTGCCTTAGGGGCTCCAAGGGTAAAAGGGCAATGGAGGAAAGGCAGGGCAGTGTCCCATTTTGCCCCTCTCCCCATCTATGGCCAACACCCCCACATACTTTGCTCAGAACCGACAAATGTGTGACGCATCTCTGGGAAGCAGAGGGCTGTGTAGTTTTCCTAAAAACCCGAGGCTGATTGCAGTACAGCTCTGTCAAGGGGCTAACAGAGTTCTCGCAGCCCTCACTTGGTTTCACTCTTTCATCACATTGGCTTATAAAATGGGTCTGTCAAACTCTCTGAAGCCAACTGTCAGAGGAAAGGGCTTTGTGTTGGCACAGCTCTCACTCATTGATGGCAGCGATCCTTACTTAATCTGGTCTCCTGCGACCCTGGGGGCCCTACATCTGGGAGTCCTCTTACCCCTAGCACTCCACATCCCCCTCTGCCACTGCCCGTCTCCTGGCTCCTGTCCTCTGTCGCTTACAAAATACTCCACAGAGTATTTTGGCAGAGTGAGAAGTGTTCAGCCCCTCACAAATTTTTCAGAAGAGGATGGCAGAGCTCACAGCCTCACCTTTCAGTGTCTGGGGAAGAGAGAGAGAGAGAGGTGCTGGCTGTCAGCACAGGAGAATGGGGTGTGTGTGTGGGCAGCGTGGGGGACAGTGTAGACCGTACATCTGTATGGCAGGATGGATGTCTGAGAGGATGAGGATCCTCATTCCTGCTAAAGCTCAGGGATGGGTAGTGGAAGGTGTCAGTGGAGCCAGAGGGGGAGGGGAAGCTTCTCGGTCATGTCCTTAGTCCCTGATCTCCACCCACGCTGCTTGCTGGATTCATAGCTGCCCCCATGAGAGAGACCAGCAGCGCTGCATCTCAACCTGATGTCATGCAGCCTTTGAGGTCCTTCTCTCCACCTGCCCATAGTCAGTCCACTCGCTCGGCCCTTTGTGACACTCTCATTGTCTGCTCTGGGACACTCAGTGCGCACAGTGTGTCTGACTGGGCTGGGCCACGTGGGGGCTCCCGGCACAGCCCATGATGAGTCGGCTTACGTCCAGCTCACAGTACCACTGCCCTCTAGGGTTCAGAGACGGGTGGGGCAGGCTCACAGCAGACAACTGACTGACCCACAGGCTTGACCCAATGGTGAGGAACCTGTGTCAACCAGTTTTCCATTGATGACCAAGTGCCCTAGCAAAATAACACAGGAGGAAAGAAAGAGTTATGGTATGGCTTATGGCCTCCAGACTTCTGTCAGTCATAGTGAAGATGATGTGGCAGAACACAGGAGCTCACCTCATGACCGCAAGGAAGGAGAGAGAGAGAGAGAGATAGAGAGAGAGAGAGAGAGAGAGAGAGAGAGAGAGAGAGAGAGAGAGAGGGAGGGAGAGGGAGAGACAGAGACAGAGACAGAGACAGACAGAGACAGACAGAGACAGACAGAGACAGAGACAGAGACAGAGACAGAGACAGAAACAGTAAGACAGAGCTAACATTAGTAGGCTTTATCTCTTTTGTTCCACTCAGGGCTCCATCCAATAGGATAATAACCCTGTCAGTCTTCCCCCCTGCCCCCTGCCCCCTGCCCCCCCCGCCCCTGTCTTAGCTTATCCTCTCTGCAAAGTCTCTCAAAGTCTCCCACCAGCCAGTTTCTTTTTACTCACACCCTCAGTACACCTCAGTCTAATCAAGTCGACAGTCAAGATTAACCACTGCGAGCCCACCCCTTGTCAATTGACTCCCAAACACACCTAAAACCTTAACCTTCTGCTTGAAGGCTCCTCTCTGACTCATACCTCCAAATTCCTTCAGCGCATCTCTAAGATTCTCTAGTCTTAACACTTTGAGCGTTGTTCCAAAGTTCAAGTCCAACCACCCCTTTCGGATACACGGCCATTTCTTAGTTATGAGACCCCATGAGTACAAAAGAAAAGTTCCACGCTTCCAACAGTCAATGGCGTAGAGTAAACATTTACATCACAAAGGCAGGCAGTGGGGACACGGGACTCAGGCATGGCACCACAGTGAGACTGAAATCCAGCAGGAAAGTGGTGGCATGGTGTGAATTCCATAGGACTTGTTCAGTCCTATCCTTAGAGCCTCGCTGTCTGCGGTCTACATGCATGGATTCTCCTTTGGGCTGCTTTCAAGTGGTTGCCTCTGGTTTTCCTCAGAAGATGTTCCGCATTCCTGGCACCTTCTGCTTCCTAGGATCTCTATCATAGCTTTGATTCTGTTCTTGTAGCTTCATGCAAATCTTCTTAGGGGATTCCCACAGATTCTGATCTTGCACACATTGCCTTTGGAATCTGTGTGGAAGCCTCTGTGACTCAGAAACTCCAGCCCCAAGTGGATGCTGCTGCTGCTGCTGCTGTTGAGCATAAGCCGAGCCTTCTTGGACCATGGCTGCAGCAGCCTCTGGATGCCTGCCCAGAGTAGGCCAGGAGCACAGGGAAGAGAGTCCAGAAGAAAGAAGCTGAGCTCCCCGTTAGGGCTCTTTTCAAAAGAAAACCTTTTAAACAAGTTTACACATTTTGTCCTTCCCCACCTCCCAACCTGCAGTGAGCAGAGTGTCACAGATTCCTCAGGTGTCCTTAAAACATCATTCGGTTCCTGTGCAAAGTTTTTGGCTCACTTTCCTGGCTTGTCTCTGTGGTAGCCCAGGCTAGCTTCTCCATCCCCGGCTTCCAGCTTTGGAGCTAATATCTTTAACAATCATGTTTTACTGTCCATAGCGTTAATACATTTTTTTCAGACCTGATTGTACTTTCTAGAATATTTCTATTCCACTTTTTCCTCCTAATTCTCACTGTAAACGTGCCCAGAACTAGCTAGCAATAGCTGTATGTCTTAGGGTTTTTGTTGTCATGATGAGACACCATGACCATGGCAACTCTTATAGAAGAAAACATTTGGTTGAAGCTGGCTAACAGGTTCAGGTGTTTAGTCCATTACCATCATGGCAGGAAGCATGGTGGCACACAGGCAGACATGGTGCTGCAGGCAGCAGGAAGAAAGAGTGACACTGGCCTGGCTTGAGCATCCGAGACTTGAAAGCCCACACCCCAGTGACATACTTCCTCTGACAAGGCCACACCTCCCAATAGTGCCACTTCCTGTGAGCCTATGGGGCCATTTTTCATTCAGATCAAACCACACCAACGTCAGAACGTCGGCTTCCTTGCCTTTTTTCTTCACTAAATTAGTTTTTCCATCTTTAAACTCAGCCCCATGTAAAAATCTTAGGGCATAGACAGAGCGGTAGATGGCTTCTTCGGCACAGCGTAACACGAACAGCCTTGGGTCACACTCATTTCCCTCTGGAGCCTCATGGGCACAGTCCTTACTATCCACCCCTCTTAGCATTCTGGTCTTCTGAGCGACCAATAGACTCACCCACTTAAAGCATCCCGGGGCCTCTCTAGTCTGGGTCTCCAAACTGTTCCAATTTCCTCCTAGAACCAGTTCCGGAGGCTTACGGACTGCGTGGTCAGGTTTACTCTCAGCAACCCCACTCCTGTTACCAGTTTCCTATGTTAGTCTTACATGGATGTGACCAGGCACTTATGTAAAATAACTTAAGGGGAGAAAGGTTTATTCAGACCATAGGCCGTCTTTCTTGCTGGCATCTCTAACCTTTAGGGTGGCAGCATCCAGCATACAAGCTTGTTTTAACCTCTTGACTAAAGCTGGGAGGTTTCCTGTGACCCCGGTGCCCATCCGTAGCACACTCCTCCATGTGAGGGTAGACCTCTAGGTCCATAATCTGTGTGACCCTAAGACTGTGTGCCACTTCCCTCAACACTTCCTTTATCAACTATAGCTAGGAAACACCCAAAGCCCTCTCCAGGGGAGCTCGTTATGGATCCTCCGAGACGACGGCCATCATAGTGTCATCATCTGGGATGGTGGCAAGCAGAACAGTTACATGGGTGATAAACTCCTTCTTGACACAGGGAAGTAGGGCCCTGCCCAGTGAGTAGGCCGTTGTTCGGGTATCAAATTCGCCCACTCAGTCCTACCAGGAACCTCCAGCTCTCCCCGGCTCATGCTCCCAGGACGGCACTTGACCCCTGGCTTCTTCTACCTTCTTTTCTAATCTGATTTAGAATCTGAGAAGAGGATTTGCTTATGGCCTCCAAGCTCCAGGTATAATTAAGGAAGATACCGTGACCCAATGGTCAGACCACAGACTTTAGGAACTGTTGGAATTGTTTTTTTCCCCTATGCCTGGTCTAGCTCCCAAATATAACACAGAGACCTGTTACATTGTAATAAGCTTCAGACACCACACATGGGCAGATATTGGTCTGTTCTAACCTGACTGTGCTGGCCTGGCCTACTTCCCAGTCGTGTGCCCAATGCTACTTGCCATCTAGTCTCACCCTGGCTGCATCCTGTTCCATTTTGTGCCCATGGTAACTGCCCCATGGTAACAACCTCCTCCTCGTGGCATGGCAACCTTCTCCTTCCCCCTCTCTCTGGCTGGGACCCCAGGACTGGGAATGGAAGTCCCGCCTACTGTCTCCTCTCCCCAGACATTTGTTATTCAGCTTCTTTACTAACCAACCAGAGATAACCAGGGAGTAATTTTCACACAACAGTGAGACAGGTGATTCCTCAACAGCAATGACAATACCAGAATCTGTTAGCATTTAGCTCACTGCCAGTTCAATGACTAGTAGCTGAATGTACAGAGACACATCTTCATGCTATGTGAGTGAAGGTCTACATCTCCCCCTTTTAGTCCAAGAAGTGGCTTTTTCTCTAACACCAATAAACTATACACAATAAGAGTAATTGTAAAAACTATCATGTAAGAATTACATTCACAATGTCCAGTCCATTTGTATTTGGCAACCTTGGAGAAAGCATTCCATTATCTGTCTTGCTGAATCCAAAGTTCTCTGCATAGATCACTTTCCTATTACCACCCATGCCTTTATACCCTCTAACTTTCACAACTTCAGTTAACAAACCTTAAAACACCTGCTTACATCTTCCCCCAGCCTTCATAAAACACCTTCTTTTCCACTTTCTAACCTTCATTTATCAATCTTAAAGCAGCTTCTTAGAACTTGAACTTTTACTTCCTCCAGCCTTCATGACTTGCATTGACCATCCTTAAAACATCTCTTTAGGTCCTAAAATACTTTCTTAGATCGTTCACAACTTAATCTCATATGTGAGACTATACCTGTCTGATCTTCAACTCTATCAGAGACCTGAGGAGGAGGATACATATTACCTGAGTAGACAGGAAGTACAGTGCAAGCAGCTTCCAAAAACTATAGACATGACAGAGGCAGCTGGCTTCCTAGAAAGCCACCTAGTATTTCTCAGAAACTCTGGGGGCATCATCTCCGGCCTTCTGGCCTAGTATATGACAGACTTTTCTGTGAAATAGGAATTACGAAGGACTGCCTACCTTGTCTTGGATAAGTTCAGCAATGACTTCTTCCATGTTCTACGTGTCCACAACTTGGACAGCATGCTGTCTGAAGTTGAAGAGAGGATAGTTTTTTTTGTCACTTTTGAAGCAAACTTCATATGGAGGTTTTTTTTGATGCCCATTATCTTCTTTGAAATAGAACAGGAGTGCTACCAGGAACAGACATGTCTCACTGTCAAAAGCCTTTTTTACTAATAAAACACCTTTAAATGCTATATTATGTGGCCATGCAGTGTTTTTGGAGACCATCTATCTATAGTATATCTGAATAGGCAAACATTGCTCATTTCTGGCTATTACCTAGGAAACATATTTCTGTAATTAACTAAACTAGTATCTAACTTGACCATGAGTTTGATTGACTATCTGCTAACTTGTACTACTTAATTATCCTAAACAGTTCATAATAGCAGCTTTCAAAAGGACTAGGACTTCATATTGCATTATTAAATGAGTTGCATAGTTTCAACACCTTACACAAGAGTTGAAACACATATGCACAGTAGCATTTTCCTACATACGTCCTCACACTTTGGAAATGGGTTGTTGCTCTCTTTGAGGGGCCCTAAGGAAACTAGGATAACAGCCAAGTACTGGGAGAACTGTTTCTTTTGCTCTCAGGCTATGTGTGACAGCAAGTACAGGTCTTAGCTGAAGTCCTGGATGAAGCAGTCTCTAAGTCTGGACCAACGGTGGCCAGCCGCTTTGAAGCTGTCCTGGAAGCGTGTGAGGCTGGATCTAGCAGGATGCAGGAATAAATGATACCTCAGCATCTCAGGATCTCAGTATCTTTCTCAACATCATCGAGGGTGAATCTTACCAGGGATGCTTTAACTTCACTGGTGTCTGGTCATTTTGTTCTGTAAACACGTAAACACCCACAGGTAATATATACATTTTTGTGTAAACACAAGTATGGAATATACAATGTGTACAATTTAGCTAAAGATGGATCTCTGTTCCTTGTTTGAGCAGACGAAAGGCACCTGTCTTTCTTCACTAGCCTTTCTGGAATTTATAACCAAACTGTAATACAAAATTTCACTCATGCTACGTGAACCGATGGCATGATAAATTCTGAGGACTCTGTAGCTAGCAAGACTTATTGGCTACGTAGAAACATTTTGCCGTGTCTCAGCCAGTCTCAGATGTATTTCCATGTAGAGGGGTCAACAATACATGTTACCTGCTTTGTTGGTCTTTTTCATTTCTTTTTCTCTGCAGTAAAGATCTTCAAGAGGTCTCTCCCAGTCACATCTGATCTTTATTATTTTGGGTAGAATCCATAGCTTTTTTTTCTCCTGTTGAAAGAAATGCAAAACCTCTTCCCCAATGTAACACACTCCCTGCCTTCCATTCTGAAGTTAAGCATCCTTAAAATAGACGGGCTAACGTGCCAAGACTGATTATTTCACTTCTTTGCTGGGACATCTTGGAAAGGCTGCTTAACTTCTGAGCTCAGTCCCTTACGTGTGAGTTGACAATTTCTATGCGGTAGGGCCGAAGTTAAGTCTGGGAAGCTATGTGTGTTGTTAAGTCTCAGGAGCGACTGTGTTAACTACTATTCTCTGTGTTGGGGACAGTGCTTCTCTGACTAAAGAGTACCTGAGTGGTGGCCCTGCCCCTGCGGCTTCTCTCACTGGTAGAGTCATGAACCAAGAACAGCCTGGGATCTCTGGCCAGTTGCATTGTGACACGAGCAGGTGGCATCGTCTTTGCGATCCTCCCCAAACCGTCTTTTTTTTTTTTTTTTTTTTTTTTTTTTTGGTTTTTCAAGACAGAGTTTCTCTGTTCTTTGCTGTCCTGGACTTGCTTTGTAGACTAGGCTGGGCTCGAACTCACAGTGATCTGCCTGCCTCTGTCTCCTGAGTGTTGGGATTAAAGGCATGCACCACCAAGCCTGGTCTGTCTTTATCATATAGAAGTGAATTATGAACTCTGATGAACTCTGGAGGAAGCTTGACAAAGCATGGCCACCATGTATCTCGGATCCTCCTCCATGGTGCGGGTGGGCATTTAGGGAGGCTGTAGCAGTTTCTACTCTGCAGGATGCTTTGGGGAATCTGGTGAGTATGAAGTGACTAGCCACAGTGAGCTGTGGGCACACTGGAACACCAAACTGGCATGCTCGCTATTGCTGTTATTTTTCTGCTGGGGGAAAACTGTGTTAGAGCCTTGAGTCCCCTGTACAGGGTCCAGGCACAGTGGAGGACTGACGCCAGATTGAGGAAAATGAGCAGGAACTTGGCAACATGCTGCCTGAGTTAGAAACCACCATTTCTGAATTGTGTGACTTTGAGTGGGTGCACAAACCTCTCTGAATTTCAGCATCACCTGTAACGCAGGAGAGGTGGCAGCCACAGCATCTGCTTTCCCAGGGCTGTTGAAATAACCCTGTTTCCAGCTCTGGCTCTTCCGTTTCTTTGCTGGGACATGGTGAGCAGGTTGAAAATTCCGTCGATGGGATGCATATGTATACGGAAGCAAACTCCATATATGATATACTTAACATGGTGTCCAGCACCCGCAAAAGCCTGGCGAGGACCAGTATTTACTATTCTTGCCTGAGGGGCTCACTGCACAGAGGGGACTCTGAAGCCACCCTTTCTGCCTCCACTTCATTTGGAGATGAAGAAACAGGCCAAAGATGTTACATGAGGCATTTGGGAATGAGATAATTCATGGCAGTGCTAAATTATGCAGGGCAGACCATTAGGAAAGAAACGATGTATAATAAAGAGCTAATGGGGCGGGACAGAGAGGGAGTATCCCAGGAGACATGGAGGAGCAAAGAGGATGTGCTGGGAGGATGGATGACCTGGATGGGAGAATAGGAGTCACACCAATCTCAGTGTGAGTGACACAGCAATCACAGAAAACACAACACACACACACACACACACACACACACACACACACACACACACACAGATATAAAACAGCACCCGACCTACCAGGTCCTCAGACAGGAACTCTGTCTGTAACAACCTCTCCTCTTTTTCTTTCCATTCAGAACAAGCACATGTTCCCCCCGTGGCTTTCATGCAGATGTGACAGTCAGGAAGGGTGTGGAGACGCTGCAGTAACAAACAGCCCCAAGAAGTAGCACGGCTTGTCTCCAAATGCTCTCTGAGGTCACAGAGGGAGGGGGAACTGGCTTCTCAGTAATACAGGGGCAATCCCTGAGGGAGGTTCTTGGGGTGTCACCATCTCAGTCTCTGCCAGAGGGAAGCAGGACAGGGATATTGGGCTCTGACTCTCAGGGTTTCCCACCTGGAAGGGACAGCCCACCTCCACTCACCTCCATTTCATTGGCCAAACAGAGTTCCTGGCCACCTCTGAGAGAAAGGCCCAGGAGATGCGAGTCCTCTCGTGTACCTGAAGGAAGACTGGACCCTGGTCCTCCGCCTGTGCAGGTTCAGACCTGAGACTTCCAATCTCACGCTCTACTCTGACCAGCCCTGTTTCCTGACATACTTTGGAAGTGATCCATTTCATTAATGGCTATAATTTATTTAATGACTGTTCTATTGATATAATTCAGATGGCTTCATTTTATTTCTACTATTGTAAGTAATACCACAATTACAATTTTATTCCTTAATTTCCTCTAGGTTTCTGTTCTGTTAGAGTCATCTCTAGGGAGACGTAGGGGGGAAACAGCTCCAAGTCTTAAAAGCTGCTCACACCTGGGATTTGTAGCATGGGTAGTTGTGGCTAGTGGGAGGGCACTTGCGAACGGCCATTGGCTACTCTTGGCCTAGTCACTGGAGTCACATGTGTGTCCTTAAGAGGTGTTGCTGAACAAAGCAATGACACCTGGGTCTGGGGTCAGGGACACCCTGCACTGATGTGCTGGCATCTGGATCATCCCTTCTTGGCCCAAATCTCATCCTTGTGGAAAGAGACCATAAGCACACCCTGTCCAACTCACTCATCAGTGAGCAGCATTGGGAGGTGTGGGCGTGGTTCTGTCACCAGGGCAGCCCTCAGCTGCAAGGTCGAGGTGGTAGGCAGCATGACGAGGAGGGAAGGCAAGGCAGGCACTCATTCATTCCACGTGGCTTCAGCTGGCAGGAACCCAGGCCAGGAATGGGGTCCTTCCTAAGGTTCCAGGGAGAGATGCACTTGATTCCCAGATGTTGGGCAGATCAGGAAGGATGTTGGGAAAGTCATCTGTGTGGGACCACCAGGCTGAAAACAAGAGCAAAGGCAAGAAACTCACCTGTTGCCTGTTCTGAGACAGAATAGGCGAGAGTGGCCAGTGTCCAAGAGATGCGGGGGGGTGGGTCATGAGGGCCTTGTCAGGAGAGCAGAACAACCCCAACACCTCCTCTTCTCCCACAGGCAATGGAGGTAAAGTTGGCCAGGTCACCTGCAGCCTGCAATCCAAGACCAGTGTCACTTCTGCTCACCAGCCTCCGAGACAAGCATGCAGTCCTCCCATAAGTCTGAAATACAGTGTTCTATAGCCCTTGCCCACCCCACCCTTCCACCTTGTCTCTTTCCATCCCTTTCCCCTGATGGCTCTAGGCCCAAAGTCCAAGAGCAAAGGGCTCTACCCGTGACATCATCTAAATGCAACCACTGGCAAAGAGAACTCAGCCTCTGTGACAGGTGGTCACATCTTGGGAGGTGAGGGATCCTCCAGGCCATGCATGGGCCTGGTAGGCGACAGAGCACAACCCATCAAGCCACAGTGCCTCTTCTGCCCTTGATATGAGCGTGTGTGAGTGCAATGGCGGGGGGGAGGGTCTCTCATTCTGTTACCTAACTTGGGGTCACAGTCTGTACCCCAAGAAGCCAGGTATGACCACCTGTCCTGGACAACAGTCAAAAAATTTTAAAGGAGGGGATTCATTCAACTTGGTCACGTTGGGAAGGGGAACAGAGAGATCCATCCAGTGACCCTCCTAGGTCTATCTTCACAGTCCTCAGTGAGATTAAGGTTTAAGAGGGTGGGGGGAATACGTGTCTCTCAGCAGTCTAGGTCAAGGTGTGGTCCAAGCCCCATTTTCAAATGATTGTCTTTGTAAGGCTGTAAATCTCACTCCTTTAGACAAGGGTTCTGGGGAGAAGCTGTGGCTGGCCCAGGTTTGAGATTCCAGCATGAGATTTCTGAGGAGGGGTTCTAAGTCCTTTGTTTTGAGTGTCTCTTGGGAATATATTCAACCCTGCCAGGTCAATTACAACTCTTACCAGTGAGGGGACACGGCCAGATGAAGAAGAATTGCACAGAGAGAAGCTGCCATGAGCCTAGGGTAGGGAGACAGATCAGGGACTCTCTGGGTACCTGAAGAGCTTCCAGCTTTGCAGAAGCTCTAGTCTCCTAGAAGATCCATGGGACACCTCGCACCCCGTGCAACCCCTCCCCCTCCCTGCGCAGTCTCCCTTTGCCATGCTGGAATGAACGGGTCTCCGCTACTTGCCCAGTTCTGACTCAGGCACCAAGGAAACCTATTTATTTTTAAAACTGCTTTTTTAAAAAAGCACCCTTTCCAACAATGAGTGTGTCTACTTGGAGAGGTCTTGTCAAACGAGAGGAACGAGGCGTTTGCAAAGCGATGTGGAAATTAAACCCGCAATCTGGGCGCACGCTTGTTTGACAAGTGATAATTAACTACTGACAATATAATTTCGGTTTGGATGCAAATGTGTTTTTCATTAAAAAGTCATCAAGGAAGAAGATGTATGAATGGCCCACGAGTGCTGGAGAAGGCTCTCCACATCCTTCGTCATCAAAGGAATGTGATTAAAGCCACCAGGTGATGCCGTCGGGTCCCTGCTACCAAGGCTAAAATTGGAAAGGCTAAAGATAACAAGTGTTGGTGAGGACACAGAACTGAACCCTCACGTGGTGTCTTAGTTACTCTTCCTGTTGCTATGATGAAACACCTGATGGAAACACCTTAAGGGAGGAAGAGCTTATCCTGCCTCACGGTTCAAGGATGCAGCCCATCATGGGAGGGACACCATGGTGGCAGAAGCACAAGGTGACTGTCACTTTTTATCTCCGGTTAGGAAGCAGACAGAGATGGACACTAGAGTCCACTTAGCCTCTTCCTTCTCACACATTGGGCCGCCCCAGCTGAGTTAACCTCATCTAGATAACCCCTCCCAGGAGTGTCTAGAGCCCGGTCTGCTAGGTGACATAGCTATCACTAGTTCAAAGAGGAAGAGGAGGAGGAGGAGGAGGAAGGGGAAGCAAGGAAGGAAAGAAAAGAACTCTTGCAATTGTATTGTTGTGTAACAGTCACCAAATTGATCAGTTTAGCTCATACACAATATTAGGTCATCTTCACCTGGCCTTCCCATGAGACCAGCGGACTTTTCCTCTGAAGTCAACCTGTGCCCTATCTGGGCTCTGTCCTTGAAGGGGACTTTGTGACATTGAGTGAGGGGTTGTTTCCAAACCCCTGAAGGCCACACTGTTCTGGGGGGCAGACCTCTGCAAATCCAAGCTTCTGGTATTGTGGCGAGCGATAGGTCCTCAAGCCCCTAATCCCTAAACCTGAGATTCGACTGTGCCAGCGGGAAAAGCGCACCATGCCAGACCAAGTGCTGCGCTGTGCCCACACTCTCTGTCTGAAAGAAGCTGGCTCACATTTCAGAGGCGCCACCTCCATTTCTTCCTCGTTTCCTTTTAGAGCTCTTTGCTTTAAGAGCAATTTGTACAGATCAAGGCCACTTTGAAGAATGCAGCCAAGTCAAGAGGAGGATTTCCACCTCCCTCTCTGCCAGGCCCTTCTCCAGTCTGCCTTTTCTCTGGAAGCAGCAGACGCTTCCCAGCGCAGACATAGCCCGGAAGAGCCGCGCTTGGCCTGCACAGTGAGACGGGGCCCTGTCGGGGAGTAGGTGGCACCTACAGCCCCCTGCTGACCATCTTGCAATGAGAACCTGGGTCCAAATGGAGTCTGGGGTGCAGTCTCCTCGGGATCTGACTCAGCAGTATCTTGCCTGCAGGAGCCTGCCAAGCCTCATTACACACAGGGCAATAGTTGTCTACAGTCTTAAGGCATCAAGTGAGGCAGAAAGTCAAGCAGACACAAAAGTACATTGGAAGCAAACTGCCCATGAGCCAGGCAGGTAGAGTGACCATAGATGACAGAGGATCAGGTGCTGGGGGAATGTGAGGCTCCTCTGTAAAGCAAGGCTGAACTTAAAGGCAATTTAGGAAGCACACAGTATAGGAATAAACTCCATCCCCTCAATCTTTTTTTTAAATAATGATTTTATTTATTCATTGAAAATTCAATGCATGTCTACAATATTTATTAGTCTTAGACACTTCCAGCTACCTCACTAGAGCTGGCCCCCCACTGAGGACCCACCTACTTACTGAGTCCAGATGATGCTGATCATATGCAAATGGCCTGAGGCCATCCACTGGGGCACTGGCCATCTACCAGAGGCCACACTCTTCAAAGAAAAAGTCAGACTTCTTCTCTCTGCAGCCATCAGCTGTGTCAACAGCTCCTCACATAGGGATGAGACCTCCAAAGTGCCCCTCCCCCATCCATGCTGGGATTAGGACCGGCTTGGTTTTATGCAAGCACCCATAGCTTTTGTGAAGTGATGAGTGTATCAGCCATGTCATGGATAGAGAACAGTATGTCACAGCTGTCCTCTCTATTTGCCAACCCTTATATTCTTTTCTTAGGAGGGGGTGGCATTGAGACAGGGTTTCTCTGTGACCCTGGCTGTCCTGGAACTCATTCTGTAGACCAGGCTGGCCTTGAACTCAGAGATCCGCCTGCCTCTGCCTCTCAAGTGCTGGAATTAAAGGTGTGCGCCACCACTGCCTGGCTCCAGCTTGTATACTCTTTCTGCTCCTCCTTCCATGAGGTCTCCTAAGCCATTTTTCTCCTAGGTAGCTACTTTGAGCCAGATGCTGCACCAAAGACATAACAAGAATGTCCAGAGCTGAAGCCACTGCCAGCCTCTGTCTGGAGTGATCCCAATTTCTTCCTTCCCAGGGCTCCTCCTCATACCATTGGAAGGATCCTACTTTATCAGGGGCGTGTGTGTGTGTGTGTGTGTGTGTGTGTGTGTGTGTGTGTGTGTGTGTGTGTGTGTGATCAAGTAGAGATGGATTTTCCTAGTCTCCTAGAACCCAACCTTCTGAATTCTCCCAACCTGAGCTCCGCCCCAGCCTTGGGGTTTTCCTGGTTGACCACAGAGAGAGAATCCATCTCTTTCTCATCCCAGGCCACACAACAAGCCTTCCCATGTCTGTATTAATCACATCTCTCCGAGGTTAATTTGTAGGGAGACAATGGAAATGTGTTATTTAAATAGCGATTATTAAAATCATGCTGAGGGGGGTTGCTACATAATAACTAATTATCTGCGACCTAATTGGGAAAACAATACAGTCGGTTCTGTTTAGCTTCAGAGTTAATCCTGATGAGCACACAGTGCACTCGCTCAGTGTGTGGTATTTGTTCTATCACATTCTTATGATCTCCAAGGTGTTGTCCCTTGAGAAGCCTTCTCTGATTGGATAATGCTCATCTGACAAGAAACACGGCTCCCTGTTTACAACTTCCTTTTCCTCATTGTCACTCAGGACATATGGAGCCATTTAGCCATTGGTTTGTGCAGTGATCCACCTGCTTACCGTGTGCTGAAGTTGTGATCCACTTGCTTACTGTGTGCTGTGGTCAGTGATCCACCTGGTTACCATGTGCTGAGGTCAGTGATTCACCTGCTTACCATGTGCTGTGGTCAGTGATCCACCTGGTTACCATGTGCTGAGGTCAGTGATTCACCTGCTTACCATGTGCTGAGGTCAGTGATTCACCTGCTTACCATGTGCTGTGGTCAGTGATCCACCTTCTTTCTGTATGTTGTGGTTTGAGTGTGAAATGTCCCCCTTAGGCTCACATTCACATTTTGAAGACTTGTTTTTTAGCTTGAGGCACTGGAAGGTTGAGGAACCTTCTGGAAATGGAGCCTTGCTAACATATGGGGAGCCGAGCCCTATTCCCTGTTCTTTCTGTTTCCTGAGGGTGGGTGCAATGTGATTAGCCAGCTTCCTTGTTCCCATGTGCTTTTCTGTCACTGTGATTTAAACACACACACACACACACACACACACACACACACACACACACGAAAAAAAATTGCTCCAAAATAACTGAGGGCAGGAAATGGTTTGTTTCAGCTGACATGTTCAGATCACAGGCCATTATTGATGGGAATCTCAGCAGGAACTCAAATGGAGCATGGTTTTGAAGCAGACAGGAGGAATGCTGCTTGCTGGCCCTCTCACTGGTTCATGCTCGGCTCGTTTTCTTATGCATCCCAGACCCAGCTGCCTAGGAATGGTGCTGCCCACAGTGGACTAGGACGTCCCACATCAATCATCAACAAGACAAACTGTAGCAGAAGTGCCCACAGACCAATCTGAGCTAAGCAGTTCCTCAGCTGAGGTTCCTGCTTCCCAGATCACTCCAGGTTGTATCAAATTGACAATAAGAACTAACCAGCAAGTTCTGGCTCCTTCCGCCATGCGTTCTTGCACTGCTGCCATGCCTTCCTTCCCCCTCTGAGTCTCTGAGTCAAAATGAGCCCTTTGTCCCTTAAGTTGCCTTTGTCAGGGAAAGCAGCCAAGGCATCGAATCTCCATCCGTTTGCCTCTTGGGCAGGTTGGTTTTCTTTCTCATGCTTCTCGATGTTACCTTCTTCCCCACTTCACACCTCAGCCTAGTCATTCCACGAGCCATGCTTCCTCTTCATTCTTTCTTCCCTCGCTCCTCTACATTCCTGGTTCTTTTTATTTATTTTATTTGATTTTATTTTCCACTCCTGGTTCTTAAATGGGCCAGTGGCTTCTTCGGTTGCTGCACTCAGTCACTGGCTCATTCATCCACTCATCCTTCAGTGTGCTTTCCATTCATCAATTTGTTCGTTCATTCATTATTTCTTGGCTCATTCATTTGCTCAATGTTTCAGTCCCTTGTCAATCTATTCAATGTTGGATGATTTACTCATCATTATGTAGTGTTTTGTATGAGTCTGTCCAGTGTGACTACAGCCCAGCATCACTGCTTGTTCTGGGCTTGCTCAGCTACTTAAATTCCTTCTTTCCTTCCTTCCTTCCTTCCTACCTACCTTCCTTCCTTCCTTCCTCTTTCTTTCTTTCTTTCTTTCTTTCTTTCTTTCTTTCTTTCTTTCTTTCTTTCTTTCTCTCTTGTGTATATATGTGGGTGAGTGGGTGCCACAGCATGTGTGTGGATGGAGATCAGAAGACAACTTAAGGAATCAGATCCTCTCTTCTCACCATGTGGGGCTCGGGAATCAAACTTAGATCCTTAAGCTTGGTGACAAGTGTCTTTACCAGCGTAGCTACCAGTTCCATTCTTTATTGGGCCTTATTTCTGAAAAGTATGTGTGTGTGTGTGTGTGTGTGTGTGTGTGTGTGTGTGTGTGTGTGCACGCATATGTGTATGTGCACATATGGTGCAGTCCCTGGAGCTAGAGTTACAGGTGGGTATGAGGAGTCCAACATGGAACTCAGGTCCTCTGGAAGATCAATAAGCACCCTTAACCACTGAGCCATCCATCCATCTCTCTAGCCCTGGGCTTATGTTTTCATCACACCATAATGTAACAGAGGGCTTACCGAGAAGAAAGCACACAAGACCTTGTGGGGTTCTTGGAATTTTCTGAACATGAACATGGTTGCAGGGTTAAGTGCACAGGTCAATAATGAGACTGTCGCTAGTCCCCCAGAAGTGCCTTCATCCCCTGAATGTCACTCATTCTGCTCCTCAAGTCAGGACACTGCATGTCACCCAACTGTCACACGAATGCAGCTGCGCTGTCTTGGACCCCTATGCGTCCCATTTCCTGTAGGTCCAGGATTACACCTGGCAGTGTTCATAGGCTGTCATGCTGAACATGGCATTGTTTAGTCCTGTCTTCCCTGAGTGGTTCTTGTGAACTGGACAAATACTCAAGCCGTTTGAGATCCTGTGCGTTCCAGTGTTGTGCTGACGTAAGCACTGCCACTGGCATGTGTTTTTGTGTTAGAACGCGGATGAGTGTCTGGCGAGTGACACGTTGAGGTGGAATCACTGCATTGTGCCTGTGTCACATCCAGGGTCATCAGCAGATGCTGCCAAATGGTCTGCAGAGTTCCTTTTGCAGTTATGCTCCTACCAGAAGTGTCCAGGGCCACAGTTTGCCAAATATCCTTGCCTGACCATTGGGCTACATTAGGTCCCTTTTGTCCAGATGCTCCTGAGTCTTCACTCCTGGAACTTTGTGTAGGGCCCCCTGGCCCCCCACCCCCACCCCGTGTGCTGACTTTGGCTCCTTTCAGGACCTGGCAGTGGAGATGCTCACTCAAGCTGTCCTGAGTGATGTCATCAGAGCTTGACACTGAATGACTGCTCACATGGGGGCCTTCCTTGCAGGAAGAATCTCCCACGTGTGTGACCTACTCCCTTGATCAGACGTTCTGCAGAGGGCTGCAGTCTTTGCCAAATCTAGCATGGGTCCTACACTCGAGGGGTTCAGCGTGTTGGAGACAGGGTGTGGAATTTTCATTATGATGTATGAAATGAGGACAGTTGTATGTGGGAGGAAAGATAGATGGAGGACGTTTCATACGGAGAAGAACGCGGGAATGGACATTCGGAGAGGAATGTGGTTCGGTAGGCAATTTCAAGCTCAAACCCTAGTTCCTGGAAGATGCTAGCCCAGTCTTCATGAGTAGGATGCATCAAGACACTGAGTGTGCTCAGGTCGCGGCGAGGCCAGCGCACCGCAGCCATGATGGAGGCTGATGTGAATCCAAAGGCCTATCCCCTTGAAGATGCCCACCTTACCAAGAAGCTACTGGACCTTGTTCAGCAGTCGTGCAACTACAAGCAGCTTCAGAAAGGAGTCAATGAAGCCACCAATGCCCCTGGAGGCATCTCTGATTTCATTGTGATGGCAGCAGACGCCGAGCCCTTGGAGATAGATCATCCTGCACCTCCCACTGCTGTGTGAAGACAAGAATGTCCCCTATGTATTTGTGTGCTCCAAGCAGGCTTTAAGACGTGCCTGTGCGGTCTCTAGGCCTGTCATTGCCTGTTCTGTTACCATCGAGGAAGGCTCTCAGCTAAAGCAGCAGATCCAGTCTATCCAGCGGTCTATTAAAAGGCTCTTGGTGTAGGCCTGTGGCCTCTGCCCTTTCCTGTCTGCTCCCACACTATTTGTGTTTCATATTGTGTTAGCATGTAATGTTTTCAGCCAGTTTCTATTATAAATATACTACCAAAAAAAAAAAAAAGACACTGAGCGTGTATCCAGATGCTTATCAGACTGTTAGAAACCAAGGCCACTGGGAAAGGCCCAGAGGCAGAGTAAGATACCTGAGAGGAGACTCAGCTCTGTGCCCCTTTGTGGTGTGCAGCTATCGGAGTCCATTTTAGTACAAGGTTTCTTCTTCTGACTCACAGTGTGACCTGAGACATGCTCTATCATCTTGGGAGTCTCAGGCGCCACAGTTGTGCTACTTTCATGAGATGAGGGTAACAGAACTCAAGTCGTGGGACTCCAGGTCAGATGGAGGAGGTGGCAGTGAAGGTCTCAGGCTCTGAACCTCTGTCTGCCACACCTTCACTGAGTTCAAGGGGTGCTCCTCACACTTGTCCCCTGTGTTTTTCTGGGATCGCCATCCTCGCCGGTCTTTTACCTTCTTGGTTTCTCTTTCACTTACTGTCGTAGATCCAGGGTGACTGGCCAATGGTTGTGCACACTGAGGAAGCTGAGTCACAGAGCAGGATGGCGGGTGGTGCGCTCAAAGCCCTGTGGCTTGCTCCCAGGAACTTCTGCTCCAGAAAGATGAATGAGCAGGCTTGGAGGAGGCTCCCACCCTGTGCTTGGTTGAGAGGAGTCACTATGCCTGGGAACTTCTGTGTAATGTTCTCAGCAAGAGCAAAAGCCAACAGGCATCGACTCGGCTCCAGAAAGCTGGACGCTAGCTCACCGCAGGCTGGGTTTTCTCTTTGGATTCCACCAAAGCCACTTTGCTGGTCCCAAACTGATTTTTCAGCTTCACTCAGAATAAAGCCCGCTGATCTATTGCCCGTGTAAATGATGAATGCAATCAATACAATTACCTCCAGCTTACAAATCCCACTGGAAATGCTTACTGAAGGGGGAGTTTGATTTGGTAAATCTCAAATCTCTTCTTCTTCTTCTTCTTCTTCTTCTTCTTCTTCTTCTTCTTCTTCTCCTTCTTCTTCTTCTTTCTCTTCTTCTTTTTTTTCTTCTTCTTCCTCTTCTTTTTCCTCTTCCTTTTCTTCCTCCTCCTTCTTTTTATTCTTCCCTTCCCCATCTCTTTTTCTCCCAACTTCTTAATATCTTTTAAAAATTACAAATCAAAAAATAATTTTAAAAGACACTATCCTCCTTAAAGTTACTCAGACACATGTCACTCAGTGAGGATGTGAGGTGCGGACTTCATCACATATCTGAGCCTTGCTCTCTCTCTGTAACAGCCTTGGTAGGTGGTTGGCACCTGAACTGTGCCACCAGCGATTTATTTTTTGGAGATTCCCCCCCTTTCTGCCTCTTTCTGTTTCTTCATCTTTAACACAGAGCTGACATGCTGGGTATATATGAGGGGTGTGGGGGGCTTATACTTCATGGAGTCAGGGTAGGGGGGGCAATGAATGAGGGTAGAACAACCAGCATATGGTGATGTTCAGTTAACAACATCAGTGCTCTTGTCAACGGCCACCTCAGGCAAGATTGATTTCTGATCTCCAGCTCAGGGATGTGACTGGAATACCTTGGGTGAATATCCATAGATGGTGACGTGCAGGGAGATAGGACTTGGTTCTTGTGCTAACTTGGCTGCTCCCCAGACAGACCCTGTGCTTTCTATGGGCCTCAGTTTCCTCATCTGCACAGTGAAGTGGGTGGGACAGGAAAGACGCCACAATGTCTCCTGTAGAATGCTATCTGAGTCTGGGGGTCGGGGTAGGTTTTTAACCCTAACAGCATTCCAGAGTTTCCTGAGGGTTTTTTTTTTAACATAGAAGGTTCTAGTGTAGTTTTTAAAACACTGATAAATATGGCTGCACTGATCAACTATTCATCAGAAGTCTTCTGCCTAGGAGGATGGAAATGGCAGAATACTTGAAAAGGACATGGTGGTGGACAGTGAGCAGCCTCCCAAGGCTGTGGGTTTCTTCCCCTCTATGGGGGCGGAATTAGGGAGTGAAAATCCAAAGGCATTGCCCAAGCACTGAAGACAGGGGGCGGGTAGGGGGGGGAGTGCAGGAAGGGGGGAGTTTGGTGACTCTCCGAGAGGAGGAAGTCATTTTACCCAAAGGAATACACAGTTGAACCAAGATTCAAGGTTTCTCGTCCAGTGACATTTTTATTAGATGGTGTCGCTATTCAGTTCAGCTCCTGTGACATTTCCTGGCTTGTAAAATGAAGAGCAAGGCCGTTAACGTAGAGGGATGCAGAGACGCTTTTCCACTGCATTAAAGCACACAGAGCTCCCGAGTACTGGAGGCGCAGAAGCTGGGATTCCATCCAAAGGGGCAGCCCCGCTGTCCAAGGTCCTGAAGAAGCGGTCTCCGCCTTAGACCTCACAGCCAATGAGGAGGGGAGAGGGGGGAGGGGGGCAGGCACACCGTCTCCAGGGCCGCATTCTACCTACCACAGAATCATCAGGTGCCAGGCTCCTGGTGTCTCCCCACACATGACTTGAAAACTACATATGACATGGACCTTTGGGGGAAAGGACAGTTCAGTGGATGGCTTTCTCACTAAGGATGTGCCTGCTGTGGGCTTGAGAAATCTAGCAGAGAGGATTTCTGAACCATGCCATTTACCTGGCTAGCTAGCTCTGTATGGGTCTTATGAATTCCAGGATGGACTCAGATTCACTATGCTGTTGAGGATGGCCTTGAAATTCTGATTCTCCTACTTCCACTCCCAAGTGCTGAGGTTATAAGTGCATGACATCACAATCCCTTAAACTAATTATGGTGTGTGTGTGTGTGTGTGTGTGTGTGTGTGTGTGTCTGTGTGTGTGTGTGTGTGAACATGCATACACATGTGTCATAGCCTTCATGAAGAAATCAGAGAGCAGCCTGTAGGAAACCCATACATGTGGGTTTCAGGGGCTGCACTCAGGTCATCAGGTCCAGGGGCAAGTATCTTTACTTGCTGTACCATCTCACGGCCCTTCCTCTTATTTGTGATGCTGAGGGTTGAACTTGGGTCTTTTGAATGCTAGGAAATAGTTCTACCAATGGAGCCACATCAGCAGGCCTCCACACAGCACAGACAGAACGGTGGCAGCCTTTACCAGTGTATCTCCTCCAAACCCTAGATAACTGTCATAAACTCATACACACACACAGGGTGAGAGGGGCTGGCTCAAGGCAGACAGGAGAGGCCTGAGGCTCAGAGACGTCTCTCAGAATGAGTTGGTCTGGAAACAGGGCCAGCATCGGGGAGAGCAGAGCTGAGGGAGCTTAGAGGGTAATCCCCTAGCACAGACCTGAGAAGGGCTCCTTCCTGCAGCTCACTTCTGTACAGATACTCACTGCACGTGTCACACGGTGAAAGATCGCGTGCCGGGTCTTCAGTCAACAAATGGAGTTTAATTCATTTTGTAGACACAGGATCTTGCTGTACAGAAGACTAGCCTCACACTGGTTATGCGGCACAGGCTGGGTTTAAACTTGTTATCCTCGTATGTACTAGGAAGGCAGCAAGTACGACCATGTCCAGCTTTATTTGATTCATTTTAATGTCTCTGTAAAGAATGTGACATCACTGACATGTATTTTTTTTTTACAACTAAGTAAATGTTGTCCCAGAGTGGTGGAGGGACTTGCCCAAACTCTGACAAGCTGGTGAAGGAGAGAAGTGAGGTCTGAAGCTGTCTGCCTATAAGACCTTCACTTGCTCCACAGAAGTGGCTCTCCCTTGGCTCTGAGGGGAGCAGGAACCTGGCTTGTGCAGAGGGAACTTTGGTAACTAGCAAGCAGATCTGGTGGAAATGGGGGAGGAGTCGTGTCTACTGCCTGGCTTCCCTGACATGAGATGGGCTGGAAAATGTTCCTGGAGGACACAAGGCATATTAACCAGACTTGCAGTAGCTATGTGTGCTTGTGGGAAGACTGATTTGGGAGGATCCATAGGCTAAGTCCTTAGAGGAAATTGGCCCACGACACATCTTGTTCTCTGGGCCAGGAAATCAGAGACACAATTCACTCCCAGATGTATCCAGGATATCAAGTATTATCTTCCTTTAGACCCAATTGGACTTTCTGTGTGACAGTAGGGGCTGCCATGGCTGAGCATCTTCACACCCCCAGAAAACATCCACAAACACCCACTGGGAGCTGAGCATGGGGGAGCTGGTCACACTAGACTCACCATGGATTTCCTGTTGTAATATGGGAGCTTCCAGATCACACTCTGGACCCTGTTGCTGCTCAGTTCCGGGAACACTTCTTTCCCATCACACAGACACACAGACACACACACATGCACGCACGCATGCACAGACACACACACTTTTATAATTGAGAAGTGGAAACAAACAGAGGCTGTAGGGGGCAAAAAAGCCAGTGCGGGAGAAGTCACTTGGTCCATCTATTCCTTCCTCTAAGGAAATGATCATCAGAACAGAGATTAGCCCAGCCTTAGGCCACACCTGAAAAAGAAAAGGGGGCCAGTTAGATTCATTTTCCTGGTTGCCTTTTCAAGTCCGGTGTTAATCTACTCACGGACTCAGCCCATCAGGAGCAAACATGCTTCTTCAGGAGTTTTCTAAGCAGGAACAAAATGCCTCATTAAGTTAAACAGATTAACCCGAGAGCAGTATTGATGTCAGGCAGCGTAATGGATGTCATTGTAGAGAAGGCACAGTAGTCCTTAGAGGAGCCTGGCCCACCGTCAGTGGCTCTGCAGATGCACTGGCTGCTCCAGGGTAGAGGTAGAATTTCTTTTGGCAGTGGTGGTGGAGAGAGAGATGGGAAGGAGTCCTTGTCTAGAGTCAAGGTCACTGCCTTTCCTGTGGCTAACACCTTGGTCAATGGAAGAGTCTTTGAAAGCAAGGAGCTGTGTGTAATGCAATCACTGTTGGGTAAAGAACCAAAGGTGGGCTTAGCCTTTGACATAGAAAGATGGGAGGGAGGGGTCGGTGCCAAGCCTCAGAATTTGGGGTCCAGATCCAGGTATCCCAATGTCCCAGCCCTGACCCCTCCTACTACACCGAGAACCACACCTGTCCCTTTCACAAACACGGAGCTCATCAATACATAGAAACCCAGGGAGATGGGTGTTTCCAGCCAAGGCTTTACAGGTGAGGAAACAGGCTTAGCAGGAGGTAAGTGGCTTATCTGAGACCGTCAGCTTATGGAGATAGGGCTGACAGGACAGGCTGTTGACCTAGGTGGAGGCCCCTTGTCCTCACACACCTCTGCTGCCTGATGCTGTATCCTCAGAGTCCTCGGAGCCTCTGAAATTACCATTAATGCCTTGTGGAGGGAGCTCTGTACGTTTCAAGTAGCAACAAGGTTCAAGACAGCCACAGGCTTAGTTGTATTAGTCACTTTCTGTGTGATGACGAAATACCGGGGAAAACACTTTCAAGGAGAAAAAGGGCCTATTTTTGCTTAAGGTTTCAGGTCATGATGGTGCCCCGTTGGGTCTACTGAGGTGGTCCTGTAGTGAGCCAGAGCATCATGGCTGCAAGAGGCCTTGATGGAGTGAAGCTGCTCACCTCGTTGCAGTTGGAGAACAGCGAGAGTGGAAGGGACTGAGCTATACCTTTCCCCCAGCTCCAGCTCCCTCTACTGATCCTGTCTTAATTCGTTCAACTCATTCCCAGCAATGTGTCTGATCCACGGGGCTCTCCTGTCCTTTCTGATACAGACCCCTCTCAGCCTGTGCATAAGATTCATGACGGCAGCCTGTCCGTGGTCTTGTGGGATAGATAACCTCGCCACAACTGGTGACTGCTCTCTCCATTCCGCCTGGTGAAATACTTCCTCAAATGCGGCCCCTGGAGGATGAATTCAGTGACTTTTTGAGCCCCCACAGTCAGTCGCCTTTCAAAAGCCCCTCAGCTGGCTGCTGAGCCTTTAACAATGAGCCCTTGGGGGGCACATTTTTAGTTTTAAACCGTATGGGGAGCCACAGAGTGATTTAAGCGTGCCTCAGGACACACTGGCCAGGAGTCCCAGCTGTCACCGCTTGGTTTCGCTTTCTTCCTCAGCACAGACAGCAGCATGAGCTGTGCACTTGCAGACTTGTGCTGCACAGATGAGTTAATGATGTCTCCACAGCATGTGTGCAGGAGGCCCGGGGCTTCTGCTCTGTCCAGCTGGGCTTAGCCTCGGAGGCAGGCTGACCGGGGCCAGGTGGGATGAGGTGCAGATCACTCTTCTCAGGTCCAGCCCAGCAGGTAGGAGAACTCCCGGGCTCCACAGGCCACTCATTTTCACCCAGGGCCGTAAGAGTTGAGATGACAACAATATGGTCTCTGTCTCTCTGTCTCTTGGTCTCTCCCTCCCTCCCACACCCTGTGTGTGTGTGTGTGTGTGTGTGTGTGTGTGTGTGTGTGTGTGGTGTGCTAGGGGTTGAACCCAGGACCTTATACAGCTAGGTGAGTGCTATATCTCAAAGCTATCTCTCCAGCCCTCATCCTCAGTTTGAAATGACACAAGGGCACTGGAGAGTCAGGGATGGGAAGGGTACAGAGAAGAGTGGGAAGGACATGAGACAGAGCCAAGGATCCCTAGAAGGAGCCCAGGAGAGAATCCGGGGCTAGGATGAAGGGAGTGCCTTCTGTGTGTTGGGCAAGCCAACCTTTTCTTAGGGACAAAAACAGAAGACTATGGAAACAAGTCCAGTGTGCTAAAAGCTTGTCCAAAGTTGAAGTAAGAAAATTCATGCTAATTCATATCTACAGGCCTAACCAGTCTTATTATATGCCCTACTTGTCTGGTGACCAAACTGAGACTCGGGGCAATTGAGTGATCCGCTAGGGTCGTCCAGCTCCTAAAAGTCAGGATTCGTATCAGGACTAGACCAGGACTGCCCCATTGACCACAGTGCTTAGTGTGGCAACAGGCAGGGCAGTATTTGCTTCCCAGCAAACGGCAGGCAATCAGTAGCTATTTGCTGCCAGCCACTGGCTCACCCTGGCTCTCAGGCAGGAAGCCTATACTGGCCGTGAGACCTAGGAACAGTGGCCTCCCCCAGCCTAGTCTGCAGAAAGGCAGGTCCTGCCACTGTATGTTAGCACAGGCCCCCTGGGACCTGGCACAGCCCTGTGATAGTTTTTTGTTTTTTTGTTTTTTGTTTTACCACTCAGAGGTGGTGTCCCTACCTCGTGGCATGAGCCTGGCTCTTCACTCCTGTCTGTGAAGCACCTGTTCTTCCACAGTGTGGGCTCGGATCATTCTACCTAGGCATGGATGCTGCAGCCCAACTGCAGGCTGGGTAGCTCATCTGCTGAAGGGCGCAGCGTTGTATTCATTCCACTGCAGCCATCAATCAATCAATCAATCAATCAATCAACCAACCAGCCAATCAATTAATTCTTATATCATCCTATGGCAGGTCTTGTGTTTGTTTTATTTTTATATATTGTGTATTTTATTTGTGTACTGTGTAGTGTATTCCTCTGTCCTCGGAGAGTAGAATAAACATACTTCAAACATGGAAGAAGCAGGTGTGGATTAAAGGTGGGGGAGGTAAAGAGAGAACTGGGGAAGCTGAGGTTGTCTATGAATACTGCAAAGCTATCAGTACAAAGAGGGAGGGGGGAGGGAGAGAGAGAGGGAATTTTTTTTAGGTGTTAGCACATAACAAACCTCTCTATAGACCAAGTTGGGAAAGGTGGGACCCTCAAGTTTCCCACCCACTGCTTAAAACCACACGCCCCCATTTAGCACTGGGAGTCTGTAGGTGAGCCTAGCGCTATTGGCCTGTGGTGGGCTTGTTTGACCTTGGCTGGATGGAAGCAGGAATCTGCAGTCAGCCTATGGCTCAGCTGGAGCTGGCTGGCTGAGCATTGGCTCCAGCTGGTCCCCTTCTGTTTCATGTGCACTCAATAGACAGCAAGCGGCCCAGACACCATAGATGAAGGTAAAGGCCCTGTGATGTCAGCTTTAATTGTCAACTTGATACAATCTAGAGTCACCTAGGGGGAGAGTCAATGAGAGATTGTTTATATCGGGTTGGCCGGTGGGAATAGCGATGGGGAGTTATCTTTCTTATAAATCAAATATTTATTTTTAGTTATGTGTATGTGTGTGTCTCTGTACGTGCTTGTGGTTGCAGTTGCCAGCAGAGGCCAGCAGAGGGCATGGGATTTCCCCCGGAGCTACACGTGCTTTGGAGCTGCCCAGCCTGGGTGCTGGGAACTGAATTCAGGTCCTTTGCATGAGCAGCTTGTACTCTTAACCTTTGAGCCATCTTTCCAGCCTTGGGTGGGGGAAAGGAATTATGTTAGTTAAGTTAATTGATGCAGAAAGACCCAGGTTACTGTGGACAGCACCATTTCCTAGGCAATGCGACCTGAACTGTGTGAAAATACAGATATTAAGCCGAGCACAAGAAAGCATCCACACTCGGCTCTTGGTTGTGATGTGATATGATCAGCTATGGTAAACTTTTGCTTCTGTGACTTCCCACAGTGGTGGGCTGTAACTTGGGGCTGTGAGCTCAAATAAACACATTCTCCTCCAACGTTTCCTTATCACAGCAACAGAAGTGACCCTAGGACAGACCCCAAAGACGATGCTGAATGCATTCACGGTATCTTCAGTGATGAGCAGATACTGGGACAGGTAGGGAAGGAAAATATTTACATATTTACTTATCCACAGATTATAAGGCATATTTTACACAAGAGAAGAAATGAGACTTTGTTTAAGACTGAAAAAAATGTTGTTTGTGGTGTGTGTGTGTGCGTGTGTGTGTGTGTGTGTGTGTGTGTGTGTATGTGTGTGTATGTCTGTGTGTGATAGGAGTGTGAGGGGTGGGGGTGTGTGGGTGGGCTGGGGTCTGTGCATTGGATCGGGATAAGCATGCTTATTATGCTGAGTCTAGGGACATCTCAGGGAGCGCATGCTGTCCCCAAACAGACCAGGAGGCCTTTGTCTTCATTCCTATTCCTCTTATTAGTTAATGGCAGAAGGTAACATAGCTAACGACTAAAATGGAGAGGAAAAAAGAAAAGAAAAGAAAAGAAATAATGTTAACATGGGGAGAAAAAGAACTAAATACATGTGTAAAATTATAATATATAAGAATTATATATACTGTGCTGGAACCAGTGTGGCAGTTTTAGAAAAGGAGATGACATGAAATAACCCTCCAGGGTAAGCTTTATTAGGGGAGAGAGCCTCGCTGTGACCATGCGGGGGGCACATGATTGGGCCTTGAGGTGGAAGAACATTAGAAGGAACGGCACATCATACAGAAGGCAGCATGATGGCACCTCAGAGGGAGGGAGGGTCTTCCCTATAAGCCTTGAGTATAGTGTAACTTCATTAAAACAGACAGAATGAAGTTAAGAAGAGAGGCAGCCACGATGGTCAGATGCCAGGCTACTCCACAGAAGGGCCCTCAGGAAGTCCCCCAAACAAAGACAGAAGGATAAATAAATAAGGCTTTGGCATTTACTAGATCTCACAACCCCATTTGCCCAGTTAAAATAGTTAATGTGGCCCAAGGTAACTTACTAGGGGTCCTTAAATAATTAAAATGTCTTGTAGAAATCATAATTTATAAGTTGGGGATTGTTTTGCCTGTTTTTAAACATGGAAAAAAAGAAGATCCCCTTATAGAGGCTTGTTACAGCCTAATGCTTTAGTCCACCCATCAGGGTTACCAGCCAACACCCATCAGTGCCAGTCGTTTCCTTGTTCTATCGTCCTGTCAGGCAGAGCAAATGCTGGGCCTCTGTTGGTGAGCCCTGCCAGCTTCTGATGATGACAGCCATGTGGCTGTGGCCTTCACCTCCGAAGTGGCATGACATGCCTCTTCTAGGATGCCCATGGGGATCTCAGCAGCTCTCCCACTGCTCCCCACCTTTGCAGATGCGCTCTTTATTGGGTCTGCCTGTCCCCATGAACATGGTGTCTGGGTGACACTTTAAGGATGCAGCACCAACATCTTAGTCCTGTAATGATGCTGGCATGGAGGGACCCCTCATTACAAGCACTTCTAAGTTAAAGTCAACAGATTCTCTCATGGTGCCATGAAAGCCTGTCTCAGAAGAGATTTGGGCCACCTCTCTTCCTGCTGCCAGAGTTCCTAAAATGCTAGTAAAGGTCAAGGCTGCACCAAAACTTTGAATGTAGTAATAGTCCTTCTTAGCCTTGTGTTATGCATCATTGACATAGCAAATGGCTGACTGGGTAGGGAATTCTGGAAAGCAGAGGACCTCGTGGAAAAAGTGTCCAAGGAGCCCTGGGTCATGGGGACAGCATTCACAGCTGTACATAGCTACTGAAGCCTTAATAAGACAGGACATCATATCTGGGTCCTACTGGCAGGAGGGGGGGTCCAGTGGCAGTCCATCTTCAGTCTCTTGTCACATGCCAGGCACCTCCCTAGAATCCTAAGCTGCCTGGGGGCAAGGCTCCTCAAGGTCACCCAGGGAACAGCCATGAGAGGTTGCAGATAGTGTCATGTTCATTGTCCTGACTGAGGGAAGCCTGAAGAATTTTCTAGTCTCCCTCTGCCTTAGTGAGGTCATCTCCGATGAAGGACAACACAGAATGAACCACACATGTGGCCAGATTTCAGGCAGCCGCCTTAGCAACACATGCCAAGGTCAGCAAACGGTCCCATCTTTAATGTATTATAAACCATGGGACCATTGCCTAAAAATTGTCCCCATCAAGGTAAAAAGAAATATGGGTATCAATTGCCTTATGGGTTTTCAAAATGTAGATCACAATCACATTTTATTTGGTGTTTACTGATGCCACCATGCTGGTATTAAGGTAATGTTTCTTACCGCATAAGGAGCAGAGATACTGCTTGTGGGATCTAAGACGTACACTTCTCTTAGAAAGGCATGCCACAGCACCTCACTGTCCCTGATAGGTTTCTGTTGGGTCGTCTGTTTAATTGAGAGACAAAGTCTTTTAAGTAACTTCTTTATAAAGTCCAGAGCCCACAATTTGTTCTCTGCTGAGCCTTAACCCACCCGTACACATTTCGGTCCCCCAACCTCCGTTCCCCCATCCCCTCACCTCTGTCTATCGCTCCCTCACTCCCTGGAGCTGCCAAGCTTACATAAAAACAAGAGTGTCTGTCAGGGGCACAGGTACTTCCCTGTAATCCCAACATTCAGGGAGGGAGAGGCAGGCAGAGCTCTGAGTTTGAGGCTAGCCTGGTCTACAAAGTGAGTCCAGGACGGCCAGGGGCTATACAGAGAAACCCTGTCTGGAAAACCAAACGACACCACACCACACCACTCCACACCAAACCAACCAAAAAAAAAAACACACAAGAGTGTCAAGTGCAGCTGCAGGCTTTCAGGCAACTGTTGGTCTGAACTGTCATTGTTTTATTTATTTTCTTATAAAATTACTTAGATTCAGTTTTTGAGCCAGGCTTACTCCCCAGCTCAGGCTGGTAGGGAACTCATTAAGGAACTCAGACTGGCCTCACACCCATGACAATCCTCCTGCCTCAGTCTCTCACAGAGGTGAGCCACTACACCTGGCTTTTTCATTAGTTTATAACCTACAGGCTCAAATGAGCCGTTGTTTGAACCAAACCCGAGTGGGTGTCCACTCAAAAAGGGTTCCCTAAAGCTGGTGTGGTGGTGAATGCCTTTAATCCCAGAAGCACTGATGCAGAGGGAAGAGCTATCTGTGAGTTTTAGGCTAGCCAGGGCTATGCAGTAAGACCCTGCCTCAAAAAAAGAAAGAAAAAAGGAAAAAAAAGAAAGAAAAAAAGGATTTCTTAACTCCTCTGTTTCAATAACACTGGTGGCTCAAGAACTCATCTGTGATGTCTTCATCCATAGCCCCACCCCCACCCCCACCCCCACCCCCACGCTCCCACCCCACTCCCAACCCACTCCCACCCCCACCAGCCAAGCCCATAGACCACTTTACCAGATGCGCTAACAGGACTGGGGCGTTTCTGTTTTTCTTTCTTTCCTATTAGGGATTGGATCCCGTTTCTCCTCGTGCCATCTGCCTAGTCCAGGGTTTTGGTGTATTGCTTCCTCTCTTCCCAGAAGTCCACCCCGACACTCCCACACCCCACTGCCAGTCATTTAGAGATTACTGTAATCTCTACCAACCGAAAGGTGGGCGAAGATTCCTGCTCCCTCTACGAGGCGTCGGCCTCATAGCAGTGAACTCTTTCCACCCCCAGGGAAAAGAGGACCCACGTCTCCTGCCTCACCCGCTCTCCCCAGGATCTCCTACCTCGGATCTCCTGCGATGCCTCCTGCAGTCACCTCCTTCCATCTGTTGGAGACAAGTGCCCCTAGCCCTCAGGTAGATCTCACGGCAGAGTCGGCCACGGAGAAACACAGCGGCGGCCTGTTTCTGTAAAACTCTTATTTGTGCTGTGCTATCATTAGAGACCTCCGCTGTTTCTTATCAATTTCTTGGCTGAGGCCGTATAAATGGAAAACCTAGAGGTGGGCTGACCTCCAAGAACTCCTTACATTTCTATTTGTATTACTCTTTCAAACAAGTTTTCTACAATGCTTGAGGCAATTTGTGCCCTAGTATCTAAAACTCCATGCTGCCGTCTTCCCAAAGTCCGTATGGGGGAATAGCAGCACTGAAGGCCATGGGGTAGACTTCACTTTATGTAGTGTGTGTGTGTGTGTGTGTGTGTGTGTGTGTGTGTGTGTGTGTGTGCGCGCGCATGCACACAGATGGGTTTGTGTGTGTATGTGTGTATGTATACATGTAATATGTGTGTGTGTATATATATATGTGTGATGTGTGTATGTCTGTGTACATATGTATATGTGTATATGTGTATGTGTGTCTGTGTGCATATGTCTGTGTGTGTCTATGTATGTGTATATGTGTGTTTGTGTATGTCTGTGTGTCTGTGTGCATATGTATATGTGTATGTGTAGTATGTGTGTGTATTTATGTGTATGTGTGTTTATGTGTCTGTATTTCTGTGTGTCTATATGTATCTGTGTGTCTGTGTGTGTATGTGTACATATGGGAGTGAAAGGACAACCTTCCACCTTGTTTTAGGCAAAGTATCTTTGTTGATTGCTGCTGTGTACCCCAGGCTGGCCTAGGAGCTTGCTGGTATTCTCCTGTCTCCGTCTCCTATCTTGTTAAGGAGTGCTGCGATGGAGAGTCTCGGGATCTATAAGCAGCTCGCATGAGCCTTACCACCGAGTCATCTCTTCAATCCGTTGTTTGCTTTTTTTCTTCCTGCGGTGCTGGGGATTAACCCTAGGGCTCCATGCCTGCAAGACAAGTGCTAAGCCACTGAGCACAATGGTTTTCAAGATCTTGATGCTCCAGACTTCAGGAACTCTATCCTGGGGATACGGCTCCTCCCAGGGTCAGCTAACTCAGCCTCCTGTCAGCCCAGCTTTGATGCATAAAGCGGCCAGCCTAGGCCTACACTCCGATGGCCTCTTCTCTACCTGACTCTCACCCATTAAGCCAACATTTCTCTCATCCTAACCGCTCTCAGCAGGGCTGGGTATTCGATGTCTAGAGACCCACCTTTCTGAGGCAGAGGCATTAAGCTTTCTCTGTCTGATTCTAAGCTTACTTACCATAACCACTCACTTTGACCGGTCTTCCCCATAAAAACCCTAATAAGGGCTCAGGGCCAGTTTCCCCTCACCCCCCCACCCCCCCCCTCCCGACCCACCCTAGTGCCTCACATGTGGTCCTGTGGATGCACCATGCTGTTTCCTAAGGATCTGTGCTTGTATACACTTCCCACGCCATGCCAATCATTTCTATTCAATTACCATACTCAAGACAACTATTTAGCATATTTTAAAATGACTAAGAATTGGCACGTTGCTTTTGCTCTGTGGGCCAGAGCAAGTCAGCGAGCCAAGATAGGCTTAAGAGCCTCTCTGCCTCCTGAGAGAACTGTAGCAAAGCTCTCGTCCCCAAGGGCAGGGGACAGATAGAGATCGGGAAGGGCTGTGGCTGTCGTGTTAACGTGTGGTGATTCACCATTTATATTCCTCTTACAAATCTCTCAACAAACCAGGACGGGGCAGGAGAGATTCTGTCAACTGATACAGAACACCACAAAATGAGTCAGTGGCTACACAACGCTCACTAGTCGGGAAAAATCAGAGCCAGTGGCTGGAGAGCTAGCTCCCTGGTTATCACTGTTTCAGAGGGGTGGAGTTTCATTTCCAATATGCACTTGGGTAGCTCACAACTGCCTATAGCTCCATCTATAGGGGAACTGCTGTTCTGTTCTGGCATTGACAGACACCTGAGCTCACAGGTGGATCACCTCCCCCTGACCCACACCTCATACAAACATAATTAAAAATAAAAAATATTTCAAAATCAGGAACAAGATAAAAATACAGGTATTATTTTCCCACAGTGGGTTCTAAAGATCAAAACTAGGGCCTTGTACATGTTCTAGCACGAACAGCCTTTGCTCTCTCCACTTTCCTCCAACTTTGTGCTTAAGGCTCTAGCTTGTGCTGTGAGAAGTGAAAAAAAGGGGCTCAGCAGTTAAGAGCACTGGCTGCTCTTGCAGAGGTTCGAGGATCAATTCCCAGCACCAGTGCCTGCTGTCTGTCATCATGGACTCTAACTCTCTGGAACAGGAAGTCCAAATAAACCCTTCCCTAAGCTGCCTTGTTCAGTGTGCTTCACCACAGTGGTAGAAAAGCAACTACTGTAAGAGTCTTTGGTGTCTGATAGAGTTGTAAACACTTTCCTGCAGTGCCTGGTGTTCTTTACTCGATTACAGAAACGTGGCCTTCATCTACTGGCTTGGCAGCCTCCACCCTTCCAGCAGATGAAAGCCACGTTTCTGTAATCGAGTAAAGAACACCAGGCACTGCAGGAAAGTGTTTACAACTCTATCAGACAAGCTGAGTGATCACAGGAGACAGAAGAGAACACACTGGGAATGGCTCAAGGCTTTGAAAGCTCAAAGCCTGTCCCCAGTGACGCACTTCCTCTAGCAAGGCCACACCTCCTAAACCTCCCCAAACAGCGCCGCTCCCTGGAGACTAAGCATTCAGCCATCTGAGCCTATGGTGAACTTTCTCATAGCAACCACCACAGAGGGCTAGACATCACGCACAAGGAGAGATGGAATACTGAGAAGAGGTTGGTTCTTCCTGGATCAATATGTAGCCTCAACTCACCCAAACTCCAAACCCCATTAGTTTGTTGTTGTTGTTGTTGTTTTGTTTTAATTTCCCCACTGAAATATACAAATTCGTCTAAAAGTAGTTATCTCTAGTATGACCTATGGAAGGAGGGGCTTTCCAGTGGTCAGAGCTGCCTAGGATGGACAGTGGGTCTCGGCTGCCGTAAGGGGGGCTAGGTTCACCATCCTGCAGAGGGAGGGTGTTCAAGGCCAGTCAGAGGAAGTCACAATTGTGCTGGGATTGGACTCTGTCACCAGAGAGGTTTGGATTTGAATGGCAAGCTGGCTATCGCAGGGCAAAGGTCGTCCCCTTTCAGAGTCTCGGTTTGCCATCTGAAATGGTTGTAGTCCCATAGTTTTCTCTCTGTGGCTGTGATAAACACCGTGACCAAAAGCAACTTGGGAGCGGGTCGGGATGGCGAGGAAGGTTTGTTTAATCTTACGTTTCCAGGTAACTGTCTTATCATTGAGGAAAGACAGAGCAGCCACTGAAGCAGAAACAGAGGCAGGAACCGTGAAGAGAAGCTCGCTTCCTCTGGCTTGCTCATCTACTTTTGTTACATAAACCCAGGCCTACCCGCCTGGGAAGGGTGTCGCCCTCAGTGCTCTGGGCCCTCCGTATCAATCAGAAATCAAGACAGTTCCCCAACACACGGCCACAGGACAACCAGATCCGCGCAATTCTTCGGTTGAGGTTCTCTATTCACAGATAACTCTAGGTTTATGTCAAGTTGACAACTGACCACGACACTAACTGGGTTTACAGCTCTTAACTGAAGTAATGCCAGTGTAGTATTCATAAAAGTAGGGCTATGCTGGTATGTAGTGACAATTTTGGAATTTTTGATTTCTTTTTTTTTAAACGCAGAAATATTATAAGAATGTGGTTTCATTTTAATCCTGTGTGTGAGGATACGAGGCTGCTTTGCAGCAGCTGACTGTGATTTGCCACGTGCTCTAGAAGCGTGGTTTTTGCCAAATGCAGATAGTTTCTGCGATTGTGTGATGTTTAGAATTCTGGGGATTTTTCAGAGTGTACACAACACTCCCCCAACAGAGGCAGGAAGTTGTTGGTTGGTTGCTGTTGGTTGCAGTTTGTTAAGTAGTCATGTGCAAAGAAGAAACAGGAATAAATTATGTATCCTGATGGTGAAGACCAAACTTGCTTCAAGGAGCTCGGCACCCCTACTCAGCAGGAAGTAGTCTAAAAATAAATTGTCCCCTTTCTGACCCCTGACCTTTATTCAGGGATCTCTTTCCTTTCCTCTCTATCCTTCTCTCTCTCTCTCTCTCTCTCTCTCTCTCTCTCTCTCTCTCGTATCTATCGTTAAAGGGTTGTAAGGAAGAAGAAAAGGGGTAGAGAAAGGTGGACGAGAGAAGAACCCACAAAGAAGCTAACACCACCGGCTACACAGGTGTCATATTTATTGAGAGCCTTGTTATAAGACGGGGCTTTGGCGGTCACTCTGTCAGCATTTTCAAGCCTTGGGATTCTCTCTTCACCAGTCTTCTCAGAGTGAGCGACTCATCACATTCTCTCTTGCTGTCCCCTGGAGCTCTTCCTCCAGAAAGGGCCTCTGCCACGTCACAGTACCCTCCTGACTTGCCTTTACCTGTGGGCCTGTGGTGACGCCCCAGGCTTCGTTCCTCCTACTGCCCACATGTTTGTGAGGACAACTGAGTCACACCACGAGAGGCCCTGGGATGCCCAGCCTTCCAGCATAGCCACACTTTAAGGAGAAGGGACCCCTTTCCAGTGAGTGATCTGGGGGGGGGGGCACTGTCTCTTCTATTGAGCACATCCAGGATGACCTTCCATCCCTTGACATTTTAGACTCCAAAGTGAACTTGAACTTCACTGTAGAGGGCTCAGGCCTCTTGCTGTGAGTGTAGACGCAGGGCTCCTCACAGGGTGGCCAGGCGGTGTCACATCATTACGGGCAAAAGCCCCTGTGTGAATGACGGGACTGGCTGATGGCTCTGTGTTGCACAGACTTAAATGCTGTCTTGGACTTGATCTTTCTGTGAAAAGAACGCTTTGGAGACACGGAGCAACCACCAGAGAGCCTTAACTGAAATGTGCATCAGTAGGTGAAGAAACAGCGCATGTGGACCACAGGCCACGAGGAAAACGGTCTCTACCAAGACTGAGCAACAGGCCCGTGCCCCGTGCCTCCGGCTGTCATCTTGCCGGTTTCTGCATCTTCATTCTCCAGGGGGAGTGTGATGTCCTGGACCTCTGTCCTCACTGTGTAATGTTGAAGTGGCATTTCTTGCTCCTGTCCTCACTCCTGCTCAGTTCCCTTCTTGGAGAAGGAGGTAGGTTCCCACCGTATCTCCACCCCTCCCTTCACTCACCTACTGAGGAATTGGTGGCCCAGAGAGGGGACACTGAGTTCAAGAGGGTGCCGGGACCCTAATCGGCAGGCAATGTGTCTATTTCAGATGCCTCACCAGACACAGATATGGAGCTGAGAGGAGTTCTCCCAAACTCTCATCCAGTTACCCACAAACCCAAGGAAGATCCATTTACCCAACGTCCTGTCCACCCATGTTTGCCAGGGCCAGCTGTGCTACCTCTGTGGAGGACAGGATATTTGAAAAGGATGTTATCTGGATCCCACCCTTACCTCATGACTGGTGAGGCTATGCAGTGACATGTCCGTTCTGTGGCCTCTCAGTGCAAATGTGTGTCTAAGTTTCTGCTTCTCCAGAGGAGTCAGCTCCTGAGGAAGAGGCTTGTCCTGCTCCTCCCAGCTGTGTCCCAAGCCTCGATAGGGTCCTGCGACACCAATGTAGCCCTGACAGAAGCAAACACGTTTTCACACCATGAGGAGGCACAAGGACCCAACATGGCCACCATCCATCCATCAAAGCCCCTGTCTGTGGGTGGCGAGTGAGCTAGGCGGTGGCTTCTGTGTTCCCTGTCATCGTTGTGACCCTCGCTCCGCTCGCTCAGTGTGGGCACTGTCCTGGTAGACTAGCAGGTTGTCAGAGGAGACCTGGGTGAATGGAAGATAGATGAATACCATAAGCTGAGGACTGAGGACAGCCACAGAGGACCAGCAGCACAGACCCCAGAGCGTCAGTGCTACCCACCACACAGTTTGCTAGGCAGCTTGACAGGCCTGGCTCTCAGGGAAGCCCCTAGCTGAGGAGGGCTCTAGGAAGACATTATGGGTTCAACGTCAAGAGCAGGTGGCAGCAGGGACAGAGTCAAGCATGCTAAAGAGTAGAAGACCTTCTCATGGGAAATGGCCAGGTGGATGTACGCAGTGGGTTTCTGCGGAGTCCACTGGAGAGGGCCACACACAGTACAGGCAGAAACAGTCAGCCACTTCGGCACTTCCTTTAGTGGCTGGGGTCTGGCGATGAAGGAAGTAGAGGCTAGTTTGTAGAGCATCTGCAGGGAGCCTGCGTACCAAACCACAATGTTACTTGGATGCCAATGCATCTGGGAAGGGGGGAGGCCTAGAAAGGTTGCTCAACAGACAAGTATGGAGGGAGTGGTGTAGGAAGGGAGATCCATACTCCAGAGTACGTGGGACTTGGCTGTGTGGCCAGAGTCTCGGGCACACTGAGAGGGCAATCTGAGAGTTCTAGAAGCAGTGTGCTCTTCAGATCTAGGCTTCTGACAGGTTCCCTGGTGCTGCTGCTGCTGCCTGTCCCTTGTCCACATGAGCCATTTGCAGGACAAACTTCACCTCCCAAAAGTACTAGGCTATCAGAAGTCACGTTGGTGGGCAGAGGTATGCGCTCTCCATCTTTTGGGTAGCTGTGGCATATACAGAGTCCCGCCCGTCCTCTGCACCTGGGGCAGGGCCCTCCAGTTTCCCTTCCTAGGATGTCCAGGAAGCCTGCCCATTTGAATTCCATGCACAATTACTCACCCAAGTAAGTGTTTAATTAAATTCTCAGGACAGTCACGGTGTTTTACTCAAATTGCTAACTGACGGCCTTGTGTTTTTGCCTGCACCTAGCAACCCCACCATGGAGATCTTCATCCAAGGCTCACCACCCTCTGTAGATAATTCTTCATAACCAGCCATATTGTGATGGCTGAAATGCTCTAACGAGAGAGAGAGAGAGCTCTTTGTAGACTTCGCCCAGTGGCTGGGTCACCCCAAAACGTCTGCATGTGGCCTCTGGGTCCAGGAGGTAATAATCTCTGACATTTACATCGTGGGACCAATGGGGTGAGGTAGGTAGATATGGACCAGGAGGGGCTGAGGATTGTAGTGGATGTGGCTGGAATAGAAATCCATGTCTCTGCAGACAGAATGGGGCATATGTTGTGTCCCCTGCTCCTTTAGTGGTTGTGGTCTGGGCTGGCGAAGGAGGGGTAGAGGCTTATTTATAGAGCATCTTTAGGGAGACTCACAGGTTCAGGCTGGTAACTGGGGCCTCAGCATGATCAGACTGGAAATGACAAAGACTCTATGGAGGAAATGCCCAGGACTGACTGGGAAGAGAGAAAGAAAGTCAAGGGCCCCTCTGAGGAAGGACCTGGAGGCCAGGCTGGCAAGGGAAAGGGAGCAACTGAGCTCAGACCTTGGGAGATACTGAGTCCAGCACTCTCTCTAAACTGCTGGCAATCTGGCCTAAGTCACTTGCCCTCTCTGGGCTTAATCAGCACATCATCAGAACAAAGTCAGCTTTAAAAACCTTGGCATTTGGCTTTGGCTCTAAATCATTCTGTGCGACACCTGCCACTTCATTGCCTGGTCCCCTTAAAAAGGCAGCCAGTGGCTCCAGCTGCCTTCTGCCTGAGAAAGGCAAGCCAGCAGCAGGAGGCCCAGTGCTGACTCAGCAGCCTTTGGGAGCCCTCGTTATTCTGGGTCTGGTGGTGACAGGGCTGCTTGCTCCATTAGAGTCTGGCACTAATGCGCCATTGCCCTGGGAGGTGTCATTATGGGTGGTTCCGGCAGCTTCTTCTGTGGGAACAAAAGGGGCACCAGGACGGGAACCCGACCCATGGATGAGAGGAGAGGCTGAGGCAGCAAACTTTTGTGCTGGGCTCAGCTCATGACCAAGGACCAGAGGTATCAGCACTGGCTGCACCAACAGGCCAGACTCCCCCACCTGTCCACAGTGTGCCCATTAAAGAGACAAGCCACAGTGCGAAGCAGAGAGAGTCTTTCTCAGCGTGGCCTCCATGGGAAGAGGAACAGATGGAGGGATCTAGGGACGCTGAGTCGGTCTTCAGGGTGAGGGTTTAAATAGAAGGCAAGAGGTACGCACGCCTGAGAAGCCTTGGTTAGGGTGTGGTCCCACCCACATGGGCCCACTGTGGCCATACCTCAGCTGTGCCCCACAAGGTGGTCTGATCTGTCGTCGTTAAGCTAATCAGCGAACAGACTCACCTTCAAGAGTAACTGTCCTCATCTTTGGAGGTGGGTGTGGTGATTCTGGAAAGGTTTGCTTTTCCTAGAAGGGACCAAGGCTCAGGGATGAGCAGAGGGACCAAGGGTCCACTGGCCATACCCTACCCCCAAGACAATATGGGTGGCTAGAGAGAGACTTCGAAAGGGAATGAAGCATTCCCGGGACACCCTGGGGACTATGAGGTCAACCATGCCTGAGCAGGGCAGGCTCAGAGCAGGAGAGAGAAGGTCTAAGTGAAGGTCTGGGTGACAAAAGGCACAGAGCCCTCTTCTGGCCTGAAGGTCAGGCATAGGGATAAGGGGTAAGAGAAGAAAAGGTGTGGAAATGGGTTACCAAAAGTAAAATGTAAGAAAAAACTCTTATGGGTACCTACTATTTTGTAAGCTAAGTTTTAAGAGTGTATATGTACATATTATATATTCATTAGATATATATTTGTCATATTGTATAATGTAATATAATTATAACATAATTAGATTATATAATACAGATTTGATATATGTCATATATCAGTTATTGGCCAGCAAAGCCCCAAAAGCCCCCAAACAATATCACAAACTACGGCCAATGCTCTTGTTTGGCCGCTATAACCAGATAGTAAGACCTTATTGTGAAGATATACAATATATATACAATATATATTTTTGGTTCTAGGACATAGAGAAATTAAGCAGGAACTTATCTGAAAATGTTGTTTTTGCTGGCCAGCTAGCATAGAGCTGGAAGGTTCTGTACAGGCTGCTGGAGCTGAAAAGCCATCAACGGTCTTACCCAGTGGCATGCTACAGTACTGATCCGTCAGGCAAGATGTGCGCACAGGTGCAATAGCGACATGAAGGTTATGCAAGCAACCAACTGCTTTTGAGATTAGATTGGAGACCTGCTCCACAGGAGGCGATTCATGCCGGATACAGTCAACCTGGTCAAAACCCCAAGGCCCAGAAGGTCACGGGCTCTGGAGAAGCACCTATTGCTGTTGTTTTGCTAAGGGACCTGTTGCCAAAGTGCCTTATAAATATTCATGTTTATACTTACAGATCAGTGATGCCCTCAGTCTCAGTCAGAGAGGCTTCTTTTTGCAGTGGGCAGGAGTTAATGACGCAGAGACTCACAACTGATCCAAGGTCTAGGAACAAGTGACAGCCCTGTATCTAACCCTGAGGCCCCAATGTTCAGGTAATACAGCAGAAGAGATGTTGGGAAGAATGTGAGAGCCAGTGTGTGTGTGTGTGTGTGTGTGTGTGTGTGTGTGTGTGTGTGCGCGCGCTGTGAAACACCGTCTTCTGGATATGGCTATTTGCATGAACTCACTGCAGCTGTAGTTACCTGTACAAGATCACGCCAATATTCCAGTAGGCAGCAGTAATTGGACTCAGTGGGGAAAGAAAGAAAGAAAGAGAGCGAGAGAGAGAGAGAGAGAGAGAGAGTGAGAATGAGAGAGAGAGAGAGAGAGAGAGAGAGAGAGAGAGAGAAGGAAGGAAGGAAGAGATAAGGTGGAGAGTGATGTGTTGAGGGTCCCGGAGGGGAGTCGGGAGAAGCTGGGGGGGATGAGCTACATTGTTTACAGATGTAAAACTCTCAAAGATTAAATAAAAGACATTCTACTTAAAAAATGAAAAGAAGTAGTAGTAGTAGTAGTCATAGTAGTAGTAGTAGTAGTAGAAGAAGAAGAAGAAGAAGAAGAAGAAGAAGAAGAAGAAGAAGAAGAAGAAGAAGAAGAAGAAGAAGAAGAAGAAGAAGAAGGAGAAGAAGAAGAAGAAGGAGAAGAAGAAGAAAAACAAGCACTTGATACGAGACGAAGACCTAAAGTTCCTGGCTGCCTTCATTTCATCTCCCCAGTGATTCAAGGAGATCGTAGCTGCCACTCTCCTAGCCCAGGAATTCCTGTACTGTCGAGCTGGAAAGACCTTCCCAGGCACTCAGTCCAACTATAGACAAGGTCACAGAGACCCAGAGGGACCAAGCAACTTGTGGCCGCACAGCTCATTCCTGGAAGACTCAGGTCTTCCCAAAGCCCATCTTCAGCAGGCGCCTATGTACGTGACCTGAGTCCACCCTGCTGTGAGTCACCCGGTCCCCTCCCTGGGTTTTTCCATGGACTCTCTGTGTGGGCAGATGTCTCGGCAGCTGTGTCTAGCAGAGCTGGAGATGTCTCCTGGAGGGTCCTATGGCTCTTTGCTCTTTATATTACTATTGTATAGGTGGCCCGACCTCTGCCTCCTCTAGCTACATACTTCCCTCCTTGTCTGTAAAGCCAGGAAAGAAACCCTGGGAATACGAAGATGGAGCCATGCACTGTATCTAGAAAGACCAGCGCCCAGCAGGGGTCCTTCAGGGCAGGCAGACAGCAGGGTGGGAGGGCCAGTGGCTCCTAGTATAAGCTCTCCCACCACACCATGGGCCTTGCTGGCTGCAGAGCCCTGAGTGGCCATCTCGTGGTCCTGGCTGGGGACAATTAACATCTTGAAATCCAATCAATTCTCCCTTGAGTGGTGCTCTCCTGTACAGGGTGAATTCATTCTCCTACTTAAACATGGGAGATGTTTAAGTTGTTGGAGAGTGGTTAGGGCTCCTCACATTGTCGGACCAGCACCCAGCCTCCCTGCACACAGGGCAGAGGCTTTCATTTCAAAGTGTTGGGGGCACATCTCCCTCCTCTGTGTGTGTGTGTGTGTGTGTGTGTATGTGTGTATGTGTGGAACATTCTGGGTCCCATAGTCACTCCTGCACTGAACTTCCTGTCCCAGGTGGATGTGAATAGTAGCTTATCCATTGTCCAGTCTAGCAGGTTCGAGCCTAACTGGGCTTTTCTAGACCTGGCCTGTTCCTGCTTCCTTGCCTGGAGGCATAGGGTTAGGCTAGCTAGTGCTTTCACATTGAGCTGGTCAAGCCATGTCACGTGACGGCCTGCAGAGGTGCAAGGAGCATAACATTTTAAAGCAGAAAAAAAGTGTTATCCCCAACAAAATGGGGGGCGGGGTTTGCTGGTTATGTAACCGTCAGCAGGCAGCCACCAGCCTCAGTCCCAGCTTCCCAGTCTTATTCTCATGTTTTCCTTTGTGTCCTCAGATCTGCACAAGGACACATTTCCTGTTGTGAGCAGGAAACAACCAGGCAAAAACTCGTCCAGGACCCTAAAGCATCTGCTTTACCTCACCTCTCCAGCCCTTTTGCACACCCTGCAGGCCCCCACATATGTCATCCTGTCTGACTCTCCGATGCCCAGTCCAGCTGGGTGAACACTTCCTTGTAAATACCAGGAGGAGGGAAGGCGGGGTCGCTGCGTTTCTGATAGGCCTGCTTTATCCAAGTCTCCTGTCCTAAGGCCACAGTCCAGCCACCCCCTTCTCCCAACTTCTCGTTGCTTTCTGGCCTCTTGCTGACGGGATGCTCATTAGGATAACCTTGCTGGAGGACACTCTACCCAAATGCAAAAACCTGAGGAGCGACTGCCCCAGCTTGTAATGGTCCATCACTCAGAAATACTCCTGGGTATAAGAGTCCCTAAGGATCTTCATCTAGTGCCACTAGCAACTTGAAACCCGACCTGTCTACGCGTCCATCATTTGGATTAGTTGCCTAAATGTTGGCACATCCGAACCATCCCATACTAAGCAGCCATTAAAATGATTGAGTTTGGCCTCTAGGCTCAGGCTTGGGAGAATGCCCATTCTGAGTTTTTGAATAACGGAAGCTGCTCTTGGGAGGCTGTGAACAGCACAACGAAGATGCCCGTCCTACGGTTTGTGCACAGGTGAATCCTGCAAAGATGTGCGATTAGGGATATTTCTCAAGGGCTGAGACGCTCTGCCCATGTGGATTCCCCAGGGCCTTGTCCTAGGGGCCGGTCCCTTCTTGCCTTGTGGCCAATGCTCCCTCCTCCCTGATCGTTCCTACTAGTGTCCAAACCCACCATGATCCTCGAACCCAAGCAAATCCACATCAACACATGGGTTTGCAGGCTCCCCTGCAAAAAAGGAAGCAGGGCCCCTTAGCTTCTTTTGCCAACAAAACCAAAGCACCATCAAACCTCTAATCTCTCTCCTCTCCCTCCCTCCGCTGTATGCCCCACCACCTTCTGCAAGGTCACCAACCACCTTGGCATTTGGTCAACATTTAGTGACATGTTGCCTATTGGCACCTGGCATTGTCTCTTGTCCCCCCCTGTCTGAGGTCTGTTCCCTTCTAGCCACCAAGACCTTCTGGTGTCTTGGTCTCCCCCAGGCCTTCCTCCTGCTCCTGCCTTCTGGCTCCTCCATCTGCAGTCCTGCCAGCCTTGCTTCCCGGGGAGATTTCCCAGACCCACTGACTTCTCAGACCCACCGCTTCTTCTCTTTTACATGTTGGTAACTCTCACATTTACATCTCAAGCCGGGCCTGGTGATTTGAGCTCGTGGGAAGGTTGAGGAAGGAAGACGGGTTGATTTAGGGAGAACTCAGGTCAGAAAGAAAGGGGTTGGGGCAGAGAGGGAGGAAGGAGAAGCGAAAGGAGGGAGGAAAAGGCTAGAGGTGTGGATGGAACTCCCTCCCGCCCTCTCTCCCTTCCCCATCCTGTCCCTTCTCTCAGCAATTGTCTGTCTTTTCTCTCTCCCTTTCTTTTCCTTCTCCTCCTCTCTACCCACATCATAGCTGACCCATATGCCCATTCACACACAGGGGTGTGTGTGCAACAGCCCTGTAAACAAGAACTATTTGTGATGAAAAAAAAATCACAGAGAGCCTGCAGCCCCTTCCCTGAAGTGCAGGGCTCTCCGGGGCCTGGGCAGTTGATTTAGATTTATAAACACGTTTCCTTCATGCTCCAATGCAACTCTTCAGAGCAGCCTCCGTTTTTCTTTCCAAGCTCTGCACAATCCCGCGAGCGTTTTCCAAGTTACTCTAAGAAGCCACGCACAGTGCTGTGGGGACAAACATGTTCAGAAGGCAAGGCTCCACCGGCTCTGTCTCTCCCAGACAGTGAGTCCTCCAGAGCTTAGCTGGAAAGCTGATGGCCTCCAGCGTGAAGAGCATCTGTGCCTCCTGAGACGATCCGACCATAGCTCTGAAGGATGGCGCCTCTGGTCACCTTGAGGAGCCACAGGCTATGACTGCAAGCAGGGGGTGCTGAGAGATGGGAGTGGCCCAGCCATTCTGCCCGCTTCTCCTACCACTGGACATATTCCATAGAGTGGAGCTTTGTGGGCACTGTTGGGTAACACATGGTTATGTTGGCCTTTGAAACTATGGTCCATAAAAATTCATGAATGAAAGTGAGTTACAGATACTCGGTGAGGAGAGAGAGGGCAATGCCATGGTAGTTTCCATAGCCCCAGGAGGCACCCACACAGCCTTGACATCACAGCAGCACGGAAGGCCCAAGAAGGGAAAGCCGACCTAGCATTCCTGTTGGGCCCAGAGCCTGCCAGCTGGCCCATGCCTCAGGAAGGCCCTTAAGTGAGATAAGATGCTTTTTCTCCCCAGCATCTGTCCTTGGGGCATTTGTTTATGGAGCCCTGGCATGTAGCTGTGTTAAGCCCCCGCCCTTATTCAGAAAACCATAACATCTCCTTTTCCTCTTTCTCTTTCCTAATCATGTTTTCCCAGGCACACTGGGCTTCCTTACTCTCTTCTCTGAAGTTCCCATCCCTTTCCATATGCCTGGGTGGTGGATGCTTGTCCACTACGTGGCTGACTTCCACCGTTCAAACACCCTGGCTTAACTGAAACCGCATGGCTTTTGCTCTGTCTTTTCTCCATCTTCCTCCGCCAGCCAGCTCCTGGGCTGACATCTTGCCTGCTCTGCGGTTCTTCTTTAAAATTCTAGTGAATTTATCCTTGAGCTTTCTTCTGAGCCTGTTCATAAATTCTCTTATTAACAAGACCGATAACCCTAAGAGAGAGGACCCCGATTTTCCTTGCAACACTTATTTCACTCAGGGTCATTAATTAATATAGTGAGATGGGATCTCCTGTACCCCAGGCTGCCCTTAAATCCACCACAAAGCAAAGATCAGAACAGTTGAGTTTTGCATCTCTTGGCTCCACCTCCCATTGTAGGATTACAGATGTGTGTCACCTTGCCTGGTTTTTGTGTGGTGCTGGGCTTGAACTCAGGACTTTGTGCATGCTAGACATTTACTCTATGAATAGAGCTATATTCCTAGCCCTGTCCTCCCTGTTTGGGAAGGCTGCTTCTGGTGGAGTTCTTGGAACAGAGCCGCAGTGTGGCAGCTTCTGGTTTTTGTTTTTTTTTAATTTTCCTGAGCTCAGCTAAGTTTGGTAGAGACTTAGGGGCAGCTGGCTATGGGAGAGAGAATTGTATGCATGAAGGCTATGGGGTGATGCAGACCAGCATGGGCAAGTAACCGAAGGTAGGCCGTTGTGGCTAGAGAGGACCTAGGAGGTTCTGGGCGGGGCAGTGTGAGCTTTCGGAAGCTAGGATCTCTGTTTCCAGCTCAAGGGAACTGAGATGCTGCTATAAGGGATGGCGTGATTAGAGCAGCTCTCTTAGCTCTTAGTGTCATGATGGCAGAAACATGCTGGAGGTGGGCAGAGAGACTACAGGGATCCTGCTGTGACACCGCAGGAGACTGTGAAGCTTCCTGGCAAGTGCATACCAAAGTTCTGCAGGGGACAGGCAGGTTTAGAGACATTTAGGGACTGCTATCGGCATGCCTTGTTACAAGGCTGGGTGTTCTGGGTAAATGGGAGAGAACTGTCAAGGTAAAGATAGCCCATTCCCACTTTGGGACACTGAACAGCAGAGCCATCTAAGGACACAGTGCCAACCGAGGAGCAGGTGTGGAGACGGAGCTGGGGCGCGGCATCCTGGATGGGGTGAGTCTGCCATGCCTTTGAGATGCAGGTGTGTCTGATGAGGGAACCTGGCTCTTTCTCATCTCGACAGTCTCGTCTGTTCCAGAACAGCTTGAAAATGGAATTAGAGAATACACTGTGCACACAGGCTTCTTCCTCTTAGCAAGGATGTTGGGTTTCAAGCCTGGGATTAACAGCTGAAATGCTTGTTTAACATACCAAAGAGAACCTGGCCACCAGGTTCTCCCTGCATCCCTCTGCCCCTACCTGTTACAGGGCCTTTCTGGCTGGTGTACCCTATCCCCCACCCCCACCCCCCCCAGCAAACTTCTCCAGCCCAGGAGTCTGGGCTGCCCTTCCCTATATAATCCAGCCATTTTGGTTACTCCTCCTCTTTGAACTTGGGGCCTCCTGGTTGCTGCATCTGGCTCTGCTCTCTCCTTTCTTTTCCCCTTCCGGAATCTTTTCCTGCAGCACAGCTCAGTCTGGTCATGGCCACTCTGGACCCTCACAGATGCCCCTGCCTCTGACTACGCTCTCTCACGTATCTATAGTGAACGTTTTCCTCTACCATACTTAGTAACAGTCACGTTCCCTCTTCCTTCCCTTTCTTTCTTTCTTTCTTTCTTTCTTTCTTTCTTTCTTTCTTTCTTTCTTTCTTCCTCTTTTCACTTATTTGGTGCCAAAAGCCAGGACCAGTCATGTTCTTGCCTTTCCTTTTTATTTCCTTTTTTCATTCAAACACGTATTTAAAATGTACCATTGTTCTTGTTCTTACAGAGCTTAGCACATTCTTTTTTTGTTTTAAAAAGATTTATTTATTATGTATACAGTGCACATCAGATCATATTGTAGATGGTTGTGAGACACCATGCAGCTGCTGGGAATTAAACTCAGGACCTCTGGAAGAGCAGTCAGTGCTCTTAACCACTGAGCCATCTCTCCAGCCCCCCCCACCCTTTTTTGAGACAGAGTTTCGCTGTGTAATCATGGCTGTCCTAGACTCATTTTGTAGACCAGGCTGGCCTCAAACTCGCAACAATCGGCCTGCCTCTGCCTCCCTAGTGCTAGGATTAAAGGCGTGTGCCACCACGCCAGGCCACACATTCATATTTTTATTATCGAGTCATACTCCATTGTGTGGGCACCTCACTCTCTGTCTTAAAGGCTTGCCATTTTATAAAGTGGCTACAGATGTCTGCATAAATGTTTTTGTACCGACGTCTGTTTTAGGTCAGTCAGGTGAGCACCTCCGAGCTATATTGTGTGACTCTTGCCCTGGCACAAGCAAACAAATGATTACCCACCTCAGATTGGGGATCAACAAGAGATCTGAGTGGGCATACCACCATGAGGCTTATTGGGGTTATTTACAGGAATATGGGTGAGGAGTTACTTACAGGAGCAGAAATGACAGAAAGACAACTGCATCACCAAAGCCCACCCCAGCATGGGTGACAGCTCACAAAGCTGGGAACCTGGAGTTTATTGCACAACTTTCAAGCTGCTTAACAGACTAGAGTGTCCTTTCTAGACAGCTCCACTGGTCTGCGAGTGACTCTCAGCACTCCTTAATTACTAAGCTTGGGAGTCTTTGTGCACCTGGTAAGTTCTGGGGACTTCCTGGGCCTTCTGAGTTGTTTATTTCCTGACTCTTAAGAAACCCCTCTTTAGAACATTCTGAGTTTTTGTTTTTGTTTTTAAACATTGGCTCTCTGTTATGCAGCTCTGGCTGTCCTGGAATTCGCTATGTAGACCACAGTGGTGCAGAACGCAAAGAGATCAACCAGGTTCTGCCTCCTGAGTTCTGGAGTTAAAGGCTTGTGCTATCACATCAGGCCTGTGTCCTGAGTTGTAATGAGCAGATCATTCAAGATTCCTGGATCTTGAGGAGCCTTGAGCCTTGAAGAAATTGCTTCATAACTGCATGATGCCTACTATGGTAATGTTTCGTGTTAGCTCTGCAAAAGGAAAAAAAGTCCCCAGCTGCGTTTACTAGAGTGAATCAACAGCGCCTATTGGACCAGGTCTGTGTGTCTACCTCATTGATTGTTTGACTCCCTTGACAGCAGCAAAATTTGCATCTGGTGAAGTATCTGATCAGATTTTTTTAAATTGTCTTTTTTGGGGCTTAGTGAGGGAAGGCAAAATGGATCAGAAAGGAGAGGTACTTGAACACAACCCTGGTGACCTGAGTTTGATTCCCAGATCCCACTAGGTAGCAGGAAAAGAACTGACTTCTGGGAGTTGATCTCTGACCTCCACTCAAGTGTGGTGGCATTTATGCAACTATAGCCACACAGGTAAATGCAAATGAATACATTAATTAATGAATAAACTGCAACTGAGTTGTTTTCTTAGCATTGAGTTTTACGGGGTTTTTTTGTTTGGTTGTTTTTTTTTTTATTTTTATTTTTTTATATTTTGGCTGTGGATGTCTTACTGGATCTATATTTTCTAAGTATTTTCACAGTATTTATCCTCTTGCCCCAGATTTTGAATTTTTTCCTTTTTCTTATTTCAAAAGAGGGCCTCACTTGGTAGGCCTGGCTGGCCTAGAACTCACTATGGAGACCAGGCTGGCCCTGAATTCACAGTAATCTTCCTGTCTCTGCTTTTTGACTGCTGGGATTCAAGGCCTGTGACACCATGTCCAGTTAAAGTTTTTGTTGTTGTTGTTGTTGTTTTAATTTTTCAAGACAGGATTTCTTTGTGTTATCTTGGCTGTCCTGGACTAGCTTTGTGGACCAGGCTGGCCTTGAACTCACAGTGATCCACCTGCCTCTGCCTCCCCAGTGCTGGGATTTCAGGCGTGCGCCACCACAGCCAGCTCAATGTTTATTTTTTAACTGTCTTTTGCACAGCACTTCTGTTTGTTTGTCTCCATTGTTGAAGATAGCCCTTGGAACTGTGGACATAGCAGCCGAGGGCTCTGCCTGAGCTGTGTTCTCAGCCTGGAGGTTTTCAGTTTGATAGGTTCCAGCCTGCCCATCCTCCTGATAATGTTCCATTTTGGGTGTTGTGTCTATGAACACTCTACTAGATCCAAGATCACCTTGACTCCTCTCCCATGTTTCCTTTTAAAACTCTTATAGTTTTGCATTTTGCACTTAGACCTTTAGTTCTATGCTCAATTTTGATTAATTTCTGTGACAGATCTACACTTTGGACTGAGGCCCTCTTCTGTTGTGTTTACATCAGGGTTCAGCTACTACAGCAGAGTCAGTCAAGAAGGGCCATCGTTCCTCTGTTAAATTGCTTTGCTCCTCTGTTTAAAAAAAAAACCAAACAAACAATGTGCTGACTATATTTGTGTGTCTATTTTGGGCTCTCGGTCCTGGTTCATCGATCCGTGTGTCTAACTTGGCTTTCTTGATTACTGTAGCTTTATAGTCAGCCTTGAAATTGGCTCATCCCCATTCTCCCATTTAATTCTTCTTTTCTGGCTTCTTCATCACTGTGTTGGACACTCTAGGTCCTTTGCCCTTCCACATAAATTTTAAAATCAGTTGGTCGATATCTACAAAGTATTTTACAGAGACTTTGGGGTGGCATGAAAATCTTTATCTCAAGCTGGGATAAAAAAGTGCTTAACCATATTGGATCTTTCAATCTACAAATGCAGACTATCTTTTCCATTTAGATAATTGAGAATTTCATTCATGTTTTGTATTTTTCTACATGTGGTTGCTATATCTGTTTGGTTAGAGTTATATCTAAGTACTTCATAATTATAAATGATATTTAAATATACATACATGTGTGTGTGTGTGTGTGTGTGTAAAATTCCAATTATTCATTGCTAGCATACAGAAAATAATTGTTTTATATATATATCAGCCTTGTATCTTGTGATGTTGTTTTACTCACTTCTTAGTTCAGGAAGAGGCTTTTTTGTTTGGTTGGTTGGTTTTTGGTTTTTTTGTGTGTGATTTTTTTAGGATTTTCTAGGCCATGACATCACCTCCAAGGGAGGACAGTTTTATTCCTTTCTTTCTGAGGACACACACACGAACACACACACACACACACACACACACACACACACACCATGTGACTTTGTCTCACTGTCCTGGTAAAGACTTCCAGTGCAGAGTAAAACGCTCATGGTGACGGAGGCTTGCCTCAGCCTCACGGTGCTTGCCGTAGACTCATTTCTTTTGTAAGCCATTCTGACTAAGTGGGAAAAAAATCTTCCCCGATTCCTGGATTCCTAAGAGCTGGGTTAATTTTTTTCTAATTTCTGGGCACTGGATCTTTTTCTAATGCACTTTTTATAACAATGGATACTCTCCTATGCTTTTATCTCTAGTCTCTTGATGCTATGGCAAGTTATGGCACCACAGTGAGAATTTACTCAGAGCCCTCAGGGATGTTAAAAGAAACCTCTTTAATAATAGTGCGTGTCCAGTTCTGCCTAATGACCAAAGAGAGACCAGGTCTGAACAAACACTCTTTGCAGTTTACACAGGGTTGAGCTGTAGCATTGTATTTCTGCATATGCTTCCATCTGCAAATCTCCCCTAGGTCCCACATACCTTGAGCAATTAAAGATGCTCAATACAGACAGAAACGGCAAAGTATGGGTGGTTTTCCACAGGGAGATTTACGTTACTCCAACACCCCCAGGATTCATTCTCTGATTTCTGTCTCTACAAATTTGCTTTCTGGAGTACAAACCACACAAAGGAGGTTCTCTACATGTTGTCTGTGGCGTCTGGCCTCCAGATGTGTCCACTCCTTTCTATGGCTGAGGGAGGCATCTTTGATGGACACACACTGTGGTGGCTTTAATAGATTTGTTCCCCCATAGATTCATAGATATAAATGCTTGGTCATTAGGGAGTGTTGATGCTTGATATGGATTAGAAGTGTGACCTTGTTGGAGCATGAGTGGACTTTCTGGAGGAAACGTGTCACTGGGGGGTAGATGTTGGTATTTCAGAAGCTGAAACTAGGCCCACTGGCTCTCTCTCTCTCTCTCTCTCTCTCTCTCTCTCTCTCTCTCTCTCTCTCTCTTTCTGTCGATGTAGTACACTCAGTTGCTCTCCAGCATCAGTTAGGCTGTGTGCCACCATGCTCCCCACACCATGACGATAATGGCCTAACCTCTGGGACTGTAAACCAGCCCCAACTAAATGCTTTCTCTTGTAAGAGCTGCTGTAGTCATGGTGTCTCTTCCCAGCAATAGAACAGTGACTGAGACACAGGACGTGTGCATTCTTATAGAGACGGCCATTGGGGCAGTTTTGGTGTTTGAACCACGCTGCTACAGTGCTTGCTTATGAACCTTTTTGTTCATGTGGGTCTTGACTCGTCTCCGGCAGATTGCGGGCCATGGAGCTGCTGGGTCTTACATTAAGTTTCTGTTCAGATCTCAGAGAAACTGCCACACAAGGCTGGAGATGTAGCTCGGTGGGCAGACTGATTGCTTAGCATGCCCAAGGCCCTGGATTTTATTCCCAGCGCCATACAAAACATGTGTGGTGGTGTGTGCCTGTAATCCCAGGCATGGCAGAGGAGGGAAGGTTGAAAGTTCAAGGCCAGATTGGACCACACTAGACCCTGTTTCAAAAACCAACCAAACCAAAACACAACCTAAAAGGAAGCTGCCATGTTGTAGTGCCAGGGAAACTGTGTCATCTTCTTCCCATGGATGACCGGTCCTGCTTTTCCACATGCATTCTTTCTGCACTTGGTTCTGTTGGCTTTAAGCATGTACAGCGGCTGCGTCTCACTGTGGTGTAGCTTGCATTACTAACATCATTTTTTCTGCAGCTACTTTAGGTCCTCACATGTTTTCTTCTGTGTGGCATCGTCCCAAGTTTCTGGAGCTTTAGTTTTGTTTCAAATTGATATTTTAAAGTTAAAATACAATTACATAATTTTTCCCCTTCCAACTCCTCCCATCTTCCCACTTGCTCCCTCTCAAACTCACAGCCGTCTTTTCTTTAATCTTTATCCCACACCGTACATTTAGTGTCATTGTATGAACATGCTTTGAGGGTCGAGCCCTTGACATTACATAGCCAGTTAGCAAGCTCATCCTTGGGAAAGGCCGTTCCTCCAGCTCTCAGAATGCCTTAGCTGCCTATAGTTTTTAGTTTAGAGCTGCCATAAACTTGTGGCTTGTTTTTTGTTTGTTTTTTGTTTGGTTTTGTTTGTTTGTTTTCTTAATGGTCCCTATGGAACAACAGAGGGATCCTTTTTCGGAGGCGGGGCTTATCAGTTGCTTTTCTAACTATGACAAAATACCGGGCGAAAGCAACCTAAGAAACTAAGGTGTTCCGTTTTCATTTCTGTTGTCCTGGTAAAATTACCACCAAGGCCCAGCACAAAGCAACTTAGTGGAGAAAGAGTTTGTTTCAGCTCACAATTCCAGGTTACAGTACATCACTGTGGGGAGTCACGGTGCCAAGAGCTTGAGGCAGCTGGCCACATGGCATCCGTAGTCAGGAGAAGAGAGGAAATAGATACAGGCACGCTGCTTGCTTGCCCTCACCTTGATTTCTTTTTAAAAAATATATTTTATTAATTTATTCATATTACATCTCAGTTGTTATCCCATCCCTTGTATCCTCCCATTCCTCCCTCCCTCCCATTTTCCCCTTACTCCTCTCTCCTATGACTGTGACTGAGGGGGACCTCCTCCCCCTGTATATGCTCATAGGGTATCAAGTCTCTTCTTGGTAGCCTGCTATCCTTCTTCTGAGTGCCACCAGGCTTCCCCATTCAGGGGACGTGGTCAAATATGGGGCACCAGATTTCTCCACTCATACCGATGAGGACTTTTCTGCGTAGGGAATGGTGCTGCCCATAGTAGGCTGTATCTTCAATTATCAATTAACTTAATTAAGACAGTGCTTAATGTAGAAAATTCCTCATTAAGACTCTCTTCTTGGCCATTCTCGGTTGTGTCAAGATGTGTCAATTCAAGTTAGCCATCACAGAAGTGTTGATTCGGGCTCTATAGTTTAAGGGTATAGTCTATCATGATGGAAGGTTCTGGAGGCAGCTGCTTACTTTGCATCCGTAGTCAGTAGACAGAGAGATGAGGGCTGGTGTCCAAGTTGCTTTCTCCTCCTTATTCCATCTTGGACCCTAGCTCATGGAATGGTGTCACTCACACTCAGGGTGGACCTGCCCATTTCAGTTCATCTAATCTTCAGACTACTTCATGGATATGTGCTAATCCCACCACACTGAGCGGAAAGACCATCTTTACTGAGAGTAAAGACCATTACCTTATTTTTTTAAAAATCAAATTAAGCCTTATTTTCTGTTGGACAGGGCTGGCACTTTAAATCAGGGTTTGAGAAAAATAGAGTTGACCATGGGGAATAGAGAGTTTTCAAGGGTTGGGGCTCAGGGGGTCAGAATGTGACCTCAGCCCTCTGGTCAGGGAGCAGGGAAGTATTTAAGATGAGGCAGTCTGAGCAGCCGCAGGGAGGGTGTTGCACCAAGTTTACCCTCAAGTGTCCACCGTGTGCCAGGCACAGAGGCTGGCCAAGGAGGTGAGGCAGCCAGATGGATATCAGCAAAAGTCTCAGGTGGAAGGAAATAATAGGATGAGTGACTCTGGTGACCGCTTATGGAGTGCCTGCTGTCTGTTTGCTCAGTGCTATGCCTTACTTCAGCACAGTTGGCTTTACAGTTCAGGAAACGGAGGCTTTAAGAGGAGAAGTGATTGGTAGGTAGGTTTTGTTTTTCTGGAGTGATCCCCATGGCTAGGGCCGACTTTGGAGCATTGGTAAGGGATGACACAAGGTCTCTGGACATTGGGAACAAGCTGGTTCACCTTGGAGAGTTTCTCTTCTAGTGGGCACCACACATCATGGTTCAGTTGTGAAGCATGGCAGTGGGACCCATGTTTCCACTCAGGGTGACAGAGGAGCACTGTAACCTTGACAAAAAATCAAAACAGTGTTATCTTAAGTGACTGGGGAGGGCTGGTTAGCGCAGGGGCTTCTGAAGGGGCCATTGGTGTGACTGATGGATGACCTGCACAGGGACTTGTGGCATCTAGTCAGGACAGTGTAATCGCGGCTTTCACGGTGGTTATCTGGAACCAGCTGGTCTCTTCTTCTTTCATCATCATTGAATCTCAGGAAAGCATATTGAATTCTGTTACATCAATGTTGGAGGAACCCGTTCTCCCCATGAGGCTTGGCGGTGAAGCAGGAGAATGCCTTCTGTAAGAGAGATGAGGGCCTGGGTCACCTGCCCTGAACTCTCATGATGTGGACCGTGGCTGCTCCTAGCCATTCACCGTTATCCTCACTTGTCCATCCTTCTCCTTGCCTGCTCTGGAGTCTCATGGGTGTGTGTGTGTGTGTGTGTGTGTGTGTGTGTGTGTGTGTGTGTGTAGCGAAGCACTGTCCTTTAAGCACAGCAACCACAATCACTGTAAGAGCAGCAGGGACTGCTTGCTGAAGAGCGTCACACATGGCTGTTGGCTGTTGACTTTCCCTCATAGAACAAGGAAGCAAGGAGTATCCGGCTATCGATACCGGTCAGTTGTATGCAATTCCGCCCTGATTACGTGGGTCTCGGGGAAGGGTAGATTTATGGACTGAGGAAGAGTAGGAAAGAGAGGCTCCGTGTATACAGCTGTGGAAAGCCTTCCCCGTGTTGGGTGCCAACCTTTCAGTAGAGCCGCATCCATTCCTGCTTGTAAACCCTTACCTACCTATGCTTTGTAAGTGAGCCCTAGTGAGGCCATTGGCTCTGCAAGATGAACCTTGGTGAAAGTAAGTTTGTTGTTGGGACCTTATGAGGCGGGGATAGATGTTGCTTAGACCTCCCTCACCTCAGGGGTACATTTCTCACAATTGGAGGCCATAGGAATTCTATGGTCCCCGATGGTGATGGTACCTGTTACCTCCGATGAAGATGGTTGACCTTCTCGAGCTGTTGTGTTTTCCTGGGTCCCACAAGTCTGAGTTTGGACGAGCATCTGATTCATAGCGGCTCAAGAACCAAGCTGGTCCAGAGCAAAGTGCTGGCCGCAGTGGGCTTGATGCCAGCCTGCAGTGTCAGGGCCTGAGAACCTAAATCCTTGATGACCCCGGCCCTAACCTCAGCAGCTGCCGTGGCCTTGTTTGCAGATGGATGTAGTCACTATTAGTCCTGCTGACCTCACTCTTGCCTAAGGACAGCCAGCCTCCGAGGATGCCTTTTGGTATTTTGTGTCTTGGCAAGAAGAGGACTATGAGTCTTTGCAGGGTACAAAGAAACGAAGGGCTTCTCCGTTCGGGAATCCACTCACTCTTATTCTGGGAAGGTCTGGGCTGTGCCTTCTCGGGAGCCTGGCAGACATTTCATCAGCTTCTCATCCGTTTCCTCATCTTCTCCTCCTTTCTGGGTGTAGGAGATGGGGTGGAGCCAAGGAGGCTGCTGTCAGTGAGCCCTCCATCTTATGCATGGCCCGCAGACCACTGCCACACTGTTCTTTATGTCCCACTAGTGGCCAGTGACTACGACTAGTGACTTGCCCTTGGGAGAAAGACTCCACCGTCTTGAGAACACAATCTGGAAGCTTCTGTCTTAGTCTCTACCAACAGTTGACCCTTGCTTGAGGGATGGGAAGGGACTAGTCTAATGGGTAAATAATTGATGCTGTCATTCTGTAACTCATGTGATGGGAGAACAAGTAAGTTCTTTCTGGCTGTCGGGGAATCTCAGGTTCCTATGTGGCAGATGGTGGGCAGAGCTAGGGTCTTTATGTCTTTCTGGACACTTGGGAGAGCCTGTCACATGACAGCTGTTGTGACGCCACTGTCACTGCCTCTTGCCCCTGTCTGAAGACACTTGCTTTGGTTGGTCATTTATCACCATCTGCCACCTGTGGAGACTTGATTCCTTGTGATCCCACTGAGTGCTATGCTCCACCAACATCCCACTTCCTGCTATGAGGAACTCCGTCAATGGGCTCCAGCCCAAGGCTGTGACACATAGAGATCAATGTCAAGGATGTGTCTGCTGGGACCCTCCCTGGGAACAGTTCTGTACGATCAGAGGGTGGAAGCCACTTTGCCAGTTTAAACATGGAAGTTTTCTTTGAAGTGGTTAACCGTTAAACCGATTAAGAACCTGGATGATGAAGAGTTCAGAGGGAGCACACGCAGCGTGCTTGTCACCACCGAGGCTGGGCGGATGAGCAGAGATGAAGCAAAGGGTGCCAGAGATAGCACTTACCCAGTGGCTTATCTTAGGGTTTCTTTGGAAGAGCATGGCCAGGAAGCTGCAGCTGGGGTTTTGTGAGGGTGGCTCAGAAGACAATGCCCCTAAGTGGAAAAACTTATACTGAAGACCATGTCTGAACCCCAATCCTGCTTCTGGGCTCTTGCCTTCTCCTTCCTGCCCCCCACCAATGACAACGTCTTCCACCAAGCTGCTGGCAAAGGAAGGAGCATGGTGGCAAAGCCAGGTTTTTGTCACCCAGATGGAGAGCTGAGTGGTGACAGACTGATCCTTGCAGTGTGGAGGAGGATCCTAGTGCTGGAAAATGCTCTCAGCAAGCTTGGTCTCAGGAAGCCCAGGAGACTTCTGTGCTCTGCTCTTCACTGGCTGAGTCTGCTCGGCTCAGGGACCTCAGCTCACCCCTCTGCACATCAGTGCCTCCACCTGCAAAGGGTGGGTCTGATTCCTAGTGTGACAGGCTGGGCATGGGCGCGAGGAGTGAGTCAGGCCTTTTCTGAGCTGTGACACTGGAAGTGGACTGGGTGACAATTAGGTGAGTGTAGTCTCCTGCCTTTGTGTCTCCGTCACCGATAATCCCTCACCGCCCACATCAGTTCTGTTAGTGAGTGCGACCTTTGTATTTATCAGGATGCTCGGGATTTAAATTAAAACCACAACTCAAAGTGACTTGTGTAGCAGCAACGTTCATCACTGCACGTGAGGAGAATCCAGGGTGGATGAAGCTAAGGACCTTAGGAGAATTAAGAAAGGGTCCCAGCAAGGTGTCAGCAGGCTCTGAGGGAGGGGAAGTAAGAAGAAGATAAAATACATCTACTGGATGCTTTATTTAGGCAGTGTGATCTCGCTCAGAGAAACCCTTGGCTTCGGTGAGCCTCAGTTTCCTTGACTGCATAGCTGGAGGCGCTGAGAGATGGGCATGAAGTCCTATATATGGTGCCTGGCTGGCAGCAGGCAATAAGTGACCCCTTGTGGCTGTTGGTGACATGTGGAAGCTGTAGAGCAGGTGATCTCATCTCAGTTTGTGGGTGTGTAGGACTTCACGGTCCAGTGAGCTGACCAGTGCAGGGCAGGGGTCAGTGCCCTGAGCCTGCAGGCATAGAAGCTGTGCCCAGGAGATGTAAGGAGGGACTCGTACCATCGCTGAGAGCTGATCCACACCAGAGGGGATATGTGCCCACCTGGAGGACCTTAGAGGATGAGTCAATGACAGGAGCCAACTGTACAGGTTCAGCATCTGATTACAAGGAATATGGAAGTAGGATAAAGGCAGGGGAGATGGCCCAGTCGGCATGGTGCTTAACATACAAGCAAGAGGAGCTGAGTTTGATTGCCTGAACCCACATTAAAGAGCCAGGTGTGTTGGCATGTGCTTGCTGGGGTCCAGACAGGAAAGAAAGAGGCCGAGACTGGAGACGGGGTGGGGGTGGGGGTGGGTGGACTGACAGGACTGACGGACCAAGCAGGGAGGCAGATGACTGACACTGTGACACTGGGGAGGAGGGAGGGGACACAGCTCCAAGTTCCCCAGGGTCAACCTGCAAGTTGGTGACCAGTAGGACTTCTGGTTCTTCCAAGGACCCCCCCCTCCCATTTTTGGTGTGAGACCTTCTTCTTCCGGGCCACGCTTCAGACTGGCAGCACAACTCCTGGTGGTGTCCCTCCTGGGGGGCTGGATGCTCTCATCCCTGTCTTTCAATTAACACTGGGGCTGTTTTCATTAACAGAAGGCCTTTCAGAAGTGACATGAAACGCAGCTTGAAAGGAAATGCGCTTTCCATTCCTCCCGCTTTACTTTCATCACGCATTTCCATTTCAATGGCTTCTCTTTTTCTTTCTCACTCTCACGTTTTAAGCTCAAAGCATGAAAAGAACCCTAGAAGCACCCTGCCCTTTGCCTCCAGTCTTCCTCAGCACCTTCCGGCTCCCCTGGGGTCTTAGGAGAAAGGGGCTGAGTGAGTGAGTCTCTGCCCCATGGGCACTGCCCATCTGCATGCACTTCCTGCTTCCGCAAAGGTGACTCTATGTGAGCGCTCCTGATCAGGTATGGTCATGGTTGAGCACTGGCGTGTTCTGGCTCCCAGAGTGGGGCTGGACTGGAGACAGAGACATCAGGGAGGAGGCCAGCTCAAAGGGCCAGCAAGGAGGAAGGCACAAAGCAGAACAGAGTGACTTCAAAGGGCCAGGGCTTCTGGTTCAGTGGCAGAGTGCTTGGCCGGAAGATGTAAGGACAAGAATTCAAGCTCCAGTATTGCAAGAGGGAAAAGAGGAGAAAGAGGAGGAGGAGGAGGAGGAGGAGGAGGAGGAGGGGGAGGAAGGATGGTCAGTAGCTTTTAAGAGTCACTTAAGATTTACCGTCCCCCTCTCATGAGGCTGAGAAGCTTCTGTAAGGCAGGAGACACTGTCAACAGAACAAAGCGACAGCCTACAGACTGGGAAAAGATCTTCACCAACCCTACATTTGACAAAGGACTAATATCCAAAATATAGAAAGAGCTCAAGAAATTAAACACCACCAAACCAAATAACCCAATTAAGAAATGGGGCTCAGAACTAAATAGAGAATTCTCAACAGAGGAACATCGAATGGCTGAGAAACACTTAAAGAAATGCTCAACCTCCTTAGTCATCAGAGAAATGCAAATCAAAACGATTCTGAGATTCCATCTTATACCCATCAGAATGGCTAAGATAAAAAAACTCATGTGACAGCACATGCTGGTGAGGATGTGGAGAAAGGGGAACACTCCTTCATTGCTGGTGGGAGTGCAAACTTGTATAACCGCTTTGGAAATCAATCTGGCACTTTCTCAGAAAACTGGGAATAAGGCTACCTCAGGACCCAGCTATTCCACTCCTTGGAATATACCCAAAAGATGCTCCACCACACAACAAGGACATATGCTTAACCATGTTCATAGCAGCCTTATTCATAATAGCCAGAACCTGGAAGCAACCTAGATGTCCCTCAGTTAAAAAATGGATAAAGAAACTGTGGTACATTTACACTATGGATTACTACTCAGCTATTAAAAACAAGGAAATCCTGAAATTTGCATGGATGGAACTAGAAATGATCATCCTGAGTGAGTTAACCCAGACCCAGAAAGACACACATGGTACATACTCACTTATAAGCAGACACTTATAATCAGGGGACAGAGATGTCCCCTGAAATTCTGCACTTAACCAGAGATTGGAATAGATATTGAGACTTCCTATTGGGATTTGGTAACACTCAGAGGAAGAGTAAGCAGCCTACCAGGAAGAGATTTGATAGGCTGTGATCTTATAGTGGGGGACAAGGTCCCCTTCTGTCACAGACCTAGGGGAGGGGACTAGAATGAAAGAAGGAGAGATGGAGGGAGGGAGAACGGGAAGATACCAAGTGAGGGGATAACAATTGAGATGTAATCTCAATAAATTACTTAAATAAAAATTTTAAAAAAGAGAGACTTCCCGTCGCCAAGACTAACTGATTGATTTCAAGGAAAGGTGGGGAAAGGTGGGTAGAGCCACTGTTGAGATGGGGCATGTGAGCACAGAAAGCAGTGGCTCAAGTCACTCCGTGGCCTAAGTTTCCCCAGTGATAGTCATGGGAGCAGACTCACAGATATAGGCATTTTGCTGGATACGTCTATGTCAACTTGACACTAGCTAAAGTCATCCATGAGGAGGGATCCTCAATTAAGAAAATGCCTCCATAAGATTAGGCTGTAGGCAAGCCTGTAGAGCATTAAAAAAAATAGTGATTGATGGGGGAGTGGGGGAGAGACCAGCCCCGTGTGGGTGGGGCCACTCCTGGGCTGGTGGTCCTGGTTCTATAAGGAAGCAGGTTGAGCAAGCCTTAGGGAGCAAGCCAGTGAATGGCACCCTTCCATGGCCTCTGCATCAGCCCCTGCCTTCAGGTTCCTGCCCTGTTTCAGTTCCTGTCTTGACTTCGTTCAGTGATGAACAGCGACATGGACGTGTAAGCTGAATAACCCCTTTCCTCCTCACCCTACTTTGGTCACGGTGTTTCATCACAGGAATGCTAACCCTAGCAGTGACAACAGTGGATGATCAATAGACTGAGTCGTCAAAGGAGACAGCTGGGGCACACGTCTAGGCAAGCCGACCAGAGGGGGCACAGTGCTACTTGCTGACATCTGTCCCCTCCATTGGACTGTGGTGATGTCTTTCATGTTCCTTGCTGCGCTCTTAGACCCCATCAGGCTTGGCGCTTAATGGGAACACAGTTCATTTGTGTGAACCAGTGGGCCGACCAATGAAGGCCCGTGGAGAGCAGCTACACCCCGCATTCCTGGGTCCAGTAGCACCCAGCAAGATCCATGTGCGTTTGATCAAATATGCAGTCCAGATTGCACAGGAGACAGGCTGTGTCCCCGACACCTCCCCTATGCCCCTTCCGTGTGTCCCCTGCCTCTGTCCTTCCTGTTTAGAGATGGCTGCTGTGTGGCAGGGCTGCAGGCAGCTGCTGCGTGCTTTCCCTTTGCACAAGAGAGCTGCTGTGGGCTGTCCCTACGGCCCTGCATTCCTGAGCCAGGTGGAACTCACGCTGTTGTTTGTCTTTGAGGGCAAGAAGGCCTGGGAAAGGACACCATGCCAGGAGCACAGGATAAACAGGCTGCCAGGCCACCACTTGTTCAAACAGTTCAAGACAGATGAACAAATATTGCCCCGTTTCCATCTCCGTTCTGGCCCTGCCACGCCCATTAAGGCATTCACTGGCCTCTGGTGTGGACACGCCCCATCCCTGCCAGGCCCATGCACTCAGTTCTGACCCTTCCAGCCCTGTTTACGAACAGTTTTGGTGCTTCTGCTGAAGGAAGCCACAGTGCTCGGGGGAAGGAGGCTGCCCTTCACCTTGGTCAGGCACATGACAGGCCTGCAGAGGCTCAGGCAGTTAACCCGGAAACTGGATGACGCGGCTCCAAACCTCGGCTCAGCCACAACTCTGAGTGAGAATACTTCCGAGAGCAGCCATTGGCCCAGCCATGACCACCCCATAGATACACCTTGTCGGGCCGGCCACGCCTCCCACCTTTACTGCGGAGCCATCTCCCAGATCCAACACATCTCCTTTCAAGTTTACCCATTCTGTTGTCTGTGCCCACAGGGCCAGGTCAGCCCTCCACTGTCTCATTCTTCACTGCTCCTTGGCTTTAGTCTGCATCTGCCCCCAGCCAGCGGCCCTTCACGGGCAAGCGTAGCTCACGTCTCAGCTTTCTTTTTGTGCTCACTCGCTCTCCTCTGTCTGTTCTTGCTCTGCCCAAACACAGCACAGCCTTCAGGGCACCGTGCATCACATGAACATCGAAGGCAGCACAGGGGTAAAAGGGGGACCTCGAGTCAGAGCCGTGGGGGGTCATCCGGGCTCCACTCGTGAGTGAACAGGCTTGGGGGGGGGGAATCTCCCTGAGCCTTGGTCCATCCAACTAGTGCAGCTATGATGCCAACCTCATGGGACTCTTACATGGCTTGATTCTGATCATTCCCCCTGTTGCATGGCAGGCGTGTGATAATTGCTGGCTGGCACAGTCAGTGCTGTACGGATACTCAGGCTCTTCCCCTGGCATGTCACCTCCAGTGGGTCAGGCGTAAGCCCTTGGGAAATCTTATCCATCAGCCTGGCTTTCGCAAAGAGAATTGGACAATACTTTAATTCCAGAGAGTAAATGTCACAGGCTTGGGAAAGATTTGGAGGTTCTGAAAATAAATACCAGCATGGGAGGAGGGAGGGAGAGAGAGGAAGGGGAAGGGGAGGAGGGGAGGGGATGAAGGGGAGGAGGAAGAGAGAGGAAGGGTGGGGTCTTTTCTTCCATCCTATGCTGGGTTTTCACTTATGGGACCCCACGACGGAAGAGACTGTGATGTGTCTCCCCACGGACAGCGCGGGATGGGAACTGGGCAGGGCAGGGTAGCAAAGGGGCAACTTGTATCACTAAGCCGGCTGGCTGTGGGGTTTTGGTTTTCCTTCAATATGTTGCTTGAAAAACATTTCTATGGCTGTCTCTGCTTAGATGTCATCTCTGCAGAGAGGCCTTTCTTGGCCCTCAGGACAAAATGGCTCTTCTCCTCCTTTGTCTTCACTTCATTTCTCACTAGGAAGCATCATTAGCAAATGGCTGTCCCTTTAATGTTATATTCAGAGCAGCACAGTACCTGCCCAAGGCCACCCAGGATACAGGGTGGGGGTGGGGGTGGGGAAGGGGTGGGAGATGGACTCATTGGCTCCACTCTGCCTGGGGTGGACACGGCTGCCTGTGGAGACTCCTAGTTTTGTCAGACTCCCTGCTGGGGCACTTGAGGGCTGCCAGATAGAGTGCGCCTCCCATGAACATGTCTTCAGGGATTCTGCCTGGTGTAAGATAGGCATCCAGCAGTTCTCATGGAAAAAGGAAGGAAGGAACAGAGAGGTTGTGTGTGTGTGTGTGTGTGTGTGTGTGTGTGTGTGTGTGTGTGTGTGTGTGTGTTTACAGAAAACCAATAAGTAAAATATTCAGAAGTAATTCTTTGGGTGATGAGATTAAACTCCATTTTAGTTACAGTCTAAAGCAGTGGTTCTCAACCCTTGCGTGGGTCATGACCACTTTGGGGCCTTGAATGACCCTTTCACGGGGTCACATATCAGCTATCCTGCATATCAGATATTTACATTATGATTCATAACAGTAGCAACATTATAGCTATGAAGTAGCAATGAAATAATTTTTGCTTGGGGGGTGGTCACCACAGCATGAGGAACCGTGCTAAAGGGCCACAGCCTTAGGAAGGTTGAGAACCACTGCGCTAAAAATGTGATTTCAGAGGGAGAGAGTTGTGGAGATTCCCACCGAGTAATGACCCCTCCGTTTGCTTCCAGGTGATGTGTTGAACACAGAGGTTTAGGTAGGTTGCGTTTCAGCGTATACCCCAAATCCTGGATGAGGCAGAAAAGGGCCTGAATGAAGAGAGGAGAACCCAGGGCTCCAGTCCTGACCCACCTCCTCCCAGAAGCCTTCCCTCATTGCCACCATGGGCCTGGCCAGCATGAAGCTCATCTCTTCTCTGCACTGTGTCCGTTTCCTGTTCGGTGGTAATATGTCACTCATACTACGATCTCTGTCTCCTCCTCTCTGCTGGGGCTGGACATAGTGGCTCATGTCTAGACCCCCAGTATAGTGGAGGCTGAGGCAGGAGGATAAGGAAGGTGAGGTCAGTCTGTGTGGCATGCTGCACGCCAAGTTCTAGGCCAGTGTGGCTGTGTAGTGAGATCCTGTCACAAACATTTAGTAGAGAAATAAAGGAGAAAGCTGTGGTCCAAGAAGGACGAGAGAAAGCTAAAGACTGAGTAGGGAGTAGAGGTGTGATCTGAACCCAGCACTGCAGGCTCAGCCCCTGAGGCCCTTTCCACGGAAGCAGAGTTTGATCTTGGAAAGGAGGGCAGCTAGGCTAGGCCAGTTAGGGAGGCTTTGCAGGGTTTTGTTAGTGCCCTATGACTTAGGGACACACTTGCACCTCTATGGGAAGCCAGATGCTTGGCCTTTTTTTTTTGGCATATCAGGTGTTGGGTTGTCTTAGCTTTAGCTGTCAACTTGACACAACCTGGCATCACCTGAGAAGGCAGTCACAGTTAAGGGATTGCCCAGATCAGACTGGCCTAGGGGCACGCTTGTGAGAGAGTGCTCTGCTTGTTAACTGAGGTGGGAGTACCCAGCCCACTGAGGGCGGCACCATTCCCTAGATGGGTGGTTCTGTGATCTGTAGGAAAGCTAACTGAGCAGGAGCCTGTGAGCCAGAGAAGGAGCCAGCAAGCAGCGTCCTTCCATGGTTTCTGCTTCAATTTCCTGCCTAAATTCTTACTCTGACATCTCTCAGTGATGGACAGTGGCCTGGCAGTGATGGAGTGTGACCTGGAAGTAGAAGTCAAATTCTTTCTTTCCCTGGGTTGCTTTCGCTCATGGTGCTTGTCACAGCACCAGGAAGGAAAGTAGATCACAAGTGCAAAGCCAAACAAACAGGTCACTGCTGAGACAGGCAGGGCTACATTGGCTGTGATGTCACTGTGTTAAGTGGCTCTGTCCTGCTACTGAGTGGGTGGCACAAATAGACAGTAGGAGTGACATCAGCAGCTATTTGTGGAGCAGACACTAAGTCAGCCTTTAGGGACAAGAGGACCTATTCCACACGGCTTGGGGGTGCATTTCAATGCGTTAAATGGGTGGCTCAGTGAATAGAGCACTTGGCATGCAAGTGTGAGGACATGAGTTCGAATCCCCAGCACCTATGTAAAAGCTGGCTTTGTGTGGCAGGCCACTTGTAATCCCAGTACTTTGGGGGCTGAAAATGAATTCCCATGGCAAGCTCCAGTGTAACACAGAAGATCTGCCTCCCTGCATAGAGATGGAGGGAATCTGACATCAAGCTGTGGTCTCCACCTGCAGGCGTACATGTGTGTTCAAGCACCCATACACATGCACCCACAGATGTGCACGTACAACACACACACACACACACACACACACACACACACACACACACTCATTTTTTTAAAATGCAAGATTAAAACCACAGTAGTTTCCTTATAAGTTGTGTTCTTTTACTTCCTCTTGGTTCTATAGTATTTTCTTTTTTCTCTCAGAACCCTTTACAGTCCACATGAGAAGTGGTTAGCCGGTTCCCTTTGAGTAAAAGCATGCTGGGATTTCTCCATGAATTACCCATGTCTGATAGACTAAGAAGGCGGCGTGGATTTTTATCGTCTGTACTTGCTGCTGTGGGTCGGAGTTGAGAAGTTCTCTGAAGCTCATTTTTGGGGACCCCTGCCCCACAGCCTGTGAGCTCCTGCTCTGTGTACACATACGCTGCCTGGCGGGAGGGAGCCTCCTCCTCCTTGGCTGCCTCTGCTGCTGTGTCTCATATGCTGACAACATGGCTTTAATACATCGATAAACATTTGGGGATCTTCTCAGTTATTTATTTTCATTTACGTTTAGGGAAAAAAAATAAATTGTCTCTTCACTCTAATAAAATCGCTGTTCCATGCCCTTGCACATGCTAAGTGGATGTGAGCAGGAGTCTGGAGCTGCTGGTGCTGAGGATCAGCATGTCATTTCCAGTATGGATGACCAGGGACCTTGCTCTGCAGCTTGGGGATGGTTGTTTCCCCTCTCTGGGCCTCAGTTGTTTCTGACCTGCAGCCCCACTATCTGCATATGGTCAAGGATAGCTACGAATGTGGTCCCTTCCCAAACCCGTAAATGTACTTAAAACATTATGAGGGGGTTTTGTGTGTAACATTTTTGTAAGTGTGTGTAGATGACAACCGTGTGTCCTGATGTCAAAAGGTGAGACGTGCCTGCAAGCATCTCATAGTCACAGTCTCAGTCTCCATGAGAATGAGTTTCTGGGCTGTCGGGTAGAAGACATCAGTTATTAAGAATATAAGTATCCATTATGTGCCTGGCACAGTCTGGAGCCCAGGGAAGCTGACATCCTTGATCACAGAGTATATATTGTGGAGTGGACGAAGCCCCCAAAGTTGTTGCGCTCTGAAGTTCAGTATAGACATGAATTCCTGGTCACTTTGCTCTCTTCTGTTACATCCTCCAAGGATGACCTGAATTCCCTGGAAATGGGGCATAGAGGCAATGTCCAGTGGAGCACCATCTTTTATTTGATGTCCTTCATCTTCCAGGAGGTCATTCATGCAAGGGGAACTTGGTACACACCTGAGGCAGGTTGCCCATGGGCAGGCTCAGGGCCTCAGAATGCATCGTGCATTCAGCAAGCGCTGGTCGCGGAGGCAGATGGATGACGTAGATGCTTCCTAGGGGTTCCTACTCCATATCAATGTGGCCATCATTTTGGCTCCCCTCCCCCACCCCATGTCCTTTCTGAAATCACCAGCCATCACTCTGGCTAATGCCAGGCTGGCACTTGCTCTGTAAGCACCCAGGGCTGCTCTTGCCATGCACCCTGTTATTGGCTCTGTTCCTGGACTGGACCTTGGCCTGGGCTTAGAGAGGCCGAATCACAGGAATGCATAGACCAGATGTGGCAGTTTCTTTCCTCTTTCAGCCTAGGGCAGAGTGACGTTAGCATCCCTTCTAGAGATGGGAAATGGATGCTATAGACAGGGCTTTCTGAAGAGCCAGGGACCTCAGGTTATAGAAGCAGGACAGGAGGCTACCCGGTGAAATGACCCCATGGCGGGGGGGGGTGGGAGGGGGGAGAGCAGGAAGAACACAGGCTGCATGTGCAGGGGGAGGGGCAGCTATGAGTGGGTCCTAGAGGTGACAGGGTGGAAGGCCCAGGTGGGTCCTGACCATGGGGCTTTGAAAGCCACAGCTGGACAAGGTAGGACCCAGGAGCCAGAGCCCATGGACCACTTCAAACAGTTCCTCCCCAGGATGGGCTGAGACCTGGTTCCCACTAGCCCTACCCCGTACTTGTTTTTTTCCTAGCTCGTTTTCCCAGGGCATCACGGAACATACTAGAGTCTTTCCTGTGGCAGCCAAAGGCAGCTGCACACAAGTCTTGTCTCTAACCACCACATGTCCCTTCTTTAATGTCTAACAGTCCTCTGTGACACGACACAATACCCCACAGGGGCTCCCAGGTGCAAGAAAACCAGCTTGGACTTCATTACACACTGCTACACAAAATTTGTGTCATCTTGCTTGGTCCTGGGTCCTTTTTGAGACCCCATGATCAAGGTTTTAATACTACCCCCATTTCATAGACAGGGAAACTGAGGCACAGGGGGTCTTGCCCATTGTTTTATGCCAAGAACACTAGACCCCTGGAACTCCGGCCTGGTTATTCTTCAAGGACCGTGCCCCTCTAAGCGGTGTGCTGTCATGGGGCCTCTTCCAAATACTCTGTTTTGCTCTGTTCTTCTGCACATTGCCATCCCAGCGTGTGAAAGCAAAGTAAATATTTAAAGAGCCTGGCCCTGGCCTTTCCGAGCTTGGGGGATGGTGTCTAGTCAGCTGTAATTTCACATATTCTCCCTTCTGCTAAAGGGAGCTAATTATCCTCCGTGATGCAGGCCAGCATCTCTCATATTACCCAACTGAAAACCTTCGAGAGGCAACACTAATTATCTCCATCTTACAGGCCAGGATAATATACCTCAGAGAGGCACAGAACCTGTCTGAGGTCACACAGCTAGGTAGAGCCAGGAGCAGGCCTCTCAGCGGGAGAGCGCTCTAATCTAGTCTACCTTTCATTAATGGGGCATGAGCAGAGGGAAGCAGCTTGCCTTGACTTCTGGCAGTCAGAACCCGAACCCACAGCCCCGTGTCACCCTCACCCACAAACAGATATGCTAAGATAAGGAGTCAAGCAGCCTCTACTTTGGTTTATGGCCTCTGAGATCAAGTGCATGGCTCTGACTTGCCAGGCCCGTAGACTTGGTCGGCTTTGTGTTTTGAGTAATGTATTCCCAGTACAGTTTCTGCTGAAGGGGCAGAGGTGGGTTCAGTGAGGCAGCTGGTGGTTGAAACATCACTTATTCTGCCTCTTCTGTGGCTAAACCAAGGACATCCCCCACTAGGTTTGACCATTCTCTCCCGACTGGTCCTATTTTCATCCGATGTTCAAGTCTACACTCAGCCAATCAGGGCCCAGCTGGCACTAGCTGGTACCTTATAAATGAGGGCTTTGGCACACGAGGCTCATTAGAGTTCAACAGAACAGGAAGAAATGAGCCTTCAGAGCTCTGTGGGGCACCAGAAATGGAGGCCCAGACTGGGCCAGCAATTGTTGGTCAAAGGGGACTCGCCCTGGCCTTGGTTAGGTTAGGGTCTCCACACTTGTTAGGTTAGGGATGAGTGGGGTTGTTTCTGAAGAACTTTCCAGCCACAAGACCACCCCCACTTCAGGAAACTGCTGCCCTTGAAGGCTGAGGGCCACCACACTTCCCAGACCTACAGGCTGGCTTTGTCAGAGACTCCTTTCCCCCCCAGTTAAAGGTTTGTTTTTATTTTTGTGTATGTGTCTGTGTGTACATTAATGCACACGTGTGAGGGTGCCCACCATGGCCAGATGTGTTGGATCCCCTAGAACTGGAGTTACAGGTGGCTGTGAACCCCCTGATGTGTGTGGGTGCAGGGAACTGAACTTGGGTCCTTGGCAAAGGAGCAAGTGCTCTTAAAGGTTAAGCCACCTCTCCAGTCCTAACAGTTCCTCATTGGTATCCCACGCCTTGGAGAACTCTGAGATGTGACACTTCTCGGAGCTGTATCAACTCAGCTAGCATCCCACTTAGCATCCCCTCTCTATCAAGAGTCCAAACCGCTTCATCTAAGTGCCAAATTCCACCTGTTTTGTTTATCCCAATTGCTGCTGTTAATCCAGAACTGCCCTCCGTCCTTACTCTTTGATGTCTGTCCTCCATTCTTGGGTGGGACAGGAACCCAGCTGGGAACAGAAGGAGGCCTCCGCTGACCATCCCTGGAAACTTTGTACCGGATGTTTCCCGACCCATCCCTTTTACTGTCCGTCTCCCCTTGGTCAGAGCCCCGGGAATGAGAGAAGCCAGCAGCAGAGAACCAGGTCCTCCCAGTGTGGCCAAGTCCCCTTCAGAGTTAGCACCTACCGACATGCTCAGTGCCTCAGGCTGGGTTCCGGGAACACTGAGCTAAGCACCTGCCTTCATCTCTCTCTACTTCCTGGCTGTGGGTGTAATGTGACCACTGCCTCACACTCCGGCAGCCTCAGCTAGAGCCACTGTGGCCTCCATTCCTTCCTCCAACAGAGTGAACCGAACCCTCTGAACTGTGAGCCAAAACAAACCTTTCCCCCTATTTACGTCAGGCATTTTGTCATAGCAACAAGAACAGTAACTAATAGAACAAACAAGTCCGTTTGGTCCTTTATGTGACAGGCTGTCAAAGCAATTCCTACATCGCCTAGGAGGACAAGGACATACCTCTGCAAAAACGCCATCTCAGGACTATGCCTCAAAGCCGTTTTGTGTACTGAGGCTGTCCTTGGCCATAGCCTCAGCCTCGGCCTCCACCCACCCATCTTGCCGTGCCTTTCACTGCAGAGGCTCTTCTGGCTTCCTTTGGCACCTCTGTGCTTTCGCTCACAATGTGCCCCCTGCCTGGGCTGCCTGTACACATACGTCATGACCCCCGTCTTGCCTCAGCTCTTCCTCCTAGCCTCCCAGAGCCTCCTGCTCACCCTCTTGGGATGACAGGTTAGTTACAAAGCCAACACAAGCCAATGAACTTAAGTGTCTGCACTGGAGATGGATCTCTCGGCTTGGGCTTCCCACAGAGCAAGGGTATGCAAGAGCCTGTTGCAAAACCATGGGTGACTATCAGCCTCTGGTCAGAGTTCTCTCAAACACTTGTACCTGAAGAAACATAAATTACCCTGGTTGGCCTCGGATGGCCAGACTTATGGGCATCCTTTCAAGCTTACCGCTGTGCTCCTGTTTTACACAGGGGGTTTCTGTACCCTAGAAAAGTGGATCGTACAACCCGTGGGTCATGACCTTTTTGGGGGCTGAGTGACCCTTTTGCAGGGGTTGCCAGAGATCATCTGCTTATCAGATATTACATTATGACTCATAACAGTAGTAAGATTACAGTTATGAAGTAGAAGGGAAATAACTTGATGGTCGGGGGGTCCTCACGACATGAGAAACTGTATTAAAGGGTCGTAGCATGAGGAAGGCTGAGAACCACTGCTGGAGAGGCTGAGAAAAAGAGGGTGTCAGGGTAGCCCAGAGTGGGCCCAGAGCTGAGGGGAGGAGAAGCTCACAGACTCAGGGAACAGTCAGAGTAGAGAAACACCAGGCACAAGAGGGACGGCAGGGCACAGAAGCGAGAGCCTGGGGCCAGCACGTCATGTGCGGTCATGCTGATCTTGTCTGCTCTACCCTGACTGTCCTTAGACCTTGCTCCTTACCCATGAGCTGAGACCCTGTGAACGACAGATCTGTGCTGTCCCTACACAGCAGACCTTTGTCACTCTCCAGGTCTGAGCAGTGGTGACAGCACTCGCTGGTACTACAGCTACTGCAGGACCTCAGCCTGCAACTCAAAGACAGTTTCTCTATAGTCTGTTCCTGAGCTGTGCAGATTCTGGGATCCAGTGTCCTCTTCACTGTCCTGAGGGGCCCACACAGAGACGAGCTACATCTTCAAGGACAGAGGGGTGGCATAGCTCTAAGCCAAAGTGAATACGTCTTTTTCCCCTACCATGAGTCTCCGATACTCTGTCCAGAAACCCATGCCACCTCAGGTGGTGCCACAAGGCATCATGCCCTGGGAACCAGAGAGTCTCCAAGATGCCACCACAGAGCAGCTGTGGCCTCATAAGCCAGGGCTGGGGCATGCCCTCCTCAGAGAACTCCCCTTTCTAAGAACACAGTCTTCTGCTGGCATACTGTCTGGCCAAGCTCAGCTGGGCTTGTGGAGGGCACAGCGAGGCAGAACATGCCAGTCCCTCTGTGTCTCCACTCCCTCTTGGCCTTTGCTGCAGACAGATGGCGGAGTGGAGTGGTAGGAGAAAGAGACCAGGGCGTGAGCTCCTCTGTACTCCAGACTATCTCTCAATGAGGAAAAATGTCTTGCTAATCCCCTTTCTTTCCACTCATAGCTCCTAGGAAGACCCACTTGACATTTGACACGGAAAGAAAACACAGGAAAAGTGAGCGACATACAGTATTCAGTGGAGCCTGGAGGGTTTAGAATTCCTGTGAGCTCAGCTCTGAGCGCATTTTTATGTCTGTGGAACCAGGTGAGGCAGGAGGATAGATCTGACATCGGGGCCCCACACAGCCCCATCATAGGAGGGACAAATAAGGGAGTGAGGTTGGGTTTATGTATATCTGCTTCCCATGACATACAGTCAAGCTTTCACTAACCCGGCACAGAGCAGCCCCCACTCCCTTTATGACCAACCCCACCCCAGACAGGATTCCACCCTATTCAATGAGCTGTCTTTCCTCTCTCCAGTCCCACGCACGCACGCAGCAGTCCAGCCACCCATATGAGATAAGAGGCAAACTGTGTTCCGTCCTTGAGGTCTGTGTGTGAGGAAGGCAGTCAGGAGAAGGACAGGGCCATCCTGCTTTTTTGTTGTTCCCTCAGCTAAGGTCATTACCATAGGAGAAAACCCAGGTGTGGGTTTGTCACAGCAAATGCTGCTGACTCCACTACCAGCCCCCACCCCCACCCCCACTTCATCCTGTTCACCTTGTGACCAAAGGCAAAAGGCGCCATATATATGTGCTCAGTCTCCTCACCAGGAAAGGGATCGTCAAAAGTCTGTCTCTGGTTACCTGTTTCTGCAATCTAGGACCCACTTTGGAGTCTCCACAGCCTTCAAAACTAAGCTGCAGGCAGGGGACTGAGTGTCGCGAGCATAAGTGGGCCCTTGGGACATTTCAGATTCAAACCTTAACAGCAGGCTGGCCTCTGGGACCCTTATTTTGCTATTATTATTCCAGCATGACCAGAACAAACGGCACCACTTTTATGATGGACAGTGGCCTCTGGATGCACCTGCCAAGAGCTTCAGATGCGAGCCAGATCAAGCCAACTGGCTTCTCGTTTTGAGTCTTCTGACATTCCGTATGATCTTGAAGAGTCCTTGTTCCTTTTTCCAAGTGTCAGTTTTTCATCTGTTAAATAAACTCATAGTCTTCTAGAAATGTAAGGAAATAAAGCATCCCTTTAAACAGATCAGCAGGCCTTGGGCAACCTTTCAAACAACCCAGGACAATGGAGGATGGCTAAAGATAAACCTGCCAGGCCATTTTGGGTCCTTTGTGCCTCCTACATCCATTGGTTAATTTATTGAAAAGTACTATTGGCAAGGCCAGGGTTTGGGAAACATTCACCCATCCATCCATGCATCCATCCATCCATCCATCCATCCATCCACCATCATCTTTAGTCACATGACTATGGAGTCCTAGAACTGTCACGATAACTATTTGGGGGGCACTAGGAACATAATTGTGAAAACGCACACCCTCTCCACCCCAAAAAAGCTCACACACACACACACACACACACACACACACACACACACACACACATACACACACATACACACACACACACACACACACACACACACACACACACACACACACACACTCTACCCGCAAGAAGCTCACATTCTGGAGGCAGAGGCAAGAAGTCAAAGTTTTATCAACAAATAGGCAGAATTCCAACGTCAGTGAGAGCTGTGAAGGTAACAGAAGGCACCTTCTGGAACTCAGTGGGTGAAGTGAGTGACAGGGTGGAGAGAGCACTTCCAAAATGTGACTCCGGAGCTTATGTTGAGCGATGGGAAGATTCCAGCCGTGTGGATATCGGGGCAGGAAGAGGACGGGAAGCAGAGCTTTGGACATCGCATGCACTGTCTTTGAGCTAGAACGGAGGAAGGCTCAACGTGGCTGGAACAGAGATGCGGAGGGAAGAACAACGGGAGCGGGGTTGGAAGTAAAACCCTGAGGACCAAAGGGCTTATGCAAGTTCTTGGCACACAGTAGGTCCTTCTATCTGGTCCTACATTTTCAGAGGGAACACCCCTCACCCCAACCTGTGGTTCAGGTAACTTGAGTGTGATGTTTGAGAGCCGTGTTAGGCTCAGAAATTTGGGAACAGGGGTGGGGCGGGGGGCGGGGGGTTGAGAACAAGCTCCTTCGGGTAGGTAAATTCTCTTACACCTAGATCATCTGGTGCTATTCACTGGTCCAGAGAACAGTCCTCCTCCCTAGCTGATGCAGACAGAGGTCTCCAGATTCATGGCTCTTCATTACCAGAATTTTTGTTGTGCTTCTACGGACAGGCCTAAACTTCCAGATAAAATGCAAAGATGAATTCGAGACTTCAGACTCCTTCCAAGAATGTCAGAGACTCTGACAGTATTCTAAAATTAGACAGTTGGATATTTGGTAGAATTTCACTTTGATGTGCTTGAAACTTCTCTTGTCCTTCCCCTCCCCCTCCATGCTGCCCAAGAAGCCCGTGTCTCAGAACTCTGCTGTCTGTCAAGGGTTGTGCAGGAGTTTGCCAAGGCTAGCCCTTTTCTCTTGACTTACAGGGATGGATCCAGAGTGGAAAGTCAAAGGGCTTGTTTCCAAGAAGTGAAGACTGAGGTCAGAAGTCAGAGACTTCTCTGGGATGCCTTTCACGATAAAATTAGGTCACGAGAATCTCCTCCAAGATCTGTGATGCTATAGCTAGCACGTAGAAAGCAACTGATCTTCCCAGGTGCTATGTGACATTCTCTGAGGTGACGTGAGGAAGCATCTGTTTACACCAGAGAGGTGACAACAACGGATCGAAGAAATGATTGCATCCATATGTGGTCTAGTGAACCAATGAGATTATCAGTGCTCCTTGGATGACTCTCCCATATCTTCATAGCTACATACCTCTGTGTGAATGACATGAAAGCCACAACCCTGGAGTTCTTTGTTCAACTTTCAGGCAGTTCCCTGAAGAATCTCTTTCCTTGAGCAGCTCCTTATCCCTTAACGAACTTTGGGGAGGGGCTTGTGTGCATCTTGTAACTTTTGGAGCTTCCTAAGCCTCTAAGGTTCTTAACCTTCCTGAGCCTAGTGGCTTTTCCTTCCTTCTGAGTATTATGAACTTCTCACATCTTCCAGGAGAGACTATTTCAGTTCTGAGAAGACAGCCATCTGACACTAGGCATGTCCAAACTCCCCACGGCCAATAGCTGCAGTTAGTTAACTGATTAATTCTAAGAATATTTAGTGATGTGCCAAGTAACATTAGACACTAGGAAAACAGAGCAGAATAGTATTAAATAATTGTCCTCAAGGTAGTGGGGCTGTGAACAGACATAGAAGGAGCACAGTGTGCCAGTTGGGGAGGACTGAGCTTTGTACAGGAAGCCATCCAAGGCAGAGGCAACGGGAAGCTAAGGCATAGAAGCCAGGTGAAGGAATGCAACCTCCGAGGCCTGGCAAACATAGGCTGGGGAGATGACTTAGTTGGTAAGCTGCTTGTCCTGCAGGCACAAGGGCTTGAGTTTAATTCCTAGACCCCATGTTAAAAACAAGCCAGCAGAAGCTGGGAGTGTCGGCACACTCTAGTCCCAGGACTGCGAAGGCCTGGAAGATCCCAGAGCTTCTGACTTGGCCAGTCTACCTGAACTTGTGAATTTCAGCTCTAGTGAGAGAGACCCTGTTGAAAAAATTTAGGTGTAGAATGACTGGGGGAGATATTTGGTGCCATCTTCCATCCTTCATATGCTCCTACACACATACATGTGCATATATGCACAACCCGGAAAATATTCAGAGTTATCGCACATTAGCTGTTAGAGGTGTGGCTGGGAGGGAGTGGGCAGGGAGGGCTAAGGGTCTCATTTCATTCTTTCTTTGCTCTTTCTTCACTCTCTATGGTTTTGGTCAAAGACCTCCTGAATCACCCAGTAATCGTGTGACCCGGAAGCATCCGTTCATAGTGTCCCCTTCAGGCATCTACTCTAGTTGAGGGGGGACAGTCCCACTGTTGGGATCTATTTAGGCTAGGCAGAATGCTTCTCTGGATTTATGAATGGTTGGAGGAGTGGGCTAGCCTGGTCTCTCCCCCTGGATCCACTGGCTGTAAACTGATACTGTCTTCAGCCAGAACCTCTGGGGGCTGGGATGAGAAGGAGAACTGGGCTTTTAGCAGTCTTGTCTCTCAGCATAACGAGGCTTCCTTCCCAGGCGCAGTTGTAGGATTACACGAAGCTCACCTTCCTGTTTCCTCTCATCTTCTGCGGGAGCCCTGGCCCCTTTTGTGCTAGAGGCAGAAACTGGCGGCTCCTTTTCTGGTTCCCAGGAAGCCCTAGTCTATGGCCCAATTTTTTTTGCAGGCAGCGTCCTCTTCAAAGAGCTTGACAGAGCAGGAAACTCTCCCCACAGCTGGGAGTCATGGGGCCCGGCTGATTTAGTGATGGAGCAAGTGGGAGCCCTGCTTCCCTAGGACACAGCTGGGTAGATCTAGCTGGAGAGGCTGGCCTGGTTTGGGCTGGCATTTTGGGGTCTGCTCTGAGGGATGCAAAGAAATCTAGGTGTTGCCTGCATGTCCTAGGTGGCTAGGGATGAGTGCAGAGGCTGTTGGAGGAGGGCGGAAGTCCCGGCCCTTGGTTTTGCCCATCTGTGGGAGGGAGGTAGCCCTGGGGGTTGCTTGGGTTACCAAGGTTCCATGCTTCACGGCTTCCCAGGGAGCTGGGATGCTTAACATTACAGTTAAGGTTTTAAGTACTATAGTGTGTATGTATATAGCATGCCTGGCTGGTGTAGGATCTACCCTGGCAGCCCATCCTCCTCCTCCCCTAGACGTTGGACGTCTTCAATTACTGATCTTGTAAAATTTGCTGTTCTTGCAACATAGTAGGTCATAAGACCAAATGCCATTTCTGCTTTTGTAGTCCAGCTTGCTTACTCTGCTAAAAAAAGACGTCCAGGACAACTGCGAGACATATATGTTGAAACAAGACCCAGCCTGCACGAGGACCGGCTACATGTAATTGTGTGGTTTTACTGATATGGCTAGGGACTACATCTTGGGAGGAGTGCTCTCAGGTACAGTCCTGGCCCCACATTAGACACCAGGACCTAAAGAAAAATACCTCCTCTTATTAAAGTTTACTCATGGTCATGGTGAACCTTTGAGCCACCCCAGATCCATCACAGTGGCTCTGTCTCTGCGAATCCCTGGACTTTACGATACCCTAAATCTATTTGAGCATAAGTTTGTTAGTATTTACTTAACTAAAAACAACAACATTTGTAAGTCTGGCTTAAAGAAATCTCTCCCAGAAAGGGCCCAGGAGGGTGTGACCTTTTAGTAGGAGGACAATCATTTCTTTGGCATATTTAGGTCTGTCATGTATAGGACCCCAGGAGGTCAGTCCCTTTCTGGCCACAGTAAATATGTTCCTAGCATGTTATGAACCAGCATGTCTGTGGACCTTTGATTCCTGTCATAGCTAGTTTTGGGTCAAATTGACACCGCCAAACACACACACACACACACGCACACGCACACGCACACGCACACGCACACGCACACGCACACACACACACACACACACAACACACTGAGCTCTCAACTTAAAGAGAACAAGAGATTTTTTTTATCCTGGGGCCAGATCTGAGTGACCAAGGCCATGGGACACAGATTTGGCTTATTCTTAATTTCATGTTCTAACGTGAAAGGAGTTTTATGAAGTTTTATAGGTTTACAAAGAAAGTCTTAAATCGAGGCAAGTTTAGAATACATTGGAGAGTGTATCAAAGAGCTGTCTGCAGTAAGAGGGGGGAAGTTTTCGGTAGTCTTCACATGGTATCTGGTGACATTTTTAGCTTCGGGCGGTGGGAACTAGTGATCTGCCAAGTTAATAGATTCGAAAAGGTTTTTAGTCTAGTAGTCACAGGATGTTAGTTCTGACAAGGAGGTTGGCAGGGAGTGTCTGTTCAGATAAAGTAGCTAACCTCGACTGGCCACATCCCAACCTTTCCACGTCCTAGTCAGCCAGTCAGTCCGTACTGGAGATCCAGCTTCTTGACAGCACACACCAGGGCATCTACGGGAAGATGGAGTCTCCATTGATAAATTGACTCCATCAGATCGGCCTATGGGCATGCCTGTGGAGGCATTTCCTTGACTGTCAGTTGATGAGGAAGGGCCTGGCACGCGGTGGGCAGTGCCATTCCTGGGCAGGTGGGCCTGGCTGTGGTGGGTCTGGCTGTGTAAGCATGGTAACTGAGCAAGGCAGTGGAGCAAGCCAGTGAGCAGCACACCTCCACGGCTGCTTCTTCAGTTCCTTTCTTGATATCCCTCGATGGTGGATTACAACCTGTAAGCCAAATAGCCCTTTCTCCACCCCCTGCCTCAGACTGCTTTTGGGCATGGTGTTTATCAGAACAACAGAGGCCAAACTAAAGCACGCCCACCCCCCCACCCCCCACCCCACCCCCCGACTCTTCCCGTTTTCGCTCTCCACTTGGAACCACTCCATTCTTCCAGCAAGGCTCGCTGTTCTGGCCTCACCTCCCACTGAGGTCTCGGCCCCCCAAGATAGTCCCTATTATGTCACCTCGTATGCCTTTCTTTCTAGCGCCATCCTTCCATGGATGTCTTCGGCTGCATTGATGACCAGGCTCTCGTCAGGCCTCCCCACCTAGCACACTGCCCCCCTGCCCCTCAGGGACAGGGACCTGCCTGTCCCCAGCTGCACTGCCAGGCCCTGCACGCAGCACATAGTAAGATGCAGTGAGCCTCACTGGAGTGAGTGAGGATGAAGTTGGCTGTTCCTAGCATCCCTGGCTCTCCCCCTGGGATGTGCAGGGACGGTTGCTGCCCAAGGCTCATTCACACTCCTCTAGGCTTTTCCTCTGTCACATTTTTCTGGCTCTTTCCTGAGATCCTAATCACAGCCACACTTTAGGGTCCTAGAAAAGCATTAAGACAAGACAGCTTTTTTTTTTTAATGGGCTAAACATGGATTGGCATTGTAGCCTGTGAGGACCTTGCCTTAGGGGTTGAGCTGGCAGTAAACATCCATTTTTTTTCAAAGGGTGGAAATAATGAGGGCTATTTTAGGATTCTGGTCTTCCCCTTCACTCATGAAGGAAACAAAAATCCAGCCATAGTGGTGTGCGTTTGTAGCCCCAGAGCTGGGCACAAGGAGCCCTCACATCCCTGGGGCTCAGTGGCCAAGAGCCAAGCTAGCTTGGAGAGCTCCAGCAAGAGAGAGACCCTGCCTCAAAGAACAAAAACAAAAAAGCCCATAAAGCAGAGAGTAGCACAGGAACAAATCCCCACCCCAGGCTCCACCTGTGTGCACACATAGGCAGACAAGCACTGTTTGCACACACACTCATGAATACATACACACACACATGAGCATCCTCTTGATAATGCTGGTGTGTTTGTCATGATGCAATGACCCTCTTTGTCACGATGGTATCTGCACCGAAGCTGCTCATCTGTCCGGAGAATAAAACCTTCTCTTTATTTGTGTTGGAACAGTAGCTACGAGTCCGTCTCCTTTAGCCTGTTTCCTTCTTTCCACTTACCGTAGGTTTCCTGTCAGCAGCAGTCCACGCCTAGGTCTTGCCGCTTGGTCTAGGGTGACAATCTCTGCCTTTTAACTGGACACTGTTGCCTCCCAGGGGCCGTTTTCTACATTCCTTCCATCTGCTCAGATGAGCTTGGCAACGCCTATGACGGCTTCTTATCCCCCCTGCTGGCTTCACAGCTCTAACTCTTTGTTTTGTTATTTCAGTCTTTGCCTGAGGGTGTGTGGCAAACATGTTTAACTTCTCGCAGCTCGATTTCAAGTGATATTCCAACACTCCTGTCTGGAACAGAACCCCGACAGCATCCCTCCCCTTCCCTGTGCTAACCTTGTCCCGCATTTACCTCCACATAATAAGCGCCAGTCAATTCTCTCTGAAAGGGGTTTAAATAATGAAAACTCCATTGGTATTTACCCACGTGGCTCTCACTTCCAGAGCTGTTGATCACTAGATGTCTACACCCGCTGTCCCCACCTGCTACTGTCAGATTCCTTCCACCTGCTGTGAATTCTGAGTGTGTCCCCAGGTGGTGGCGCTGTCTTGAGAGGTTGTGGGATCTTGAAAGGGGCGGGGCCTGCCTGAAGAAGCCAGTCATTATAGAGTGAGCCATAAGCTTTCTACCTCAGCTCGCTTTCTCTTGTTCCCTCTGCTGAGATGTGAGCGTGCGGGCAGCAGCCTCAAGTCCCCACCAACATGAAGCCAACCTGCTGACACAGCCCTGTCACCACACCACCATCCCTCCTTCTCAGACTGAAAAGGCTCAAATCGTGAGCTAATACAAAATCTTCCTCTTCTAAGATATTTCTTGCCAGGCAATTGGCCGCAGCGGTGAAAAGACTGAGTTGACGGGTATTCCACATTTAACAGGCACACAGCTTTCTGGATGTTTCTCCCAGACCTCATCCTCCCCTAACACAATGTGGCGGTGCACTCAGCTCAAGACTCCAGCAGCCTCCCATCAGCCCTCGCTCCGCTGTCACTCTGTGTTGACCTCTCATCTCCAGGGCTCAGCTCTGAGAACTCAAGCAGCCTACATCCCCACATTCTGACTCAGCCTAAGGAGGAGCAGCAGCTTCTACCTGGGCACCATCTCCTCCCAACTCCACCCTACCCCAGCCCATCTCACCTGCCCCTTCCCCACCCTCACCCCTGCTGCCTGTAACTCATGCCCAGACTGCTGGGTGGGAAAACACAGACCTAACCCCTCACTCCTCAGGAGATCTTTGTACTTTGTTGCTAGGTGCCTGGTGATGTGGAAATGGCCATTTTTTTAAAAATGAACTCTGTTTATATTCTCAGCTGCTTTGGGCGGGCGGATAAGTCTGAGGCCTACTGTCCCACCCTACCTTGAGGCAGAACTCCTGATAACGTGCACATATGGTTATTCATCGCAGGCCTTACCTAAGTCCTTCGTTGTATTAAGTATTTTATCCTACACAGCAGTCTGTGATTTAGAGACTATCACTGTCCTCCAGTTTACAGGTGATGAAACTTGGGGACCCAAGGAGGGACTGCCCCTGCATCTCTCCTCTGTGGTCTGTCCTTTCCATCCTAACCATAGGGCCCCAGATGTTTCATGCACAGGCTCCCCACATTACACACAATGATTGTTGGCTATTCTCTCAAATAAGAAACAGGGTTCCAGAGGGTCCTAGAAACCTACAAGTAGAACATTATGACAGGCAGATTTGGGCCCACGGGGTCCCGCTCAAACTAAGGCACCAGCCAAGGACAATACAGGCGGTAAACTTTAAACCCCTACCCAGATCTAGCCAATGGTCAGAACAGTCTCCACAGTTGAGTGGAGAGTGGGATATGACTTTCTCACGTACTCTGGTGCCTCACATTTGACCATGTCCCCTGGAGAGGGAGACCTGGTGGCACTCAGAGGAAGGACAGCAGGTTACCAAGAAGAGACTTGATACCCTATGAGCATATACAGGGGGAGGTTATCCCCCTCAGGAACAGTCATAGGGGAGGGGAATAAGGGGAAAATGGGAGGGAGGGAGGAATGGGAGGATACAAGGGATGGGATAACCATTGAGATGTAACAAGAATAAATTAATAAAAAAAATAATGAAGAAAAAAAAACAGGGTTCCTAGAGGGCATGGACAGATATTTTTCCCTTTCTGTTATGGCTAAGTGGGAGGAGCCATAAGCTGTGTCTGGAACATGGTGGGTACTCAGGAAACACTGGCCTCTGATCGTCTGTGTCACCCTATACCGCTGATGGGGACATCTGAGGACTTTAGAGTTCCAATGCATCTTGGCTAAGCCAGATCCCAGGAACATAGGGACACGGGTCTGACTTCCAGTTCTGATACACATTGCTGTCAAGCCACTCTGTGCATCTCAGGGACTTCCTGCTCCAGCCCACTCAAGCCTCTCCCAACGTGACCTGCCAATACTACCCAGTGCCCTTAGGAGCAGACTCTCCTCTCTGGTTCTAATTGTCTCTAAGTAGCCAAGATCCACTTGGTTAGAAAATACTCATGTGTCTAACACACAGTGCTCTAGGGAGATCATAATCCCATGTGCACAAGAAGTGGGAACCATATTGTTAGGCTGTTTCTCTAAGGACCCGGAGGCTTTTGGGTAATGACTTCATTTAAACGGAGCACCAAAGAAATTAGAGGTGACACCAGTATCTCCACAACAGGTTGGGGGAGTTAGCCAAGCACCAGGCCAGCTCCTGTTACAGGATCTTGTCATCCGCCTGGATGAAACCTATTGTCCCCTCTTACCCAGAGCATGTGGTCCAGAGGATAAGGCCCTTAGAGAAGGGGTTGGCCGCTGTCAGTGGTCCAAATAGGGGATGAGGTGGGTAAGGTGAGTAATGAACATAGGGCTGGGATGTTTTGTGAGTCATCTTTGCAACCACGCTCCCGGGAACCTCATCCTATTTGCTCCACTTTACAGCTGGAGAAAGGAAGAAAGGCTGAGTGAGATGAAGCGATTTAGCCAAAACAACAGGCTAGGAGTGGGTGATGGACAACAGGTCTCAGAGCAGCCTGCTCAGGCTGTGCTCTTCTTGTCCCTGACCTGGAGTGTAATGGTTGAGTTGACGTCAACTTGGTGGGACTTAGAATGACCTAGGAGACAAACCCCTGGGCACATCTGTGAGGGGGGTTGAGGTGGGAAGATTAGCCCTAAAAGTGGGCAGCACCATTCCATGGGCTGGAGTCCTGGGGAAGAATAAAAAGAAGAAAGCAAGCTAAGCACCCACATTCATCTCTCTCTGCTTCCTGAGTGTGGAATCCGTGTGACCAATGGCTTCACAGTCCTGTCACCATGACTTTACTGCCATGGTGGACTGGATCCTTGGATCATGAGTCACAACAAACCCTTCTTCCTTCCATGTATGGACAAGAGGGATGCAGGAACCACAAGGATGCAGGTTGGACATACCAGGGCATCCCTGGAAGAAGGATGCTGACCTTGGGCCAAGCATAGATCTGCAGGGTGCTCATGAGCATCCAGAATATAGATCTTGCTCTCCAGCCCATCAGCAGGTAGGGAAGACCAGAACCCGCTGGCCCTCATTACTTCTACCCTTAGGAAAGATGGGTGCTTGATGCCAACTTGCCACCTGAAGATGTGGTCCTCACAGAATGCTGTGCAAATCCATGTTTGGTCTCCCCTTCTCCCATCCCCAACTCTCTGAAAAAAAAATTATCTGGTTTTAACACTGTTCTCCAAACCCTAAAATGTGACTGTCATTAGGATCTCAGGAAGGGGCCAGAAAATGTCACCAAGGAAAGGTCTAGAGGAAGATGACTGTCCTTGGGGGCAGCAAACAGTCCCCTCACCTTGCAGGAGTCCAGCCTGGGATTCTACAAACACCCATCTTCTTTCTCTTCACTCTGGCAAGGCTCACCAAGCCCTACTGTGTGCTGTGTGCAGGGCGTGGCAGTGCAGTTGCAGGCAGGCATGTTTTGGTCCCCAGGACTCAGATCCTGATGCTTGCAAGACAGGCATTTTAGCAACCGAGCCAACCATCTCCTGAGATTTCAAGAGAAAACAGTGACCTCAGATAAACCGGGTAACAGAGGTTTAAAACTGACAGGACATAAAAGAAATAAATCATGGTTGGATGGAGGCACTGGCACTGTCCCTCCAGTAGCCAAGGGAGCAAGTAGAAAGCGGGTGGGGGTACAGAGAGTTAGATAACATGGTCACCAAATAGCCCCGTTTCCATTTCAGCAATGGCAGAAGACACATTCTTTTCTAAGGCACATTGGTTATGGAGAGAGGCACATGCTCCTGGAAGGGAAGGGATTTATTCACTAACAAAGTATACTCTCTAAGTACAACACTGAGTTAGTGATCCATAACACAAAAGTATCTAGAAAACAGCGGTTTGGAAAAACGAATAACTGACTTTAAAATCACCCACGGCATGGAAGAAAGTCAGAGAAATGACAGGATTTTCTTGAGCCAAATAAAAGTTGAAACATAACAGGAAAGGTTGCCAGCTGTGAGTGGGAAGCCAGAAGGAGTTCCTTCGCTGGGTGCAGGGCGATTCAGTTGTCGAGAGTTCAAGGCTGGAGCCAAGCCAGGTGCTCGCTCAGACAGCCTGGGGTGTACCCATTGAGGGAACAAGACCCACGAAGAAGAAGAAGAAGAAGAAGAAGAAGAAGAAGAAGAAGAAGAAGAAGAAGAAGAAGAAGAAGAAGAAGAAGAAAAAGAAAGAACAAACCACTGGTTCTTGTCACAGTTTGGAGAAATCTCAAAATAATTCTGCCGGGTGAGCCAAGGCAGCCTAAGAGATAACATGTGTTACAGTTCCATTTATATGCAACTCGAGAAAATGCCACCCATCTGTAGTGATAAAGAGCAGATTGTGGACTGGGACATGGCTTGGTGGGTAAAGAGATTGCCACATAAGCACGAGGACCCTCAGCATCCACTTCAAAGCCAGACATGTTGCCATATCTGCACCTGTAATCTTAGCTCTGAGGAGGTGGAGACAGGCAGGTCCCTAGAGCTCAGGGGTCAGTCAGCCTACCCAAATGAACGGGTTTCATTGGGAGACCTTGCTTCAAAAAGTAAAGTGGAGACCAACCATGGAAGACACCTAATGCTGACCACACATAGGCACACACATGTACATACACCTGCGTGTGTGCACGTGCGCGCACAAGCATGCACACGTGCATGCACACAAGCACGCACACGAGTGTACACACACATACACACACACACACACACACACACACACACACACACACACACGAGCACATGTTTGACAGGACAGGGTGGGTGAACATCATCTGTTGTAAGTCTGGATCACAAAGAGACACAAGAGACAATGCTCATCTTGATCACAGTAGGCTTTGTAGATGTGTCTATATGTCCATCTGTCAAGATATACCTTTAAATATCTTGATTGGTTGAAAGTGTACCCCAATGAGACTGTTAAAAATAAGTCTTAGACATTTTTAATATTTTTGTCTTAGGCCCAGTGCTAAGGATTATTCTACCTTATTTTTATTTTTATTTTTAAATAAAATATGAGGATGGTTCCATTATTGTCTCCACTTTGTGAATAAGGACACTTGCGCATAGTAAAGAGACCAGCACAAAGCCAAGTGCTTGACCAGTAGGTGCTGTTGCTAGAATTCTATCCCAAGGCATGTTTGCTCCAGATCCTGTGTTTCCAATCCCCAAGAAGCATATCTGCATCTTCTCCAGGTGACCTTAGATGACTCAGGTCTCAGCGACATTTGCACTGATGAGATTTCCTGGAGAAGCTGGAGGTGGTGAAGACAGAACTTCGGGGTTTCTTGGGAACCAGTGTCGCCTCTGAATGGGAGTCGAACAGACAGCTGATGTCCCCACATCCCTTGTCACTTAGTCATCCCATGGTCCTGAGGAGGGAGGAGCCATATCAATTGGTAGGGTCACATGGGGTCGTAGATGCAGAACATGCTGAACTGGAACTCGTTCTGCCCCTGCAAAGCCTAGGCCCTCCCCTTCCCATCATGCCACTCCTCTTCCTGTCTCCCCGCACCACATCCTCCCTCCCCTCTGTCATTCCATCTGTACCCAGAGGCTTCTGGGAAGTCCTGAGCGTCTCTGATTTTAGGACTCTGATGTCAGGGAAAAGCCCACGAAGGAACAGGAGACCAACAAGAGGGACAGATAAACTGATGCCTGAAAAGATTCAAGGGCACTGAAGAGCTTGTCCCAAGCCTGGGGCTTCGACCTCTAACACATTCTGTGCTGTTTCTGGGTCTCAGGCTCCTCACGTATAAAATGGGATTAACCTTGTCAGCCTTAGATGGCCCTTACGAGACTCAGAGCAGGGTGGGTGTAGCTAATAGCACAAGGATAGGCCCCCTTCCTCAGAGAATTCAGCTTAGGATGTCCCAGGCTTTCTCTGCCTTCACATGCTACCTGAGATTCCTTTAAGAAAGGCAGAGGGAAGCTTGTTTATACAGCTGTGGTGTTGGGAACACGGGAAGATGGTCTTGAACCAGAAGCCTGGCAGCACCTGAAGGTCCCAGCGTAGCACGCACATGGAGGATCTCCTCCCACAAACCCTGACATGATAATTGCTGAGAGAGAGCTCAGAGAGATTCTGATGGCAGGTTGGTTGCCCAGAATGACAGAGCTAGAATTCCCATCACACCGCCCCCTTCACCTCCCCAGGAAGACAGAGGCAGGATGTCCCTGGTACGCTCTCTCTTGCTCAGACAGACATGACAGTTTCATCCCCCTGACATCTGAGTGCCCCTAGAGGACAGACCTGACCAGTGACATGTAGGTGACAAGGGAGTGGACCCCTGTCCTGGCCTCACTTCCTCTTCTCAGGCCACAGTGCAGAGATGACAACACTATGGGTGAAGGAGGGTGGGTCCCTGCACCACACCTGGAGAAGACCACCCCAGGGGAAATTTCCCAACGAGAAGAGCCATCTTGGAGTCTCTCTGGGAGAGAAAACAAGGCTTTAAGTGAAGTCGCTGCAATTCAGGACTGTCTGATACAATGCCTTCCATCCTAATAGAGACCCCCCAAATGCCACACACCCACTCCATCCTGTGGGCATGCATCTGGCCAATCATATTGTAGCCACAGTCAAAGAACAGAGACAGAGATAGAGATAGACAGAAAGAAAGACGGACAGAGAGGGAAGAAAGAAGGGGGCCGGCTAGTACTTAGGTTACTCCTATCTGGACACACCCTCACTGACATTCCCAGAGTCAGGTCTTCTAGGTGACCCCGCCCCCCCTCCCCCAATCCAGTCATATTGACAATGAAAGAGAACCATCACAGCAGGATTGGGGAAATGCAAACATGCCAAATAAACAACACTTACCCTGTGCAATAAGTGAAAGGATTCTACCGCCTGAGGTAGAATCCTGGTGTTCTGCCTCTGCCCCAGGCACCTCAGCTCTGCAGGAGGGGTTTAGGGATGTTGAGTACAGAAGATGGGAGAAACACAGGATAACAGAATGCTTGCCCGCTGTCAATCTTTCCCCGAGATCACATCGTTTCCAATCTTCCCCTAGAACATCAGCATCTCCCGAGCCAGCACATTAACACCTTGCCCCTGGCTGCTGCCATAAGGCGTGTCCAGCTGGGTGTGCTGCAGCACACGAGAAATGCTCTGGCCAGAAGGCCTCAGATCCACTCGGGGCACCCGGCTATCTGTTCCTGATTAAGCAACATGCCACGGGTCACCATGTGGCCATCTTTAATGTTAGCTCCTTTCTGATGTCCTCATTTCTGCAGCCTTCTAATGGCCAATTTTCTTCTGTGCCTGAGGTTTTGATCCATGTCTCTGACGCAGGGTCCCTGGGTGCCTGCGTGCTTGCTTTCCTTTTTCCACCTAGAGCCAACACAGCCCAGGCCAGAAAGCTTTCCATGACTGTCTTTCCAAGGAGGGAAGCAGGGGACAGAGAAAAAGATGTCCCTCTTCCTGCTTCCTAGAGCCTAGCACTCATGTGTGTGTGCACATGTGAGTACACACATGGATTGTGTGTGCATGTGTATGTAGCACTCATGTGTGTGTGTGCATACATGTGTGTATATGCATGGATTATGTGTGTGCATGCGTGTGTGTGAGTATATACATGAATTGTGTCTGCAGGTGTGCGTGTGCATACATGTGTGTATATGCATGCGTGTGTGTGTGTGTGTGTGTGTGTGTGTGTGTGTGTGTGTGTGTGTGTAGGCAGACCAGGGATGGTCATTATCTATAACAAGATCATAGCTGTTCCACCTGAAGAACTGCATGTCTGAGGCTCATGAATCCCCTGAACACATTGATAATACAGACAACGATGTCATACTTTGTCAGGACACTTGTTTCTCAGAGGCTAACCGGCCTCACTTGGCATTAGCCCATGTAGACTTGATCCTAACCCAACCGGCATTAGAAAAAACGCCTACCACTGGGAGGCAGGTGAGAGGGAGGGAGGCTGGGATGGAAAGGAATTGCTGACTTGGTAGAATCTGGGAACTGAGCTGTGGGATTCCACCCACCAGGGCATCAGGCTCCCAAAAATAGCCCTGGCTTCCCAGGCTAACACACGCCCAGAGCCCTTTAAACTGAGCTGATGCGCAGTTTCCTGCTAGAGCGAGACAGGCCGGCTTCAGTAAGCTCATTGCAGCACTGAAATATGGTGATCTCCCCAGTTGTGCACAGAGTGGGGCGGTGGGGGCGGGAGCTTTCTTTGTAGAGATGCCTGGCTCATATGTGTGTAGGGGATTCACGGGCTTCAGACCTGCCTGGTGGAGGAGGCACTGTGCAGGGTTCTGAGTGTGGCCGGCAAGGCTGAATGGCAGGTGGAACAGCTATGATCTCATTATAGATAATGAAATGATCAGAGATGGGGTGCAACGGCTGGCCATCTGGCCAGTGTGGAACCCACTCCCCTTCCGAGAGATTATACTGGGTGCTGTCTGCAGAGCCCGGTGGTGTAGGCATCCTAGGGCCTGCCTGAGTTCACATCCAGGCATCCAGCGCCTGACAGAATGTGGGGCACCAGTCGCCCCTGCTCTACCTGAACACTGAACAGGGAGGCTGCCATGCGGCCCAGGGGCCGACAGCTCAGCACACAGCTGGGTGGTTGATGGCATTGTGGACCGTTTAGTGCCCATTCATTCTCCGTTGAGCCGAATTCTTCCTGCTCCTGTGCCAGCTGTGGAGCTGGCCCACGCCCTGGCTGGGAAATGACAGCCTGGACCTCAGTCCTGCCTCTTCCAGAAGGCACCCTCTCTCTATGGACATGTCCAAGGGCTCGCACTTAGAGCCAAGCGTGGACTAAGTCCCAACCAAGCCACCTGGTGATGGAGAGGGGAGGGCAGAGGCCGAGGAAAACATGTCACACAAGTGGGTGCAATTCCTACCTCTGCCCTGGCAGCTGAGCTTGCAAAGTCCACCCTCAACTAATTGGGGGACTTAAATCCGAAGACAGCTGTCCTGCAGTGGATCAGGTGACCACACCTGTTTTCTGTCCACCCTGCAGGCCTATCTGAGAATGGGACGGTCAGAATCATTCCCGTGCTGCTACTAAAGTAGGGTGTACGTGGGGACTTGGCAGGGGTCCCTGTCCGTGTGACCCTGAGGATGCTCTTCAACTTGTCCAGGCCTCGTGTTGCCTCAGGGTTGAACTGGGCATGATGGGCCAGCCTTGCTGAAGAGAGAGCTGTCATGAGAGCTAGTGATGGTGCCTGAGAGTTACCTGACCGGACCCAGCACACAGTAGCCACCGTGGGAGCAGAGCTGTATACAGTGTGTGCTCATAGAATAACATCTGTGCTGTGACTTCTGGCCTGGTGGTTATGAGCATGTGGTTGGTGTGTGTTGCTTATGGGTCTGCCTACCCCACCTGACTGACTGCAAGCCCAGAGTCACAGGCAGTTTTTCTGTGCCATGAGCTGTACACAGCTGACCCTCTGTGGTGACATCTGTCAAGTCACTGGAGACTGACATACCAGAGAGCAAGTGGCGGAGGGAGTATGTCACTGCCCAGCGGCCACCTGGAGTGGCCTGCCTGCTCACAGTGTGTGCCTGCCTCAGCGGGACAGAGGTTTCTTGGCAGCAGAGGGAGTTATTTAAAATCCCCATTAAAACAGCTGGATCCCGATAGAAATAGAGCGGTTGCCTCAGCAGGGACCTGAGAGAAGCCGGAGATGGACAGAGACACATCCAGGAGACCTATTTCATGCTCTGCAGAGATGCCTTCTGGTCCACAGTCTAGATGTAAGTACACCATGGTGACACAAAGGGGCAGCCTTGTGAGCATGGCGGGTATCTGTCAACACTGAGGTGACGGGGATCTTAGGAGTCCTTACTTCATTTATACGCTTTGCTAAGAACTGGGCTTCAAGTGACCATTCTGAGGGAAAGTGTCTACAGCAGCACCCAACAGGCCATGGGACTCGTCACTAAAGCCAACATAGACACCTACTGTATACCAGGCTTGGGTTTGGCCATAACAAAGTATTGAGGAGGCAGGTACATAGTAGGACCACACGCACTTACCTGTCCACCCTCCATCCTTCCGCTTTGCTTCCATCAGCAGGCAGGCAGGGCCTTCATTGCTTCTCACTGACTATGGAGTCCCAGACACCACAGGTTAGAGGGAGGGCTTGCTTTTATGATGCAGGCGTCACCTCTTGCTTCAGTCACTCTGTGAACTAAATGTCCTCAGTGGGTTGGGTCTTCTTCATTTCTCATTGTGTTCACAGTTGGCTGATGTGACCCAGTGTCACTTCCCAGATACAGATTGTCACCTCTTGACCTTGCGTCATTTATTTCCTAGTGTCCTGGCCTGGGTTTTCCTGTACAGATGCATCAGAACGGAGTGGGGGGTGGGGGTGGGAATAAAGTAGAGTATTTGGTTAACCAAGGTAGAATACTTGGAAAATTGAGGTTCGGAGAAGGGAGTCAGCCTGTTCCAGGACACAGGGTGGGGTTGCTGACATACGGAGGCTCCCTCAGCTCTTTCGGGCTACATGGGTATGTGTGTGCATGTTCATGTAGGTGTGCATATGGGGAGGCCAAAGGTAACTTACAGGGTCCTTCAGGTATTGTTCATCTCCTTTGAGACAGGGGCTCTTATTAATCTGATGCTCATTCGCTCAAGGAGCCTGGATGGCCAGTGACTCGCCAGGATCTACCATGCTCAGGTTCGATTGTTTATTTACTTATTTATTTACACTGTAACACAAACACGCACACATGCTTGTGCATGTATGTGTGTGTGCACATGCACACATGTGTGCTCATGTTAGTGAGTAAAGATGTGAATGCATAGGTACCAGAGGAAGCCAGAAGAAGGTGTTGGATCCTTCCTCTTCCCTCGCCCACCCCCCCACCCCGAGACAGTTACAGGTCTTGTAACTTTTTTTAAAAAAGCTTTATTTATTATTTATACAGTATTCTGCCTGCATGTGTGTCAGCAGGCCAGAAGAGGGCACCAGATCACATTATAGATGGTTGTGAGCCATCATGTGGTTGCTGGGAATTGAACTCAGGACCTTTGGAAGAACAGCCAGTGTTCTTAACCTCTGAGCCATCTCTCCAGCCCAGGTCTTATATTGTTTCAGTCTTGTAAGATTCCAGAATTGGGTCCTGGGAACCCAATGCAGGTCTTCTGGAAGAGCATCATGTGCTCTTAACTGCTGAGCCATCTCTCTAGGCCCCAGGTGTAAGAGTTTTTGTTGTTGTTGTTGCTGCTGCTGTTGTTTTGTTGTTTTTGTTTTTTTTTTTATGTTGGCTCTTGGCATTGAACTCAGGTCCTCATGTTTGCCAGGCAAGCACTTAACAGACTCAGCTATCTCCTCATCAGGCCCTTAGTTCTTATTTTGAGACAGGTTCTCATCATCTAACTCTGTCTGGCCTGACACTCTCTATGTAGACCAGGCTGGCCTTGAACTCACAGAGAGAGATTCCTCTGCTTCTGCCTCCTGGGATTAAAGATGGGTGCCACCTTGCCTGGCTCTCTCTTTGACTCTTAATCCTATGTGAATCCCAGGCCTGGGGCAGCTGGGCTGTAACTTAAAGCTGGGCAGACAAAGGCAGGGCTGGAAGGAGCCATGGGCCTTGAGCTGAACAAAGCTCATGGTGGGATCCTGTGGGCTCAGAATGAGGATTCCCAGTTTTAATCAGCTGATGACAGGCTAGAATAAACCTGAGGTCGTGCCAGCCAGCAGGGAAATTGTCTTGGGTGTTTGGTGAAATGAGGGAAACCAGGCAGGCCCATCTTGTCCCTGGGCGTGAGCTTGCCACCTGCTAACACCCTCAATGCCCACTGTTTTCCATCCCACTTTGGGAAGTGTGTCTAAGACCTGACACAACGGTGAATTCTCATAGCCCCAATGGGCCCCCTAGTGTCAGCACAGGCTGTTAGGGGCACATGAGCCTGTGTCTGCTCCCTTTCTTGGCCATCTGGGGTGATAGACTCTCCTGCAGACAGAGGCACAGTGATGTCAGATCACCCCCTCTTAATGTACACACCACACAGAACTCAGCAGGGACAGAAGAACAAAACCCATAGGGACTCCACTTCCTCCCGGTCCTGGCTCCCTCAGTTGCCTAGCCAACCCACAGTCCTGTCTCACTACTGACACTGTAAGGCCCAGTAGAAGGTGCCAGCGGCCTGAAGAATCAGGGAGGCACAGATCCCTCTGGTGTGCCTAGAGTTCTATTTCGGTGTGATGGCCAGAGATAGAGCCTCAGCTTCCTCAATTGTACAAAATGGGACTGAGGGAGAGGGCAGTCTCCTACCCCACCAGTTCTGGGCACTACCAGGGATGGGGAAATGAGATGCTTGGAAGTCCCACAAGTGTACTCCGTCCTTTGTCAGGGGGATGTGCCAACCATTTCCCTGCCTGCACATCTGGAAAGGAGCTCTGCTGCAGACCCGGCCCCTTAGTCTGTGCCTATAGACTTGGGTGCACCCTTTCCAACCAGGTGCTTCTCTGGGCATTTCACTCCCATGGTTTCCAGCCTCGGCCACTGAGTGGTGTCACGCCCAACTGCTCAGACAGGGAGCTGGTGGCAGGGTGGGGAGGCGAGGGGGGGGGTAGGGGAGGCCTGGCCAGGGCTGCCCACCTCACTCCTCTTCCTCACTTAGGATCCTACTTATCATGGGTGCTCTCATCTGCTCTTCTCTCTCTCTCTCTCTCTCTCTCTCTCTCTCTCTCTCTCTCTCTCTCTCTTCTCCTCCCCAGACAGCTCTTTGTTGTCTGTTGTTTCTTGATTTTTTCCCCCTTAACTTCAAGAACTACCAGGACACCTCAAATATGAGAACCAGAGGGGCAAGTATATGCCCCCAGAGGGGGTCCATGGATGCAGAGAACTTATCCTCTTCACATTTCAGACCTGAGGGTGCTGGGACTTCTGATGGGAGTCCCTGGGTCTTCAGATGCCAGGCTCTGTGCCACTCTAGGCTCTGCCTTGCTCTGAAAGAGGGCGGGGTCACCATCCCATTCTTGTGCACGCAGGGCACGGAGTCTTTCTTGTCAGTTTAAAGGCTAATAAGCTCCCTAGAAATGGATGTGTTAATCTTATTTTTCAGGCCCAAACACCTCTGCAGGAAGCTGGGGCTCTCTGCTCACCCGGTGGATGGAGCATCTAATTGCCGTCTGAGAGGCTCCTTCTTCCTTGACACGTACAGGCTGGAGGGTGGCTCTGACTTCGGGGCTGTGCGGGTTACTCCCTGGATGGGGAAACGCTAACAAAGGAGAAGAGCTCTCAAGCTCACAGAACAGAGAGGAGGTGTAGTGGCAGGAGGAGGAGCCACAGAGGTCCTGACTGTCTGGCACTAGGCATGCCTGCGCCTCACCGGCATGCCTCTGCTCTGTGCTCAGCCGGAGAGGGCAAAACACGTAGTATGTCTCAGGTCTGATGCTGAGCGCTGAGATCCAAACTGAGATCTCCGGCCTCTTGCTGTGCAGCTGAAGGAGTACGTTAGAACGTGCGTTGCCTCAAAATACGCCTGGCTGATATCTGTAACCAAGCCGAGGATACTTAAGATTCGGGGAGCTTGGAGACAGGCTTCTGCAACAAAAGGCAGATTAACAAGAGGAAAACCGGCACGTTCGTGAACACGTGATGAGGGCATCACACGACAGCCTGGGTGGAAAGCAACTCAAAGCGGTGGCTTTGGCTCTGGCGTCTGTCTTAAGCAGCTTTCTTATAAAGGGTGATCAGTTCCAGAGAAGGGGCCCCGGATGAAACATGGCAGACACGAGAAGTGCACGGAAGGAGGAGGGCAGGAAATGGGCTAACAGGGTAGAGCCCTAGTGGACTCCTCCTGGGCCATTGTCCAGCTGTGAAGGGTCCGAATTTACTTCCTGTGTTGAGCAGGGGAGGGGGAGGACCAGGAGGAGAGAGGACCTTTGTAACCTCTGGTTTGCTTTTAGACATTGCTGCTGCACGGAGCAGGTGCAAATCCGGCTGGCTGCCCCTGACTGTAAGCCTTGGGGATCACTGGCCTGTGTGTGCCTAGATTAGAACTCTAAGGTTCACTGCTCTTACATCCCTCTGGGTCGTTCCAGGGCCCAGGACACAATGGGGGGAATAAGAGTAAAGATAAGGGTCTATGTGATTTCAAAGCAGGCACCTGCAGCTCTGTTCTGTCCACAGCACAGGCTTTCTCTCATCTCAAAGTGAAGGTCTATGCTGGTCCTTGTGCTCTGATGCTGAGCTGGGGCACCACATAGGACCACACACCATAGGAGGATTCTGGGCTGGGCTGGGAGACACCATGCTGATGCCGACAAGCTGGGGTTGCTGCTGAGCAGGCTTAAGAACCTCCTATGAGACTGACTCTGTGTGTGTTGGGGTGTCTGTGTGTGCCGGGGTGGGGTGGGGTGATGCCTCCTTTCTATCATCTTCCACATTCAAATCCTGTCTCAGTGGAGTCTCAGCCCATGGCCCGGGTCAAACTCACCCACCATTGTGTGATTACGTGGTGGGTGAGTTTGCTCACGCACATTGTTAAGGGCTGCCAACCCATCGGGTCCGGCGGTCACCAGGGAGTTTCACTGCCAAGGATGAGAAATAGTGATGTCCACGGCTGCTGTGCTACAGTTCACGAGTGTTGCCTGGTGTGTGTGGGGGGGCATGGGTTGGTCACCCGTAGCCCAAAGGTGTCACTTTTAAGTCTCCAGTGCCTTTATTAGCATCAGGTTACATGGACTCAATACTGGTGCCGATGAAGAGGTTTTGGTGAGTTCTGTGAAGTAAGGAGGCAGAGAGAAAAGGCAAGAGGGGTAGGAAAAGTCCAACACAATATCTCAGGATCTACCCTTAACTCTTCCAGGTGATCTTGGAGGCCTGATGGGTCAGTTCACAGGCTGGTTTTTTCTAGGGGCACCTGGAGTCTGAGAACAAAATATTTTAAAAACTTGGGATAATTGTACCAATGCTATGGGGCTGGTCTTCATTCCTAGGGTGTGAGCTACAGGAAGGAGGCCCTTTGGGGAATGCTGACAGCAGGGAGGGAACAGTGACTAAAAGGGATCAGGTATCCTGAAGAGGGATTCCTTCCCCTGCCTGGCTTGCTGCCTGCTGAGAGCTACAATGGAGGTTGGGTGGACAGAATATGAAGCCTAGAGTTCCTTAGTTGGCCGAGGCAGGGGCGTGTCTAAGGCAGAAAGCACAGCATGAGACATAAACCACATTTTATTGTTACCTGTCCCTCTCTAGAGAATCAGGGACACAGGAGAACTGGGACCTAATAGAGAGGAACAGTACTGAAAGGGCTGGCACTTTCAGGGGCATCCCTGGAGGCTAGAAGTTGTAAATGTCATGTTGAGGTTCATAGACTTTTATGATCAACTTTCTGATGCCAAATCCTGCCTCACTCCCCCCACCCCCTTTTCAATCTCTACTGAGGATGCTGGACAAGTTACTTAGCCTTTCTGGGCCTCAGTTTCCTCGTCTGTGAAATGAGGCCATAGGGGGTTACCCCTACCACACTAGGCAGAGGGTGTGAGGATTGAATCTGAGCCACAGGCTTCCTGCAGAGCGCTGCTCCCAGCCAATGTGAGGACCATTTGGATTGGGCTGCTATGAAGGGGGAGGGGAGATGAGTTGGAGTTGTCCTCTGACCTCAGAAGCACCCAGAGGGTAGAATGGGCAGGATCTGCGCTCTGGAAGGTGACGTGGCTTCTTCAAGCCTGTATGGCTGAGCTTCTGAGGAGAGTCTGAGACCTGCCCATGTCCGTGGCACTGTCTGACTCTGGAGGCCAGGATGGTGTCTGAGCCTTGGTGGGGCTGCCCCCAGGCCTTCTACACATCTGGGAGGCTCCTCTAGCCCAGCCTGCCTGCCTGAGCCACAGGGAAGGTCATACATGACTTCAGATGCTGGGGGAACAACCAGTTGGAACCCCAGAAGCTGGCAGATGCTTCTTTCCTTCCCTGCCCTCCCCTTTTCTCCTCCCAGCCTAGCACGGGACAGCCCTACCCACTCCCTGTGGGAAGAAAAAGGCTCCCTCCTGGATAGAACAGAGGCCCCAGGCCCAAGCTTTCCTCATGGTAATATAAGCAGGGCATTTCCATTGAAATCCCTGCCTGGAAGAGCTGTTGGCTAGAGGGTTTAACTCGTGTACACAGGCAGAGCTCACGGGCTTGTCCCTAATATTTATTCTGGTGACTGTAACATGCAGATAAGGTGAGTGCTTGGCGCCAGCACACAGAATAAATTTACATTCTGGAAGCCACAAAGAGCTGAGTCTACAAGGCATTATGGGCCTGGCTGGGGGCCTAGGGAGGGGAAAGCCAGCTCCCACCTCGGCAGGTTCCGGCTGTGATCCTCAAAGCTGAAGCTAGCCTGGTACTTGAAGCACAGCGTCGGACCTGTCAGCCCCTGGGTCTGAGTTCTGCAGACAGCTGAAAGCTTGGCTTCGTGGTGAGGAACCTCAGTCACCACTTTGCTCAAACACCCAGCTGTTGTTCCAGCCCCAGCCACGCTGAGGCTTCTCAGTTTGCCTTTGTGCAGACCTTTTCTGCCTTTCCAGTGGATCAGAGCTCCCTCGACCACAACCCCTAAGGCTACAAGAGCAGAGGTGGTCTCCTTTTGCTTTCTGAGGCATCTCAGCGCAGGCATGGCGAATTGTACACGTGTGATGACTGTATCCTACACACTGCCCGCTGGAGTGGTCTGCCCCCGTGAGGCTGGATAAAAACAGAGGGGTGACAAGAACCTGAGAAACCTCACCCGGTGGAAGGGGTACAGAGTTAGGGAGCCCCCCCATCTCCACTCTGCATTCATGTTCACCTGTTGAGAAGCCTTGGGTTGGAGTTGCTTCCCCTCTTTAGGGGAGCAACCTTGGGAAAAAAATACTTGGCATCTCTGTGCTCAGCTTGATCCACTGTAGAGTAGGGGTGGTGAGAATTCTTATCTGATGTTGAAGAAACTAAGCATCTGGTACACACTGGGCGCTCCAATCTTTGGGCCACATACTCAGGTCCACTGTAGAGCATGGCCATGGCGAGAGGCACTCAACAGCGAGGGAGGTACAGCCATGAACACTGGTCCTGCCACTGGCTACCTGGTGGGGGAAGATGGAGCGGGTAGCTGTTGGAAGACACACATTTTGGGCCTCCACTGCCAGGGCTGCTCCATCCGCCTGCCAGCAGCAGAGCCTACTGCCCAGCCATTGCTGGGACACCATTCATTCAGGAGGCCAGCTGGCAAGCTGACCATGTTGTCCCTCTTCCATGTGGAGAGGCCCAGTGGCTACTTACCCAAGAATAGATATGTGTTCCTGGTAGGTGATTATCTTTCCTGCCTGCGAGGCCCCAGGCTGCTCCACTAGCCAGGGCTTTGAGAGTGTCTGATCCGCTGCCTGGGCTGCTCCCACCCAGCAGAGCACCAGGCCAAGGGCAACAGCAGGCTTGGGCAGTAAAGAGAGAGGCATTTGCATAACATTTGCACCTCCTGGAAACTGCCAGCCTTATAGAGGGGTGCCCTGTGCTTCTGAGAGCCCCTAGCTCAAGGGTCACATTGAACCAAGACTTCTAAGGATGGTCCTCCAAGCCTACAAGATGTGCTCTACACTTAGAATGTTGTCATTTCATGGGAGGATCTGTCCTCACAAAGGATACAGGGCCTTGGGTCTGGGGAGATGGCTCCTTGGCTGGTAAGGTGCTTGTTGTATAAACATGGAGACTTGAGTTCCATTCATGTGTGCGTGGTGTGTGAGTGCGTGTGTGTATATTTAGTTGCTTTGGTTTTTTTTTTTAATGTGGGTTCCCCATTACCTTAAGCCCCACAGCTCCAGACACCCTCTGTGAACCTCTTAGCTCATTCTTGGCCTCACTCTAGGGAGTGGCTCAGGGTCTGATTGGGCCATGTCTGCCCATTGCCCAACATGTCTGCACTGTCTGCCCCTTGGAAACCTGCCAGGGCATTTTTCTGGGTCCTTCTTGGCCCTATTGCTCCTTGCTGATGTCTAATTCCTGTCCCTGCCTCTCCGTGGGCTATTTAGCGACACAGCAGCAGCCCGTATAATTTGGTACCAGCCAAACCTGAGTGGGGAATCCCACATCCATCTCGTAACTAGCCAGGTGATTTTTGAATGGTAAACAACTCACCTCTCTTTCCTCCGGCTTCCTCTTCTGCTACACGGAGAGAGAATAATTTCCCCCAGGCTTGTGGGGTACAGGGCGAGGATAGGAAATCACACAACACTAACTGAAATTCTGCCTGCTCATACAAGTGCCTGACCGCTATGTGGATGGGCAGGCTAGATCTGAGATCTGCGGAGGAAAGAGGCCTGGGGAAGGGGGAAGGGAGGGTGCTGGTGCCAGGATGTCCCAGTACAGAAGGGATGTGTGGATGCTGGGGGCGGATGGATGGCAGGCACAGTGGGCTGAGCAAGGGTGGGGTGTGTGATGGAATGTTCCCAATTTCTAGTCGCTCCTCCTCCTCCTCCTCCTTCTTGCAGGAAGCCTCACTCCCCTGCACAGCTGCTGCACCACATTTCATATCGGAACATCTAGATCTATCCAAACAAGAGGCAGCTGCAGTCTGAGATGTCTACACATTCTGGGAGTTGGGGAACTTGTGGGCACATCGCCCCCCCCCCCGCCTGTGTTGTCCCAAAACCCTGGGCTGGCCGGGGGGTGGGGGGGTGGAGGTGGGATAGAGAGGAAACCCTGGCTGCTGAGGTCAGACAACGGTACCGGAAACAGATAACTTCAGAAGAATGTAACAAACTCTGGGTAGGTAACGTCTGTGGCCCCAGCTCCCCGTTTTGGGGAGTCTTCAAGTGATAATTTCCAGCAGCCCCTGCCCTGGGGTTGGCTTTTCACTCAAAGCGCTCAGTGTGCCAGTGATTGTAGTGAGCTTGCAGGCCAGGAGGCAGCAACAACTGGGCTCTCTACCTCCGTGCACCTGGGCATGGACCCATAAGGAGGTACAGTGAGTGGATGAACCAGAACTGTGGGTGTGTTGCATTATGGGAGTCAAATGCAGCCCAATAGAAAGGAAGGGCCTGGACCAGCTTGGGGGCTATGTGGGTGGGGTTCCGGGCTTCAGTCCATCTGGACAATTAGGAAAGCCGCAGCAGGCTCCCCTACATAGCTGTTGAATTCCCCAGGGGTTTGGGACACTGGGATGGCTCAAGACCACATCTGCCCCTCCTTGGTGGTTCGTGGTAGAGAAGGGAGTGTTTGGGACCTGAGTTCAAATCTCTGCGTGTGCTCTTAGCATTATGGCACTGGATATACTATTAAGTACCCTCTGTGCTCCCACATATGTCCATTTGGGGCTCAAATGAAGCGCTTTGCAGGTGTGCAATGGGAACTATCTGCTACCATTGTTCCAGCCAGGGTTAGCACCTGCTCTCTAGGGACCACAAGCTGTCGGTCCTCTGGTGGCTTTGTGTCACCTAGGCCCTGCTGTGGACTCAGCATCTTGGCACCTCCTCAGAAGCCAGGTGTTAAGAACTCTGGAATAGCCCACCATCCTGCTGGACCGCAGGGGCCTCACAGCTTTTCTCCGTAATCACCAATCCACAGTCAACATCTCTAAACATAGGCTTCTCCCAAGCGCCCAGGTACAGCTAAGTGTTGTCTTCTCATGCGTGTGTGTGTGTGCGTGCGTGCGTGCGTGCGTGCATGTGTGTGTGTGTGTGTGTGGTGGATGGATATCTACATGGGTGCAGCCAACTGTTGCCTTCTCATGCATGTGCCCATGTGTGTGATATCTGTAAATGCATTTGTGTCAGTGTGTGGACACATGTAGGCATGCATGTGGAAGCCAGAGGTAGACATTGGTGTCGTCTATCACTCTTTACCCTAGTTTAGTGATGGGCTCTGGGGGTCTCTCCCTGATCCTGGTTCTTACCCATTTCAGCTAGGCTGCCTGGTCCATGAGTCCTGGGGACTTACCTGTGTCTGCCGCCTCCCCGGAAAGCAGGCCAGCCCAGCTGGCTTTTTGCACAGGTGTCAGGGACTCAGTTCGGGTCCTCTCCTAACTGAGCCCTCTCCTGAGCCCCCTTGAGCACGGGCCTTTCTGCAGATTTATAATTGCCTTCCACCGAGCTGTGCAGGAGATGACTGGCTCACTCCACTTTACCAGCACCAATTAGTCTCTTCCTGTTTAGGCCCTTTGCTAATTACACATCATCACTGGAGGCACAGGCCGACCCTGAAGCTCTGGATGATAATGAGAGTATAGACAGTGGCTTCCAGCTACGCTGCTCAGCTGCTCCCGAGGGCAGCTGGTGGAAGAGGAGGCTAGGCGAGCAATAGGGAGCCTGGGTTCCCAACTGTGCTCGCTGGCTGTGTGGCCTGGGCCTGGTATGTCTCCCTCTCTGAGCCTCTGGGTATCAGTCTGTTTTAACCACCTCTGGGTTGGCTGCCCTGCCTCCACCCCATCTCCCATCTTGAGCAGGGAGCGGGGATCACGTGCGCAGCGCTGATATTTGCTACAGACTGAGCTGACAAAGTGACCTTTCCAAAGGGAGGATTCCGCCACCTCATTATGCGGCCTCCAACCTTCGCTCAGGCTCCAAGCGCCCTGTTTATTCTCCTGTCTGCTCATGAATTTCTGCTTCTGCTTAGAATAAGGAAAACACCAGAGATGGGAAATGAGAAAAGCGAAAAGAGGGTCTGACAAGTTATAAAGCCCCAACTTCTCCAGAGTCCGACAGAGAGCTGGCATCACTAGGTGGTCACAGAAATAAGAGAAGGGGGAAGGCGGTGGTGGTGCACGCCTTTAATGCCAGCACCCGGGAGGCAGAGGCAGGTGGATCGCTGTGAGTTCAAGGCCAGCCTGGTCTACAAAGCGAGTCCAGGACAGTCAAGGCTACACAGAGAAACCCTGTCTCAAAAAAACAAAAAACAAAAAAACAAAATAAAAAAGAAAAAGAAATAAGAGAAGGGTCTGGGTCTCTGGGCTCTTGGAATAACTCTTTAACAGTGTTTTATTACATTTTATTTCTCTCTCTCTCTCTCTCTCTCTCTCTCTCTCTCTCTCTCTCTCTCTCTGTGTGTGTGTGTGTGTGTGTGTGTGTGTGTGTGTATGTGTCTGTGTCTGTGTGTTATAAAAACATTCAGGTACACACTGGAGGTCAGGGGAGAGGCAACTTTGGGAGTCCACTCTTTTCTTCCATTATGCGTACTTGCAATCCTGCTGATTAAAGGCTCAGGGTACACTTGGAGGAACACTCAGCACTCAGGGCCCCTGGTGCCCCAGACACAAGGAGGGGTTCACATTTCCTCTTAGGGTATACAAGAGAAAAGAGGGAGATCTCCGCCCCTCTGGACATGAGGCATGAAAGGCATCTATCTACCTGTAGACAAGGCCTATGTGTCCTTAGCTTTATGGCTGGCTTGCTGGCTAGTCTTATGTCAACTTGACACACAGGCTAGAGTTATCTGAATGGTGGGAACCTCGCTTGAGAAAATGCCTCTGTAAGATCCAGTTGTAAGGCATTTTCTTAACTAGTGATTGATGGGGGAGGGACCAGCCCATTGTGGGTGGTGCCATCCCTGGCCTGGTAGTCCTGGGTTCTATAAGAAAACAGGCTGAGCAAAGCCATGAGGAGCAAGCCAGTGAGCAGCACCCCTCCATGGCCTCTGCATCAGCTCCTGCCTCCAGATTCCTTACCTGTTTGGGTTCCTGGCCTGTCTTAGTTAAAGTTCTGTTGCTGTGAAAAGACACCACGACCATGGCGACTCTTATAAAGAAAAACATTTAATTGGGGCTGGCTTACGGGTTCAGAGGTTTAGGCCATTATCGTCATGGCAGGAAGCATGGTGGCACGCAGGCAGATAAGGAGCTAGATTAGCAAGCAGCAGGAAGAGAGAGTGGCACCGGGCCTGGCTTGAGCCTCTGAAGCCCCAAAGCCCCGCCCCCCACCAGTAACACACTTCTCCAACAAGATCACGCCTACTCTAACAAGGTCACACCTCCTAGTAGTGCCGTTCCCTATGAGGTTATGGGGACCATTTTCTTTCTTTCTTTTTTTTTTTTTTAAAAAAAACTTATTTATTTTATGTATACAAATGGTCTGTTTTTCATGCACACCAGAAGAGGGAATCAGATTCCATTACAGATGGTTATGAGCCACCATGTGGTTGCTGGGAGTTGAACTCAGGACCTCTGGAAGAGCATGCATCTCAACTGGCTGAGCCATCTCTCCAGCACCCCATGGGGACCATTTTCATCCAAACCACCACATGTGCTGACTTCCTTCAGTGATGAACAGCAAAACAAACCCTTTTCTCGCTAACTTGTTTTTTGGTCATTCTGATTCATTGCAGCAATAGAAACCCCAAGACAGGTAGAGAGAGGGGTTCACCTGCCACCTAAGCAAAGGCCTGCCTCTGTCTCTGGACCTAAGTGCCAGTCTGTCAGGGACACTGTCGGAAAACCCTCTGCCCATTCCTGGTGGAGGTGCTGTTCACACAGAGGTCTGGGATATGTCCTCACACTGGCCTCTTATTAGAGTCACATTGTCTGCTCCCAGATCAAGCTGATTCATGGGAGTGCCCAAGAGACCAACAACAGGCATGGAGAGGAGGTTGCAAGGGAGACCCAGGTAAGGGTGATCAGGGAAGGGGAGGCCCAGTGGTTCTGGTCTGCACCAGGAAAGCACACATCAGGCAGGAAACAACCTTATGTGGGTGAGGCAGTCCCGAGGTCACAGCATCTAGTAGGTGAGTTCACTGAGAGGACCCACGATGGGCAGCTGGTGGCATCTCTGTCCCCAGATACTCCTTACTCAGAGGTGGGAATTCAGGGCACTGTCCCTAACAGGCCGTCATACGTCAGGCTTTGCACTCTTGTTCCTTCCAGGGAGAGGACTCCCCTCCCCTGCTCACCAGGCCACCAAGCACAGCCCTCAGGAGGCAACGTACCATTGTCCAGTGTGCACCTGTTCCCGTTTCCCCACTGCTGAGCTCTAGGATGGCAGGAATGGGAGGTACCCACCGGGCCCCAGCTAGAAAGACTGCTTTCATCTTTAGGGGTTGACGAGGAGAGGGGGTTTCTCAGGGGTTCTTGCTTCTTTATCTGGATGGGGGAGGGGCTGTTGGATAGACTTTCCTGGGATAGGAAAGGCAGGCGTACCTGGCTAGAGCAGAGAGGATCCTGAGTCCATCAGCAGGACTGGGGCTGTGTCTCGGGTTCCCCTGAGAATCTCTGGTCACCCTCACCTGGGCTGGGGTGAAGCTCCACTCTGTTATCCAATAGGCATCACCAACGGAGTTCTTGCTCTTATTGGAGGCTGCAGAAAAGCCAGACCAAGCCACCAGAAGCCCTGGGAAGGAGGGCTGGGCCAGGGAGGAAGGGAATTCTGTGTGTCTGGAGCTAGGTCTAGAATCTTCAAATCTGAAACTTGGAGTTACATAATGATAGGCCCCGAGCTGGGCTGGCCTCCAGAGGAAGCTGGCTGCCTCTCCTGTGGAATTCCTGCTCTTCCCAGACTGACTCTTCATCCTCTCTTCTTACTCATAACTCACAAGTTTTGTATTGGTATATGTGTGTATACATATGTGTACATGTACATATGTATACATGTGTGTTTGTGTGTATGTATACATGTATATATGTGCATGTATGTATATGTATGTGCATGTATGTATACATGTATATGTGTGTGCATGCATGTATGTATGCTTATGTGTGTATACAGTGTGTGTGTGTGTGTGTGTGTGTGTACAAGGGAATGAGTTAGGAAGCACATTTGGAAACAGACAACCTTTGGTGTCTTTCTCAGTTACTCTGTACTTTATATTTTAACTCAGGGCCTCTCACTGGCCTGGACCCACAGATGCAGCTAGGTTAGCCAGCCCCAGGACCAGCTTTTCTCCACCCTCAGAGCTGGGATTACAAACCTGTGCCACCACATTTGAGGTTTTCACTTCGGTGCTGTGGACTGAACTCAGGTCCCCACTTCACTGATTGGCCCACCCCCACCCCAAACAAGCCCTTTGGCCTCCCCATCAGGAGATTGCACTCCAGTCTCCCACATGACAAGCCGGGATGCTCACACTGTACTAACGAAGCATGTCTCCACAATTATGTGCTCTGCTCAACTCTGTGCAAATATCGGTGAGCTTGAAGTGCTCCTGTAGCCGGAGGTGTCAGGTGATGCCTCAGCATCCCACAGAACCTTACTTAGGTAGGCTTGGAGGCCCACTGGCGGAAAGTCACACCCCTCACTCTGCTGCAACAGTGTAGCCAGTGTAGTCCTTACCACCGAATTGTCTTCTGGGAAATGTCCCCACAAATAATCTCTTTGGCCTGATGGGGAATGCCACTGAGGGGGTGAAGCAGCTTCTAGACTTTCCAATCTCTGGTAGGACTTTGTGAAAAATCTCTATACCTCAATTCTCAGTTTCCCCACTGGAGCAATGAGGCCATTGATATAGCTTAGTGATTCTTTTTCCTTTCTTTTCTTTTTCCTTTCTTTTCTTTCTTTTTTTTTTCTTTTTTTCTTTTTTTAGTTTTTTGAGACAATGTTTCTCTTTGTGTATCCTTGACTGTCCTGGACTTTGTAGACAAGGCTAGCCTTGAATTCACAGAAATCCACCTACCTCTGCCTCCCTAGTGCTTAACCCTAGCAGTAGAGATTTTCTTTCAGCGGTGAGAAGGGGCAGCAAGGATGGGAGCCACTTTCCCTCTATGTCTTGATTTCTTTAACTACAACAGCCACAGGATATGAAGCAACCTGGACAGAAAGGGCTTATTTTAAGTTCCATTTTGTATTGGTTTGAATAAGAGGTACTCCTTAGTGGTTGGGTAGGCTTAGGGGGTGTGGCCTTGAATGGAAGTGGTAGGCCACTGGGGAGGGCTTTGAGAGTTTAAGGCCCACCCTGCTGCCTCCCAGTTTGTGTTCCCTGCTTCCTGCTTGTGATTTGAATGCGAGCATCAGTTTGCAGCTCCAGCTGCTGCGCCTCTGCTCTTGTCGCCGCCGTGGACTCAACCAGCTGGAATCATACGCCCAATTTAACTCTGTCTTCCATAAGTTGTCTTGGAAATGGTGTCACATCTCAGCAATAGAAAGAAATGAATGCATGGCTCAAGGCAGTATGTCCTGGTTGGGGGGGGCATCCAGGCAGCAGAGGTTGGTCACGCCGCATATACAGTCAGGAAAAGGAATGAGCGCACGTGGCTGCCCAACACCTATCTCTATCCATATAGTCCAGGATCCCCTGGCCAGGGTCCTGTCCACAGTTAAGATGCTTCTTCTCAGATCAATTAACATAATCAAGGCGTGCCAGAGACCTGCCTCCCAGCTGATTCTAGGCCCTGTCACAGTGACCACCAACTACTACCACACTCAGACAGACAGATGTCTCTCCCCTGGATACCGGGGCTCTCCCAGGCACTGACATCCCAGGGTGCACAGGGAAGGAGGGCTTGGTGAGGGGGGGGGAGGGGAAATCCCATGTATCGAGAGCTAGGTCTAGGTGTCTTCAGGTGTGAAGCTTGGAGGAATGCAGGTACAGCCCTGGAACTGGAACGGGGAAGCCTCCAGAGTCTCCCGCAGCGTTCCTTATTCTTGGATGATGGTATATGATACAGCACTTTACAAAGATGGGACATCAGGCAACGAAGAGAAATGGTGAACAAGTGGAGTTAGCCCACAGCTGCCCTGGCGTGCAGCCCAGAATTTCCAGCCCACAGGGCTTGGAAGAACACCCCTCTCCAAGCTCAGCAAAGCCGAGAGTTGAGCTGACAAAGTTGACATTTCAGGAGACCGAGCTATCTGGAATCCATAGCCCATAATGCCAGAGAAGACAGAGCTGTGTGGAGACAGAGCTCTGAAATCCATGGAAGGGAAAGATGAACCAGACTGTGCCTGCCTCGTGTATGGCATTCTTAAGGCAGAGCATTGATAGAGCTAAGTGCTTCCTAGTAGCTAAGCTGTGTCCCAGAAAACAGCCTGAAAATACACGGCTAGCAAAATAAAACACCCAATACTCAATAGGGTATAACATTCACCATCCCCGGCAAGGACGGCTGGAGTGGTTGGTGTGGGATCAGGGCAGCTGGTTTAGTAGCAAACAGTGCCATCAGAGGTAGGGAAGATGATGCCGATGTGTCCAGGGACATCACAATCCTGCCTGTTTACAGACCCCAGTGAGATCTGAGAAAAGAGATAGACAAAACCACAATTACCATAGGATATGGGAACACCCCTCCCTCAGCCACTGGTGGAAAAAGTGGGAGGGAGGGAGGGAACCTTAGTAACTGAGCTGTTGCTGTAATAAAATATCCCAACAGAAGCATCTTACAGAAGGAAGGGTCTATTTTGGCTAAAAGTTCAGTACGGACCACCAGGGAGGGCATCAGGAAACTGGAAGCAGTTTGTCATAGGACATCTGTCATCAGGACTAGACAGTCATGAAAGCATGTCACTGTTCAGAATCCTTCTTTATACAATCCAGGATCCCAGCCAGGGAGTGGTGCCACCCACAGTGGGCAGGTCTTCCCATCTCTATTAAGGTAGTCAAGATATTTCCCCACATGAAAGTCCAAAGGTTTATCTCCCAAATGATTCTAGCTTCTGTTAAGGCAGCCATTAACACCAATCGCACAGGATGAAGGAGACTCAACCCACAGCACCAGCAGATTGACATTTATAGGACACTCCTCCCCATGGCAGAGCTCACTGCAGATAAAAATGGACCATATCGCAATGCCTCTGAAGGAATCAAGTTGGAGAAAGTATCTAACTACAACAGAATGGAATTATAAATCACTAAGAGAAAGATCTCTGAAAAAAAATCTCAACATGTTTAGAAACTTAAACAGCAGGCTTCTAAATTACCCATGTGTTACTGAGTAAATCGAAAGGGGAATTAAAAAGTATTTCCAACAGAAAGAAAATGAAAACAACACATCAAAATTGGTAGAGAGTTGCTAAAGTAATTCTTAGGGAACGCATGGAATACTAAAGCACAAGTTGGAAAGGAAGGCATGTCTCAGATCAGTGACCTGAACTGTCACCCAAAGACATCAGAAACTGAAGAGAAAATCCCAAGTAGGGACCAAAAAAAGAAAAAAAGTATCAGAGTAGAAGTCAGGAGAGAAGCAGTGGAGAAATTTAAGGGAGACTGGCACAGGCAGGAGCCTGCAGCCAGTGATGGGAGTGAGAAGACACAGGTATCCATCCTAGGAGTGAGGGAGGGGACATTTCCAATTCTGCACAGGTCATTCGGAGCTCTTCCATAAGCAAGATAAACCTATCTATATATCTAGATATGTGTCTATTGACCCATCCATCCGTGTATGTGTGTGTGTGTGTGTGTGTGTGTGTGTGTGTGTGTGTGTGTGTCTATGTGGTGCCGCGGTCTCATCACTGTGGTTTTTGTTTAGTAGGGGTTGTGTAGCCTTGTTTCCTATCACTATAGGACACCCCAGGTTCACCTTGGGGATGGCAAGCCCCATCCTGGCACCTTATATTTCTTACTGGAAAATAATATTCAAATCAAGGTTTGAGTACCAGGTGTGCTCTTAGCTACTGGGAAACCGTTGCTTTCAGGTCCCCTGGGATCACAGAGTGAGACACTAACCTCTGCATGCACAGATGAATAGATGCGTCTGTATGTGGACAAGCATTCACACCTGTGCTCAGCTAACTGCAGATGTATCCACTAATCCATCACTGACTGCATGGATCAGTCTGGACGTCTCTTCTAGCTCACCTGGAATTTCCCGCAGCAACAGTGAGGAAATAGCTCCGCCCCCCATGCACTTCATTGTTATTCTTGATGTACAGTACAGTGATTTCAAAGGCACCCCACAATCACGAACGGAGCTTGTATGGTTGTGATCGGAGGTACACAGGCCACCCCTGTGTCTCCCTGCTTTTGTGAGGCTGTTCTGTTTACCTGTAATACCCAGGCTCACCTCAGGAATACCCAGACCCATCCCAGCACCTCATATTTCCTATTGGGAAGTGGTATCTGAATCAAGATTTGGGTACCAGATGTGCCCTTAGGTACCAGGGCATCACTGCTTTCAGATCCTCTCAGCTCACAGTCACCACCTGCATATCTTCCTCTTGGGAGCCTCTGGTTGTATTTTAGTTTGTATGTATACACATATTAAGGTTCATTTTTTTTCCTGCTGGAAAATTCTAAGGATTTTAACAAACGCGTAAAACCACTCACCCACCATTGTATTTTATACAGCAGTTTTGATGTTCAGACTCTTGTGTGGTTCCCCCTCTTCGGCTTTCCTACTTTCCAAGTTCCTGGCAACACTGATCCATTCAATGTCAATGGTTTCGCCTTCCTTCTGAATGTCACAGAATAGTAAACCTTACAAAAATGCCTTCTTTCCCTTAACATAGGCATTCGGGAGCCTATTCATCTCCGCTGACTTGCTGGCCCACTCCTTTTCATTGCTGAGTAATATTCCAGTGGGTGGACATACCACAAGTTAGCCGTTCACCTGTTGCACTCTTGGGTTGCTTTCTGTTCTCTGCAAAGTCTGAATAGAGCTTACATCAGCCGCCATGCGCAGGTCCTTCGATGCTCAAAGTCATTCACATCATTTGGGTACATACTTGGGGGGAGGGGCCTGATTGCTGGGTGGTGTGGCAAAACTATGATTAACTTTGGGAGAAACCACCGACTCGTGTTCAAAGCGGCTCCACCATGTCGTACTCACAGTGCCTGAGAACGGGAGTCTAAAGAGGTTAAATAAAGAAATAAACCAATTATTGATCTAGATACGTGGAAACACCTAGATAGCTGATGTAAAGCCTCCGACTGTCATGGGGATCCTGGTCCTGAGTTGTTCCTTTCTGGAGGCTGGGCTCTTCGGGGCCACAGCTCTCTCTCTTATAGGCCCCGCCTCTTGCTGCCCCCACCTGTTGCTTCCACCTGTGGTGAGGGTAGAGGGTCTTCTCTCTTCCAAATGTTCTTCCTTCCCCTCACTCCCATTCTGCTTCCCTATAACAAACCGCTTCACTTAGAAAGCCATCTGGGAGGATGGATGGCCGAGGCGCATTTTGCAGAGTACGTTTTCAGGGCAAAGATCCAAGAAATTAAAGGCGCAGCACTTAGGCCTCCAGTCTCATTAGGCCCCATAACTCTGACTGTGGGGATTGTATTTCTGAGCTGGACAGTTACTCTCCACCCCCACTGCCTGATGTTGTCAGCTTGTTTTCATTTGTCTTCTAGAGGCCTGGTCCTGATGCCTCAGGCTGATTTCCTCCCTCAGGGTACCCTCTCTCCCCCTCTTTCTCCAGGGTTCTCCTGTGCAGTCTCTGTCCCACCTCAGTGGTAGCTCCACAGTGGGCCAGGGTGGGGGTGGGGTGGGGGTGGGGATGGGGGTGGGGAGGCTTGCTTCCTGAAGTGTCTACAAGGCCGACTTGGGACTAATGGATGGATGCTTGGCAAAGGAGAGATGCGTCCAAAGTTGAGACAGTTGATGGCTCTGGGAAGGGCTGATGAGCCCCCCCTGTCTTTGGAGGTGTACAAAGAGGACAGCTGAGCACTCACGGGGGGAGGCTGAGAGACCTGGGCAGGGTCCTGGCCTCCAGGCCTGAACAGTGTATAACATCAGCAGCTGGTTTACCTTTGTGGAACTTCAGTTTCTTCATCCTTACTTCTTAGGGTTGTCATGGAGATGCCCGGACACCATGTACAGAGGGCTAAGCAAGGAGTGTATTGTTACATCCCGGGGAGGGAGGGAGAGCGGGTTGGGCTGTGATACCTTTGAACAATCTGAGATTCAAAATTTCTGTCATTTATAAACACGGGGACCGAGAGTCAATGATTCAATTATCCTAAGATTCCCCTAGAATCTGTAGATTTAAGGAATTACGGCAGAGATTGTTATTCTTACCTGAGCTCCCTGGAAAGCCCAAGGCTGTGGATTTTGAGATCACATCCTAAGCCTGTCCCCTCAGTCGTCAGCCGTCAGCCGTTCTCTCAGCCACAAGCTCTGTGGGTGCTTTTATTTCCGACTCTCTTTCCTTTCAGGCCCTGGCCCCCCATCTTTGCCTCGCTCCTAGCCTTGGCTCCTCTCCAAGGCCCCCGGTTTCCAATCTAGTCTTTCCCAGTTCACCATTTGTTCTGAGAACCAGGCCCTGGTGGCAGTGGTGCTCCAGATGTGTGACTTACACACAAACTCACCGTACTGTCTTCTCCAAGTCCTATCCCACCCAAATGAGCCCTGGTTTTGCCCATTGAAATAGCTCACTCTCAAGGCTCGTGTCAAACACTGACCTCGGGGTGGGGGCAGAGTCTTCACCTCCCAGCTGAAGTGAGGGTCTGGCACTCCCAGTAGAGTGACTGACTGGACTTGAATGGCTGTTGTATCACTCATCAGAGTTGGAAATAAGACACTAGTGAATCTCTGAGGCTTCCTCCTTTCCCTGGGAATAGAAGGGTACCAGTCTGATTTACCAGGAATGGGACACTGATGGAGGCAGGCATGATCCGTGCCACTTGTTCTGCAACCACCTTTGCCAGGAACAGATCGACTCTGCAGAGTCACCACTGTGCCCCAGTGCCTCTTGGGTACCTCCTTCCCCCGATGCAGTTCACTCCTATCTGTCGGCTCACCCACCATCCATGGCGGGCCTAGCTCTCCACATCCTCCCAACCTTCTTAAGCCACTCTCCTTTGTGCAGGGTTCTCCATATGCCTGGCATGTCCTGACTGTAGACTGTACAAAGCCTGGCTGCTGGGCTGGGCTGCCTCCTGGGCCTTTGGTCCTTTCTGTAGCTGCTACTCTCTGAGTGGCCACCGACTCCCCACTGCACAAGTGCAAAGCCCTTATCTCTCCATCACCCTGTCCCCTGCCTCTGGTTCCATCTTTGCATTGCCCTAGCACCTACAAATGGGCAGCTGGGGGCTCCCCTTTGTTGCCTCTCTTTCCTCTCAACCCTCTGGAATCCTGTCCATGCCTAGTTCAGACCTGGGTCACCTCCATCCCTGACATTTCCTGTCTCACCTCAGCCCTGCGACATTTCTGGGACTCATCTTACCCCTTATGTGCTTAGCCTTGAGCCCGGGGCCCATTTAGGGCGGGCACCCTGATCTGGAATTCCTACCCGTGTTCCAAGCCTGCTGCTGGTCCCACAGGACCTCTTTAAAGGCCAAATGCTTATTCTAAAGCCCAGATGCACAACTGGGTAAAATGAGGTGCAGACAGACCCTGGGGCTGCAGGTGGGGGGTTGCCCACTGTGTGTGACCATGTGACTGTGTGGCTGAGTGGAGAGAGGTAGGACAAGGAAGCTGCCCCCAGACAGTCAGGGCCCAGGCCAAGGGAGGAGTCAGGGCCAGCCCTTTCTGCTCCTCAGATTCCATTTGAGAGTTCAGGGAGTCCCTGGGGCAGAGGGGTAGCACTTACTTAACACTTTGTTTGTTAGTTTGATTTATAGTTTGTATTACTGAGTCTGGTGGCCTGTGGGCTTCTAGCAGGCTCTGGTCCAGGTCTGTGCCCAGGCTGAGGAGGGCTGAATCCACCAGCCACTCCCACACAGAGGACATTCCTAGACACAGCATGCTCAGTTGGCTTTCCTGATACAGCCAGTGGCTCCCATAACTTGGGGGAAAGTGACCGTAAGCTGAGATGACCTGAAGGCATCTAGGTGCAGTGATCTTGCTTCTACGTTGTCATCACCCCATGGCCACCAAAAATGCTGTCTGGTGAAAACCCAGACTATGCAGACAGTACTGCCCACACACTCTCACCCCTGAAAGGTGGACAGACAGTCTGCAGGAGGGGCGGGGTGAAGCTGGGCACATGGGTGAGCTGGTTTGTGTCTCTTGGGTCCCTGAGCACAGCTGCTCCTTAGGAAGACATAAGACGCTGGGCTAGACATGACTAACAGGGCCCACAAGCTTGGCTGAAGCCTCCCAAAAGATTGGAAAACCACCTAAAGGCTTGGTCAAAGTTTGGGACTTGGGGGCATAGGGGGAGCTGTACCGGGGAACATGAGGTCCTCTCACTGCCCCCATGCCCCAGCTGTCCCCTGAGAGAGGTTGTGGCTGGTGCTACTCATCTCACTGCTGTGACCAAACACCTGGCAAAGCAACTTTAAGAAGGAAGGGTTTATTTTTGGCTCACAGTTTGAGGCTCACAGTCCGTCGTGCGCCAGGAACAGGAGGCAAGCTGTCATGTGACCTCCACGGTGAAGAAGCAGAGCGAAATGAGTGCTGGTGCTGAGGATGCTTTCTCCCCTTTATTCTTCCAGATTATGGGATGGCAACCCCCACCCCCCACTCCCGACACACACACATTTAGGGTGGGTCTTCTCATCTCAGTTAACCTAATCAAGACTATCCCCGGTGAGGGAGAGCAGGTTCTGGTAGCGTGGGCATGGGGAGGCCAGCAGGCTGACCTTTAGGCTTCCATTTTTTTTAAAACCTACTTTATTCAGGGTTCTTAAACACTTCAACTTCACTTCTAACCCACCAAGCAGAGGAAGGGGAGAAAGAATGTTAATAGGAAACAGGGGTTGTGAATCTGCTTAGGGGTAGCTCCTTGGGCCAGTTCTGCTCTGGGTTGTCAGGATACCAGCAGTCCAGTCCAATAGCCAACCCCAAACGGCCACATGACTCCACAGAGGCGGCACGATCTAGCAGAAACAGTAAGCGGCCAGAATCAGTGGGGTACCACGGGAAGTTCTCTGGACCATTTCTCTCTGCAAAGCCAAGACTAATGAAGACCAGCGAAGTGTTGCACAATGGCACACCAATGCGAAAGCAGCATCTTGTTGACGGTGGGGGTTCTATTTACTCCTTGCAAACCTCACATGGCCTCTCCGGTGTCTGTTTCCCAGCAAAACATCACATGCCCTCTCACAAGACATCTTCCAGCAAAACACCATGTGACGCAACTGAGTCGTCAAAGAAACCAGAAATTCCACTTCAATGACCAACTCAAATACCACCCAGGCCCAGGTCCGTGGCTTTGAGTTGCCCGCACACTGACCCCCCCAACATCTTCGCCATCTATGAACTGCTAGATCTCGTGAAGGGGCTGGTCCTGCGGACCCATAGCTACAGGAACCCCATGACTCAGGACAACAGCAGGGTATCTGATAGTCTCTATGAGGGTCCAGTATTGATGGTGTAGCAGAAGTCAGAGGCCTTGCAATGAACAGTCACAGGTAAAGATGTTTGGGGCAAATGTGTGACACACTGCAACATCCAACATCACTCTGTCAAACAAATAGGTGATGGAGAGGCAGGAGAGACACAGGAGTGGAACAGTATGTGCATAGAAAGGCTGCGGTTGATGAGGATAAGGTCATTTCCCAGAGGGGTCAGAGAGATTATTGTTGCTTCTTTTTCTTTCTTTTTTTAATTTCATTTTTCATTTACTTTTGGGGGGATGGGGCTACTAGAGTGAAGAGCAAATATGGAAGGACTGGGAAAGGAGTGGGATCGGGGTGCATGATGTGAAATTCCCAAAGATGCAATAAAAAAAATTACAAAAAAAAAAAAAAAAAAAAAAAGAATCCCCCTGGCAGACGTGTCTCTGAGGTGATAATCAATATTAACATCACAGGAACTCGAGGACTCTCTGGCCTCATCAGGCCCCATGTCTGGCCACTCATAGGCCTCTGAGCTCTTGTTCTGGAGAGAGAGAGAGAGAGAGAGAGAGAGAGAGAGAGAGAGAGAGAGAGAGAGAGAGAGAGAGAGTCCTCTGGGGCCTGAGTCGCCTTCCCTAGGCATTCTGAACCCAGAGGAGTAGAAACCAAACAAAGGATGAGACCACCCCAGCTCAGGTGGATGAGCCCATGAACACCAGACCCTGCCAGGGAACTCTACTCAGGACCAGTCTTGTACAGCCACCTTGTTTCCATAGAAACCAGAGCTCTCCACCTGGGGTTGCGCTTCCCATGCCTAGCCCTGTCAGTTGGAACAGATAGGCTCAGGTTGGCTGCCCATAAGACTGTGTCCTGTCCCAGACAAGCCAGCCAGGGTGATGCCAGCCAGGTAGGCAGACCCAAAGCAGGTGAGGTGGCAGCTGGTCGCACTTACAAGCTTCCTCTGTCCCCACTGGGTTTTTGTCTGACTCTGAGGTCTGCTGCATCACCCGTATCACTCCAGCCTGCCATGTTCCAGCTTAGTCCCCATCCTGTGGCTGACAGTGGGTGTTATGCCCAGTGACCAGATCTCCTTCCTCCCACAAAGCCTACAAGACTGAACCCCTCTATGCTCTGATGCCTCTGCTCTGTAGCTCTCTTCCAGTAGGTCACCAGTCTAGAGGGGCTTCAAGTCCTGATGCCCCCAGTCCTGTCCCTCCCACAGCCCCATAGGGCACCATGACCACATGCTACCTCATTTCTTGACTCTCCCTTAACACTCACCTCCCACATCAGGCTCCGCGGGAGGGACCTCCCCATCTCTTGTTCTCTCTACCTGTCATATGGCAAAATCTGTCTCTCACCTCATACTCCTGTGGTAGTTCCATTTGCCCCCAGGATAGTCTGTGCATTCGTTCATTCATTCATTCATTCATTCATTCATTCATGTGTCTGATGGATAATTAATAAGTCCCTGCCTAGTGGCAAGTGCTGGGGACAAAACAGAGACAACAGTAGAAAAGACATGTTCTAGGCTGGGGAAGCTGAGCTTCCCTGGAGAGAAACGGAGTGCAACAGATCAGATGTTGGCAATAAGCGGAAAGAAGGCGTGTGTGTGTGTGTGTGTGTGTGTGTGTGTGTGTGTGTGTGGTGTTGAGAATAGTCAATGTTGATATCTTTGCAAAGACTTAAAGTAGGTAAAAGCGGGAGCCATGGGGGTGTTAGAGGGAGAGCATTCCAGGCATGGGGAGTGCTTGCCAAGGCCCCAAAGCTCTCACTGCTCCTCTGTTCCCCACCCTCTATGCTGGCCTCAGGCGACCTGTTCTAGAGTCTTAGCTGGGGAGACTTTTTTTTCTGAAGAGCTGGGTAATCTGTGTACTACCCCCGACACACACACACACACACACACACACACACACACACACACACCCCTTCACACCTTGTAAGCACCTTGTCTGGCTTGTTTATTTCTCAACCTGAGACCACAATACTGCCAGCACACAGTAGGTGTGCAGCAGATTACCTGGCAAAAAGCAGGATGGTCAAGGGGGAAATCAAGAGCCTCTGCTTCTTTCCCCTGAGCAGATGGAGCTGATGCTGCCCCACCCATCTCTTTCACTTCCTTCCCTCATCCCCCTCCCTCCTCAGCATCTTCCTTCCCTCCCCTTTGTCCCTTGTCCTCCCCCTCCCCTCCCCTCCCCTCCCTGCCCCTCCCCTCCTCTTCCTCCTTCTCCCTCCTCTGTCCCATTCCTTCCCCTCCCTTTCCCCCTTTTCACTCTCCTCTCTCTGCCTTCCTTTCCTCCCCTTGTTTGAAAGCACACCTTGCATAATCAGAGCTAGCAATTACACTCCCATCTCTGGTTCTGGCTTCATAGACTCTGGGCCCGGAGGAGAGGAGCCGTTTCATATTTAATCAGTATTAGTTCTGGAATGCCCTCAGGGGAGCTGGCTCACTTCAGGGCTGTGTGCTTTAATTCTCCCTGATGCTAATTAGATGGGGAGAGAGCCTGGGCTCAGAGCAGGGGACTACTGTGGGGTCACTCATAGCAAGCCAGGGAGCCCAATTCCCCCCCCCCCACCCTCGCTCACCATTGCCTCACTCACACCTGCCCACCCTCCCCATCCTTACACCATTAGCCCCCAGCTGCAGAAGAGAGAATGCCCAAGCCTGGTGAGCACATGTGGTGTGCTTGAGGGAGCAGAGAATGAGTCCCTCCTCCCTCCCTCCCTCCCTCCCTCCCTCCCTCCCTCCCTCCATTTCTCTCTCTTTCTGTGTGTGTCAATGTTGTGTATGTGTTATGTGCATATGTCTACATGTGTGCAAGTATGTGTGTGGGTAAATGTATGTGTACACACCTGTTTACCTGGAGCTTTCTTTCCTTCGCCTCTCAGAGCCATTCTTCCTGGACCACCTTGCTGTTCTTCATACATACTAGGCCACTACACTCTCAGTAGCCCTGTGCCCTCAGCAGCCAGTCTCTTCAACAGTCCCCGTTGCCACCGGGTCTCCCAAGTCTCCAGTAGCAAATAGAGACAGGAAGGTGGTCTGGGTTTAGTGACTGTAAATTGTGTGTCACCTGGCCACTGCTCCTCCCTGAGTGCCCGCATCCTCTCTAAGGCCAGCATCCTTCCCCCAAACAGTCAGCTAAGCACTCCTGCGGATGCCACGGGGAGAAAGGATTCCTTTAGGTATTACAGTGGTTCTCAACCTGTGGTCACGACCCCTTTAGGAGCCTTTTATCAGCTGCCCTGTATATCGGATATTTAAATTACAATTCCTAACAGTGGAAAAAAATCACAATTATGAAGTAGCAACGAAACAATTTTGTGGTTGGGGCGGGGGTGCTCACCACAACGTGAGGAACTGCAGGATGGGGAAGGTTGAAAAACTTCTGCTTCAGGCTGGCTGAAGGGGACACTTGATCGAGGATGAGGATGAAGTCAGGGAGCTAAACAAGGGATGAATGTGGGAGCGGAACCATCAGGCTTTCTGTTTTCAAGGTTCCTGAAGCCAGCCTGGTTGGAGTAGAGTGACAGCACGTGGGAAGGATCATGGGACAGGTAAGAAAGTTAAGTAGACATTAGCCTATGGAGGATGAGGGCTACCCTCGGGGACAGACAGAATGTGGCCTTAGGACACTCCAATCCAGGCCCTGACAGCCAAGCTGCAGCTAAGTGTCCACTCCCCTGCCAACGGGGCAGAAAGCTGTGTACCCTCCCAAACCCATGTTAAACTGTAAGGTAATGTACTGGTGTTGAGAAATGGACTCTGAAGAGGTGAATATGCAGAGCTAGCTACATCCTCAATTGGGGGGTGAGGGGCATGCCTCGCTAGGAGGGCTTGCGGAGTGGACTTTCTCTCTGCTTCCTGCTCGCCATCATGTGTGGCAACAAGACCCTCCCCTGGTTGTCCCGCCTTGAGCTTGGGCTTCTCAGCTTCCAGGACCGTGAGAAGACAGTTCTCTGCTGTAAAGTCTTCAGCCTCGGGTGTTATGTTATAGGATCGCAACATGACTAGGAAGGGTGGGAGATTCTGCTTTCTGTCATTTCTGCTGGACCATCTTGGACCTGTTGTAGGGGAAGAAAGGACAGTGATCGCTGGAGAAGCATACCCTAGAGTAAACCTTGCCCGTGCCTTGCTCTGGGCAGGACACATAGCACATCTAAAATGACAAGATGACGATGCCATGTCTCCCTTACCTGGAGAAGAGTGGCAGATAGATGAATGCTGACCACTATCAGCTGGGGCCTCTGGAAACGGAAGTGGAGTGGGGGAAGCAGACAGTGGCTCTGCCTGGAGGAGAGGTGGCACGAGAGGTGGACATTCTGGTCCAGTTCTGGTCATTGCATTAGATACTGCACTGGGCTTGCTGCCAGAGCCTCAGAGCACTTAAGGGCCCATGCAGTGTTTAAGGGCTGAGAAAACAGTCCCAGGATTCAAACTCCATCAGAAAGCTGCCACACCGAAACGGGTACACGTTCAATTAAATGTCTGCAAAATGCAACATTGTCAACTAGTCACTTTCTGCTCGGCTTGGCTCTTACACAGTTACATAAACACAGACTTAACGTCAGATCTTCAGATCTGCGGCTTCCTTGCAGGAAGAGCTGCTCGCGCACTGTGAGGATCCAGGGATGAAAGCCCTGCGTACAACCACTGGGGCGGGTACATAGACGGTAGAGCTGAGAGGCGGGGGGGGGGGGAACAGTTTGTTTAGGGACCCACAGAGAAGAAAGTACTGATGAGAAAAAAATGGGATGAGGAAGGAGACATTCGTGGAAGAGAGGATTCCAGCAGAACAGGCCACCTGGGCCTGGTATGGAGACAGAAAGCGAGCATGGTGTCGATGCGGGCATTTGGGTCATGGCCATCTCATCCTTGAGGCTCTCCAGCCTGTGCTTTCGTCCTCACATGAAATCCCAGTTCTCTGCTTGTCCTTCCAGGGCTCTGAGTCCCCTGGCTGTCTTTGCTGCCTGCCTCTGCATGGCTCCAGCTGCCTGATCCCGCAAACTCTCCAAGATTCATCAGTCGAAGCCTGGAGATCGAGGAAAGAGAAGTACAGAACGCCAGAGGCAGTCAGTCAGGACTCCCAGGCAATGCCACTGCCCTGTTGCTGTGTAAGCCACATATGTTCTCTTCCTCTCTGACATCTGGAGAATAAACGACGCTTCGGTCCACAAAGCCAGGCCAAAAGCGGTTGGAAAAGCTGGGAGTTGGGGGAGGCCAGGGGTAATGAGTGAAAAAGGAAAAAAAAGGGGGGGTGGGTGGGGAGAGAGGTCCACCAGGCCTGTGTTGGAGTCGAGGACTGAAAGTGAGTTAAGAGACCAGGCAGCATCACTGAGCACGGGAGGCAGGAAGTGTGGGAAAATCATGGGCTTGTGGTGAAAGGCTGTCTTGAGTCACGAGGGGTCTCATGTCAGGAGAGGATGCAGACTGGCTTGGGTAGCCTCTTACACAGAGGCACCAGGCTAAGTGTGGCTATGAGGGAGGTGAGCTAGCCTCGTTGTAAGAGCTTTGAGAGCTGTGTAGCTCGCAGTTTACCTTATGCCCGGTGCTGGCTCTGCACATGGCTGCGCATCAGGTGGCCTTTAACAGAAAAGGAAACTGAGGCACAGAAAGATTTCCGCCCAGGCTCAGTGATATCACCTAGCTAACGATGGAGCCAAAAGTTGGTGCTGAAGTTTCTCTAACTCTTACGTTCTAAAATCCCAGGATCCCAAGATGTCTCAGATCTTGTGTTTTTTTAAAAAAAATTCTGAATCCATAATTTAATGATGCCATAAATATGAGGTCCTGCATTCCTAACGTGCCATGATTCTGGGAGCCTTCGAGCCTATAATCTGGTACTAACTCTCAGGATCTAAGGCGATTGCTTTCAGATTCCCTGTGTCTAATATTTTATGGGAAACACAGGGAGTTATTTAAAGCAAAGCAGCGGGAGGTAGAACATTTCCTCCTTTTCCCAGAGCGAGCCAGCGGGTCAAGGCTATATTTCTGAGAGCCTGAGCTGTCTGTCTCCACCCCCCACCCCCCCACCCCCCCGGCCCTGGAGACAGACTGGGGAAGCCAAAACTCTTGCTATTCTGGGCCCATTAATTTGAGATGTCCTCAAGAAAGGTGTTAGGAAGCAGTGTTTGGAGCAGCAGGCTGCTGACCCAGAGGGAGAAGGTCTGTAGGGGAACTTTGCAGAGGTGAGTCATCACCTGTAAGGCAGCAGTATGTGTGGTGGTGGGGAGTGTTAAAGGGCTACTGTGGGGTTGCAGCAGGCAGGTCCTGCAGGACGGGCCTTGCATGAGGGACTCTAATCTCCCCTTCCATCTCCATTCCACTTTCGAACCTCTCTTCCTGGAGTTTTCTTCATGATATTTACCACTCTCCAAAATGTCTTTCCCATCGCCTCTTTTTCTGGCGTTCCACAGCTCATTAGCCACCACTGAAACGCCAGCTTCCTGAGGGCCAAGAGCAAGTCTGGACCCACGACAGTAGGCATTTGTTCTGGAAGTGAGCAAAGCTCCAAAATGACAAATCATGCCAGGGCCAAGATGTTACCCACCTGGCCTCCTCGCCTCACAGTGACCCAGGACAAGGGATGGCCTCTCTGCCCTTGTCTCTATAAAGTAGACATGGTCACAACCTTGTTTACCTTATCTCCTCAACTCAGAAAAAAAGGGGGGGATCTCAATTAGTCCCCATCCTGCCCTGCAAAGATTTAATATCCCGGAGAGCCAGCTGTGCCTCCTAAGCCTCCCAGAGGTGCATCAAAGCCCCTGCCAGCCTGACCCCCTTGAGCCCTGCAGCCTAAGTTCCTCACTGACCCTTGAGAGCCCCAGCCTCCCTCTTGAGAAGGCCCTGTGCGCTGTCTCCCTGCCAAATGCCCACTGCCCTTGCCACAGCCTTCATTGCCCAGCTAGCAAATTGACAGCCAGTGAGTATTCGCATCTGAGTTCCTTGTTCCAGAGCCGGCCTGTCCAGGGTGGGGTTCCCTGGATATACCTGGGAGTGAGTGCCAGGTTCCTGGAGGCTGAGCTGACAGCGCCTCACTCCTATCTGCAGGATGGAGCCTTCCCAGGACAGCAGAGGCCTGGCAGTTTTGGGGAGCTTGGGTTCTTGGTTGGAAAAGGCAGGCAGTATATTAAATTCCTCTGGTCTTGGTCCTCAGGGGAGCAGGTGCAGCAGGTAATGAGGTTGTCAGGGGAACAGAGGCAGCTGGCATTGATGAGGCTCAGGCAGGAAGAGGCATGCCCTCAGGCCGTAGCCAATGAGGTGGAGCCTGGGGTGTTACAAACCTAGGCTTCTGAGTCTGAGAGGCAGAAAGAAAACTGGGACTAAGCCTTGTCCACTTGGAGGGTGACACCCTTGGTGGTACCAGATCCAGCCTGTAGGTGGCGCTGCAGGCTCTTGCAAGTGCAATTGGGTGTGTAAGCAGGGCATGGAGCTGGGAGGTGGAGGGAGAGAAAAAGAGAGGGAGAAACTGGAGATGGGGGGCATGATAAGAAAAAGTAGGAGGAGATGGTGGAGGAGGAGCTGCCACTGAACAGTTCCACGGCCCACCTTACCCTACCCATTGTAAGTTTACCTGCAGTGGACCCTCCCCTGTCTTTTATAACCGCTCCCTTTCTCCCATCCCCAAATCCTCCTTGAAGAGCTGCTTCCGTCATCCAGGGCCCAGACCCCTCTCTGACTGGGGGTGCTGCTGTATATAAGTACCTGTGCAGTGCTTCCCTGCCCTCCTTGCATCTTCAGGGATCATCACAGACACACCACCCAACGAGCTCTATTTCTACCAGAGACCCAATGTCCAGGGTCGAGCCACCCTTGGCTCCCGTATCTCAACTCTGGTCACAGGCCAGACTAGGTGCTTCTGGGAACAGGGATTTGACCCTCTAGTGTCTTAGTGTTGCCATCCTGGCAGGTGTACTAGTGACAGAGGGCAGCAGGCAGTACCTGAGGGATGAGTGATAAAGGTGACGGGAGGCCAAGGATGAAGGCAAAGAAGAAGGAGCATGGACCAGGAGCAAGGCATGATGGGAAGTGATGACTCATGGCAGGGTTGAGGAAGCCCTGGGCTTCCCCGGGGCCAGGCGTTTCCCACACTGCTGCAGGAGTGTTCGGTGGTCTGTCTGAGGCCCGCTGACCCTCTCACTACCAGGAAGCTCCACTTGTTGGCAGATCAGGGCTTTCCGTGTCAGATGCCACAGCTGCTCAGCTCAAGAGGACACGGAGTTAGTGCAAGGACCCTGGTCTCCAGGGAGGGGCTGGAGGGAGCATGAGGCTGGGTCGGAGAGCTTGAAGAACTCGGGCTTTGCTCTTACTCTTTATTTCTTCCTATGCAGCTTTGATGTCTTTCCTCCTCCAGCCTCACGCATGGCTAGAAACCCTGTGCCACCTTGGTTACGCTGCCTATAGTCACCTTTCAGCCCCTAAAGTGGATGTAAACACAGACACACACATGCACAAGTACATGTACATGCATGTACACAGACACATGCACATGAACACACACACATGCACATGCATGCACATGCACACACACACACACACACACACACACACACACACACACACACACAGGCCAAGATCTGGAGAGTCTGCCTGCCTGACGTCATGTTGAAGCAGCATAATTGCCCAGCTTTGGGAAGAAGTTGCCCAGCCTTGCTGAGTTGAAACCGGCATCAGTTCCAGCCCCAGCCTTGCCTCCCATAGCAACCCTATAGAGAAGAACCACAAGTTCTTCCCAGAGGCAAAGTGCGAGCACCGTAGCCTTCTCAGATCAGACACCTCCTTCTCCAGGAAGCCCTCCTGGCTGCTGCACCCATGGTTAAGAATCCCTTTAATGAGCCTGGGAAATTTCCACCGCATCGCCCTGGACTTTGTGAGAACCAAGTCTGGGGATCTCAGGGGAGCCTCCTGCTGCTGCTGTCATTACTTCGAGGAGTGGCCGCACTGTCCTCACCTGCCTCTGACTTCTCCTCACAGCCCTTACACCAGGCTGCATCCCTGCACTCCTCTGCCTGCCGCCCTCCATCTCAGTGCCCTGTGGCCTCCTCTCACTTAAGAGTCCACAGAAGGGACAGGAACCACAAGAGTTACCCACAAGGCCCACAGCCATCATTTGTGAGCTACATGACACGCAGGGTTTACCTTGGCTTTTCCGGGTCTTGCTTTTTTTTTTTTCCCATCACCAAGAGACAGAGTTTGGAGGCCGCGGTAGAGCAATTTAATAAAGTCTTTAATAAAGTCCCTGGCAGAGGCAGCCGGGAATCTGAAGAGAGCAGGGCATAAAGGGGAGCTGGGAATCTGCAGCAGCACAGCGACTGCACGGAGCAACAGCTGCTGTCAGCACGGGGCCACCAGGTAGGAAAGGCCATCTGGTCTTCGTTGCTCCTGACAGCCACATGCAGAGGGCTACAGATGGGGTGGGGTGGGGGTGTCTGAGCCTAGGAGGGGCTCTGGGCTCTGGGCTTCTGTGGGAAAGCAGGGTGGGGGTAGGTGATGCCTGGCTGCAGTAAGCCAATTGACAAGGGGATGGAAAAAGACCTTTCCCTGTGCCAAAGTAACTGATCTCTTCCAGGCCTGGTTTTCATTAGCCTAGGCTTCCAGCTTCTCACTGTAAGGGGCCCTGGAGCCACCACCACAGAACATACTGGGCTGGGCTGCAAAGCATACTGGGAAATGGGGCAGGCTGGGGTATAGAGACCTCCTGTACTCCCAGGGGCTGCTAGTGTTTCTATGGGGCGTGCTCCTGGCTAGATGCTAGGGGCAGGCCTATTGGATCTTCCTCAAACCTGCCTGGGATAGTATTATTTCCTCATTTGCAGAGAAAGGCCCCAAGGCTCTGCCCTGGGTCTTTTTTTCTTTTTTTCCATCTTCCACTCTCTTCCCCTGCCATGACCTTGCTGGGGTTCAGTGGGCCAATCCTCTGTTTGCTCTGGGACTGGGCCAGGTGGAATGCTCTCAGGTCCCTGCGCCCATGTAACTGCAGGTGGCAGGCCTGATGGACGTTCTTTCCTTCCCTATCTGTGTTTTCTGCCCGTGGTCCTTGGAGAAGCCCCTGAGTAAATATTAATAATGTGCCTTTGTGTACATTGGCCGGGAGAGGGACTGAATCACTTCTGCTGTACTCCTGGAATTGTGATCATGAAAACGTTGGGTTGCCTGGGTAGTGGTGAAGGGCCTGGCAGATGGAGCTGAGGCAGTTTCTGTGACCTCAGTCCCCGCCTGCCCGAATGCTGACACCTCCACCAGCAATCCTCACCCCCAATTCTCCAACCCTAGCTCCCAGCCCCTGTCCCTCATAACACCCCAACCCTGAACTGGGCCTGGACTTCCACAGCACAGAGAGGGGTGGATGTGGTGTGTGTGTATGTGTGTGTGTGTGTGTGTGTGTGTGTGTGGTGGTGGGGGCAAGTTCAAGGCCTCCCTCCTGAGGGGAGAAGGGTGGCCCTGTGTGGCTACAGCCAGCTTTGATCTCCTCTCCTGCTGGATCCCAGGTTCTGAGCTAGGGGGCCTCATCCAACAGGCAGGCTAGGCACTTCCATGGGCTGCTAACCTCACGAGCACCTTCTGATGGGAGGATGTTATTGTTTGAGACAGTGTCTTACTATGCATTTGCCTCTGACCCCTGCTCCTTCTGCCTTGGCCTCCTGAATGTTGGGCTTACAGGTGGCTTACAGGTGTATGCCACCACACCCACCTCGAATAGCTTGTGTGTGCAGAGACCTCGGGAAGAACACAGTTTCTCCTCCAAGATCCTGGGGCCAAGGAGCAAAAGCAAGGCGGCTGGAACAGAGCCTGTGTTCCAGGTGGCACAGACTGGCTTGGCAAGGCTCTGGTCCCCTGCTGGTCCCCTGCTGGTCCCCTGCTGGTCCCCAGGAACATAACAGGCTGCTGAGTCCCATCCCATCCTGTGGATGTGAAAGCTGAGACCAGCTGAGGGATTTACAGAAGATCTCTCCCCCCCCCCACCTCTGCCCCCCTCCCCACCCCCCCACCCCCGCCCCACCGAGCCACCACAAGGGAAGGGAGGGGATCTGAGCCTGGAGTGACCCTCCAGCATCCTGCCCTCTATCCTCACCTGCTGCCAGAGGATCAAAGTGAGATGGAGCAAGGAGAGAAAAACAGGGGTGCCTGCCAGCTGGGCTGCACTCCATCCTGTCCTGGCATGCGCCACCTGCCCAGGAAGCTGGCAATTAGACTGTTGTTTCCTTTGGAAATGTGTGGTTTTTTTTTTTTTCCAAGATTTTTTTCCCCTTTTGCAACATCTGGAATCTTTCATTGTTGTTTTTACATAACAAGGGATTGGCTACCTGTTGTAAGGCTTTGGGACTGGGGTGGAGGAAGAGAAGGGAAGATGAAGGCATGGGAAGGAGAAGCAAATGGGTGTGGCCTGGCAAGAGCAGGGCAGGGCAGGGCAGGGCAGGGCAGGGCAGGTGTGGGCAGTATGTCAGGTGAGGTAAGCACTTTCTATGTGTCCAGACCTTGCTACAGCCTGAAGCATGTCATCTTGTTAACCCATCAGATGACCTATGATCTAGTGCTGTCACAGCTGGTCAAGGGAACCAGGATCAAACTAGGGCCAGATCCCAAAGTACCTCCTGTTTGCCCAGCACGGCAGCTCAGCCTATATACCCTGGTGGGCCTTCTGCTTGGAGAAGTGACTCCCTTCGCCTTGCTGTGTGGCCCATAGTCAAGTTGCTTAACCTCTCTGAGGCACTTTTCTTTCATTTATAAAACAGTGATGTAATATGCATAGAACCAGAGAGAGGAGAGGATATTTTCAGACATTAGAATTCTTTAGGGGAGAGCTAGGTATGCCTGGAGGAACCCCAGGTGGGCAGAAAGCTTAAGCCTGCTGGTCAAGGGCTCTGCAGAATCAAGGCTTATTTTCTTAGAGACACAGAGGAGCAAAGTTGAGGTGGAGCATAGCTGGCTCCCTTCCCTCTGACCTCACGGACTTCATCTAATGGGTGAATTCAAGATGCCTGGTGTGGGTATGTGTGTGGAAGGGTACAGGTGACCCTTGTACTTGACATGACCTAGAAGGAGCCACAGTCAGCATCACAGAGGGTCTGCGCCTCAGAGCAGGAGCCCATGGAGCCAGGGGTATCTACCAGCTGGGCTGGATGCCATCCTGTCCTGAGATATGCCACCTGCCCAGGAAGCTGGAAATTAGACTTGTTTCCTTTGGAAATGTGTTTCTTGAAGATTTTTTTTTCCCCTTTTGCAGCATCTGGAATCTTTTGTTGTTGTTGTTTTTACATTACAAGGGATTGTTACCTGTTGTAAGAATTAATCCACATCAGACATAACTGTAGAATATTTTCCCCCATTCCCTGCACTGTTCACACCCTGTTGGTCCTGACCGCTGGGGCATAGATGGTTTATATTTTGATTTATGTTGCCATGTTTTGAGGCCACTCTGAAGAGCAAGTTGCCAATGATCAATCTCTAGTTAATTTTACTTCAAACCAAAGTCCACACCCACTTCCCCCAAAAGGGCTTCATTAATAATGTCTTTGCAGAGGAGGGAGCCGGTGATACCCCATGGAAAAACCCAGCCCGAGTGCTTCAGAGACCCCCGGCAGCCAGGACTTCATGCAGACCTGGATCTGGCAGGCTGTGTCTCACTTCTGTATGCGACTTCCATCTAGCACCAGGCAGTGATCCACTCTTTGTGGGGGAAGCTCAGGACCTGGCCCCCCAAATGCTCCACATTATGCACTGCCAGCTTCTTCTTAGGGTTGCTTCTCCACAGCAAGAAGATGCTGCTTCTGGGGTCAGTTTTAGCCGTGGACTGAGGCTTCCTCTCCACTCCGTCACCACCATTGTTGACCTGGATAATTCTCAGTTTCCCAGAGCACCCAAACAGGCCTCCCTTCAGGGCCAGGAGACTGACATTTCTTCCTCCCCAGTCACCCTTCATCCCCAACCCTTTCACTCATAAAAGGTTGGTGTGAAGATGGTAGACTGTTCGGTACCCCAGACACCCCTCAGGGCTTCGCGTTCAGTACCAGACCTTCCAGCCTAGCCTCTGGTGTCCTCCTTGTCCCCTGAATCATCATCATCATCCTTGCTTTGTCACCATCACCACGGGCCCTCTCCCTCCCTTCCTTCTCCTCACCTCAGACCGGACTCACCATATCCCCTCAGATTGCTAGCCGCCCTAGAAGACATTCCTAGTCTTGTTCCAAACCCAGGATCCTCACCAAGCGGCTTTCAGAGGCCAGGCTCACTGCTGGTCCTTTCTATGGAATCAGATGCTAGCGCTACTTCTTGGGCTTCCTTAGCTGAGCAGTGAGTTTGAGTGACGGGGTGAGTCCCCTCTCTTGCCCCGCCGCCCCCAAAGGCACTGTCCCTCATTAGTATGGGTGTCCATCTATGGTCATGGAATACCTACCACCTTCTGCCTCTCCCGGTGAGTGCCTTCCACCAAGCTAAGCAGATAAACATGAAGATAGCCAAGGGGAAGCTGGAGGAAAATCAATAAGTAATAAAAGTTAACATGGGAGCAAATGAATTAGCAGATAGAGCCAAGAGAGCGTCTGCTGTGTGAGGCTTGCCGGGCTCTGGGAGGCCCCAAGCTTGGTAGAGATTCTACGCCTCCGAAGAGTGTGAGCGGGCTTGCGGGGAGTTAGACACAGGAACCCTACTGCTGCCCCACCCTCCACTTTCTGGTGGCCTCAGGGGCCCTTCACCAGGTGACAGTGGGAGAAGATGGACCAGAAGCACTGACACACCTTAGTCACTGGACTTGTTCGTCCAGTTCGAGGCAACAGCCTAAGCATTCACTTTCCACATGCCAGGCCAGCGTGGCAGGTTGAGCTCTGATACGCAACAGCCTGCTTCAAACTTTGTGTTTGCCCCACACTAGCTGTGTGTCTCAGGCCATTGACACTACCTCTCTGTGTGTCTCAGGCCACTGACGTGACCTCTCTGTGCCAGGCTCTTTTTGTTGCCTTTGTTTGTTTGTTTGTTTGTTTGTTTTTAAGCCAGTGTCTCACTATGTAACCTTGGCTCCTTGTACACATCAAGCTGGCCTTGAACTCATAGAGATCCGCCTGCCTCTGTCTCCCAACTGCTGGGATTAAAGGTGTGTTCTACCATACCTGGCTGTGCCAGGTTCTTAGATTTGCAAAATTGGGGCATGTTAGTATAGGTGTTCTTACTGGAGAGAGAAGAGTCAAGAGCCGCAATTCACACAAAGGGTGTGTGTGATCTTGGCATAGGGCCAGCTCTGGGTAACTACTGGTCACTCTCACTGTCCTGGACCCCACTTGGACCAGAGGCATCTCAGCTTCTCCCTCAGGGATCACAGAGCCACACTCGGAGAGATGTGCAGCTTGCCCACATCTCTTGGGCGGTTTCGAAGTGGACCCAGACATACACCGCCCTTCTGCTCCTCTCTGACCTCCCGCAAGCACCTCCCATCTTTTCAACGGGATGGACCATCAGCAGCTCCACACAGACACAGTGTGAGGAAGACCACAGTAGGACAAGAAGAACGCGTCAGGCTGGGCTCTGACCTAGTAAACACTCCTCAGAAACCTTGTAAAGTGGGTTTCTGTTTGCAAGGAAAAGCCATTACATTCTTATCCACTCCTATAAGGCCCCAATCTCCAGAGAGGGCACCTAGTTCCCTATTAATTCAGATAAACCTCCAATAGATCAGAGTCCCACGCTAGCTCCCAGGCTGTTCCAGCTGACCTGCCCTCCTCCCGCCACAGCATATTCCCTCATTACAGGCAGGACTCTTCCACCATGTTTGCTGTCTTTTCAGCTACTATAACCCTAGCAATTGCCAGCCTGTTTGCTCCTCTCCCTGTCTTTTCTCTCTGGTCCTCTCTCTGTCCCTGGGGTAGCCATGGCAGACTCCTTCAGATGCCTATGACTGTTCTCTCCCCTGCCACCCTCCGTCTGTCTGTCTCTCTGTCTCTGTCTCTGTCTGTCTCTCTGTCTCTGTCTCTGTCTCTGTCTCTGTCTCTGTCTCTGTCTGTCTGTCTCTCTCTGTCTCTCTTTTGTCTCTGTCTCTGTCTCTCTCTCTTATTCACAATAAAAGTCTTCCACTCTAATATTTGAGTGCTCATGTGCACAATTTCTTTTCTTCGCCCCGTCACCTGCATAGAGAAAGCATGGATAGGTTCATGCCTACCCCAAGGTCACCCAAATGGTCAATCAAGACTTGAATTCAGTTCTGATTACAAGAGATAGGGAATCTGGTATCTTGAAATAGTAGCTTGAAAATCTAGAGGGTTTGCACGTGCATGAATTTGTGTGTGTGTGTGTGTGTGTGTGTGTGTGTGTGTGTGTGTGTGTGAGAGAGAGAGAGAGAGAGAGAGAGAGAGAGAGAGAGAGAGAGAGAGAGAGAGAGAGAGAGAGAATGTGCACGCCCATGCTTGTGTTTTGACTTGCTGCTTTTCTTGCCTGCAGACAGATCCAGATGTGGTGATTCTTGGCTGGGGGTTAGGGGTCTGTGATACTGAACAGGAGCTGGGTTCATTCTCTCTTGACATCTTCAGTGTCGGGCTTCTTGTCGTCAGGTTTGTAGCCTCACAGTCCTGAAGTGGCTGCGACAGCTCCAGGCATCACATCTGGTGAGAGAACCTAGGAAGCAGATAAGATGTCAGGAACAAAGGCCTGGGAGGGCCTGAGGGAACAGGACACATCCTTAGGACTTTCCTGTGGCCCGTACAGACCCTTGAGGGAATGGAGTGAGCAGTGACAGAAAAGATAGAGGCTAAAGTGCAAGGTGCTCCAAGGGCCCTTAGTAGCCATGTGGATGGGTTTAACCTTGAACCTGAGCAATGGGAAGCCATGAGTGCCCCCTCCAATGCAAATACAGCGCAAAGCGCCCCCTGCTGAAAATGAAAGCGTGGAACGAGCAGGTTAGTACAGTCATGGCAGGCACTTTATTAATTAGGCGTCCCGAATACATTAAACCTGGGCATTTAATTTAGATTTACAGGGATAATTTGAATTTATGAGACTAGTTATCACACATTAAGTAGGGAAAATGCCTGTTGGTTTCATAGGCGGCATTTACTCAAGCACGTGAAAGAAAACTATGGACCATTTAATTACCTCCTGTTAGCTCATAGTTGCAGGAAGTCTGGGGAGGGGTGGTGTGGGTTCTCTTGGGGATGTAATCTCTCCCTCCCTTGGGTGGTGGCTTTGTAGACAATGGGTGATGTTAATCCCCCTCGGTTTGGTTTGAGTCCCTGGGGTCCTGGTTTTCTCCGCTGGCAAACAGAGGTGGACGGGGTCGGTCCTTCTCCATGAGAATCTGCAGCCAGGTCCTGCCTAAGCTTTGATGCCTCTGAGATTTGGTGGGCACCATCCCTGTCCCCTTTGAATGAAAAGGAAACATGGACTTTGCCTGGTAAAGAGCACTCTGGGAGCCACAGCTAGGAGCTACAAGGCTGGAACACACGGTCATGTGTCTTTGGGTCCTATGTGTCCGTTACTTACTCTACTCCTTGCCTGGCTTGTTGGGAACCGAGCTCTGGGTGCCCAGACTCGTGTAAGGCCCAGCTGCACATGGCCCAACCTTGCTAGGCAGTTACCGAGGCCAGCAAGCTGGTTACATGTGTTGGAGCCCTGCTTGGTGGCCCCCCCCTGTAAGGGGTCATATTATGCCAAAAATACTGGCTTGGGAGGAGAATGGAAGAGAGTGAGAACGCACAGAGACATCCATTTTAGGATGAAGCAAGTGTTCAGAACAGCTTCTCTGTGAGGCTAAAACCATCGAAAAGAAAGTTTGAGCAAAAGGCCTCTCATTGGTAGAGCTAGGGTACAGGCAGCTAAGGGTTCTCAGAGGGGCTCCTGTAGGGCATGAAGGCAGGAGGCTCTGGAAGAGTGCATGACGCACATAAAGTGGAGGCACTGATTCCTTAGACCCTCTGTCCTCATCCTTGTGTGGCCCCATCCTGATGTGGGAGGTGTCCAAGTCTGGCTGGGTCTCTTGTCCTCTAAGAATTGCACACTGTGCCGGGTGGTGGTGGAGCAGGTCTTTAATCCCAGGGCTTGTGGGATTAAACCCATCGCTGTGAGTTCAAGGCCAGCCTGGTCTACAAAGTGAGTCCAGGACAGCCAAGGCTACACAGAGAAACTTGTCTCAAAAAACCAAAAAAAAAAAAAAAAAAAACAACAACAACAACAACAACAAAAAATTGCACACTGTGTGGTTAGCCAACTACACGGTGGTTCAGCCTGCCCATGCCTGTGAGGATGGGACAGAGGCTTGGGAAACTTCTCCGGCTCCTCCTTCCTGTGTCCATCCTGTAAGTATGTGTTCCCTGGCTCCAGACTCAGCTTATGTGCTCTGTGAGAAAATGCTAGGAGTGACACGGTGGAGAGCCGAGGGAGCCACACACGAATGGAGGTTAGGAGCAGGGGTCCCAGAGCAGCCTGGTGACAACGGTGCACCAGCACTAACTGAGCACCTGTTATGTGCTGGGTGCTGACACATGAGTTTTACATACATGAGTTTTACATGCCCCCTGCCCTGACCATGAACGCTGTTTGCAGGGAATGGTGTTCTGGTTCCCCCCTGAGCTCTGTCAAACCCACCCATGGACCAACACAGCTTCTGGGTCCTCCATGTCAGCATCCGTCAGGGAGCTGCCAAATGCTGTCTCTAGGGCTTGGGGACCACCCTCAGCTGACATCAGTGTCGATTACCTACCTTTCACCTCTCCTTTCTCTTGAGGATAATTTTAGACCTCTTCCTTTGCGAGCCCTGCATCCTATCCCAGCCTGTTACTGTAGCTTGTCTTTGCCTCTCTGTGCTGGGGAAACTGAGGCCACTGGATACTCTCTTTGTTCCTGATCCCGTCTGGGACCTCCTCCGGTAAGAGCCCAAGCCTCTGGCTCCTACTGGACCATTCCTCTGCCTGAGGCTAGTGAACGTACACCCTTCCCTACCTTCCTATTTCTGCATTGTGTCCAGCTTCACCACTTAACACTTCCCTATGACAGTCCCCTTTGACCTGGAAATGAACCCTTTTTCTCAACTCCCCAACCTTCTGAACCCCAGGCTCCACGCCTCTGACCTTTGTCTCTCCTCTCCTCTTCCCCTCCCCCTCTTCCTTTCCGTCCTCACTAAACCTCCCACCCCCAGCCCCCCATAGCCTATGCCTCCTTCTTCTCCCAGATGGGCTTTCAGGCCAGCTACCTCTTCTAAAGTAGTGTAGCAGAGGCTGCCGCCGCCTCATCTGGTGTCCTCTGAACCCATCCTGACTTGACTCACAGCAGCATCAACACTTAGAGGATGCCTCCTTCCATGTCCCTCCTCTCCCCTCCACCCCAGGCTTTCTCTGGTACCCGGATACATGTTCAGTTGTGAGCGGCTGCTGATGTCCAAGTGTGCACCTGGGCACCACCACACATCCCAGGAGAGGCCCTTCACCTCATCAGGTGATGCTGGGAGCCTGTGGGGAAAGACCCCAGTCTCCCTGTCTTCCAAGTGGAAGGGTTTTAGACACCTCTGGGAGTGGATCTCTGCCCTCAGCGATGCACATCAGGGATGTTCCCTTCCTTGGCTTTCTCCCTGACATCACATTTTGCTCCCTACCTACTGTGGCACTGAGAATCATCCTCCATGACCTGCCCTAGAGTCACCAAGCCAGGACAGACACCTATTCTATACTTGCCCACTCTAGGAGCCCTTCCTCTTCTTTTCTGACATCCACTATCCTGTCAAAATTGTAAGTAGCTCAGTGACATCAGGTTCTTTTTACTTCTGAATTCCCACTGTGTGAGAGAATATCTTGTGTATTGTATGGATGCATTGCCTATCAGTTTAAAAAAAAAAACAACACCTATGGCCTATATAGGAAAGGGTACAATAGAAGGTGAGACACTTAGTAGGCGCAAAGAATTCTGGGATAAGATCCAGGTGCATGGAAGATTCTGCTGGGAAGATGTGAGGAAGACAGACAAACGGTACCTGAGCAGAGGTAACCAGCCACACGGTAGAATGTAGATTTGCCCCTGGGGAGGTCTGAGCGTGAAGAAAGGGTGGGTGCAAGAGCAAAGAGGGGGGAAAGGAATGATCTGGAGGAGTTTTACAGCCTGATTGACTACAGTCAGAGGGCTTCTTTATTTATATAGAACACAGTAGGCAGGGATAGATGCATGTTATTCCAAAACATAGGTCAGACCATTTTTGGCCCCAGACATGTGTGCTAACTTCCTCTTGGTCATACGTTTAGCCATCATTGATTAGCCGTGACAGAACAGAATTATCTTTTATAATCATCCCCCTCATCAACCCCATAGCCCAACTTTTTAAACAATATTGAGGTTTCAAGGGCATATTTTGCCAAAGCGTGACAGCCTGTTCTCAGGTTGGTAGCTCTTACAGTTTCAAAGGCTCCCGACAGGAAAAAAAAAATCTCCAAGCCAGCCTGGGCAGATGGTCATGTCCCAAACAGTGCATTATCAACTTTTAATAGTCAGAGCGCTAATTGTCACTAGGCCCAAGAAAAGTCTTCAGGCCAAATCCCCTGTAGTCACTTAGTTTCTGCCGTAATACAATGTTTATATTTTATATATTTGCAGAATTTATTTATAAGTCTAATCTTGGTATTTTTTTTTTGTTGTTGTTGTTGTTCCTTGGTTATATGACACTGCGGTGGCCCTGTATGAGTTCACTTTTCCTAAGAAAGGGAGGTCTCAATACCTTATTCTTTTATCATTTATCTACACGATTCTTTGTCCACCAATATAAGGAAAAGGCTTTTAATTTGATCTGCTGCCAACTTCTCGAGTGTACCAAATATCGTTTACCTTTTAAAGTTTACTTTGTTTTGATTATCTTGTTCCTGAGTAAGGAACAACCAGGGGCAGAGGTGCCAAGAGTATCTTTGCGCCAGAGCCTCGTAGGGCGGTCTCTGACATAATCATTTGAGTCACAGTTTCTGGGGTGTAAGGAAGACCTTTGAGTAGAGCCAGATAAGGATATCCCCCTAAAAGCAGGGGGGGTGGGATGGTCAGGGCATTCCTGAGGATGCTTAGAAGCAGTACTCTGGGGAGAGGGCATAAATTATTCATAAGAAAAAATTCATCAATCCAATATCCCCAAATTGTACAAATAATAAAAGGCCCCCCTCAAGCATGTGACGCATAGAGATCAAGGCCAAAAAGCGGGGGGGGGGGGGACTATACCAAAGCGATTGCATCACTCAACTCAGCTTTTCTGGAGCTTTGTCAAACAGCTGTGCTGGTTTTATGACTTTCACTGTTCCCATTAGATATGGCTGTGCCATAGATTAGACTAAATGGGTTATTTTAAGCTATGAGCTAGTAAAAAAAAAAAAGCCTAGCCATGTGGCTCTGGATAGGTATCTGTAAATATATTTTGAGTCTCACGAGTCATTATCTCAAGAGCTTGGGATCAGGAGTAAAAACCACTGCAACACCATTGACAACATGGCACCCTGGGAAAGAGACAGATGTTAAATATTCCTTTGGAGGTCTGGATCAAGAATGAATACACGCATAGGAAGTGTCCTCGGTGTTCCTCAGCTGTCACACCGTGGAGTCTGTGTGGTCCTCTCTAAGTTGGCTCCAGGCATAGGTGATCATCTCTTGTCTGCAGTACTTTCTCTCTGTCCAGCAGCCCCCATCCTCCATGACGACATCTGTTGCAGTCAGCTCAGGGAGCTTTCTTTCCTGAAGACCCCAGAGTACGTAGTGTCCTTGTGGGGGATTCCCACTGCAGTTAAATTCAAATTAACCTCCCAGTATGTGTCACTATGGGGGGGGGGGTTGGTGTTTCCATTGAGGCTCACCTAGAAGGACCTAGAAACACTACCCCTTTGCAACCAATGAAGACAGCAGGATGGATGAGGATTGCTTTGCATTCCATATTTGACTCAGTGGATCCAAGACTCAAGGTTTCTAGAGAAACAATTAAAATTGTTGCCTGGGATCCAAAGTGGCTGAGGTTGAGATGTTTAGTCCATCCTGGGGTAGGCTGGGACCTCTGAGCAAGTCCAGGACACTCATGCATAGTGGTGCTCCTATCCCCTAAGCAGTTATTTACAGGGAGAAATAAATAGACCTGCAGAGGGGCAGGGTGACCCAAGGTGGCACCGCAAAGTGAGTGAAGGTTGAGCTAGGAGGTGGGTGTGACTTTAGACACAAACCCCCTTGCTAGGCAGGGAAAGCAGGGCAGGGCTCACCTGACATCTACCACCCTTGATAAGCCGCGAGGCCTGTGTGGCCTTGCCTAGCTTTTTTTGCCTTGTGTCAGCCATACAGGGACCTCTGATCTAGCCTGAGCACTAAGAGGTTCAAGTGCACGGGAATGAGAGACACCTCCCTTACAGGTTCCCAGTCTCTGAAACTGTGTTCTGTATACACTTGTGTCACACTGCTGAGCCCTAAGGGAACTATGGTCCAGAAGCTGAAACTGGCCACCTTGTGACCCAGGGTAAGATGCTTTTGCCTCTGTGGGCCTCTGTGTCATCATCTGAGAAAGGAGAGAAAGATGGTGCCGCCTCGCGGGGTACTTGTAAGGAATTGAGCTGGGTTCAATTTACACAGTGCAGGCACATGGTGGAACCCTGCAGACCCAGCCCCAAGACTGCCAACTCCCTAGCCACACCGTAAAGGACTCTGCACCTCTCAGACTTGACACAGAACACACACTGAGGTAGGGCATGATCTGGGCATATGGCCCAGGAAAGTGATCCCCAGACAGGGCGGGTGCTGGCTGGTCCCATGAGAGAGCACAGTCACAGACAGCCCTCCTCTTCCCAATCCTGTTCCCAACAACTGAGAGAGAGAGGCTGCTGCCACCTGCCAGGTGGCGGTTTCTTCCTCAGTGGGCACAGCACACTGTCCACACACGGTGGGTGATTCAGGTTGTTCTTGCCCTCTGAGGGGCCCAGAGCGAGAACAGAGATAGATGCCCACGCACCATCTGTTGAAAAACTGAAAGTTATAAATCAATCTAGCACACAATGTCATAAAGCTATGCCTCACTCTGCTGTCCTTACAGGCTCACAACAGATGAGGTGGCCAGGTTTGATTTTAGAATCCTTAGGCCCTAAGAGTTCCATCTGGAAAAGATAGATTCTCTGGGAAAACCAACCATGGCCTTGGCTTCCATATTCTCCTTGTCTTCCTGTCCTGGATTCCAACAGCACCATGAAAGCGCCCCACCCTGACCACGCCCTTACCATATATGGACATCTGCTACGGCCTCAGCTACCAGCTCACTCTCTGCCCACTGCCTGGCATGGATGCGAATCCTCTTCCCAACATACCCCGGGTGGGCGGGCCATTTGGACAGAGAGCTCCAAGGGTGCCAGTCACTCAAACTGAGGTCAGAAAGAAGAGAAGTCCCAGGTTCTAGATGGGCACATGACTCTGGACACAGACTCCACATCTCATGGAGAGAGACACACCTGAGCAAGGCCAGATGGGGGATCTCTATTGCTCAGGTATCAGGGTGCTGAGACACACCCCCCCTTCCAGGCTGTCTACAGGATTATTCAGCGGGGAAGAACTGAAGAAGCCACCGCACCTGGTCCAAGGAAAGGACTCAGGCCTGACATCAAGGCACTGGGTAAAGACCAAGGCTAGACCAGACTTGAGCCCTGGGACCTCAATGACTCAGACAGTCAGAAAAGGGGGTCTGGACTCAAGAAAGTGACACCCCCCAAAAAAGAGACTCCCCATCCTCCTCCGGAGTCCACCTAGAGAGACAGGAGGAGGGGTATTCCTCTATCTAGCTGGTCCTGTGTCCTCACCAGGAGCACCACAGCCCGGGGAGGAAGCTGTGAGCACCGTTTGGAGCAGGCGCTCACAGACGCCAAGTTCAACCTGCCCTGAGAAATTCTGTGGGCGGTGCTGGCTCCAGCTCAGCACTATTTCAGTGTTGGAGCTTCACTCAGTTTTACGAACCACCGCTCCCTAGAAACATGAGCTTTCGAGGCTCGCCTTCCCCTACGGATCTCCTCTGGAGACATGAAAAGAGAAACTGCCACTGAAAGAAGAAAAAGAAGATAGCGGGTGAGGGGGGGAGGGGGTGCACGGGACAGAAAGAACCCGTGTTGATGTAGCCTAAGAACCCACCGCGGTAGAGTCGGGAAGGCGTGTAGTCAGGACTGTTCACACTGGCAGAGCAACTCTTACACGTCTGTGCTGTTGTCACTAAGTGGCGAAGACCGTCAAGACAACGTCCTCTGTGAGTCTAGAGTGAATCATCACTTTCACAGGCACGGAGAGTCCACCTCTGTAAAAGGCAGTCTAGCTCAACACCCACTGTCAGCACAGGGGACCTCTGGGCAGGATTCTGGAAGGGGCGTTCAGGGCAAACGGTGGTTGTAAGACTATCTACTCTTCCTGTGGGTCCAGGACCCTCCCACTATCTCCAGCCTAGAGGACAGCACTGCCGCTGCCTCTGACTTGGGGGCCACCACTGCCTCTGACACAGCACATCTGCTGTGTCATGACCTGTGCCAGCCGCCAACCTGTAAGGATGACTTCTTGAGTGAGAAGTTGCTATTACCTCCTAATTGCTATTACCTCACAAGCTCTGGGAAATTGCTGTCCAGCATCTTGCAGCAAGGAGGTAGAGACACTGTGGAAGCCGCGGAGACTCATATTCCTCAAACCTCTTCTTCCCCTCCACACACAGTCCAGGCTGGCCTAGAACTCATTATATTGCTGAGGATGACCTTGAACTTCTTCTGATCCTTCTGCCTCCACCGTTAGCGTCCTGGGATTACAGGTGTGCAACACTATACTGGTTTACACGGTGCTGGGGGTGGAACCCTGGGCCTCTTGTGTGCTGGGCAAGCACTCTACCAACTGAGCCACATCCCCAGCTCCAGCTCATATGCTTCTTAACCGCTTTATAGCCCCTGGCCCAGGTGACTCCCATCTCTCATCCTAGAGGTTACGATGCCTTTGTGGTCCTGGCATCCACTTGCGAGAAGTGAGGAATTACCAACTCTATACATGATGCTTTGAACAATTTTGAAAAACTAAGGGATATAATGACTCTGGCTGCTGTTCCTAGCATCGCTGGACGGAGTAATAAAGAAAAAGAATGAGCTCAGGGAGTCCATTTCCCAGTCCCACGTGTGTATAAACAACCTGAGGACTTGGCGGTGTGCCCTGAAGGAGACTCTCCCCTCCTGTGGCCACAGCGCCGAGGCTGGTAAACATCAGACACCAGACCTCGCATGCCCTTGCTGCCGCGGTGCAATTTAAGCTTTAGCATTGCAGGTCACTGCCATTAAAGTGGGGGCACTGATGGGAGGAGAACAGGATCCCTTAAATTGAGATGAAAACCTGTAGGAGGCCGTGGGCACTGGATTCCTAAATTCTAATGGGCCTATTCTGTCAGGGACACAGTATGCCCACCCTCAATGGCATCACCGCCCTGTACTACCGACCTTCATCAGTGCAGCTGTCATCAAGACAACACTGATGCCTCTGTGGGCCCACTCCTTTCCTGTATCTTTGCATCTAGAGCTACAGCCAGCATCCAGAGCAGGTCCCCTAGAGGTGAGGGACCTAGTGGGATGCAGAGGAGATGTGCTATAGGGCTAAGGAAGTCTGCTTTTATATAAACAGATGTCTGGAGAATAAGGGAGCAGGAGTCCTAAGGTTGGACAGTAATGGTGGAAGGAACATAGTTGGGTGAGGCTGAATTTATTGATACGGGGCCCACTAAGCAGAGATTCTGAGTTTAATGTTGCAGAGCGCAGAGTTAAAGGTGGTACTGTGGTAGTTTGGATGAGAATAGCCCCCCAGAGACGTATATATTTGAATGCTTGGTCCATAGTTATTGGAACTGTTTGGGAAGGATTAGGAGGGTGTGGCTTTGTTGGAGCTGCATCAGTGAGGGTGGGCTTTAAGGTTTCAAAAGTCCACATCACTATGCTCTCTCTCCCTGCTCCTGCTCCTCAGCTACTGCTCCAGTGCTATGCCTGCCTCCTTGCTTTCATGCTCCCTGCCATGAGGGTCTAGCCTTCTGGAACTGTGAGCCCCCAACTTACAGATTTTCTTAAGTTGTCTTGGTGATGGTGTTTTTTTTTTTTAACAACAATAAAAAAGTAGCTAAGACAGGTAATACTCATTAATAATCAATAATTAGTTTCTGGCTGGTAGAGATGTGGATTGAGATGTGAGACGGTTCCCTGTGATAGAGCTGGAAATGCCTGATATGCCAGGGGCCAAGGTTTACTGTTCATAGAGGGAGTAAGAAGCCTGAGGATACTAAAGGCTGGATTCACCCAGTAAGACTTATTCTACACACCAGGGTCCAGGTACTCTGCGCAGGTCAATGTTAATTGTCAACTTTACAGAGTCTAGACTCAACCAGAAGATGTACCTTTGAGCATGCCTCTGGGGGAATTGCCTTGCCTTTGTGAGCTGAGGAGGAAAGATCCACCCACTGTGGGCGGCACCATTCCCTGGCTGGGATCCTGGAGAAATGGAGCTGAGCAACAGGACGCATCCATCTCTCTCTGCCTTCTAATGAATGATGTGCTGTGATCAGCTTCTCCAACGCTCCTGCGGCCCCAACTTCTCTGTCATAATGGACCGTATGTGCCCTTGACTGTGAGCTGAAATAAACCCTTGTTCTCTTGAGTTGCTTTTGTCAGGGTAATTTGTCACAGCAACAGGAAAGAAAACCAAGACACATATTTTACCCAGTACTTGAGGAGGCATGCTTGTGAGGGGGTAATGCTCTTGCAGACCTCTGCCATGGCTCTCCTGCGCAGGCCTACCCTTACAGGTGGAGCTGTTACTCTAGTGATAATTAAGCCCTAGAGTGCAGAACCATATGCAAGCACCCAACTGCCAAAGGCAAGGTGAGTGGACTTTTGGTATGGACAGCAGAGGCAAAGCAATAAGGGGATGAAAGATGCTCAGTATTCTCAAAAGAGAGACAGGCAAGTCGTGTACAAAGTCTTACTCCATAAGTGGAAGCAACACATTTCCTCTTCCTGGGAAAGTTCTAAAATCCTTGGAGAGCCTTTAAAGATTAGCACCACCATGAAGGAGCTGACACATCCCACCACATCTCCACTTAATGCCTTAATTTGGCCCGTGCAGAAGGCAGATGGATGTTGAAGAATGGCTGTTGATAATTGTGAATTTAATGAAGGGATGGCACTGGTTGCAGCTGCTGTGTCAGATGTGGTTTCCTTGCTTGGGTAGATTAACACACCTCCTGGTACCTGGTATAAGGCTATTGACCTGAAAAGTAGCACTTCCTGTATCTTCCCCTAAACTCTAGAAACAGCCAGCTTGCAGGTGGCAATACCAACTGTACACCTTAACTGTCCCATCTCAAGGGTTTATCAATCCTCTCTAGCCCTGAGTGACAACCTACTTTTTAGGGCTCTTAGTCACTTTATTCTTCCACAAAGTTGTCACATCGGTCCACCATATTGATGACATTGTGCCGATTGGACCAAAGGAGCAGGAGGTAGCAATGACTCTAGATTTGTGGACAAAGAAGATGCACATTAGACTGTAGAAAATAAATCTAACGAAAATTCCGGGGCCCTCTACCTCAGTGGTGCTCCTAGGATTCTAGGGCTATAAGGCACCCAGAGATATTCCTTGAAGGTGGAGAATAAAGAAATGTGCCTGGCTCCTAGAAAGAAGCAACACGTTTTATTGGGAAGTTAACAGGCACAGCACAGAGCTCCATAAAACCCAGAAACACCCCAGGAGGTGGGTGACTGGAGGCCACGTATAATCCCCTGGTGGAGCAGAGGGCTGCTTCCTGGCTGAAAGCAGAAACGGTTGAAAGGCCTTTACTGATAGTCACAGCCTTGCAGACCATATCACTTCTCATCACTGTGACAAAATGTCGGATGGAAATCAATTCAGGGTTGGGCGGGTTTACTTTGTCTTGGGGTTTGAGGGACAGAGGCTCCCATGGAAGGGAAAGGTGGGACTGCAGAACTGTGAGGGACTCGTCCGTCACACTGTGTCTGCAGTAGCAGCAGCAGATGAATGCAGCTGCCTAGCTCTCATTCTCCTTCTTATTCCGTCTGGAACCCCAGCCCGTGGAACGTCACCTCTCACTTTCAGTGGGGTCTTCCCACTACAGATTCACCTCTCTGCGAACCTCCTCAGAGACGTGCCCAGAGGTGTGTCTCCCAGGTGATCTCAAACCCAGCCAAGCAAGCAATGGAGTCGAGGCAGCAGGCTGATGGTACAACTTGTAGCGATGACATAACAAACCGCTCCTATTTAAAGCACACTGGCCGAGTGTTTGAATGCACATTTTTATTGAAATGTAACACACACACACACACACACACACACACACACACACACACACTAAATTGCACATGTAAAAAGTGCGCGCGCACGCGGTATGAGTCAAGTCTGCTAATTGTTGACAGATTTGGTTTCGGCAGTACCATTACCACTGTCAGGATATTGGATGTAATCACTCTCTGCCGCCTCTTGACAACACATCCCTCAAACTGCCTCCTGCCCACCCAGGGAGCCACTTATCTTCCTGGTGCTCCTATGGATGACACAGAATTGTAGACACAAGAAGTCACATCCAATGTCCTTTCTTTGTCTGTGTTCGTCACTTCGCCATGTTATTATGCAGCTCATCTGTGGCCTGTACCCATGGTTCATTATTTCTACCGTCAACATTTTTTTAAATCTATTTCTAGAAAATAAATGTTTAATTTTAGCGTGCCATGTTAGTTTTCTACCACTATAACAAACTAAATAATTTAAAGAGAAATCACCAATACAAACAAGAGATTTATTTTATCTTATGGTTTTGGGGCTCGAGGTCATGAGTGGGTAGACCTATTATTTTTGGATTTCTAGGGGGGGGGGGCACTGGATGCTGGTGGTTGCTGGGTGACAAGAGGGGAGAAGGAGCCACCAGGGACTGCAATGGAGTCCAAGTCCACTGTTCCATGAGGTAAAAGGCTTAAAGAAAATCCCAAAGCTAACTGCAATAAAGGCAGTGGATGACCTCAGGGCAAGACCCCACCCAGCTGAGTTTCCAATTTGTGGAGAGGAGTTAAAGAAAATTAAAGAAAGGCTTAAGCACTAAAAGAAACCATTGAAAACAGAAAGCTGATGAAAATGTATTTGAACGAGGTGGCCAAGTTCCAGCCCCAATAAGCAACAGAATTTGGCAGCTTCGGCTGCATGGTTCTGGCTTTAGAGTCAAGGACTCAGAAAGGGGTTGTGGAATCTCCCTCCTTGGCTAAAAAGTTGACCTGTTTCTCCTTTGGTGCTACTATGGTTTCTGGGTCATTGACTCCAGCTCAGGTAGTTCCTCTCCACAAGGCCCTGACCTTTCCCACCTCTCTAGTGTCAACAGCGAAAGAATAAACCCCTGCCTCCTTGTTCTGGCATCTGATGATGACCTCATTTCCTGTTTCCCAGCCTGACAAGGTGCTGCCCTTGGCATCACCTCCACCTGTCTCTCCTGCTGTGCATGCATGTAACGCTAGCACCAGCCTCTATGCACTGGGGCGCGTGCACACGCGCAGTCACATCTATGGTAAACAGGCATACCCGCAGACACAGATCTTCAAGGACACTCACGTCTCCTTCCAGACAAGTTTTCCCACGCTTTCTCCTCGGACCTTCCCAAGTGTGAGGGTCCTGCTTCCAATCTTATTCCCACATCATGAGACGCGAGGCTGAAGGAGAGTGGGCCGCCTTGGAGCAACGCAGGAAGAGGGTCTCAGAGCGCAGGTCATGCCTAAAGCTCTTCTCTTCAAAGCAGTCTCTATGCTTCTGTGGGAGTCTCTGGAGACAGAGAGGGTGAGGCCAGGGTGGGGGCAAGGGCTAGCTCTCCTAGGGGAGGTCTCACCCCAGGTGGCCCACATCTATTGCAGCTGGGCCCTGTGGCTGTGTTCTGAGGGGTAGAGCTGACTCCAGGCTCCAGTCCTCTGACCCTGGCCACGTGTTCCTGGATGAGGCAAAGCGTGGTCTTCCTGTGGCAGGTCAGTTCTCCCTGCTGCAGATGGTGATGGGGCCAGAGATGAACGTGGAACCCCACGCAAAAATCACTCCTAGGACTGTGGGATCCTGGCCCAGCCACTGGGGTTTCTGACATTCACAGCTATATGCTGGGACCATCAGTGCCCGGCCTGGGATCCGTTCCTGCCGCCCATACAGAGCGCTACTGCAGGCTAATAGAACTTCCCTAAGTCAGAGCCAGCCCCACCTGCTCCGGCCTCCCAGCAGAAAGAGCAGAAGGAATGAGACGCTCTCTTCTTAGTGAATGCTTAATCGGCCCCAGGCTGGGCAGACTTTGACAGTTGTAATGAAATTGGTTCATTACACCCCTCTACACAGAGCCGCTTAATGAACATGCAGCCCAAGGCACTGAGGCCTCTGAGCAGATGCAAATGAAACTATGTACACTGCCATTTAATTAGCAGGAAGTGGAGGCAATGGAGAGGGGGGCATCATGGGTCAGGGGTCTGGGAGGAGAAGAGGGGCAGGAAAAGGGCCAGAAAGGGGAGGGGAGGGCAGGAAGAAGAGGGTGATGTCTGAGGGGATGAGCATCTTCCCCCTAGAAGGTGAGGGTCCCAGGCCCAGGTTTTTGTTTCACAGGGCACTGGGTGCTGGCGAAGCCACCAGGGACGACGCACAGGGTCCTCCCTCTGTGGGATTCACGGGGTGGTGGAAGAGGCCGACTTGTGGCAGGGCATCAAATCAACAGCCCTGGAAGCTCAGGTAAGCAGCGTGACCACTGTAAGAGCCTGCTAGGGTACCGGCAGAGCCGCGGGGGGCTGGAATCATCTCCCAGTCACAGCTGGCTGCAGGCCTGTAGCAAGTGAAATAACTTTCTGTGCCCTTAGTTCCTGTCTATTAAATTGAGAACCCAGATAACTGCCAAGAACTAATTGTTTATTAATAGACTGGGATCCTTACAGAACGTGTCTAGTATACAGTAAGGGCCCAATAAATGTTTGCTATTATCTTGAAAAAAGCTATAAATGGAGGGGAGAGATGAGAAGTCCTGATCTTGATCAGTAAATTAGAGTGGTTTGTCCCCTGGGCGGGTGCCATGAAAGCTGAGCAGTAATGGGCAGAAGTTGGCCATGTGGTATGTGTGGGTTCTTAGTAGCCTTTCTTCTTGCCATTATTACATACAAATCCCTCTCCCTCCCTCCCTCCCTCTCTCCCTCCCTCCCTCCCTTCCTCCCCATCTCTCCCTCCCTCCCTCCCTCTCTCCTTCCTTTTCTCTCCCTCTCCCTCCCTTCCTCCCCATCTCTCTCCCTTCCTCCCTCCCTCCCTCCCTCCCTCCCTCTCTCCCTCCCTCCCTCCCTTCCTCCCCATCTCTCCCTCCCTCCCTCCCTCCCTCTCTCCTTCTTTTTTTCTCTCTCCCTCTCCCTTCCTCCCCATCTCTCCCTCCCTCCCTCCCTCTCTCCTTCCTTTTCTCTCCCTCTCCCTCCCTTCCTCCCCATCTCTCTCCCTTCCTCCCTCCCTCCCTTCCTCCCCTCTTCCTTCCTTTCCCTCTGTCCCTCTTTTTCATTCTTTGAAACAGTGTCTCACATAGCCCAGGCTAGCCTTTAACTCCCTACATGGCCAAGGATGACTTTGAACTTCTGATCCTCCGAGTGCTGGGATTGCAGGCATGTATCACCACTCCCCACTTCAGGTTGTATCTGTGGCTGGGGATCTAACCCAGGGTGCTGTGCATGCTGGGCAGGAGCTGAACCACATCACTAGCTCCCAGCCTAATTTTCTTGACTCACTCCTTGTCAGAGTGGACACAGTTGGGCCTGGAAAGCCCTGTACAGGCCCACATAGATTGATAGCTAGGACCAGGAAGAAGTGGGTGCCTGAGGCAATAGGTTCTGTAACAAGCCTCTAGGGAGGGAGGGACAGCACGGGGCTGTGGAGCAAGACGGTAACTGCCAGACCCTCCAGCTGAGAACCAGGCCGCCAAGACTCTAATCTCTAGCCCACGTCTCTCCAAACTGTAGCTGTTTGCCTAAAACACCCAGGCAGCCATACGACCTTCCCCTTGGCCCCAGCAGCCCTGAGAGGTGACCTAGAGCTTGTCTGTCCCTTTCTCTCTCCACATGGGAATTCCCACTCTTGTCTGCCCTTTGCAGAGACACAGGATATCCAACTTGGGACAGGCCTCACAGCACCCTCCTTCCTGACCCTGGCCTGAGGGTCTCTTGGGAGAATCTCTGGGCTCCAGCTGTCCTCACTTCTCTGTGCCTGATCTTCCCTGAGCTAAGAGACCCGCTGCCCCCCCCCCACATCCCACCATCCAATTAATGCAATTAGAAACAGTCAGGCTGTGGGACCTGTGAGCAGGGTGAGTGATTGGGAAAATTACCTCCCTGCAAACATCTCAAATTTAATTTCCTTCCGTAATCTACAAACTAAATAAAGAAAGATAAACTTTGTGCTTGCCCCCTTCCTTGCCTCCCATAGCCTCACCAGCTGTCTTGAGGGAGTCACATGACTGAGTTCATTTGCCAGGGCTCAGCATAGAGCAGTCATGGATACATCCCAGAATACATGCGCACACTTATTCAAGTCTGTACACATATGTAAATCCTCCCAATACTTATGCCCCTGCACATATGAATGAACAAACATCCATGCACACACATTCCTATATATGCACATGTTCTATGTGCTCCACATGCACACGCTCATGTGCACACAGGCGCGCACACACACATGCATGTGCACATGCACACACACACACACACACACACACACACACTGCTTCTGCAGAGTTGCCATGAGAGTTCTTCCATTAAGAGGCAGTGTATGGCTCTGTGTGCCTCAGTTTCCCTATCTGTGACAGGGGCTGCTAAAGTCCATTTGGAAGATCCTTCTGCCACTGTTCTGTGCCATCCCCTCTACTTGTTTTACACTGAGGCTAACTCACTGAAGAGGAAGTTGGGAAGGTGACCAGGAAGAGAAGGACGGTTCTTCTGCAGGCAAACAGCAGAGCTGAGTGCAGGACAGGCAACAGCTGTTTTGCTGTCCAACCACATGCCACTGCACCGCTGTTCACATTGAGAGTAGCGTCACCAGCTTCCAGGGGGTGGCTTTGGATAAAGCCAGTGCCACTCTGGGCCAGGTCCTTGTTTTCATGATCCAAGCCCTGCATTCACCATCTGGTCTTTAGTTTCCCTCTGAGAACAAGGCTGAGAGGGGCTGGCCCAGACAGCAAGAGGAGGGATACATACCTGGGACCAGGGGGCAAATGTGCTTTAATCTACCTGGAGTTTGTCCATCTGGGGCTGGGACCTGGGGTCACTTTAAGATCCAGGTGGCCAAAGGTTTGGAGAGGGCTTGGGTCCCCAGATGGAGACACAACCTTCAGGTAGGGCTGAGAGCCAGCAGACCAGTCTGTACATTCCCGGAAGGCTCTAGGTTACAGGCCCTTCCTTTTTCCAGGGCAGGGTCTTGAACTCTGGGTAGGACCCCTCCCCCACTGAGGGCTTACTTTTCTGCCACACACCAAACTGGAACCTGCCTGGGGCTAGGGGTTCCAAGTCACAGGAACCCACCTACAGATCCCGGAGGCTGTTTGCACCATCCCCTCTGCATCCTGGTTCCAGCCAGGTCTGTGGCCAGCAGATGTGGGTTAGCCTGGTGCAGTTGTGAGATGCTATCCTGCCTCCATGTTATATGGCAGTTTCTTCTGTGGAGGCTCCTGAGACACAGGGATGAACAGAGGGTCACGTGCTAGGAGACTAGACCTTCGAAGATTCTCGAGTTTCCCTCCCCAGGTTTACATAAAGGTGTGAACCAACAGTAGGGAGGAGACTCTTGGCAGGCCAGCTACACAGAGAAGATTTTGGGACACTGGTACTGTCTGCAAGCTGTACAGAAGGGCTCCCTCCAGGATGGCAGATTTCCCAGAGTCCTCACTGGTATAGGGTGGGCTTGGCTGATGCAGTAGTCTTTGAGTCATCCCTGCTCCTGTGAGTAACCCCTCACCCACACTCCTGTTAGTAACCCCAGTAAAAACTCACTGGTGGAGGAGACAGGCAGGAGGGGAGGTAGCACTGGTGGGAAGGGGCGGGCATCAGTGAGACCACACCCCCTCTGCACTCTCTGCTTTGTGGTGGATTAGACTTTGGGGTTTGCAATGGGACAGAGTTAGGTTCAGTCCGGACAAGTCTAATCCTTTTGGAGGTACAGCAGCGTTGGTGGCACTAAGCCACTGCTTGTCACCTGGCCTCCAGAGGACCTGGGTATCAGTAGCCTTCATCCCCTTCAGCTTATCCAGGCCACCTGCTCCCTTCTGCCCACCTGCTGACACAAGTTTCAACAGGTAGCAGGCTTTGGCGTGGGGACGTCAGGCTGAGGACACATCACCCCTCTCAGGGTAGACACTAGGCTCTACTTGGTGAGACACACTGATCCTGGAGGCCGCGTGGCCCTCCAAGCCTGCCCTGCAGGAATCCTGAACAAGGTTAAGAGAGCAATCCAGAGGCACCAGGTCTGGTGCTCTATTCTTTAACCTGCTCTGGGAGGTGGAGATGGGGTGCATCTGGACAGGGAACCCTAAATTGTTTACTCCTACCATCCTTCTGTCTTCACTGGCTCTCAGGCCAGGAGAAGCCTAGAATTAGGACCCAGATCTCTGCAGGGCTAGGTCAGTGCGCCACAGAGCCATCATCTGTCCAAGGCCTGGACTTGGGCTGGGCAGGGGAGGGTTAAGGCCAGAGTTGCCCTGGCTCTTAGTGTTGATCTTGCAGTTTCCAAAGGCCGCAGGAGCTCCCCAAGCAAACATTTTCTCTCTTAATGACACTGCAGCAGATTAAGGAGGGGCGAGTCTCCCCCAGCAGCGTTAAAGAACAGCCATCCATTATCCACAATTGTCTGGCCTGGCAGCTGGATTAACTAGCCCACAGACCCGGGTGCAGAAAGGCTCGCTCATTCCCGCCATCAGCAAATCCTGCCCGGTTCCCTCGGTCCAGGTTCTGAAGAGGGAAACATGTCATGTGTTCGTTTGGGAGTATATTGTTTACAGACTGAGGCTCCGTTCAACATCAAAGAACAAAAGTTCTTGCAGTCATAGTAGGTCACAAGATGAGAAGTGACGGTGCAGTGGGCCATGCTCTATTAAAGGATGGCTTGAGGGTGGGGCAGCTCTCTTCTTCTGGTACCAAACAGGAAGAGCCTCTGGGGGGACCAGCGTAGACATCAGTGGATCTGGTTTTCCTCCATCCATCCTCTTCGTGAATGTGATCCAGAGGCCTGGATACGTAGAGCATGCAACTGTATCATGGTTAAGGGTGAGTCCCTATCTTGTCTCTGCGACTTTGCGGAAGTGACGTTCCTTACAAAGCCCACACCCACGCCCACGGCTCCCATTGATCAAGGCCCTACCGTGCACCAGCTCATAAAGCAGCTTTCCACCCAAGCCTCCATGACTCTCTGCTGCAAGCAGGTATATCATAGGAACAAGAGCCCTTACCTAGAAAGACAGCACAGCACAGGCCACTGTCACCTAGTGGCAGAGCTGAGGTCAGGAAGGCCCCATAGTATGTGTATTGTGCTGTTTGTGCCCCAGTTTCTCACCTATAAAGCAGGGGTACTTATGCCCTGTGTTTCTCACAAGAGAATGGATAGACCCAGGGCAGTGCCTCATGAACTACAGGGGAGGAGGATGGATACAAATGTGCACAGACACACATGAGTGCAAACACACGTACACTCACCCATGTGGAGAAGTCAGCACCCGTGCTCCTGGCACAGGTGGGCCAGATGCAGAAGTGAGGTCATGGTACTAAGCAAGCTTTCTAAAGGGGAAAGTCCGGGTTGAGATGTAGCTCAGTTGGTAGGGCCATTGCCTAGCATGTATGAGGTCCTGGGTTTGATTCCCAGAACCACATGATTTGGGAGTGTTGGTGTACGTCTATAATCCCAGCGCTGGAGAGATGGAGGCTGCGAGAATCAGAAGTTCAAAGTCATCCCATAAAGAGCCAAGTCTGAACTGTGTTCTCTCTACCTGTGTCTAAGATATAGTTTTAAATCTGCCCCGGTGCTTAGCTTGTGAGTGTAAACTCCACGGGGATGTACTCCGAGCCTGAAATGCTAACCTTGTGCAGCAGCATCCCACAATCAGGAAGTATGACGCAGGCTGAGGATTGAGGCTTATGTGCAGATGTCCATGGCAGTGTGGAAGGTAGAAGCTTGGAGAAAAAATAATCCAGATGTCTAGCGTGGGAGGAGAAAGGTGAATTATCACGGGGCCAATAGAAGCCATGGTTATGCAAATACGTCATGACATAGGAACAAAGGGGCCCTGCACTGCATGTTCCTCTATAGGTGGAAACTTAGTTTTTAAAAAATATTTTCAGACAAGGTCACATTATGTAGCACAGGATGGCCTGGGACTCACTATACGTGGTCCAGAGTAGCCTCAAACTCATAGTGCTCCTCCTGCCTCAGCCTCCCAGGCTTGGATTACAGGTCAGTCTTACCATGCCTGGCTTTGTTGTTCCTGCACTAAAGCCATGCATGTTCCAACAGGTGTGTGCAGCCTTCCGTGGGTAGACCACATGCACCCCAGAAGAGTGAGATATGAGGTCCAATGTGTTTATAGATGCTGTCAGGTTCCAGGGTCAAAGGTCAGACACATCTTTGATAGACAGTGTGCTCCTGATGTCCCTGCCAGGGAAAGGGGACCATGGAGATTGACCCAAGCTTTATCGAGGTCTGGAGCTGCCTGTCACCTATGTGTCTAACTCTGCTGTCTTCCTGGGGACCTGTGGCCTGAGTCGGGGGCCCGCCTCTCCCCTGGAGCTTGTGTTTCTGCTTTCTAGGTTTTATTCAACCTCTTGAATCCCGGACTCCCATCTCATGTTCTCATTACAAGAATGTGCCTAGTGTCCCCATTTGTTGGCTCTGTGTCAAGAAGAGCATTTCTGTAGCTCCCTCAGACTAGTCAAGAACTTGTCCTTGTCCTGTGGCTTTGAAGAGATGTCCAGTCTGTGAGAAGCAGGGACAGCCTCAGGAAGGCTGCCATCCAGCAGACTCAGCTCTTGTCCCACAGACCACACCCTGCTCTGCTGTGAAGACCCTATGACAGCCAGCCCATCTTCTGCCATGCACACAGAATATTTGCCAACACAGGCCACATGCTTGCTGGCTTATAGAACTTACAAAGACGTTTAAAACCATGAGCACCATACAGAGCATTTTCCTTGATTTCATTGGAATGGAATTAGGAATTAATCACAGAAATGCCACCAGACACCTCATACATACCTAAAAATCAAACAACACAGGTCTGTACAAAGAAGGGATCCGTGTAGCAATCATAGGCAAGATAAGAAGAGGACTGTTTGAGTTAAATGGTAGTAAAAACACGTCAAAATTTATGAGATGCAGCTAAAAGAATCCCAAGGGTGATGCACCGAGGCTAAAATGCTTACAATCAGAACTTCGAAAAACTTTAAAAATCAATCATCTACATATCTTACGCTAGAGAAAGAACAGAAGCCAATATTATCTGCAGCAGCAGACAAACAGTGGGGAATACCAACAAGCTGGAGCTGGTTCCCTGTAAACAGCAGCATCCACCCTGCCCCCCCCCCCAAAACTGAGATGCAGGTTACAACTAGCAAAGAACGGGGAAACACAAAACATTCCCAGTGTCAGGAGCATTAGTGTGGATAATGCCCAGATAGGCCAGAGTTTGCTGTTGTTTTGTTTCGTTGTTTCTTTTGTTTTGCTGAGACACACTGTAGCCCAGTCTGGCCTGGAGCTTGTGGCGATCCTCCTGTCTCAGTATCTCGACCTCTGAGATTACAGGCACGAGCCACTATACCCAGCTTAATCTAACAGCCCTTAGTAGTTTAGATAATAACAATCATAAGAGAACAACTTTCTTTGAAAAGCACAAATTATGGGCTGGGCGTGGTGGCGTTCACCTTTAACCCCAGCACTCAGGGAGGCAGAGGCAGGCAAATTGCTGTGAGTGCGAGGCCAGCCTGGTCTATGAAGTGAGTCCAGGACAGCCAAGGCTACACAGAGAAACCCTGTGTCAAAACAAACGAACAAACAAAAAATAAAGAAGGAAAGAAAAAAAAAAGCACAAATTAAGAAACCTATCAGCAGAGCGTCGGGCAGCTCTGTAACCACTAAAGAAAATTGAATTTGTGATTTAAAACTTTCTCATGAGGAAAGGTTTGAATCGGTTCCCTGTTGGATTCTCTCCAATGTTTAGAAAATGATATTAACATTATGCAATTTCTTTCAGACCTTTAGAAGGAGAGAGGGAACCCTTTCTATGCCATCATAACCCATGACATGAAACCCTGACAGACACTACAAAGAAAAACAAAAAGCCAAGATCTGTCAAGAGTATGAACGCACGAGAGCTGGGAGATTGTGGAGAGCAGTCCCCGGCTCTCATACAGAAGCCAGGGCTGACAGGGGAGGCCATAGACAGAAGCATCCCTGGGGCTCATTCGTCAGCCAGTCTAGCCAATCGGTGAGCTCCTGGGTTTCTGAGAGACTTTGTCAAGAAATAAGATCGAGGAGGGATTGAGAAAGAAGTAAACACCCCCCCAAACACACACACACACACACACACAGACACACATGAGCATAGGAAAAAAGAGCAAAAGATATATACATATGCAATCAGATGTAAATCTGAGAGTATGAGAACATTGTTGATTGACAGAAGCCAGACTCTGCTCTACAGAATCCTGGGATACCAATGGCTGCCCAAAGGTGAGGCATGGGATATGTGTCCCTGAAGGAACATTAAGGGTACATGGGCATCAGAATATTAATGATGCCATGTGACAATAAAGTATCAGTTATTTTTCTCATCTCTGTGACCAAAAAAAAAAAAAAAAAAAAAAAAAGAACCCTGAGAAAATCAAATTAAAGAGGCTGGTGAAGTGGCTCAGCAGGCAAAGGGACAAAGCTAGAAATGTGTGCTCAGTCTCCAGAATAGGTCACAGTAGGAGCGAAATGACTCCACAGACTGGCCCCCTGACCTTCACTTGCGCTCCGTGTCATGCGCGCACATGGCTGAAATTAGGTTGTAACACACTTGCAGTTTGCCCTGCTGGGTGCAGCTCTTTCATTGTCTCTCTGGGAAAGCCAACCGCCTGGTCTACAGAAGTCCTTGGAGAGACCCATGCAGGGGCAGTGGGGAGTTTGCAGCCAAACCTGGAGTTGGCTGTGACCCTGATGAAGACCTTGATCTTGACTGCAGCTTTGTGTGACACCTTGAACATGCTATCTAAGCTGGGTCACTCCCACAGAGACTGCGAGACGAGAAATGCTAAGGGCTTCAGCCGGGCAATTTCTTTTGTTGTGGTCTGGGTGTTTATGCTATGTCAGAGTTCTGAGAGGCCCCATGTCCTCTGAAAAGACCTGATATCTATCATCTGAGCAGCTAGAAGCTGAGTCCAAACAGCCAAACCCAAAAGCAACCCAAATTCCCACTAGGTGAGAGGTGCACTGCGAACCAAACTGAACTTCTTGCATTCATGCCAACTTTTTATACTACTTCCAGATACACAGTTTATAATAGAATCATCTTCTTATTTTATTTTATTTTATTTTATTTTATTTTATTTTATTTTATTTTGTTGTTCTTTTTTGTGGTGCTGGGGATCGAATCCTGGACCTTATACTTGCAAGGCAAGTGTGCCTTTTCTACTGTGTTCCTCCAGAAAACCAGGGCAGAGAAGGCTGTGGCAAACAGGACCACAAAAGATGCCCGCAGGAGGCAGGAGGAGGCCTCCTGTAAAGCTATAGGAACCCGAGGCTGAAGGTGGTTTCACCATATATATCATGCGTTTTGCAGATGTCCACCGCTATTAGCCAGATGAGCGCAGAAATTTATCATAAAAAAAATGAAACCAAAGGTGAACACAAAGATCTGCATTCAGTGCTGGCTGGCGTGGGGTCACCATAGCAGCCAAGGCTGGGGCTGCCTTCATGCCCAACAACAGACGGTGGACTTGCTAAATCAATTATGGGTGGAAAGTGGCCCTGCAGGAGCGCTGTGTTGCCACAGGATGCGCGAGTGATGAATGGTATTTAAAATGGAACTTTCAAAGATAATTTATGTTGGGGAAGGGCTTGTAAATTAAGAGCTAGAGAAAAATAGCTTATAAGATTGGATGTAGGGTACATTCCAACGAGGGGGCTAATAAAACTCGGAAGGACTGAGACGAAAATACCAGCAACTGTTACCGCTGGTGGGGGAATTAACCATTTCCCCTTAGTTTTTCGTGCTTTCCAAGTTTTCTCCAAGGAGCACCCGCTACTAAAACATTCTTTAAAAAATGTTAAGTGGATGCAGCGAGGAGAGGCTCTCTGTAGCCCCTCATGTCACAGGGTCTTCTAGATTCAGCTCTAGGCTTGAGCTTTGGTCTTCGTTCGGGCTCTCTGGCTCTGCTTGCACACAGGCTGAGGGTGCCGTGCCTCTCTGTTCTCGGCGCTGCCATGTCTGTACGTCCTGCTCAGGCAGTTCTTTCACTATCTTTCTGCTGATGGTAGAGAGGTGGGGGCATTGTGAAGGGAGTCGTGGCAGCAGATGCCAGGCAAACGCCCTGGTAGGAACTTGTGCAGCTGGCACGGGTTGCTTCACGTCCCCTCTTGTCTATCCTTCTGGTAGTGTCTGTGGTTGGTCGAGCTCGTGCAGCTGCACTGTGCCCACAGGACAGTGGTACAATGAAGGTGTGTTGTGGGTGACGGAGTAATTCCAAAAAAGGGGGTCTGGTGTGCTGACACATTCGTGCCTGCAGCAACTGTGGATGCTCTACGATTCTTAAATCTACGATTTTTTTTTTTTACATGAAAGAGAGACAGAATTTTAATTCATTTAAGAAACTTTCAGATTCTAATTAAACAGTCAAATTTATTTCCAGGGCCAAAGATAAAAGAAGATTCCATAGAGATTTTAAAAAAAAACATAATTAAAAAATCTCTCTCTCTCTCTCTCTCTCTCTCTCTCTCTCTCTCTCTCTCTCTTGATACAGGGGATGGCAACCATGGTTGTCATGAGTCCAAGGATTGTGGGACATAACCTGGGCTACCACTTGATTAGACCATGTGCAGTAGCAGGAAATGTCAACAGAACCAAGAGCCTTAAAGTCCATTGCTCCAGTTCAGGGCCCTGTCTGGTGTCCAGAACTGTTCAAAGTAAGGCTGACACAGGTCCAGGTCAAGACAGCCAGGGTTCCCTGGACTAGCCCCTGAGCCCTTGGAAGCTCTCTTGTTAGACAGCCAGGGCTCCCTGGACTAGCCCCTGAGCCCCTTGGGATCTCTCTCGTACCTAATGGACTAGGGGACCTCCAGGACAGAGACAACAGAACAAGCAATGTGTCAATAGAAAGTGAGCCTTGCCTAATGCTGATAGGCACATCTCATTACCAGATCTCAGATCTGAAAGCCGTATCAGCAGTCTGCTAAGCCAACCGCTCCTCTCGGTGATGCTTGAAGTCCTTCTTCAACAATTGCCACCAATAGCCACAAACTCATCACATTTAAAAAAAAACTCCATCATCAATCACTGCCATCATCAACCAGTCAGTATCACAATCACCATCACCACATCTTACCAGGATCATCACCAGCATCACCATCATTGCTACCATCATTACATCATCATCACCCCATCATTAGCACGGTTATTACAATCACCACCACCACCAGCATCATATTCACCTTTATCATCATCACTATCATTATCATCACCACCATCACCATCACCATCACCACTATCATCCTCATCATCTCTATCATCATCACAATCACCACCATCATCACAATCACCACCACCATCATCACAATCACTACCACCACCATCATCACAATCACCACCACCACCACCACCATCACAATCACCACCACCATCATCACAATCACCACCACCACCACCATCACAATCACCACCACCATCATCACAATCACCACCACCACCATCATCACAATCACCACCACCATCATCACAATCACCACCACCACCACCATCATCACAATCACCACCACCATCATCACAATCACCACCACCATCATCACAATCACCACCACCATCATCACAATCACCACCACCACCATCATCACAATCACCACCACCATCATCACAATCACCACCACCACCATCATCACAATCACCACCACCACCATCATCACAATCACCACCACCACCACCACCATCACTGTCACCACCACCATCACTGCCTTGCAGCACTGCCTTTAACCAAGCACCTATTTTGCACCAAGTCCAGATTAGCTTTTTCATAACCTTAGTTGCATTGAAATTTTAACACAATGCAATGGTGCAAATAACAATCCCCACTTACAAGTGGGGAAACTGAGGCTTGGAGACTGTAAAGTGGCCCCCAGGGCAATGCAAATGATAAACAGCATAAAGGGATTCAGTCACAGTGTGTGGGATCACAAGGGCTGACCTCTACCTGTCACATCTTGTTGTCCTGAAGGGTGGCCTGTGTTCATTCACCCCTGCAAGAAAGATGCTAAGAACTGACGGAGAACTTTGTCACCTGAAACTGGCTTCTTTGATAAAATTGATCATCTTCCTGGTTTCTTGGGATGCCAGAGAGTGCTTCTAATTTCTGAAATACACCGTGGCCCTTCTGAGGTTGGAGGGCAGTGTTTGCTCCCATCTGACCAATGTTTTCCCTTCATTGTCACCTACATGTGACTGTTATTCCAACCCCAAGGCCTTTGCACCTGCTTTCTCATGACTCTAGCCTTCTGATGTTGTTGGCAAGGCTTCTCCTTTGTAAGCCTCTACTTAAATACAACTTCCTTAAAGACTGCTCTCCTGACTGGCCTCTTTAATGTCGCTCCTCCTCAGTCTCTTCCCATGTGTTCATCTTCTCTCTCAGTAGAACTTAAGACACACACTTATGGCAATGTTGTATAAATTTGCGTGTGCCAAGCAAGCACTCTACAACCTTGTTTTATTTCTTTTTTTTTTCCAAAGAGACTATTGCCAGTGATTCAACATCTTATGCAAAAGGCCTTGTAACTTCATGTCTGGGGAGCAGAGAGCAGATTTGTAATCTGGATGCTAACGTAATGTAGGGCACCTGTTGTATGTCCAAACTGAGCCAAAGGAACAGCCACTGCCACCGTGCTCTGCAGACACGTCCATGGGGTGTTTGCTTGGGCTGCAGGAGTGGCTGAATGCTCCAAGACATTTTGAAAGCTCTTGACATCCTATGTCTTTTCCAGAACAGCGCACCAGAAGGTCACCCAGCAGTATGGACACACGCCGGGAAGAAAGTTTTAACGATGGGGACACGCCTGAGGCTGCGACAAAGCTGCTGCCGGGAGGCAAGCATGGAGAACAGTATCAGTGTTGGGGACATGATTGGAGCTGGATACAGAGGACAGGGTGCTTGGGGAGGGCTGACACCCAGCTTCCACACAGGGCAACCTGCGGGCCTTAAGGAAGAAGATGAGAAAATGCAGTAGAGGTTGGAACGTCACCTGAGGCCTGAAAGTTGCTTAAGGAGAGAACGTTAGGTAACATATGTTGCTACCAACAAGAGAGACCAAGGGTAGAAGAGGCCATGAAGGACCTGAGAGCCACGAGAGCTGACAGGCAGAGCCAGGTGGCCCTTGTCTCCTGCTAAGAAGCATGTAGTGATGAGCTGGATGGGGGCTTGGTTGGTAGAATGTTCGTCTAGTGTGATGGCTCATGGTGGCTGAAAACCTGACTGGCCCTGGATCTACTCAAAGACCAACCACGGGGTGAGACACTCCTAGAGGAGGGATTTTCTTGATCCTGTTACTTGAGATGGAAGACCCGTCCCAAAGGTGGGCAGTGACTTCCCATGGCATCCCAGATAAAAGAGAGATGGGAGGGCACTTCTCTGTTAGCTTGCTTTCTTCTCCCTGGCTGGTAAGCTTATCTACTCTGTTGCCGCTGCAGTCCTTTGCTGACAGCTCTTTAGGATTCCAGTGTCGCCTGATTACTAGTAGCTCTCTAGGAATCCTCTAAGCCAGGGGTTCTCAACCTGTGAGCTGCAACCCCTGTGCGGGAGCAGTCTAAGTACCTTTTCACAGGGGTCACCTAAGACCACCAGGGAAAACACAGATACTTATGTTACAATTCATAACAGTAGCAAAATTACAGTTATGAAGTAACAATGAAAATCATTTTATGCCTGGGAGTGACCACAACCTGAGGGACTGTATTAAAGGGGCACAGCAGTAGGAAGGTTAGGGACCACTGGTCTGGGCCTTTAGTACCAGGTTGGAGCTGCTGAGATACCCAGCCTCATGGGCTGAAAGACTGGAGTCTCAGCATCTTTGGTGTGAGACGGCCATTGTGTACGCCGGCCTGATGCGCCCACTTTTGATATACCGTCCTTCTGCTGTCTCTGTTCCCCCACAGAACCCCAATGCTTGCACAGTAAGCCTTGCATCCACATGGAATAAGTACAGTGTTGTTCTCTTTCAAGGCTCTTTCAGTGTCCCTTGTTTTTCACACGGACTTTGGAATTGGCTTCTTCAGAACAGGTTGCTGGGATTTGGTCGGTATTGTGACTCTATAGGTACGTCTTAAGAGCCTCGTTGTCTTGGTTACTGCCCTTTCGATGTGAGGAGACATCGTGACCGGACAGCTTCTAGAAGAGAGCTTTGACATGGGGGCCTTTCCACAGTGTCAGAGGGTGACTCAGTGGCCATCATGGTGGGGAGCATGGTGGTAGGCAGGCATGGCGCTGGAGCAGGGGCTGAGAGCTCACAGCTGGTCCACAAGTGTGTGTGTGTGTGTGTGTGTGAGAGAGAGAGAGAGAGAGAGAGGGAGAGAGAGAGAGAGACTCGGAGGGAGGGAGGGAGAGAGAGAGAGAGAGAGAGAGAGAGAGAGAGAGAGAGAGAGAGAGAGAGAGAGCGCGCACCTGGGTCTGGTATGGGCTTTTGAAACCCCAAATCCTATCTCCAGTGTGACAATTCCTCCACAAAGCCACATCCCCTAATCCTTCCTAAACAGTTCCACCAACTGGGAGCCTATGGTGGCCACTCTCACTCAGACCACCACATTTGTCACAACAGCTTGGACGCTGCCTATTCACGAACACGATACTCTCCGTTCCTTCAGACATCCCTGACTCTAGCATGAGCCTTGGGTTCAATTCCAGTGCCATAAACAAATAAAGGCATACTGTTTCATCTTCACCATTGGCTTACTGTATTTTAAAATAATGGGTATTCTAGCATGTATGATGCCCATATTGACTGATTACATATTTTTTTCACATATTTCATGTTTTAATTTGATTTATGTGTATGCGTGCATCTATGGGAACGTGTGCCATGTGTGTGGGGGGGGTGCCCACAGCGGTCAGAAGAGGCCTTTAGACCTGAAGCTGGAGCTAGTTAGAGGCGGTTGTAAGTCACACAGTGTGGGTTTGAGGAACTGAACCTGGGTCCTCTGCAAGAGCAGCCTGTGCTCACAACAGCTGAACCATCTCGCCAGCCTTCATTTCTAGTTTTCATAGAACACTTCCAGGTACTTTTTGTTTTAAAGCAATGATAGTATCTACCCAAAATTCCATCTCGGGCAGGTTTTGATTTAGGAAGACACCTTAGGCTGTTTTCTGGTTTCAACGTGCATGCATGTATAGCTGCACACACACACACACACACACACACACACACACACACACACACACAAATGTGGGCAGAATCTGTCTCTCTCTTCCTCCCTCCCTCCCCACCCCCATGTATGTGTGTTGTGTGTGTATGCATATGCATATATACATGTTTATCTGTTGACTTTCTTGTGACTGTGGCTGACAGTTTTCATGCAATGTAAAAAAAAAAAAATCTTCGTACATTATTTTTTTAGCTTTCCCTCCCAAACATGTTCCAAGGGTTCCAGGCCCTGTGCACTGTGCTTCTCAATGCTTTTGGTCACTGAGGCCCGACTTTTCTTCTTTTTAAAATAGTCATATTTCTTCTCTGTGTTTATCTTTTGATAATTTCTATTCTGCTCCATAAATTGTACTCATTTTTATTCTACAATATCTAATCTTTTGATAGTATTCTAGTAAAAAAAAACTCATATCAAATACTGTACTTTTCAGGTCTGGAAGATTTGTTGATGCCTTGAATCAATGTTTATTATTTTTCTGAATAGAGACAGAGTGTGTATTATGTTAGATTTATATCTAAGTAGTCCCATTTGAGTGTGATTGAAATGATATTACTTTCCCTTACTTTAAATTTCAATTATTCGTTACTACTATATTGGAAAATAACTGACTTTTGTGTCTCGGGGACTGCATCGTGGAACTTGGGCCCCACATTTTGGCTCTGCTTTATGAGATTCCTAGGGGAATTACACAGATAACCATGCCATTTGCAAATGAAGGCAGGTTTTATTTCTTCCTTTACGAGCTATATACACCTCTCTCCCACCCCAAGAATGGAAGTTGAACCCAGGACCGCTAGCAGGCTGGGCTAGCGCTCGGCCACCGAGCCACACTCCAGCTCACACTCTGGCTCACACTGTCTGTCCACTTCTATTGATTATTTTTTTCCTGCTCTTGCTCTATCAACAGCCTGACGTCACACGAAAGTGGTGAAAGGGGACAGTTTTGCTTTGTTTTCAGTTGTCGAACAACACACTCACCCAGTCTCTCTCCACTAGTGATACTCTCAACGGGTTTTCCCCTCTCTCCCGTAGAAGTTCTTTGCCAAGGCGAAGGGGTTCCGGTTTGTTCCTTGCCCTCTGAGGTTTGATTGTGAGTGTGAACTGGACTTTATCTAGCATATTTTCGGCACCGATGATATGCTCAGGCAGGTTTTCTTCTTCTCAGGTGGATTGTGGTGATTGATTTTCTTTTCTTTCTTTCTTTTTTTTTTTTTTTTTAATGTTGAACCAGCCTTGCATGCTTGGAGCGATTTCTTCTTGGTGATTGATTTTTTAAAATGTTGAACCAGCCTTGCATGCTTGGAGCGATTCCTTCTTGGTCACAGTCTGTAATCTCATTTATGCATGCTTGATTACCTAGCAACCTTTTTGAGAAAAAAAATTTTCAGGCTATGTTCATGAGAAAAACTGTCACCCTGTCTCACAGTTCCTTACAGTACTACTTACTGGCTTTGACCTAAGAGTCACGATGGCCTTAGCCTGGTATTTCTAATGCAGTATTTAGTGTCACATATCCAGCATAACATGACACAAGGCCAGTGTTTCAGGCAAGTGTAAGGATGCCTGGATCATATGTAAGAGCTCAGAGTTGGACAATTTGAGCTGTGCACCCTGCTCACTCTTGCACGATGGAGCCAATGCTTATCCCCCTGAGCTCAGCTCGCTTCTGATACACGCACTGTGGTGGTTTGAATAGGAATGACCTCCATAGACTCATGTGTTTGAATGCTTGACCATAGAGAGTGGCACCATTAGGAGGTGTGGCCTTGTTAGAGGAGGTGTGTCACTGTGGAGGTGGGCTTTTATGTCTCCTATGCTCAAGCTACGCCCAGTGTAGCAGACTGTCTCCTCCTGCTGCCTTCGCATCAGATGTAGAGCTCCCGGCTCCTTCTCCAGCGCCATGTCCGCCTGCACACTGCTGTGCTTCCCACCATGATGACGATGGACTAAACACTGAAACTGTAAGCCGGCCACCCGTGAAATGTTTTCCTGTCTAAGAGTTGCCTTGTCATGGTGTCTCTTCATAGCAATGAGACCCTAACTAAGACATTCTAGATGCGCTGGTTCTCTGTGCCCGACCTGAGTGACTCTCATGGTGTTGTTCCCTGGAGACTGGCTTACTTTATGGTGCATCATGTCTTCAAGGTTTATCCAGCTGTGGCAGGTGACAGAATCCCCCCTCCCCTTCCTAAGACTGACCGACAGGGCACCGTGGGCCTCTTCTGGGCTGCTCTGCTCCTCTGCTGAGAGCCGCTGGCATCTGGGACCTGCCTCTGCTTTTGGCTCTTGTGGATCCTGCTGCCACTGATTGTAGACACACAGATGCTCATGCAAGCCTTTGCTCTCAGTGCTTCTAGGTCTCTGCCCCAAAGTGGAACTGATGGGCCGAGTGCCTAGTGTAGAGGTTTTGGTTTTGGAAGTATTATCACACTGTTTCCCATAGCATCTGCACCAGCTGACCTTCCACCAACAGCACACCAAAGGCTCCTCCCTCACGGCTGCCTATCCCCGGGTTTCTGTTTGCTTTTGTTTGTTCAGCAATAGGCACCTTAATGTGTGTGCGGTGGGACCTCACACCCTCCTTGTGCGTCTCTGGGCAACCCACGTATTATGGGTTGTTCTAGCTTCATCTCTGGTGCTGTGACAAAATACCAACAACAACAACAACAACAACAACAAAGCAATTTCTAGGAGAAGAGGGTTCTATTTCAGTTCGCAGTTCCAGGTTATGGCTGTAACCAGGTCATCTTGTGAGGGGGAAGTCAAGGGGAGCTTTAAATAGTTGGTTACATCACACCCAAGATCAGACAGAAATGAATCAGACTTACTTGCTTGCTTGCTTGTGCTCAGCTTGATTTCTCCACCCGGACACTGTTCTGAAACCCTGCCTAAGGAATGGTGCCGCCCACGGTGCCTTAGGTCTTCCCATGTTGATTAACTTAATTCAAACAATCTCCTCCCTGAATAGCCCACAGGTCAACTCAATGTAGAGAATTCCTCATCGAGACTCTCTTCCTGGGTGATTTTTATGTTGTCTCAATTGACGTTAGCTGTTATGAGTCTGCTAGAATTCTGTGCTGGGAGCGTGGGGCGAGAAGGTAATTGTGAGCACTGTATAGAAATGGGTTTCCAGGATCAATGGCTCCACTCATGCTAAGACTCCTCAGCTCACATGTGTCCCCGGCCCCCTTTTGCTCTTCACCAGCAAAATACAACTTCAGAGGTGAAATTATTAAGAATTATAAAGCCATATGAACAGGTCCGTGAAGCAAGATCTGTCCAGAGTCCAGTCTGGATTAAAAGGTGCTAAACTGGATTCCACTAGTAAGAGGAGAGCAGTCAGAGGCGGGGTAGGGCCAGTGGGCAGTCAAAGGAGAGAGCAGTTATGCAAAGCCAGGCTCTGTGTTGGGAGTTCATATAACCCTCTCTTCCTGGCTGCCCCACCTTTACCATGTCCTCTGTTGTGTTGTGCCCCTGGTCCCTTGCCATCAGTCATGTCTTGATGGTTGCAGTTCAGAGACTACGTCACTGGGAATGTTCTTTGGCCATCCTGTCCCCAAGCACCCCTGCTCAGAACTCTGGCCGACTTTCTTGTCCATATACACAAGCCCAATGTACTAACTCCCCTAATCACAGTGTCTCCCCAAGAGAGAGACCCGCAGCTCACTGGAGCACTAGGCAAGGGTAAAGGACTATGGAAATGTACCTTTAAAAATAAAATAACGATTTGCGCACAGGGCAAAGTCTTTAAGTTCTTGCAATCACTCTGATCTTCACTTGGCTGTACATAAATGAAGATGCTGGGGAGGGAGACAATTTGACCGCCTGATTGGCAGCTGTTGGATTCTCCCTTGTTGTCTTACCTGCCTTGAGCAGAAGTTCTGTCAGTCAAGTATCTAGCTGGACTATCCTTACGTCGGCACCAACCACCTGGAAGCTTCCACAGATAACATGGGACAACCACACAATGATGGCAGCTGATCACGGCAGCTCCCAAAAGTGAAGCCTCCGTCAGGGCTTCCTGAGGCATCTGTACCAGATATTTTGCTCTCAGAAAAGAGGCTACAATCATTCCCACCTAAGCCACAAGGTAGCATGCCCCCCTGGTGGTCTGGCTGAATTACTACTGCAACTGGTAAAAAAGGCTAGCCTGTGATTGATCCAAAACACATGGTGATGATTAATCAAGACAGCCCTTCTCTAGCTAAGTTAGTAAACTACCCAGGCTCAGCCCCTAGGCTGGCCAGGGAACACTTTCCTGAGCTGCCTACCCTGGTGTTGCTAGGCCAGTCCCAGTAAAAGACTTTTCTTATCTATTTTTCATAGTGTGGGGTGAGCTAGTAACGCAAAGAAAGATGTAACAGAGATGTCACGGTGGTGGTAAGGGGACTGGAGAGGCAGTGGCGATAATAGCTGCACCATCATTGGCTGATCTGTGACAGCAGTAAAATAGCTGGCTGCTTGACAGCTAAAGGAGGAGCTGGGAGATTCTAGAGCAGCCAGGGCAGGAAGAATGAAGTCAGCAAAGGGAGACAGATGGCAAGAAGGATGGAGAGCCAAGGCTGAAAGACAAAAAGTTTTAAAGATCCAGAGAAATCATAGGTCCTAGTCACTGGAGAAAGTTCCAGGGTCAGGTCACGTCTTTAGGACCAAGGGTCTCAGTCACCCCAGGCCAAGGGACGTAACTACTGTAGAGTTAAGGATCTGGATGGCCAAGGTGCACACCTGGAACTGTGACAGTAGAGGGTGCCACCTGCTGCTGCTTCCACCTGCCCACTGCTGTCCCCTGCTGCCAAACACAAGCAGGAAAAGTCGGCCAAAGACTGACACCTGATATTGCTTGCCTCCTCATGATTTTCACCCAGAGACCCATCTGATGGGCACCATCTGCAACCAGATGCTCAGGCTCTGGGGGACCAGGCTAGTGCCTCCTGCTGCACCGAATGCACTGCCAAGACTTGGGTCTGACCACCTCATTCATCTTTCTTCCTCACTTTCCTGGAAGTCATCCCCACTCTACATTGTATGTCCTCCCTAATTGCCCACTTGCAAGGCCCTGAATTTGCTACTCTGTAACAGGGAACGCCTCCTCACACTATCCACTTCTGTCACCAAAGAACCCATTTGTAGGCATAAGGTTATTGTGTAAATTAAACGCTGATTTCTGTACCTTACCCCCATATCTGGTGGCAGGACTTGTTCTGAGAATCTCCTGTCTCAGTGTGGTGTAAACTCTTCTCCTCAACTGTCCCCTTACATGTCAATAAAGCAGCTTACAGCCAATTGCTGACCAGGGGAGACAATAGGGCTGGACTTCCTGCCATCTGTGGAAGTAGGAGAGAGAAAAGGAAGCCGGGAATTGAGCCAGGGGATTCAGCCAGGGGAGAGGTCCAAGAGACATCAGGAGAAGGAGCTGGATCAGAAGAGCTACAGAGTGTAAGTATCTCTGGGATGTAAACTGGGAGGAAACCAGATGAGCTTAGAGGCTTAAAAACTAAGAGTAATAACTGCTCAGTTAGTATGTTGTGAAGCTTATTATTAAACAAATAAAAAGGAGTCTCAGTTATTGGTGTGATTGCCAGGTTAAAGGAGAAACTGAGAAATAAACACAGTTATATAAAAAACAACCTTATTACCCATTCTTCCTCCCTCGAATGGTGTGGTGGAGATTTGTATTTAGGAACACCTTCTCATGCTCAGGGCTGAGTGTGGCTCAGGGGCAGAGTGCTTGCCTAACATGAGCAAGGCCCTGGGTTCCATCCGCAGTACCACCAGAAGGTTCTGGTTTTAGAAATACCTTGTGCTAAGCCCTGACTATACCATTTGCTGGGATTGTGGCCCAGGGTGGGATGGGGGTGGTGCACACCCCACCCCCAATCCAAACCTTTTTGTCCTTCATTTGAAAATCCAGAGGTTGGTTGTACCATTTTGAAGGGCTGTTAAGTAGTTCAAAGGAGATGTTAAAAGCACGGCAAGACAATCGAATAAGCGCGTGGATGCAGATAGTTTTGGAATGGATTGAAGGGACGTTGCGGTAGAAATGCTAGCTTGTTAAAAATGATTTAGACAAAGCAGAAAGGGCCAGCGAGGTGGATAAGTGGGCGGAGACACTTGCTGTCAACCCCGAGGACCCGAGTCTGATGCCTGAAACCCACACGGTGGAAGGAGAGAACCAACTCCAGTGAGCTGTGCCCTGACCTCCACGTGCATGAACACACCCTCTCCACCAGCACTAAATCAATAATTGTGAATATATGAGAAGCAGGAAGTCTGTGTGGCTCTATACTAATTTTTTTATTGTAGGTTTTTGTATAAGTATTCATGTGCTAGGGGTGTGTGTGTGTGTGTGTGTGTGTGTGTGTGTGTGTAGACCAGAGATCCCCCTCAAGTGTCATTTTCAGTCACTATTCACATTGTGTCTATGACAAATCCTCTCACTTGAGTGAGTCCCAGGGGCATCCTCCAGTCCCTGTCTCCCCAACATCCCACATCACCAAGCCCAGCCTTTCCCCCGGGGGCTCTAGGAACTAAACTCGGGTCACTGCGCTTTCACTGAGCCATCTCCCCAACTAATTTATGCTAATTTAAAATAATAGAAGTTTAAACTCATCTCCAGAGAAACACTCTGCCATCTTAAAGTCCCCCCCCCAAAAAAAAACTGTAGAAGAGTCAAGGAACCCTCCACAAAAATCACCCTGTTCCCATTAAGTATCCATCAATATAGAAACGCTGTCAGCGATATTTGGCTATATTAACAGGTAACACGGCTGACAAAGATGTTCAGAATGCTTCTGTAGAAAATTACAGCAAGATAGTCTAAGCTGGCATCTGGAGAGAGGCGTCGTTCCTGCAAAGATAGCAGCTGCCCGTCGACACTTCTCCAGGTCCGTACAACTTCACTTAAAGCAGTAAGGGCATATTTTGAGGAACTTGACATGCCAATTCTAAAATGTATAATAAAAAGAACCCCAAGAAGTACCCGAAACACACGTAGGAAACAAGGGAAGGGCTGAGCCACTTCAGATGGTAGGGACTGTGTGAGCCACTGAACACAGTGTTTAAATAGGAACAGTAACCGCGGACTGTGGGTGTGCCTGCTGGAGTGACCAGGGACCGCTGGGGAAGGGAGCTACATTGCCACGATAGCTTGTCCATATGGAAACAAATAAAATCAAAATATAATCCAAAAACCCCATGAAAATCAATTCCAGATGGATAGGGATTTCAAACGCAAAATGCAAAACTTTAAACATTTTTCGAGGAGAGTACAGACTATTTTTATGAGCTGGAGGAGCAAAAGCATTTTTTTTCCCTCCCAAAGTACTCACACCGTGTAACCGTGGAAGGAAGAGATCGAAAAATCTGACTGAATCACAACAAAGATGATGCTAAGGGTCCACACGCGACGAGAAAATAAACAGGCAACCTTGAACGGGGAGACATCACACTGTGGTCAATAAACAGCTATTATCCTAAATAGACAAGGGACTCGGGAAAATCGGTAGGATGGCAACAAAGAGCGGGAAATTGGAGGAGGAGGACGGGCGGTCCACAGGTGAGGCACAAAGTCCTCGCAGTCAGGGACGCTGACCTCATACACAACACACAGACAGGCATCTTGGGGCCCGGGAGGTGGCTCAGTTTGTATGTAACACGCTTGATACACAGGAATGAGGGCCTGAGTTGGATCCCCATGATTCATGTATGTGGCATGAGCTTTTCAATGTCAGCACTGGGGAGGCCGCCACAGGCGATCCCTGGGGCTTGGCGAACAGCCAGCCTGCCCTACCTGGGGAGCTCCAGATTCAATGGGACACCTTGTCTCAAAAAAACAGGGTGGAGAGGAGAGTACTGGGGACATAGGATGTGGACTTCTGGCCTCTACACGCAGCACATGCCTGTGCAGGTGTGCACGTGCACACACACACACAGGCACGCGCGCACGTGCACACACACACAGGCACACGCGCGCGCACAGACACACACACACACGTGCACACACACACACACACACACACACACGTGCACACACACACACACACAGAGGCTGGTATTATCCTGGCAACAGTTCTAATACCTCACAGGCTCCAATCTGGATTCAAAGCTGTAAATCTTACATAGCTCTGCTGGGAGAGGAAGCAGGTGCAGCCACAGAGCAGAACAATTTGTAGCCGACCTGTGAAGTTGAACAAACATGGTCACCACATGCCAGCAATTCCCGTTCTAGAACATTCCCCCAGAGAATCTGCTATGCAGGTGCACCGGGAATTCGTGCAGGCATGCTCAGAGCTGCTTAGTCTGAACAGCAGATAAACAAGCAAGAGTTGCCCGAACAGCAAGTTAGGTCCACACGGAGAGTCAGTGGGGGGAAGGAAGGAGCTAAAGAATGTAAATCCCATGTCCACAGCAGCCCCAGCAAGGAGAGTGAGCCACAGGCCTTCATGTCTACACGGCACATTGCACACAGCACCAAGTGGAAAGGAGAAACAGGGGACGGGGGACCCCATGCATGGTGGGGACAGTTCCGCAATAGTCACACCAGCAAAAGGCAACAGCATCTGCCTTGACATGGAGACATAATGGGATGACACCAAAAGAGAGACGGAAGGATGCTGGGCGGTAGTGGCACATGTCTTTAGGGAGGCAGAGGCAGGCGGATTGCTGTGAGTTCGAGACCAGCCTGGTCTACAAAGCGAGTCCAAGACAGCCAAGGCTACACAGAGAAACCCTGTCTTGAAAAAAAAAACAAAACAAACCAAACAAACAAGAACAACAACAAGAGAGAGAGAGAGAGAGAGACAGACAGACAGACAGACAGACAGACAGACAGAAGGAAACTCACTTGGGTTGGATAAGTCACATGCTTTTCACAAAAATCCAATACAAGACACAATTTAAAGCGATAGACAAAAGGCCTCACACACAGGGCTGAGGTCGGCCGAGACAGCTTATGCTCTCGCTAGAGTCAGGTCCTTCCCTGAGTCGCTGGCACACTTTTTCTCCCAGCTGGCCTTCGGCAGCTAGATGCATCCATTTTCCACGTGAAGAAACTGGCATCCAGAAAGGTTGAGCAGTTTGTCTCGGGCCACACAAGAGGGATGCCGGAGGCCAGCCCAGGTCTCTGGGGCTGGTGATCCTCCTTGGCTACTGGATCTCTGCTTCGCACACAGTAAGACGTCGGACCACAGTAGCCCCTGCTTCCTGCCGAGGGACACCCCTACTGCGGTATCAGAGTTAGTCCCTCTTAAGCTCCTCCAAGCATAGTGCAAACACTCCTGGTGCCTTCAAGGGGGCTCAGCTCAAGGGAAGGAGCCAGGAGCGTGACGAGGGGGAGGGGATTGACGCTAAAGGAGAGGACAGGATGGAGCTGGAATAAGGGAGGAGTCTGGAGATGGGGTCCAGGAAGTAACCTAGGACTGGAGTAAGAGGTGGGGCCTGGGACTAGAAGAGAACAGGTGCCTGAGACTGGAGGAGGGCGGAGCCTGGGACTGGAATAAAGGGAGGATCTAGGGCCTCAGGTGAGGAGGAGCCTGGAGCTGGAGGCTAGAACTGGACAGCACCATTGTGAGCCAAAGGCCCCAGAAGGCAGTGAGCCGTAGTCCCCAGAAAGCAAAGCAGAGTCTACCTTGAGGGTTCCTGGAGTCACCTGGGCCTACCCTGCTGCAAAGGGCATCAGAACAGGTTAGGAAGGTTCTGGAAGGCCTGTGGTGTAAGAGAAAACAAAAAAAAAAGAACAGCCCTGGGAGGCCAAGCAGTCAAACAGGCTGGGATGCAGCCAGCTCTGGCACTTCCTCTGACCTTACTTCCCTGAAGTGGGTTCTTCACCGCTCTCGGCCTCAGTTTCTCGACTGTGAAACAGGAGCTGTGAGAGCTCTGCCTTCTCAGGTTGCCGGAAGACTGTTGAAGAAGGGCCAAGCACAAGGCCGCTGCCCTCCCAGGGCTGATCTTTTTCTCCGTGACTGCATCATCATCCTGGCTCCTGGGGAGTACTTCTGAGTGATTTTGATACCGCCAAATAAGTGCTATCTCTTAGCGCCCGCAAATCCAACTCCTCTCCCACATCCCTTTCCACCCTCAGCCCCTCTTGGCATCTCATCTCAAAGCCTCTGCTGAGGACATGGACTCGTTGTGTGGAAGCATGCAATGTGTACTCAACACGGAAAAGCCATTCGCCTCTGCTGCCAGTTATGAAGGCGAGCCAGGCCGCTTGCCCGTTGAGAGGTCAGATTGATATTGACAGTTTCGTCCTCCCTGAAGAGGGGGTCAGACCTGCTTCAGGATCTGAGAAGAACATGGCCACCGAGGGTTCCTGAGGGCTCCCGGGGGCTCCCGGGGACTCCCGAGGGCTCCTGGGGGCTCCCGAGGGCTCCCAAGGGCTCCCAGGGGGCCAGTGTGTGCCTGGGTCACAGCAGGTAGAGGATAGGTGATGGTTGCTGTTTGTGACACCCCTGTACAATGGCACCCCCACTTTTGTGTGAGCAGCTGTGTAGAACCTAGGACAGGGAGGACGTGGGGCTTCACACCCTAGATGGGCCTCCTCTACTTTCCCTGCCTAGGGCTTCTCCTTGGGCCTGGACCAGAAGGCACTTGGCCACACATCTCTCCTGCAGCCAGCTTATCTGTTCCAAGCAGCCCTAGGACACAGCACCAGCTGTTTATGTGCCCAGTTTGATAGCCTCTGTGCAGATGGAGGGCGGGGTGAGGAGAAGAGCCCGGGCTGCCCTGGGTGACCTTGCATGGCACATCTCCAACCCTTAGCTAAAGAGCTTAGACACGGGGTCCCCTGGGCTGCTTGGTGGGAATGAGGTGGGTCTACAGCATGTTCTGTGCTCCTAGGGGAAAGCTTGTAGGCCATTGTGCTCTTATTTCTATTCCTGCATCTGGGAAGTTTCTGTTACAGCCAGCTCCCGAGCTCACTGGTGGATGACTGTTGGGCCACTCTGGGCCATTCCATCATGTCCCATCATCATCCTAGGTTTACAAAACTCTCAAAGTCTTTGCCTGAGATCTGGAGCCTAAGCCTTCCTGGATCCCTGCCACCTTCGGAAGACTACATGAGGGAGCGCAGTCCTTGCTAGTGCCAGCTAGGGCCTTTCAAAAGGAGCTCGACACTATTGACACGGGCTCAATCCTGGAGGCCTAAGGTCAAGGCCCCTCCTCTCAGCCTCCTAACAGGGTCAGCCCTGAGCAGAGCACCCAAGAACCCATTCCTTTTCCAATGACCAGCATCTTAACCTTGGCCTCCAGCCCAGAGACTCACTGCAGAGGTACCAGCTCCATCCATTGCCTAACCACAGATGCAGCTGGTCCCAGGAGAGATTAGTAGTAGTCCAGCTGCCTCTGGACCTCTGTGCTCACCCGAGGGTGGGTCCAGGGCATGTGTTCAGTAGCCCTTGCTTTGTCTCTAAACTTCTGCCTTTTACATATGCTGTGCACTTGCTGTTACTGTCCCCTCTCTCCTCATGATTCTTCTCGGTGCTGTGGAATGTCACTCTGTCTTCCCTGTGGACCTTGTTCTGCATCTGGCCAGTGTTTCCTGCAAGTACAAGGCGCTGCAGTGGTTACAGTCAGCAGGAAGTCAGCCTGATAAGACAGCACCTTGCCTGGCCCCTTACCAACTGGTCAAACATCTGGGGTGTCTTAGGAGTCCTGGAGACAGGATGGAGTTGGGCTGGGAGCACCAACTTGAGGGTCAGGCCTATAGGCTCAATTTTCTTAACCAATATATTTTATTAACAACTTAGTGACCCAGCCTACATCCCTTATAACCCGACTAACCAAACAATAGGAAATGAGGATTAATGGACACAATAACAAAACCTTAAGGATATCAGTTCCAAGGAACGATTCTCCGGGTGTGAGCCGCTGGATTTCTTCTGCTGGAACCTGGGGTAACCAGAACCCAGAACTTCAGCAGGAGCTAGAGCCCCAAAGTCTTCCCTTGAGCGGTTTTCTCTAGGAGCATCTTGAAGTGCAGCGATGAACAGCCAAATCTATCCCAAGTCTCCAAAAAGCCCCGCCTCCAGTTCTGGGCTCATTTACATATCTCCTCCCAGAGTCTGTTCACGGGATCTTTTCAGCTGACAACAATCAAGCTCCCGCACAAGGTGGTTGGTCCTCTAGTAGATTAAGTTCACCTGTTCTCTTACAAGACCATCCGATCCCACACTTGGAATCCTAAAAAACAGGTTTATCTCTCCTTCACAGGCCTGCTGCACATGAGCCAGGCTTTGCTTGTACTGTCAGTGATCTTTGCTTTATGTGCCTCAGTTTCCTCATGGGAGATGGAATCAATAGTGGCAGAACCGACCTCTTCAGGAGGCTCTAAATGAGCATGTGTGCATTTGCATGTAAGTGCACACTTCATGGGAAGCAGGACAGAAGTCTCAATCTAAAACCCAGTACACAACAAGAAGAAGCTCTACCACTGGGAGACTGCCCGAGCCTTGCATGCGCCCACCTTGAGTCCAGGGCCTGATGTGTGCTGATTGCTACAGTGCAGCTGCTTGCCCACTCACCAGTTTGCAGCTGAGGACAGCTTCGTCCCCTCCCCAGCCTTTCTAGCTCCTATACCATCAAAGCCACCTGTACCCAAGAAGCCCATTCTAAAATGCTCCTTTATGGCTAAATTGCTCAGACTTGCCATCTATGTATGGGCAGAAATTCAACCCCCTACCGTGCAATACAAAGTCTCCCTATGAAAAGTGCAATAGGGTCGACCAGATGGCCCAGAGAGTAAAGGTGCGCTTGTCATGCAAGCCTGACAACTGATTCAAAAGTTGTCCTCTGACCTCGTTGATAAAATTCTTTCCCTGGGGAAGATGGAAATAACATCCCAATCTCCTCCTAGGCTCCTAACCACAAATCAAAATATGATTCCACCACAGTTCACCTTGGAGAACCGGTGAGTTTATTGGGGTCACTGACAGAAGTGAGGGTGGACTCCTGGAAGCAGGCGGGCTGATCTCATGAAGATGACAGTTGTTGTGTTTGGAGAATGGTGATTTACAGCATCCCACTTCACCAGGGACTGTGCCTTCCTTGACTATAAGTTTCTGTCTAAGTTTTCAGGACCAGCTGTTGTAGAATCAGCCTTAAGCCCAATCAGAAAGCTGGTTCTATCCACAGCCATTCCAGGGCGCTAATGCGTTAGCAAGCACTTCCGTTGTGAAGCATGCAGGACCCACAGCTCTGTAGGGCTTTGGGCTATAATTCTCCCCAGCAACTCTAGAAGCACCTTCTGGTACTCTCAGGGACAGTACACTTCTAATTCAGTGCGACACTTGTTTCTTCAAGCCCTACAAGCAAAGCATAGGATGTCTTCAATAGTAGAGTCTTACCACTGAGTTCTGGAATGCAACCAAACACAGTGGCAACAGAATGTGTTGCTTAGGGGGGTTTCTAAAGTCTCCTAGGAGGTGACCATCCCGGGCATTGAAATTCTCAATCAACAATAAACTTAAAGATTTTGGGAGCATCTGGTTTGTTTATTTGTTTGTTTGTTGTTGTTGTTGTTGTTTCAAGACAGGATTTCTCTGTCTAGCCTTGGCTGTCCTGGACTTACTTTGTAGACCATGCTGGCCTCGAACTCACAGTGATACGCCTGTCTCTGCCTCCCGAGTGCTGGGATTAAAGGTGTGTGCCACCACCGCCCGGCTGGGAGCATCTGGTTTTATCCTTTGCTTACTCTGTAGCATTTGCAGGCCCAGGCTATCACAAACATCCTCCTATCACCTCAGGGGATAGCATCCATACTTTGCCCAAACAATGAAGGTCCCAAGCATGTCACAGCTGTACCTGGCTTTTGTGTCTTTGTGAACTCATTTCCAATTTTTTCTTTCCCTAAGAACACTCCATGACTCTCCAATGGCTTTCCAGATCTGCAAAGCACTCAGAGGATAGCATCATATCATCTATACATTGAGGTTTTTTTTTTTTTTTATAGAGGATGGGCCGGACAAAGACACAAAGTCATTATCCACAGCAGAAGCAACGACAGAGCCCCCTGAAAATTTATCTCTAATTTTGTCATCATGCCCTTCTGACTACATCACATGTTGCTACAATTCCTGTCCTGGGAAAATGAGAATAATGTCCAACCCAACCACAGTTCACTCTGGGGACCACTGCAGGAGAGGCTGGAGGAAGCACAAAGTATTGCAAGGCAGTATCCTCTGAGCTATAGGGCTGCCATCTTCATGAGATCACATGCCTACTGTGGCAGCCCACCTCGATGGGGCCTGCAGATTGTTGGCATTCCCTCCTAGAAGGGAGCAAAATAAATATTTTAAATGCAATAAAAATGACCAAAACACACCAAGTGCGCTTCCCAGTAGATTTATGAAGCTAATAAGCATGTGACAAGATGGACCTCCCAAGTTGGGAGGGGTGTGTGACATAGAGCCTCTCTCTTCTCAGAGAAATGGCTGGACTAAACCAGATCATGCAGCCATGGGCTGGACAGAGCCAGTCATCCTGCATTACAAGGGGGCGTATCTCAAAAACAGCCTGGCAGCCTCCTCTAGACTTGCACTGTCTGTGAGCAGAGCTTCCAGAGAACTGAACCGCCCATCTGTAGGCAGTGGATTGCCATACTCACTTGTATTAGCACCAAAGTGGGGAGCCGCTCAGAATGCCTGGATTTGTTTGGTTATTTGGTTGTTTGGTAGGCTGGTTGCCTGCACATCAACACATTAGCATTTACATAAAGTGTCACCTCATCTCTGACCTCACCCTGCGTCTACGAGGCATGGAGTTTTCATTACTCTGATTGACCAGATCTGGGGCTCCACCCACTCAGAGACCCAGGAAGAAGGGAGAAGGTTCAGTAGGGGGCCCAAGGGAATGGTGCTGGCTGGGCAGGACTGTCAACATCCATTTGTGATGGATGGGGTCAGAGCAAAGAGCTGAGGACCTGCCCATCCTCCAGCTGCTAATGGCTGTGCTCGATGCCTTGAGGGATCCTTGTCTCCAGCAGACCCAACCAGCTGAGGATGGCCTGGACCACATAGTTGACAGAGGGCTACAGAAGGGCTGATTCATTGCCCTGGTGGGACAGCCATGAGGTACCACATGCTCCAGTGCTCCCCACAGAGCCCATACCCTTCCTGCCTTTCTCCTCTAACTCTACACCTCCCCCAAAAGTCCCTCCTTCTAGGGATTCTGGCCTATGACACTCCAGGGTCCGGCTGGTCCCTGTGTATGGTGGGACTCTTCCACTACTGGCTTTGGGGAGGGCAACCTTGACCTCTGAGGACCAGCTCAGACCCAAACTCCTGCCACTACTAACCCCAGCCTCCCTTTCAATCCAGGTCTTTAGGACTTTCCCATCCAGATCTCCTTCTGCTCCAGATTTGATTGACAGGTGCTCCAAAGAGTGGGAAAACCAGGGTCCCCAGGGCAGCCAGTGTCTGGTAGAAAATGCCATATCACTAGGCAACCAATAGATATTTCTTGAATTTGTGCAGATAGGCAGAGCTAAGCTGATTAATATATTTTTCTTTCCCACGTGAGGCCTAGGTCTACAATGCCAGTCTTCCCGCTCCCCCCCCCCCCCGCCCCCTGGTGAACTGGTTTTCAGGTCAGAACAGGGTTTTATCTCACAATGACAGTTCATTAATAGATTTACGAGGGGGCGAAGACGGCTTGGTCTGTCTAAAAGGCTTGTTTTGCATTTCTCTTCTTTTAATTACACAGTTATCTCCCAGACCAAAGCTCTTTTGAAAAACCGAGAGAAACAGACCCCCCTCCCTCCATCTGCTCCAGTTCTGAGAATGCAATTAGTGAGAGAGAAGACAGTCGCTGTGTAGGGGCTCCCTGCTTATCTAGACCATGATCCTCTGCTCCGGGGCTGCTGGTGTCTGGGAAGCTCAGTCACAGGTCACTATGGGTATGTCTGCACGGAAGAGATGTTCTGATCACAGGTGTCAGAATCTGGGGACTTGGGTCAGGACAGTACTGTACCTCTAGAGCTACTATTTCTTAGGCGCCTTCCATGTGCTAGCAGGTATGTGTCCTGTGGGCAACCCCCTCAACCCCAGATGGCTTTGAATGTGGCTCAAAACATTTGTAGATGCTACGAACATGTTAATGATGTCAAAAGGTTGGACACTCCTGTTAGAGACTTGTTTAAGTTAACTTTCATAGTTATCCATTTTTAGGCCCATTTTTACAGACAGAAGAGTTGAGGCAGGCGGCTGTGTGCAGGGCTCTGGTCTAGAGGTAGAGGACAAGCACTGAATGCTGTTCAGCAGTGGAAGGCGCAGGGTTTGCCTAAGGCACCAGGAACAGCAGAGGGAGCGTGTCAAACTTCAGCTGACCTCACCCGGCGCTTTCCCAGAGACCTCCGCCATGGAACAAGTCCCTGTCTCCTGGTGGCTCAGATGTGATGTCAGAACGAAGTAAGGGCACAAGAGTGTGACGCCTGCTGCCATCCAGACTGGGTAGTGCTGAGAGGGGTGGTGGCCGTAGGACCAGTGATGGTTGACTGAGGAAGTTGAGCCCTACTGACTTAGGACAGGTTCCATGTTTTCTGTAGAGGCTACATACTAAAAAACATTAGGGTTAATTTGGGGTTTGGAGGACCCAAAGAAAACTCCAGAATATGATGCAGGTGTGACCAGAGGGAGGAAAAACACATCTCCGCTTTTGTGTTTTTTTTTCTAATTGGCATAATCTAAAATACATTCATGAAGACTGAAGTCTAGATTTCATATAGTATCATGGGAGACGTCTCTTGAATTTCTTTCAGTCACTAAAAAAAAAAAAAAAGAAAAAAGAGAAAAAAACATTTCTAGCTCACGGACTATACGAAAAGCAGCCACACGCTACAGGTGAAAAGCTAGCGATTGGTTACAGACCACAGAGCATGTTTTATTGTTGTCTGGTGGCTCCAAATCCCACCCCAGCCTTCCCTGGATGAACCTTCTGAGTCTTGGAGCGATGCCTAACTCTGTCAGTAGAGGGCACTGAAGGGACACTGCGGAGGACGCAGTTTTGTATTTCTTGTCACTGTATCTTAACTCACCTGAGGCACCTGACTGCAGTGGTAAGCAGAGACTACATGGGTCTTGGTGACCTCGCAGTTCACTCAGGGACAGGTGACCATGTCCGTGTACTCTGACGATCTGATATTTTCATCTGCAGCAGCAGTAACATCCCTCCCTCTTGCCTGCACTTAGGGAGATGTCTTCTACCTGGGGCACCTGCTCCATCAGGACCGGCCAACTTCTCTGCCACTGTAGGCTAAGCCCCAGCTTTGGAGCATGCCCTTTTTCAAGCTGTCTTCCTCACTGATGTGTTATATCCCCTATTCAAATCACTGTCTCCTCGCTAAACTCTGACTCACAGATGCTAAACATGGCCCAGGCAGTCTGGGGTCAGCGGCGTCCTTATAATGCAATGATCAGGCTGGGCTGTGTCTGCCACATGGCTAAGGTCATAGGACCACACCTCCCAAGAGCTCAGTTCTTTCAGCTTGGAAATAAGGGAGCATTGTCCCTTCTCCCATGGGCACCTGAGACCCTAAAGTGATTTGGGGGCAAGTGCAGTTCAAATTGGAGGGTGAGGAGCTAGGGCCTGCTGTCGGTGTCATGGTCAGTCAACTGCATTGTCTTGCGTTCAGAGGTTTACGTGTGTAAATGTCTATCATGTTGTAAAGCCTGCAGAGAAGTGTGACTCAAGCCACAACCTTCCTCCTACTTCCTTCTTCCCCTGGGAGGGTCTCAACCTCAGTCCCACCAGGCTCTGGTTTTTCTCTTCAAATCTCTGAGGACCCCACAGGCTCTGGGAGCTGAGATGCTCTCTTGGCTATGTCCAGGGACTTCCTCTGTCACCTCATTTGTGTGGTTACTATAGCAGCCATCCCAGCTCGGGCAAGACTGAAGACCATAGGCAGGAATATAATGAGGCCACATAGTCTGATCTGTCTTCTGTTGCTACAGGTACCGTCATCCCCACATAAAGGCTGCAGGTCATGAGCTCAGATCCTTGGGAGAGGAATGCCAGCTTCCACCAGGCTGCCTAAGACCCAACCTTGGGGCCCTTGGCCTTCCTTTTAAGTAGCACCACAGTGGGAGGGAGCAGGAGACCCTGGGCTAGCCAGGGCTGTCCAGTGGCTCACACAGCTGAAGCATAACCCGCAGGACAGAGGTAGAGAGGGAGCCACTGCCCCTTGGGTTCCACAAATGGGGCTGGTGCACTGCTGCTGAGCCCTGAGTCCCAGGCTTTCATTCACTCGTCTGTGAAGCCTGGGAGTCTCTGCTCCCCTCCTATGAGATTAGAGACCCACCCCTGCAGTTCCTAGGACCCCAGGCTTGGTGCAGATGAGCCCAGGCTAGCCAGCGTATTCCCAGAAGGCTGATGAGATGGACAAGAGAGGTGGCCAGGCCTATAAGCTCTGGACTCTTGTTTCCTTCACAGCAGCAAGTGCCTTGGGGACCGCAGCTCAGGAGGTACTGATGCAGAACTGAGGTTTGGGGACCATGAAGATGTCCTAGAGGATCCCATGTGGGTCCTGTTCCCAACGTCCCAGGCCCCCCTCCTTGCCTGTCCCTGGGAAATCAACTTCCTTTACACAGAGCAGAACTAGACCTGCAGACCAACCCTCCTCCGAACGCCTGGGGATGCAGAGGGTCAGACTGTAGGCATGGGAAGCCTCGAGGAGGAGCAGGCTCATCCTTGTAGAGAGCAGACAGATGAGGAAGGACGGGGCTGCTGCTCCTGCCGCTTCTTGTCTGAGCAAGATGCACCAGGAAATTTCCACCCGCATCCAGACTGCGCCTGCCTTCCTTACCGTAATTAATATCACAGGGAAAAGATACGCTTAGCTGGGCGCCCATCTGCCAAGGCCTTGGCCTCGTGGGCTCTGTCCCTGGGGATTCAGGGCCCATTTCATCACTGTGAGGAGTGGGAGCTCGCATCCCTGGGGATGGATTACCCTCACTTAGCTCATCAGACAACAGGGCTGAGGAGCCCCATAGGCAGAAGTAGGGCTGTACAGGGAAGGAAAGCCTAGGGTGGCGCAGCCTTCTCAGCAGAGGGTGTGTGTGTGTGTGTGTGTGTGTGCGTGTGTGCGTGTGTGCGTGCGTGTGTGTGTGTGTGTGTGTGTGTGTGTGTGTGTGTGTGTTAGGTGCATGCATCCAAAAGGCAGTTTAGAGACAGATGTTCATACCAAGGCCCTCCTGGGGAATATCCAGTGATGCTCTCAGAGTAACCAGGTTGGGTGGTAATGGGGGCGGGGGAGGGGAAGGGTTCTGAGGTGGCTGAGTCACCCCTTGAAGGGAAAAACTGGAATAAAGAGGTGAAATCGGAAGAAGGGACATGGAATCCAGGACCACAACCCTTCGCGGCCAAAGATCGTCATCCTAGCCCAACTCCCGAGATGCTGAGCTGGAAGGAGGTCCGGAACCTTCCTTTTCTCATAGGATTTTCTGAACTGTCTGTGCCTCCCAGCGCCCCACCCCCACCCCCACCCCCACCTTCCTCTCCCTCAGAGTCAAACACGCCTTGATGGACTTTTGAATCTCAGCCCTGAGCCTCTTGATTGTGTTTCCTGGAGTTGACTGGGTCACGGGGGCCTTGAGGACCTAGGGGGTTATGGGAAGACACAGAGTGTGTCCCAGCCTGAGACACACAGAGCAGGTCAGAGAATGGGTGTCCCGGGATTGACATCTGAGTTCTGGAACCCTCCGTCACTACAGCCCCGTGGCATAGAGCCCCCCTCCACACTGTCCTGTGAATAGTAAGTAGAATTCGTACAGGAACAGGAAGTCAGCACCATGTGGGGCCACCTGTCCCGCTGTTGGCCAGCTCTGGCTGCTGATGCCAAGCCTATACTGACCTCATCTGACTGCACACACTTGTATTCTGTTCCCTCCTTGACGAGGAGCTGACAAGGTAAAGGCATAGCCAGAACTACAACCCCGGCTAAGCCTGGCCAAGAAGAGCTTGACCCTTGGCCAAGTGGTGTGAAGTTCCTTGGTGCAGAGCCAAGCCACCAAAGACACGGCAATACAATAGACCACTGGCTCCCCCGGGAGTCCCTTTATTCATCAAAGGGAGTGAGAGAAGAGTCCTGTCTGGTGCTTTCCTGGAGGAGAAGCAGGTAATGGTGATGGTGAGTGGTCTGGGGATGGCCCTGGGAAAGGATACTGGGCCACAAAGCCAGATAGGAAGAAGTGATGATTCCGAAGGCCTCAGCGGCAGGATACATCCATTCACAGCTTACTCTGTGGGGGGAAGAAACACATGGCACATCCGATCATAACCCAGTCCGCGGGGAACAGGTACAGGGTCCATCCTATCAGAGTTCACTGTGGGGAACAGACATAAAACACACCCAATCACAGAACAGGCACAACAAAATGAGTCATGGCTTAAGTAGATGTAAGTAGACAGAGGTGTTTCCAACCCTCAGCAACAGGGTCGGAAGGGTCCATGCCCAGGGCCTGTTCTGTCTGGGGTCAGCCACTTCTTGTTTCTCACTGCCCATCCCTGAAGTGGGTGCTCTGTACCTCAGGACTGGCCGGGGCAAGCTAGTGCAGGTTGATACAGTGTCTGTCAAACGACAGCCACTTAGAATGAGTCTCTCCCGTTGGCAGACCTGAATCCCATGTACCTCTCCTCCCCTAACCCATCCCTGACACCCTGGCATTCCCAGGAAGAGGCCAGCCTGACCAGCCCCGCAGTGGGGTCTCCTCAGTTTTCCTACAGCCCAGCTTCCTGACAACCATACCTCCTTCCTGCCTGCCTGGCCTGATGAGGTCTAGACCAGTACACAGACTCCCCTCAGGGTCTCCCACACCACAGCTTCCAGAAAACAAATCCAGGATCCTGAGACATTCTTGTTTTCCAGGAAGGGTACCTGAATCAGTACCGGAGCCATCTTTATCTCTTCAGCTCTGTAACAAAGGAAGCAAATTCTAATTAAGAGGAGACAGCACCATTCGGAAGCTGTTTTCCTGTTTTTCCGCACGTCACATGATCAGCACGGGGACATGAGAGGGGAAGAAGAAAGATAAGAGAATGCAGCTGTCTAGTTGGCAGTAGAGAGTCCCAGGCTTTGAGGACCACAGCCAGCCAAGCCTCAGGACACCCCTGACATGAGACATCGGGGGACCAGACTAAGACCAGTGAAGCAACAGCTTTCATTTCTGCATCTCTGATACACAGGCATGATCTCTTTAATGTGGGGTAGGAGCAAGTTGATCCATTCACAAGAAATAGGATGTTCTCGTGGCATCTTGGGTAGGGTGTGGCTACCCAGTCCCTAAACAGGTGCTTTCATGGAGGCTCCAGCAGCCACAGGGATGCTGGCACGATGTGTGTTGGGGTGGGGGCGGGGTGGAGTGCTCAAAGCTGGAAGACCACCTGCCTTTGGGATCATAAGTAGATCTGTCTGGCTTACTGTCAGGCTGCTCTGAGCCTTGGTGCCTCCTTACCAATTGGGCAGTCTTGAGCCAGTGAGCTGATGTCTCTTCCTTAGTCCCCTCATCTCTTAGCTAGGCCATTCACAGATTGCACCTAACTGGAGAGATGCCAGGGTTTGCTGGGCACCAGGTCCTGGTCGTTTGGTTCTGCAAACCTAGATCACAGCCCTCCGGTTCTGTGGACCCATGTCTTGACGCCCTGGAGTGTCTGCTGCTGCCACTGCTGCTGATCCCCCTCCCCCAACCCACCTCCTCCCCACTCCTGATTATTCTTCCTCCTCTACCCTCCTCCTCCACTGCTCCTACCCTCCTCCTCCTCCTCCTTCTCTTCCTCTTCCTCCTCCTCCTCTTTTTTCTCTCCCTCCCCAGCTGCCTGGTTTCAAGACCTGGAGGGGGCCAGCGTTTCTCTCTCTGAACATGGAATAGATCATTGGGCAAATTGATTTATGGCACAATGGTCATTTGGTGAATTGACTGTTGGCTCAATTGATTTCGAGCAAATGGCTGTAGAATTCCCGTTGAGACTGTTTAAAGATTCAGCGAGGTCGTGCACGACATAACACGTTGAGCATAGGGGCTGGCACCCAGCTGCCACTCACCAGGTACTTCAGTGTTCCTGCTGGTATTGCTTGAGTGGCTGTCCCTTAGGGCAGGCGAGGACAGGTCCATAGATAGGCATCTAGAGGCCCAGCTGCTGCAGGAGGGGCCTCCGGGCACTGAATTAGCACCTGACCCAGTAGGGACCTCTGTTTGGGAACAAGGCAGAGGGGCATCACCACGAGAGCCAATCATGGGCCTCCAAGTCTGGAGACCCAGGGCTGGGCCTTATCCTTCACCTTGGCTCCAGCGCTCTCCTCGCTGCAGTAGCCTGGGAGGAGCATAGGCCCAGTCTGATTTCATTGTCCGCGTTGTCTCAGGGACTAGGGCACTATTGGGGCTACGGAAAGTGTCTCCTGCACCTGTGAGAGGAAGGCTGGGGGAGCAGGAGAGGATGGAGAGAAGGAGGAAGAGAAGGAGAGAGGGAGGGAGAGAGAAGGAACTGTTTCCTCCACAGCGAGGCAGTGCCACGCTGGCTACACTGTGGTGCTGGTGTGCGTGACTGCAGCACCCTTGAGGCCACAACAGGCTCCACTGAATGAGACGACAGTGATGGCACAGTGTGTGTGTGTGTGTGTGTGTGTGTGTGTGTGTGTGTGTGTGTGTGTGTGTATCACTCTCCCTTGCTGGGGTCTAGAAGAATGGAACCTCCCAGCCATAGCCCTGTCCCCCTTCTGCCAAGTGGGACAGCAGGTGACTCACAGGACATAACAATTTCTCAAGGTCCTCAGTTGGTTATTGTGCCTGCCGGACTCTGGTAGAGCGAGCGGGCTGCAAAAAATGACAGCAAGCCAGCACCCCCCCGCGTCCTGTGCCCTGGCTTTTATCCACCTTATTGCATGTGGCTGGAGCCCTGGAGGCCACTCAGCTGGAGAAATGTCAAAACTGTATTAAATTATTGGACATGAGCGAGCGGTAAGAGAACACTTGTCACCCGCCGGCTGCCGGGTCCCCCAAGGCTCCTGCACAACAGTGGAGATCAGCCTCCTGACCTGCCAGTGGTCCGAGCAATCACCCACTTTCACTCCTGCTCCGTTATCACACCCGTACCAGTGGTGCTGGAGGAGGCTGGGAAGCTCCATCCACAGTCTGTCCCAGGCAATGGCTGCACACCAACCCCATTAGCCCCAGTCAAGGCATTGAAGGAGTGCAGCGCCCACAGAATGGCTCGTGTAAGGCAGCTGGTATCTGGAGTCTTTCCCCCAGTCTTTTAATTTTAGTATATTTAGCGGCACTATTGGGGTGTAGCTGAGATCCTACAAGCCACTCTGTTTAAAACATGCGGCTTGCTGAGTTTTTGACCCAACACGCATAGCCATGGAACCATCCCCACACCAAGACAGGGAACACATCCATTGTCCCAACTCTTCCTTGCTCCCTGGAGCAATCCCAGCACCCAACTCCACCCACCGCCCCTCTGCCCATCTGTCTGCTGCCACGAGAGATCAGATTTAATTTTCTGGAACTTTATATAAAGGGAATCCCACAGTGTGTGCTCTTGTCTGGCTTCTTTCACATCCCATAATCATCTTAAATTTAGCTATGTTGTGGGTAGCAGCAGTGTGGGGTTTTACTGTTTTACATTTATTTATTTTGTGTTTGGCACATGCGTACGTCTATGCATGTTTGTACCACAGTGCACATGAGAAAGACAGACAGAGGACCTGCTTATGGGAGTTGGTTCTCTCTTTATACCATGAGTCCTGAGGACCAGTCAGCCTTGGGGGCATGCACCTCTACATACGGGACCACATTGGAAGCCCAGAGCATGTGTGATGTTTGTATGTGTGTGTGTGTGTGTGGGGGGAGGCACCTGTTTGTCAAGTTCTGGGTGTGAAAGACAGAGGATAACTTTGGGGAGTTGATTTTGCCTTTCTGCCATGTGGTTCCCAGGGTTGAACTCAAGCTGTCAGGCTTGGTGGCAAATGCCTTAGCGGTTGAGCCATTTCAAGGCCAAGGCTGTCGGGTTTTTTTTTTAAGCATGAATTTATGCTCTACTGAACAGAAACCCAGCAAATTGTCTCTTCATTCACACCTCTGGGGACACTCAAGTCCTTTTCAGCCTGGATGTTGCAAATGAAGCCGTTGTGAGCTTTTGCGTGCGACTCTTTGCACACACATACACTTTCTTTTAAATGAAGTTTTACACAGATCAATGGATGGATTCAGTCATAGGTGGGAGCATAGTGTTTGAAGCTGCTGGACTGTCTTCCTAAGCAGCCCATGATGGGGCGCCTGTGTGCAAGTCTCTGTCTTCCTCTACCGTCCCCAAACACCATCATTGACACTTTCCCTGATGTCTGGGGACATTGGCCATCTTTGTCGGCTTACTTTCTTTTTTGTTGTTGTTGTTGTTTTGTTTTTGTTTGTTTGTTTGTTTTGAGACAGGGTTTCTCTGTGTAGCCTTGGCTGTCCTGGACTCACTTTGTAGACCAGGCTGGCCTCGGAACTCACATCGATCTACCTGCCTCTGCCTCCCGAGTTCTGGGATTAAAGGCGTGCGCCACCACCGCCCGTCTGTCGGCTTACTTTCTAATCTTATATGCCTTTTTCTTTTTATCAAGTCTTTGGTTAAATTTTTAAATTAAATTGGTATTTTTTTCTTGCTCCTATCTATTGTGCGTGCCCCTTATTAAACGTATGATTTGCAAATATTTTCTCCCATTCTGGCTTCTCCTTTCACTGTTCTTTGAAGTCGGGGTTTTTCATTTTGATGAAGTCTAGCTTTTCATCTTTCTCCTTCTCCATATGCTTTCCGTTTGTGACTATGGAATCTTTGCTCAAAGTCAAAAATAGATTGCATCATGCTTTTGTTTTTCCTACAAAATTTTGACTAGTTTCTACAAGCTCTACAACCTGTGGGCTCCAGATTTAATCCTTTACGAATTTTGAGTTAAATTCTGTACATGGTGGATGGGACAAAGAGACAGCTGGATTTGACATGGGACATCCGGTTGCTTTGGCAAAGATGTGGCCTTTCTGGGTCTTTCTGAATCACCTTCATACCTTTGTCAAAATCAACATTCTGTGTGTGTGTGTGTGTGTGTGTGTGTGTGTGCACATGTGTGTGTGTGTGTGTTTGTATGTGTATGTCTGTGTATATGAGTATGTCTGTCTGTGGGTCTGTGTGTGAGTATGTCTGTGTGTCTATGTATGTGAGTGTGTATGTTTATGTCTGTGTGTGAATGCGTGTGTGTTTGTATGTGTGTGTCTGTGTGTGAGTATATCTGTGTGTCTGTGTATGTGAGTGTGTATGTTTTTGTCTGTGTGTAAATGTGCGTGTAGGTGTGTGTGTGTGTGTGTGTGTGTGTGTGTGTGTGTGTGTGTGTCTACTATGCTCTCCAATTCTGCTGGTCACTTGTGTGCTCTTCCCAGCCCGACACCATCTCTCTTACAGACCCTCTATAGAGAAGCCTTGAATGAGACGGTGTTCACCGTGTAGACTTTTCCTCTCTTTTGGCCATTTGAGGTTCTCTGTGTGTTCTGGAAACAATCTATTAGTGCAGAAGACTGTTGGCATTTTGCTCATGATTGCATTTCATCTGGCAATTAGAGGAAGGCTGAACGGCTCACAGTTTGAAAGTAAGATGTTTCTCTGTGTAAGTCCGTTTCCTTAAGTCCTTGAAATCCCACTCCATAGTGTTTAGAGTTCAGACTTATCGCATCCTTTGTCAAGTTTATCCCGATGCATTTAAATGTTTATGCTAGTATCCATGGGATTTAAACCTTCATTTCTGTGTTTATTGATATTCAGTATTCATCTTACAATCTACATAGGCAACCTTGACATTTATGTACATTATTTTTCCCTTTCTGATATGGTCTCTTGTCTTTCTTTCTTTTTTTGTCCCCACCTCCTCTGGGGAGCATATGAGCAGCCACTGTGAGAGCAGACATCTGTCTTAACTTCATACCAAAACTATGGATAGCTGTGGCTGTTTTATACATGCGTGCCTTGCGGCTGAGTGGGGAGGCTTTTAGTTTGTAGATAATGAATTCATATTAGATTTTATTTAAATAATTGGCACCTATTTTGATGATTGCGCTGTTTTCCTTTTCCAGCTCCTTAATGTGGCAAATTACACTAATTGATTTTCAAATGTTAAAACTCATCTTGCATTACAGGGAAAAACCCTTCTCCCTCGTGATGTGCTCGTTGGAAGTAAGTTGTTAAATTTCCTGCCTCTGTGACCATGAGGGTTGTTTCTGGTGTTCTTCCTTCTTGTCATGTCTGTGTCTGGTCTAGTGTGCAGGGTGAGGGGTGGGGCTCATTGGAAAAATCTTATTTATTTTTTTAATGTAAGCCCAGCCTGGCCTCCATAGTAAGCTCCAGGAAAATAAAGGCTTCATGGGGGGACCTTGTTTCGACAAACACTGCAATGTCTATCGTGTTTGACATTCTCCCTGTAGGTTGCATATTTAGGGGGTGGCTCTCCGTTTCAGCAGAGTCGCCCGCTTGCTGGCATAAAGTCCATGGCCGTATCCCCTCCTGTGTGTTCAGACGCTGAATGCTCTGGCTTCTCCATCTGATACTAGTCATTTTTAACCTTTCTCTTTCTATTTTATTCCTAAACCATCTGCCTGGAGTTTTATCAACTTTGTTAACTTTCTTAAAGAACTAACTTTGGCTCTATTGATTTCCTTATTGGGTTTTTTTTTCCGGTTTCTATTTTATAGATTTCAGCTTTTTCCTTGATTTCCCATTCTCCCACCAACTTTTCATTGAATTGGTCAGTTTTTCTTCTAATGTCTTTTTAAAAGATTTTATTATTTTATTAATTTATTTATTTCCTTGTGTGTCTGTGTAAGTGTGTATGTGGCGTGTGTACATGTGTGTTATGGTGCAAGTAGTGTGTGTGTATGTGGCGCATGTGTGTGTATGTGGTGTGTATGTGTGTGAGTGTGTATGTGGTGTGGTGTGTATGTGGTGTGTGTGCATAAGTTTGTATGTGTGTGTTATGTATATGTGGTGTGGTGTGTGTGTGGTATTGTATATTTGTGTGTGTGTGTGTATGTGTGTGTGTGTGTGTGTGTGTGTGTGTGTGTGTGTGTTTGTGCTCACTGGTGTTCAGATGCTTGCATAGAGGACAGAAGAGGGCATCTAATGTCCTCCTCTATCTCTCTCTACCTAACTCCTTTGAGATGGGAATCTCCTCCTGAACCCAAGGCTTGAAACCAGCAAGCCCCAGAGTTCCTCCAGTCTCCACCCACCTCCCCCAAAGCCGAGGTTATAGCCAGGCATAGAACACCTCGCTTGTTAAGTAGGTGCTGGGATCTGAACCCCAGTCTTCATGATTGCACAGCCAGTGCTCTTGATGGCTGAGCCGTCTCTCCAGGCCTCTCCCCTTATTTCTTACTATGAGCATGTCAACATCTGGATTAGAAACATTCCCCAAAAGCCCACAGGGTGAAGGACAGTGGGGGTAAGCTGGGTCACTGGAGGGGGTTGCCTTTGAAGGGCAACTGGACTCTTGCCCCCTGTCTGTCTTTCTTTTAGCTTCTTAGTTCTTGTGAGGTGAACAAAGCCCCTCTGTCACACAATCTTTCCATGATCGTTGCCATCATAGGCCCAAAACAATGGCTTCAGAGACCCTACATAAAAAAAATAAAAAAACTCTGAAACTGTGAACCGAAGCAACCCTTTTTGTTTTTAAGTTGTTTGTCTCGGGTATTTTGTCACAGTAATAGAAAGCCAACAGAGAAATTGAAGTTGCTAACTTGCCCTCTTCCTTGTTTTAAAAACTTTGCTATTTATCTTTGGGAGTTTTACCCTCTACAGCATCTTACAGATTTTCATATTGTTTTCTGGGTTGTTTATTTCAGAATAAAGTATTGATTTATTCTTTGGCCCACAGGTTATTTACAACTATCTTATTTAACTTCTAAATAACTCCAAACTTCCCGAGATATGCTCCGTTATTGGGTTTTACTATCACTGAGGTCAGAGGATGGAATTTGTATGTCTTGAATCATTTACAGCTATTGAGCCTGGAATCTGGCCAATACCAGAAACCATTCTATCGTCACTTGAAAAGCATATATATTCAGCTGTTTTGAGTACAACGCCAGGTCAGGTTGAGTTCATAAATGTCCAAGCCTTCTCAATGCGTAGCGATTTCTCTAGCTGTTTCGTCAATAACAAAAGGGGGGCATTGGAGTCCCTTGCTATAATTCTTCATTGGTCTGTCTTTAGCCTGGGACTTGTGGGTCATGGACCACATGAATACTTGTTTAACTTTTCTATAGACCTGGCAACCCCTTGCTCACAGTGGCCGTGCTATTTTGCCTCACTAATAGCTGTGGGCAGAATTTCTAGCTGATCTGGCTTCTTTGCAAACCTTGGCATTTGCAGCCATGCTAACAACTGTGCGCTGGCACCTCACTGGGTATTTTAAAGGCAAACTTACTTATGGCCTTGAACTTGATTTGTAGCCAAGGAAAAGATGACCTGGACTTCTGATGCTCCTGCTTCTACCTTCCACTTCCCAAGATCTGGGATGACAGGCATGCACCAGCTCGCCTAGTCCACAGGCGGTGCTGGGGTTGAAACCCAGAACTTCACTCAAGCTAATCAAGGGCTCTGCCCATTGAACCATATCCCCAGTCTTCCATGTGGCTTTGTGAGTGTGCTATCATGTGTGTATATGAGTATATTCTCCTGTGAGTGTGCATCCTAAGACCTGAGGTTGCTGCCTGGTATCTTCTTCACTTTCCACTTTCTATGTTGAGGCAGTGCCTTTCGCTGACCCTGCAGCTCCTTTGGGGCTGTTCTAGGTAGCCAGCTTGTCCAGAGGTCACCTGTCTCTGGCTCCCGAAATCACAGGAATGCCATCATGCCCACTCAGCCTCTGTGTGGGTCCTGGGGATTTGAACTCTGGTCCTCACACACATGCAGCAAGTGCGTTATCTGCTGAGCTCACCCTAACGCTGGTTTTGGTTGCATGCCTTTAGTGGTCAGGCATGTTGAACATCCCTCCAGAAGAAGCTGCAGTCTGTGCAAGTGCTTCTGTAAAACAGCTCTCTGACCCTCACCCATCAAATCCGAAGCCATTTGAGTTGGATAAAGTCCGGCGTATCTGGTTTCCCTTTGATAGATTTGAATTCTGGGTTCCAGCCTACTTTTTGCCTCTCTCTCTAGGTTATGAAGACATTTTCCTTTTGGTATTTTCTGAAAGTCAGTGATTTACATGAAAACCTTAAAAGCCAATGTAAGAAGACAAAGATGGCCACCCAGCTAATGGTCATGTGACATCATGAATGATGTCATGTCTCCCCCAGACTACGAGTTTCAAGATCTACAGATAGCAATAGATTTGTGAGGAAAACAAACATAAATCTAGGGGGCTTGAGCTACTAGTCAGTGATAAGCATGTACAATGCTCTTGCCAAGGTTCTGAGTTCAGTTCTCAGCACCCACTTGGCTGCTCAAAATCACTTACCTGTGACTCCAGTTCTAAGGAATTTGATGTCCCCTTCCGTCATTCCTGGGTATTGCAGGCATGTGGTACACATGCATATATGCAGGCATGCACACATACACAAAAACAAAACAGGAACACAGTAAACGCACTTCTCAGGTTTAAGCCTCTCCCAAGCCTACCTTTTGGAGACAGGGTCTCACTGTTTATCTCTAGTTGGCCTGGGACTCACTCTGTAGATCAGGCTAGCTTTGAATTCACAGAGATCTGCCTGCCTCTGCCTTCCAAGTGGTGGGATTAAAAGCGTGTGCAACCATGCCTGATTCATTTGCTCAATTCTTTAAAAATAGAATTTATCATTTAGGGCAGTTTTCCCCATTTATAACAAAACTTAGTAGAAGGTGTAGATTTCTCTGAACTTCCTGTCCCTACAGGAAACCAGCCTTCCAGATTACCAACCCCCACCTTAGTGACTTGGCCATACAGCCGTCCTGCACAGTGCCAGTTCTGCTTCCCAGAGCCCAGAGTCGGCATTCTGGCTCGCTCTGGGAGTCCCATGGTTGATGGGTCTGGACAAATGTGTAAGGACTTGTGTCTACCACAGCCACGCACGTCACTTCTTGAAAATGAATGCTGTTGCCTCAGGGAGAGCCAAACACCTGCTTCTCACCCTCCCATGCTGAAATGGGAGGAAATTCCTGGGCCTCTCATGAGAGGGACTTTGGTGGGTTGGGACAGAGGGCTCTTCTGAGGGCTTGACTTTTGAGTGGGACCGAATGTTCTAGAAGAGCAGTTGAAGGCACCAATCTCATTGTTCCCTGCTTCTCTGACCCTTTTAGATGGCCCTGACTCAACACCTGCCCTTCCACATGAGAGAGGCCTTGGAGAGCTCTTAAGGTTGGAAAGCTCACTCCTTTGGTGATGTCTTTGAGTTCCCCTTTCTCTGTTCTGAGTCCAGCATGACTCTCTCCTGCTCTTCAGCCTTCATAGTCTTCCGAGGCTGTGGGGCTGGTAAGATGGCTCAGCAGGTAAAGGCTCTTATGGAGTAAGCCTGGCCACCTGAGCTTGAACCCCACGTAAAGGTGCAAGTAGACAACTGACTCCCCAAGGTTGTCTTCCGCCGACACCGACACCCACGTCTCACCTCCCGCATCACAAGAACTCGGTGCACGAGTGATCTCACACACTCACTTGAATAGAACGAACCTCTTGGCCAAGCATCATTCTCTCAGGAATCTTGTGTCTCCCCTGGAGGATGGAGCTCAAAGGGATATGGTAACTGCTCCAAGTCACACAGTCTATTGGGGCAAATTCAGGACCACGCGCATGCCTCTGAGTCTCTTTGATATCCCAGCTAAGGAGTGGTACCCTAGGCTGCTTAGCCTTAGGCTCCTGGCATCAGTTCTGGGTGGGCCTCGATGCCAAGCGGCCTCTTTTGTCCCTAGTCTGGCTTCTGCGCTTCTCTCTCTTCGTGATTCCAATTTCAGGAGCATTTTTTTTTTGGTCTGTGTTTTTAATTCTCTTGTTTTTCATTATGCTTTCTCTCTGGGTAATCTGAGGCTTGCAGGCAGCTAAGTACGACGTGTACATTAAAATGAAATGCAATAAAAAATAATTGAACATATTTCTTTCATGTCTGAGTGGTGAATTAATCTCCCTGGCACATCCTGGCTTCCTCTTTGTTCCTTCTGCTTTTTGTCTGAAATTTTGCTCCCTTCCCCCAAATCTCTGGGATCTGAACAGACACACTCCCCCCCACACCCCCGTCCCTGCCCCAGCCTCTGAACATTGGAGACACATTCACATCCCTGACTCTTCAGCCTGTGGTAGATAACCTACATCCCCGAGGTTTAGAAGAGACTGTCAGTGTCCATATCTGTGTGCATCCAGAGGGACTCGGGAGGCGTCTGTCAGCGACAAGAGAGGTATAGTGGAACAGCAGAGAAACCTTCTATTCTGCATTGAGTTCTTTAGGAAGAATCTCTCTTCTGTGATCAGATTTACCTTCAACACCCCCAAGGGCAGGTCCAGGCTACAGGTGCACCACTAAGTCATCTTTGGAGAAGGGCATGGGGCAACTGGTAAGGATTGTCCCAAGATCAGGAGGAGCACACAGGTGTCACCTGCTGCTGCAGCTTGAGCTCAGAGTCAATGTGAGAAGGGGAGAGGGGCAGCCATGCCACTGCCTATGTGGTGTTGGCTGGTGAGTGTCCTGAAAGTGTGGGGTCTGGGCTGATGGCCAAGCCCAGAGAGCCTCATTGGTGACTCTGTCTCCTCCCACCTCCCACTGCAATCATGTGACTCATAAGTACTAATTGCACCTGTGGCACAGCTGTCCCCTACGACATCTGCCATACTGGGAGGTTGTGAAGGTGTCATGAGGTCATGTGCAGATACCTGGCATGCAGTCCTAGGGCAGTGTTTTGGCTCATCGTCAAAATGGGCTCAAGGCTCTCACTTTGTCCAGCCGAGGGTGACATGAGCAGGATCAGGAGTTCATGCCCATCAGTCCTTCCGGAAAGTCAGAGCCCTGGCTGCACATAGTTTCCTGATTTCCCCCTCCCCGCAGGGAGGCACTGCTTTCATTCTTGCTTTACAGTTGGGAAACTGAGGCTCAAGGAGATGACCCCAGGCCCACAGAGGACAAGCGCTGGCCAGATTGTATTGCTGTGCTCTGTTGCTCTCCAGGGCCCTGTGTGGATGATGAAGGTGCTCAGGGAACCTGTCCCCATTCTAAGGATTATCATCTGCATCCTAGCTGGTGACTGGGATGGCCTCTCAACCTTATCCTCTGCCTCCAGGATTTCAGGAACCTTCCTGTGACATGAGGAGTCGGTGTTGGGGGGGGGGACTCTTCTCCCTCCTCAGGACCATGAATGCATACACTCTGTGTCATCAGTAGTAGGGGATACACAGTAGCCAGGTTGGTGTCCATGTCCTACTGGTGTCTGTTTGAGAAGTAACACAAACATATGCAGAACAAAAGCGCATGCTAATGATGGGTGATTATTCTGTATATACATAAATGGGTCATAATGTGTAAAACCCACTTGCCACGATCCACACCTACAGACTCACTACAGCTCTGTAGCCGCATGGAGACTCCTTACACTCACTGGACACTGGTGGGGGCCTCAGCTGCTGCTATTGCTACTCCCACTCAGACATGTGCTAATTTCTGCTCTGCCCAACTTCCTAGAAAGGCTGTTGAGTCATCTGGGAAGGTTGGGGGAGACCATACACAGCCATATTCCCGCTTTGTGAAGAAGGAAGCTACAACCCACTGGCCCATTTGTCTCTCTACTGAGTGTCATTGTATAAGCTGTACACTGCCAGGCAATAGTATATCATTAAGGGGAAAACTCAAGGCAAAAAACTGAAGCAGAGGCCATGGGGGAATGCTCTTACTGGCTTGTTCCCTATGGTTTTCTCAGCCTGTTTTCCTATAGCACCCAGAACTACCAGCCCAGGGTTGGCACCTATTACAGTGCCAGCCTGGGTCTGTCTCACATTCATCAAGAAAATGCACCACAGGCTTTCCCACAGGCCAATTTGGTGAGGGCACTTTCTCAGTCTAAGTCCCCTCTTCTTAAATGGCATGGGTTTATATCAAGTTGACGTAAAACTAGTCGTCACAAGCCCATAAATGCCAAGCGGTGAAGGATACCAGCAACCTTTCAGAGGACAGGGGAAGAGAGTTGTAGAAAGGGGCACAGGGTAGGCTGGCAAAGGCCCTGCTGGCCAAGTGACTGCTGTGGTTTGGACGTTGCCCCAACATTCAGTTAGAAACTCAATCCCACACCTGAGGTGTTGGGAGGTGGAGTCAAGTGGGTGGGGCTTAGGTCACAAGTTGATTCAGGCTGCTTCTAAAGGGGCTGGAGGCTGCTCAGCTGCTTAAGTGCTCTCACCACGTGATGCCTTCTGCCCAGCCATGATGAAGCAAGAAGCCCTTCTCAAACACAGCCCTCAACCTTGGACTGGAGGCCTTCAGAACCCCAAGACCCACATCCTGCTATTGTTTGTAATTTGCCTGCTCTGGGCTTCTGTGACAACTGCATAGAATAAAAAGGCAGTGAGTAGAGTAGACTAAGGGAGGAGAAGACAGAAGCAGGCTGGCACTTGGGCACATCGCCACTTCCTTGCAGACTTTCTGGTATGAAGACAGAAGCATGGAGACAGAACAGTGATGGGCAATGTGACACAGAGCAGTGATGGACAGTGTGGACACAGAGCAGTGATGGGCAGTGTGACACAGAGCAGTGATGGACAGTGTGGTCACAGAGCAGTGATGGGCAGTGTGGACACAGAGCAGTGATGGACAGTGTGGACACAGAGCAGTGATGGACAGTGTGGACACAGAACAGTGATGGGCAGTGTGACACAGAGCAGTGATGGGCAGTGTGACACAGAGCAGTGATGGACAGCGTAGACACAGAGCAGTGATGGACAGTGTGGAGACCGAACAGTGATTTCTTCCAAGATTTTGACACTGAGCTTGAGCCATCTCAACACCAATCCCACGTCCCCTGAGGCAACACACTGGAGAAATTGAGTCAAGCCATCCCAGTGTGTATATTCAGGGCAACAGCCACCTCTGTCATGGAAGCTCATCATGGCTGGCTCCCCCATTCATTTGCATATCCATTTAGCGGTATTTGCTATGTGTTGACTGAGCCAGGCCAGGGTCTATGCTGGAGGCACAACTGGGATAAAACTAATGAGCTTTGCTAGTAAAGGACTGCCATCAGACTGTCTTATAGCCCTCTGGGAATATCACGGCCGTGCATATCTTCATCTGCCCTGGATCTGTGCCTCACAGTGAGGTCCTACACAGGTGCCTTGCACGCATGCACACACGCACACACACAGCAGCATATATACGTGTGTGTGTGTGTGTGTGCATACTCACATACATATATAATATATGAAGCTAATATATGCTATATATTTGTCCCCTGGAAGGATGCCTCCAGTGTCCCTTTTGCAGTGAGGCGCCCAAGCAGACCTATAGCTCGCAGTAGCAGTTTTAAGTCCAGACCCTCTCCCTGTCCTGTCCTACACCCCTGTGCCGCTGTACCAAGTTGCAAACCAGCTGCCCCAGTTCTGTGGTGTTCAAGCCCTGAAGATGCAGAAGTGTCTGTCCCACAAGCCTAGCCTCCTGCTTGGTGGCCTTTCCCCTGGTCACTTGGAGTATGACCTTCAGCACACCCCTAGCAGCTCTGGTGGGGTCAGTGCTTCCTTACCCAGCTCCGCCCAGCTTGACCCAGTTCTTCAGTGAGTGTAGCCTTCAGTGAGGACAGGCTTGTTCCCAGCACTCACCTCCAGCCCCCGGCCTGCTTCTCTTTGCATCCACACTCACCCATCCTTAGCTGCGTCATCTCCAGGACCCGGTTGAAACTGGACTTTATGGCAGTCACACAACATTATCAGGCCATGACCCTGGGAATTAAGTGGGTCGTGTGGGGGCCATAAATCTGACTAATTCAGAGCTGACAATGAACTGAGGAGACCAAGGCTGCCTTCCTCTCGCCCTACTCCACGCTAGGCTAGACAGGTCTCAACCCAGGACGCAGAATTCATCACCGTCACAAGATGGCTGTTCCTGGGCTCCTGTGGGCAGGGGCACTGTTCCTCTCAAGCCACTGGGCTGTTTGAGTTCATCCCCACCCCACCGCCCCACAGTGAGCCCCAAGCACAACACCTGAATGGCCATCCAATGACCCTGTCTTGTAAGGTGAGGCTACACTTTGATCCTAGACCCTAATACAAAAGGCTTCATTGCTGTAAATGGCTTCTTGGTCCCAGGGCTGGAGGAAGTGACACTCATTGGTTAGAGTAAAGCTTTGGATGTTTGGGGGGTTCCCAGACCCTATTACTCCTCACTAATACTTCTGGAGGTTACTCAACCTTGGGAGCCTCAGCAGCTTTCCCATTTGTAAAATAGAAATTGTAACGATGGCTGTCGTGGGTTGTGCCAAGGGTTTGACAATGGCGGGAGGCAGATTCCTGGGCTCGGCTGACACTGCCGTGGCTGTTTGCAAATGCCAGGCCCCTGTGTTCCAGGTCCTTCCATATGACACTGCGATACCACATTCTCTGCAGGACGTTGCTGAGATGTCTGGCACAGTGAGCCGTGGGCTCATGGGGACGAGCAAACTGGCTCTGAGTAAATTGCACATGCTGTCTGTACGCATCTGCTTCCAGCACAAGTCTGACACTGGGCTGAGCAACAGGAGCAAGGAGCACACACCACCCAGGTGCAAAGCCACCATTCCTGCGCCGTGTGACCTTAAATGAGTATCTAAGCCTCTCTGAACTCCCGCATCTTTATCTATAACACAGGGGATGCGGGGAGGGTGGACAGCCACAGCACCTGCTTTCTGTTGAAGGTGTGTGTGGGTGGGGGATGCTTAATGAGCCTTGCACCCAAGAAAGCCCACCAAGGGCCACCGTTTACTATTTCCACCTGAGGGGGCGTTGCGTGGAGCGAGGCCTCTGAAGCCTCCCTCTCTGCCACCACCTCACTTAGAGACCAAGAAACTGAGGCCAAAGACACTAACTAAATTACACATTTGGGAGCAGACACAGCATGACTGTGCTAAATTACGCAGGGCAGACAATTAGAGAAGAAGCAATCTATAACAAAGAGCTAATGGGGCGGGACAGAGGCCGAGTGTCCCAGGAGCCAATGAAGAGGCAGGATGGCAGTGGAGAGTGCAGTCCACTGGGAGCAGGGCTGGACCAGAGGCGAGGCACTCCTTGCTCTTAGTAACTCTGGGACTTCATTTTATGTGAGTGATGCGCACTTCTTGTAAAACACCCAGACAGTGCAGGCTGTGTGCAAATCATGGGCATCGCTCTCCCCTGTTAGAACACTCAGGAGACTGGCTGTGCAGTCTGGGGATGGTGAGATACTGGGTTCCTATGAGAGGAAGGGACAGGTCTGTTTGAATGGCTCCAAATTAGCCCCAGGGTGGGGCAAACTGGCTTGGACAATAGGCGGGGAGTTGAAGGATAGGACACAAATGCAGAACCTGGCAGAGTCGACAAGGAGGCTGGTGGGTTTGCAAGATTTATAGCATAGATATCAGGATAAGATGGGTGGAGGCTGGGCCCTCCCTGACTCTAGAAACAGGGTCACTTGCTGATCTTGTTGCATGTCTGTGAGGTCAGCAAGGGAAGGATTGGTTCCTCACAGACACAGGGCATCTCTCTGACAGAGGCACTGCAGCTTAGTGTGTACGTGCGTGCGTGCGTGCGTGCGTGCGTGCGTGCGTGCGTGCGTGCGTGCTGCATGCACGTGTGTGCACGGTCTGCTATGGAGAAGGAATGCAGAAGCATGGTGCCCAGTCTGGCTTCTACCTGAAGGGGACACCACACTTACTGGCCAACACAGAGCTCCTGGCCACCCCCAAGGTGAGGGCTGAGGGGACTTTTGTCCCGTGTGCCTGAAGGAGAATCGGAGTCTAGCGTCGCCAGCTACATCTCGTGTTTCTGCAGATCCAGACTGTCACTGTCTTACCCCAAGCTCCACTCCGGTCTGCTCCTGTCTCCCGATCTGTTCTGGGAATTGCATAACGGCCCACACTTTAACTAAATTCCTAGGTTTAAAGCGTGGAGGGCTCCAGTTGTTTGTCTTTCATACTCAACATTGCTGCAGCTTTCCTCCTGGAATCTTCTACAATGAGAGGGCAAAACTGCACGAGGCTCTTTAAACGTCAATATCGGCTATTTGGGGAGTGCGCGGTTCTCTTTATGACTTCAACATAAACTCAGATCTGTTCTCTTCTCCGGCTCTCCAGGCTCCTGCCTTGTTCCCAGCATCCTCATGCTAGTGCAGAGGCCTCCTGGATGGATGGCTGCCCTCCCCTCCCCCCATCCCAGCCCTGGTTATGTCTTCTCCCCCTACCCCCTCAGTCCTCAGCAGTCAGATTAACCCTAATGAGACCTAGGCTGCAGGTGTTGCTGTTCCTAGGTCTCAGCTCCAGTCTCACTCAGGCACCATCTGCTGACTCCAGCCTTGTCCTGTGCTCTCCACCCCTCTCATTTGTCATCCCACCTCATAGCCCTCCCTCCCCCTCCTCCTTTTCCCTCCTCCCCCTCCTGTCGGACACTGATCTGCTGGTGATTCTGTCCAGGCTTTGCCCAGTTTTTTCCTTTAGTGCAATCTCTTCCTCTGTCCTCTTTGGTCCTGCTCTGGTGTCACCTGCCCTGAAGGCCTCTCCTTGACCCTGGGACCCTCCCGACCTCTGTCCCTGCAGCTCCTTGGGATCCTCTGGGATGTTGATGAAGCATAAAAGACATTGGCTATGTCCTGTGTGTACCCAACTCCTAAGGTGACTTGCAGGCGTGCGTGCGTGCGTGCGTGCGTGTGTGCGTGCATGTGTATGTGTTTCCCATGTAACCTTGAAAGCATTCTGTGAGATTTCCTTCCCTCTTCTCTGGATCATGGCAAGATGATCACCTCCAGCCTCATAGATAGGCTCTGTGGCTCTGTCAGGGTCCAGGGTCAGGGCCCCAGACTCACCTAACCTGGATTTCTTGCATGTATGACACTATTACAGAAGTTTCTAGAAAGGGAATGAGAGTATGCCAAGAAGTATCTGAGGACATCCCCACACTATGGTGGGACTGAGAGTCTGGCTGATATGGGAGGCCACATCGGGTCTCCGAGGGTCTCACCCTCTCTCTTTGCAGCTAGTGTGCTCAGTCTGTGCAGACAGCAAACTCTGGTGGCAGCTTCTCTCCCTGGCCACCTCCCCTGCCTCCTCTCACCATCAGGCTCACAGACATTGCCCTCTACAAAAACCCAGCCACTTATCTAGCAGGCCCACTGGAGACTACTGTGCTGGGACCTGCCGCTAGGAGGCCTCTGTGCTAGGCAACATCGCCCCCTGCTGGTGAAGGTTCCAGAAAGCAAAGCACCCTGTAGGCTGGGGCTACACTTGTCACCTGTTCCCATTGCTGCCTTCAACACTCCCAGCCTGAAGGACCACCCAGATTACCATTTCTTCCCAGGCTCCTTCAGTCACCACCACCTCCAGCTGCTCCTCCATCCATCCTATTGCCCTGATCAGAGGTCCATGGCTTCTCTTGGCTCCCCTCCCCCTCCCCCACATCCCACTAGGCACCAATTGTCAACATGCAAACCTCCATACCTCCGAAATGTTATTCAGACCAAGTTTCCCCACCCCAAGCACTGAGGCAGCACCTGCCATGCTCGCTCCTTCCTAATCTGCTGCCTCAACACCATCTCCTGCTTCAATGCTTTCAGGGTCCTTCAGAGGGACCTTACAGGCACGACTGACATTTTGTTGGCTTCCTGTGGTACTTGGATTAAATCCAGATGTCCTCCTTGCCTGGTCTTGAGGCTTGTACAGTCTAGCCCTGTGGCTCTCTGAGGCCCAGGTTACTGCTGTGTCTGTCCCGATAAGCTGGTCACAGTGAACTCTTCAGACAGTCAAACATCTGAGGCTTTGCACGCACTGTTACCTCTGCCTGGAGTGTTGCCCAGGTATCTTCCTGGGCTGCTTTGAGTCCAGTAAGGGGCATCAGGTCCGCTTGACTTTCTAGACTTAGTATGGACAAACACACACAACTCAGACTACCTGTGGTGCCTATCAGCATACCACAGTGTGTGCTGACCTCTAGGCTCTCTTAGCAAGTACCTGTTACAGAGTCCTGGGATGGCTTCCTGACTCCTCCCATCTCTTCTTACCTTACCCCACACCCTAACCATCTCCAGCTCATGGGCTTCCCCAGCTCCTCCTTCCTGTAAAGCCCTCCCCTTTCATCCATGCACCGTCTTGGTCCACTTGACCCCTCACTCTCCGTTTTCTCTAGGTCTTTTGCTCCCCCCCCCCACCACCACCCCAGCCCTCTTCTCTTTCTCTCTTGCCACCACCTCCCACCCCTGGCCCTGTTCAGTCTTCTGGTCATGTTTAGTTCACAACTTTCTCTTCCTGCTCTGGACTCTTGGATGCCTCCAGCTATATTCCCCACCATGTGCACAATAAAAGCCTTCCCCTTCACCATGCCTTCTAACGGTCACGTCCTCATCTCATTCAGTGGGGACTTCTATGTGTCTGGGGTCTGTTGAGACTAGAAGAGGAAAGGAAGAGGCTCCTGTGGGAGGAAGAGTGGGAAACAGGGACAAGAAGGGGGGGGCAGAGTGGGTAGTTCATCAGGATGGATCTGGAGGATGCACTCATCTGCAGGAACAGCCAAGGATGGTTAACAGTGGTCCCCAGCAATCAGTCCTTCACTGTGTATGAAAGTCACCCTGACTGGTCTACCTCCTCCCCTCTTCTCCTGGGGCCAGTTTGGCCCTGCCGTCTGTCTACAGGCAGAGCAGAAAATTCTTCTGAGCACGGTTGGTTTTCCCACAAATGCTCTGAATTTTCTCTGTTGCTGGCCTCATTTTTCTGGGCCGGATTCTTGTGGAGCTAGGGCCATGGAGCCAGACAGGGAAGTAATAAGCCCTGGCCATTCCCCACCCCCCACCCCCCACCCCCCCCCACACACACAGGAATCAGCAAGAAGGGTCCATTAGGAAGCGAATGGACTGTGAGCTAAGTGGCAACCAAGTGTCTGGCCTTGATAATTGCGATGGAGCCTCCTCTCTTCCCTTTGCCTCCTCAGCGCCATCATCACTTCGCTCTCCATCTTTTTGCATAATTGGGAGATAATGTTTTCTTGGCAACATGATTTCATGAAGACCTTCAGAGAGAGAGACAGGCAGGGCCGACAGTGAGCATCCACTTACAGGCGGCAAAGAAGCCATTTCTCAACTGGCAAAGGGGGATTGGCAGCTAAGACTGTCTGGGGGAGGGGTCAGTTACTGGGGATGGGGGAAGGGGTGGGCGACCCCCATCTTCGAAGCCAACAACAGGGGCAGATGCAGGGCTCACCCCACACCCCACTGTTCCTTCTTGCTCCTCACCAGTCTTAAGTCATGACTGGGACCCCACACTGTTAACAGCGCTGTCTGTTAAGTCCCATCGCCCCTGAATTCTCTCCATCCCCTCCCACACACCTAGGAAGTGCTACCCCTGCTGCCACAGTGCTTCCAGCTTCCAGCTTCCAGCATTGTAGCAAAAGGCCTGACATAGGCTACTTAGGAAGAGAATGAGTTGGTTCTTTCCTTCAACTATGAGTTCCGGGGGGAGGGGCGGGATCAAACTCAGGTTGTTAGGCTTGATGCCAAGAGCTTTTACCCACTGAGTGATCTCGAAGCCCCCAGAAAGAGCTTTATTTAGATGGTTGGGAGGATGAAAGATCAGCCTGGTGCATCTTCTGGTGAGGTCCATGGCAGATGGTGGAGCCTGTGAGGGAGGAAACATCGCACCTGGAAAGGCAGTGGGGGGTTGGCGGGGGAGAGAAAAAGGGTGGGCCAGGCTCATTTTATATAGCTGCCCTCCCTTTACCTCTTTCAAGGGCAAGTCTCCAGTGACCCCAGGGCCTGCCACAAGGTTCCACGTGTTAAAGGTTCAACTGCCTCACAGTACTATGTTCCCAGGGACCAAGGCTTTAATGCATGTTCCAGGTGAGCGTGGGGCTGAGGGGGTGGAGGGGGTGGGGGAAGGGTAGCAAACCACATCCAAATTAGGACATCAAGATCTAGCTGGAAAGCAAGCTAGCACTTTTCTCAGCAACTCTCAAGGGTCTCACAGACACACACGACTGTTTTCCATCTCTGCCCCCTGTAAGGAATTCCCTGTCTGATCAGGGGGACATTCTGAATACTGTGACCACTAGTAGTACCACTGTCACTTGCAGCCGCCTTGCCTGCAGACCCCGTCATGTGATCTCACCACGCCTAGCTTCCCTGCTACAGCCGTGCAACAGGCAGGAGTTGGTCCTGGTGACAGATGTTGGCACATGAGGTTAAGGATGTGCCCAGGGAACCAGTGAATCAGGTCTGCCTGGCTCATCACTTTGCCTGGCCTCTGACTCAAGGACACAGAATGTGAAGACAGTGGAAGGGCCACATCCGAAGGGCGAGGAATAGCTGAGGCCACCAGCTGCGGAACTGGAGGGAATCTAAAGGAAACACAAAAGAAGGCCCAGCAAACCTTGTCAGGGGTCCCTGCCCCAGCCAGACTCAGGCTCCTTATGTTCCTCAAGGAAGCTCAGAGATAGCATCCCATCCCTGTTTTCTCAGCTTTAGCTAGATAGAGTGCTTTCCTGTTACTGGGGAGGAGCCTGAGCTGATGCCAAGGAAACCTGTTTATTTTTTAAAAAATCTGCATTAAAACAGCTCCACTTCCAGCAAGGAGTGAGCTAGCGCCTCTTTCTGTGAGAGCCCTCGCAAACAACAGAGAGGAGGCTTTCGCAAACCTTCATGGGAATTAAACCCACAATCCGGGTGCGCGCTTGTTTAACAAGTGATAATTAACTTCTGACAATATAATTTCAGCTCGGAAGAAATGTGTTTTTCATTAAGAAGGAATCAAAAGAGACTCCCACATGCGAGTGGGTCTCGCCTGCAGGAGACTCAGCTTCTCTGGCTTCTCTGGAGATGCAGGTTTGGGTGATGCCCAGTGTCCACTGCTCTCTGCCATGGGGGAGCATGTGCCTCAGAGGTGACTCTGGGATTTCCTGTGTCCCGCAGATTGCAGGGAGGCTCCAGAGGGGTCTGAGCCTGTTGCCTTGCTCCCCAGGGAACCTTACTCCTCTCCTGAGTGGTCTTACTCTAACCATGGGATCCTACGGGAAGATAGGGGTGGGGGAGCAGAAAGAAGAGTCTAGAAGTTCGTGGGCCAGCTAGCCTGGCATATGCAGAGGTCAATAACAAGAGACATTGTCTCAAACAAAGTAGAAAGCTGGGATGACACCCGATGTGGCCATCCAATCACACACACACACATACACACACACACACACACAAAGTAAATAAATAAGTAAATAAATAATTTTAGTAATAAGATCCATAGTGTGTTGTTATGGGGAAAATTTCATTTTTTCTAACCCATGGACCACCCAGGCTCCACCTCTCTGAGTTTCTTGTGTTCTCTATGGCTTTCAATCACCTGAGGAGACAAGAGAAGTGACCTGGGGACTGAGTCGGAGAGCTGCTTCTGCATCCTGAAGGCAGCATCCTTGGAAGTGACAGAAGCTGGCTGCTGAGACTCACCTGACTGTGGCCAACGATGCCCTGTGGGACAGTCTGCCTTCATTTTCATTACTATATCATTCTCGGGGGCCCAGGGTGTACACCCCTCCCTTGTCCTCCCAACTGTGCCCACCTGTCCAGATAGCCTCTGTACACATGCTCTGCAACATCCTCAGCCTCAGCTCATCACCACGTGAGGCCTTTCTCCGCTCTGGCATTTTCCTTCCATTTCTGTCTCAGTTAGAGTTACTATTGCCTTGATGGAAGACCATGGCCAAAAGCAACTTGGGGAGCAAAGAGTTTATTTGGCTTATGTATCTTGATTCACAGTCCACTGAGGGAAGCCAAGGTAGGAGGAATTCAAACTCTGTAGGCAGGAACAGATGCAGAGGCCAGGAGGAGTGCTGCTTCCTGGCTTGCTCCCCAAGCTTCCTTAGCCTGCTTTCTTATAGAACTCAGGAAGACTAGCTCAGGGGCATCAGTACCCACAATGGGATGGGTCCTCCCTCATCAATCACTAATTAAGAAAACGGCCTCCAACCACTAATTAAGAAAATGGCCTACAGGCTTGCCTGCCTATAGCCTGAGCTTCTGAAGGCATATGAGGGTTCTTCCTCAATTATGTCAAGTTGACATCAAAATAACCAGGACAGTGTCCATCTAGTGGAATGTGTGACTCTAAGGCCTAACTCAAATGCCCACTTCATGATGACACCTCAGGTCTTGGTCTGCACTGGCCCTGAGCAGCAAAGGGTGCTGATGCGTCCCTGGGGCACCTGATGCAATAGGCTGCATACCTGCCCATGAGCTACCTCAGCTCTTATTGGAGGAGACGTCATCATCATCATCGCCTCTGTTTCACACCTGAGGCACATTTGGGATACAGATTGACCCGAAGAACAAGAGAGCGCAGAGTCCAGACAGAGACCAGATCTGGCCAGTCCCAAATCCTGGACCACTGACCCAGGTTGGTACCCTTTCCTCCTTGAGCGCTGATGAGAAACACAGCCTGCCATGGAGCGTTCAGTTCACACTCACACAAGCCCTCGATAACCGAGGCCTCAAAGACAAGAGCACTTCGCCCTCCACACACGCCCAGGCGTAGGAATGAGGCTGCGCCAACACACAAGTGTCACTCACTCACAAGGGGTTAGCGAGCATGCCCGACCCTTGTTCCCACCTGCTTCCCTCCCTACTGCCGGCTCCTGGGTGGTCTGGGTCTTCCTCGGGTTCACTGGCTAACAGTAGGTGGATGCAACTCAGTTACAGAGCTCTCACATTTGTTCCTCTGTGAACAGCTAAGATGGAAAAGCAGCATCTGAAGAGCGCGGGGACTGGGGCTGTGGCAGTCTGAGGGTGGCCGTATGATTGTGAATCTGGGGCGACTCAACAGCTGAGAAGAAAAGATCCTTGTGGTCCTGGGAGCTGGAGAGTAAACTTTCTGGTGCCCCAAAAATTCTTCCACAAATCATTGAACCTGTCATGTTCTTAGCCAACCCTTATTGGATACTTACTATGTGCCCAGATACCATGTTGGAAACTATTTGAGTTGTACTTCTTACATGGTGTTAAAACACTCTGAGAAAAATAAAAATAAAATAAAATAAAATAAAATAAAATAAAGAGGATGGAGAATATGGTCCATTACAGTAGGAAAGGAAAGGAAAGAAACTCAGGTGGTCATAATACATCCACAGTCAAGAGTGGAGAGAGAGGAGGGGGGGAGGGAGAATGAATGCATGCTTGCTTACTTACTTGCTGCTTGCTTGCTTGTGCTCAGCCCCATTTCTCTGCCCCTACAGTTCAGGGCACCCTGACTAGGGAATAGTGTCACCCACAATGGGCCAGCTCCTTTCACATCAACTAACTTATTAAGATAATTCTCCCTTAGCCACAAGCCCACACAGCCCAACCCACTGTAAACAGTGCCTCACTGGGACTCTCTTCCCAGGTGATTCCAGCTTGTAGCAAATTGACAGCTGAAGCTAGCTATCACAGACATCAAGATCACAGTGAAGAAGTGGAGAAACCCTGGCCTTCATGGGATGTGACAAGCAGACACTCAATCCAGGCCTAGTGAATTCTCCCGATAGGCTGTGAGTCTGGAAATCTGGAGACCACGTTCATGCCACGGAGGATGTGACCAAGGCCTGGGTGAGGAGTGACTGATGTCCTTAGACCCAGGACATGTGCGTTCCCACATCTGATCCCCATCCCCTAGCTTCCTCGGATGGCTCAAGTTTTGGCTTTGGCCCATCCTTCACTCCCAAGCCTCAGGAAGAAGAGCCCCCCGTGATGAGAGGAGAGGACAGCTCACCAGGATCTGCGCTGAGTCTGAGCAGATCTAGTTTCCTGGGTTTGGGTGCTCTGCGAACCCCACCCCTCGTGTTCAGACACAGCACATCATCCTCTATCCATTTGTGGATCTGTGAAACGATTTATTTGCTCGCGCCTTCCATTTTCACATCCACCCAGTTGCCTCTTCAGTCAGTCCCCTTTTCACTTGCTGGTTATTCTGATTGTTTGCTCGTGTGCTCTTTCAGTCTGCTAATTCATTCCTTGTTTCAGAGCTTAATTCATCTCCAATTCCACTTCTCACTCACGCATTCATTCATTCATTCATTCATTCATTCACTCAACCAACCATTCACTCTCCCTCTCATTGTCAGTCTGTGTGCTCAGCTTTTCACTGGATTATTCTTTCAGACTTTCTTTTTCTGGTTCATTCATGCCCGAGCAAACTCACTTTCTTACCACGTCATTCGTTCATGCTTTCATTTCTCCCACCTTGGTTCACTCACTCATCCTCTGAATCACAGGTGGGTTGGCTTCAGAAGCCCTGTCAATGTGCTTCAGGGGTGGAGATTCTGTGGTGATTCCTGCTGCTAGCCCTCCCAGCGTACTCTGGGTATTGCAGTGACTAGGTTTGCCCTCTTCTTCTGCACACATTTTTTTTTAAACCTCAGTGAAAGGGAAGACTGCTGTGACGGGATGGCGGACACTGATGACATCCTGGTACAGGTCCCCAGGGCAGAAGAGAATTTTGCCTGTGAAGACGAAGACGAGACCTGTGAGCATGCCTAGGAGAGATTTTCTAGGATTAATTGAGGTGGGCGAATGTACCCTAAAAGTGGGCAGCGCCAGCGCCGTTCCATGGTCTGGGGTTCCTGGGTTTGAGGATAAAGTGAGGCATGTACCCGCATGCGTGGCTTTCTGCCTACCAACTGTAGGCCATCCTCCTCACAGTCCTGTTGCTGTGCCTTCCTCAGGGGTTTGTCACATCGATACGTCAAGTACCCCCCTCACCCACACCCTAGTGAACACAGGCCTGATGCCTTCTGTTTCTTTTCTCTGCTCGCTCGTGCAGGCCCCTAGTGACAACCTGAAAGCCTTTTAAAGTCAGCTGGCCTGTGCTTGGGCAGGGAAGGAACGCTGGAGAGTGGGGAGGGGGGTGGGGAGGCTGCAGTGAAGCTTGTGCTAGGAGTTAGTCTGGGGAACCCGCTGTGGCATGGCTTTGCCACGGGGTGGGGATTACACACCACTTGCCCTTTGCTGTGGGTTGGGAGCTACTCTCAGGAGAAAGACACTGATTCCCAGGCATTACGTCCAGCCACACAGAGCAGTAGAGTTACCGGCATGGTGACAAGATAAAGTCTTTGGGGGAAGAAACGTGGCAGCTGGTGTCTGGAAATTGGTCCTGGACTAAGGTAGCCCAGGTAGAGCTTTAAACATTAGCACACTCATCAGGAGTGGCTCCTGCCTTGTCTTTGTTGCTCTCATCCATTTGGCTGCACCTGAACGCCAACATTCTAGTCTGACGATCCACAGACAACTGGCTTGATGGCTTTGCTTTATGCATTAGGGGAAACTGAGGGCCAGACAAGAGCTGTAATGGATTCTAGGTCAACTGGGTCCCTACCAAAGAGTCCAACTGAAGCTGGCTCCGTCTCTTTGTTCAGTGGGATGGGGAGGATGTCTGACCTTGCCTGCAAAGTCTTTGCTAGAACAAAGCCAACGGGCAGCACACTGCTGCCTTTGAAAGCTTATATTCATTTGCCCTGGGGTGTCTTTTCATTTTTGACACCCTCTCCCCACTCTGCCCCAACAGACATACTTAAAAGGCACATTTGCTGATCCAAAGTGGCTGCCAGTTTCCCTCCCAAAGAGACACATGTGATCTTTTACCTGAGTGAGCAATCATAGTGATGTGATCAGACCGAATCCCTCAAGAGAGTCGTGCAGGAGAGCAGGTTGGACTGGGGAGAACTCTAGTCATTACACAACGGTGTTGACCCTTTACAAATTTCAAGTGAGAAAGAAATGAAGCTTCTTTTCTCCCTTCGTTTTTTGTTTGTTTGCTTGAGACAGGGTCTCCTTGTAGCCCAGGCAGGCTTTAAACTCACTATGGCCTTGAACTCTTGCTCTTCCTGCCTCTGCCTCCTGCATGCTGAGATTACAGGCTGCCTCACTATGCGCAGCCAGAAGGTCCCCTTCCCTTCAGAATAGTGGTGCACGAACACATGTTAAGGCAGGAAAGGTGAATGAAAGGTCAGTATTTAACCTTTTCCTTCTCCATTGCTCCAGAGACCCTGCCTTCTGGGCTAGAACACGCCAGCAGCAAACTTTGTCTGGGACTGGAGTTTGCCGTCTTAGCCCCTGGAGAGACTGGTAGGTGCTTCTAAGCCAAAAACCACTCCACTGGGAGTCTGAGATTCCATTCCAAAAGTTTCGGTACCACTCATGAGCTGTAAATAACCCACCCTTTTGTGAGGGCCTACTGTGTGCGAGGTGCCATGTTGAGTATGTCTGAAGAAGACATCCGATCTGGAATCCAGACCACCTCCGCTGAACAGAGGCTCCTATGTCATCCCCCCTCATTTCTTACCCTTGACGATCAGCCGACCTGCCGGTCAGGCTTCTTTGACTCCAAGCAGAGTCAGCCTCTGAGTTCACCTTGGCTCCTGCCTGCCTGTGGACAAAAGAAAACCAACTGACATCATTGGCAGAGTGAGTTGGGGGTTACTGCAGAAGCAGGGTGGGGGGGGGTCAGAGCCTCTCCTTGTTCTCTCTTCTTGGGGGGTCCTTGACTATGGATTGTCATGACTGGCTGCTCCCTCCCTGGAGGAAAGAGACTGCTCCCGGGCTGGTGTGACTGCAAAGGGCAGTGAGGCTATGTGGCTTTATTAGTTATTTTTCTGCTGCTGGGATAAAACAGCATGACTAAAAGACAATTGGAGGAGAAAAAGAGTTTATTTTGGCTGATGCTTCCAGAGGGAGAAGAGTCCATCATGGTGGGAAGGCAGCAGCAAGCACCACACTGCCGCCATGTCTGGTGGCAGAAACAGGAAGCTCGGAAAGATCACATCTTCAGCAGCACACATGAAGCAGAGAGAGTAAACAGGAAGTAAGAGGAGATTTTAAACTCTCAAAGCCCGCCTCCAGTGACGCACTTCCTCCTGCAAGGCTGCACCTCCTAAATCTCCACAAATAGCGCTACCAACTGGGGACCAAGTATTCAAAAACCCAAGCCTGTGGGGGATATCTCGTTCAAACCACCACAGTGACCTTGCCGTGGGGCAGATTTGAGAGGACCCATGGTGGAGAAATTATCAAAAACTAGCCTACAGGTCATCCATGGTTCTGGAGCCAGAAGTCACTGAACACTGCTCACCCCATGATGTGTTTAGGATTCTGGACGACTCTGTTGTCTGGACACTACCAGATTCTGTAAGTTATAGTGAGCCACTGTGACTGTGCCTAGACTTGATCAACAAACACCTATGAGAGTCCAGACATGCGTCGGGGACAAAAGAGTGGGGCCCACAGAGCTGATAAATGACAGCATCCTTGCCCTGCTGTTTCTGCTGCCACAGGAGCACTTTCCTGTGCCGTGGGAATCTGTCATCAAGTGTAATAGCCCTCACCCTTGTAATCAGAGCAGCTGTGGCAAGAGACCCTTAAGATCCGGACACATGTGGACTTTAGACAAAGCCATGAGGGCAGCTGCTCTCCTACAGTTGACACTGGGCTTATAAGAGGAAATGGGGAGACTTGCGCTCATGGAAGGAGGGGGCGAGGCAGGCGATGCTCACCGCTCACCGAGAGACCAGGTCGCTCCCTTAGCAAGTGCTAAGTCTACAGGAGGTAGAAGGTTGACCAAAGAGGGGATTCACCTACGCAGCTTTTGGGGTGGTTGTTCACCATACTGGTGTGGAATTTTGCAGTGATACAGATGTATAGGGGGCATTCCCACTCACCTCCAGCCCATATCCCTACAAATAAAGCCAGCGAACTCAATGCATCACTTGTTAGCCAAGATTAAAACCATCTCTCTAGTGCCCTGTCTGAGAGAAACAGTTGCTCGTCCGTCCATGTCTCCCCAGGAAAGGTCACACAGCACCTCCTCCTACGGTGTCCCCTGCAGCTGCCCACTGCCAGGCACGCTGCACCCACGTCACCCACTGGCCTTGGCCTTTCTTATCTGTGGCATTGGGACTGGCCTAGGGGAGGAAAATGGGGAGAGAAATGGAGCAGAAAGCACAGAGCCCCACGAGGATACCAGCTCTTCTCCCCCAAGAAATGAGCCGCTTTACACAAATTAACTTGCACACAGTCCATATCTGAAGCAGCCACTGCCGCCAACGAGAGCCATTGCCTTAGTCAGCATGTTCAAGTCCAGCTTTAATCTGTCCATCAGGGGTGAAGACATTTCCTTGGGAGTTTCCTAACTGAGAACAAATGCCTAGTTACATTAAACACTTTAACTCACGTGCAGGGTTGATGTCAGGTGGATGAAGTCATTCCAGGGAAGGCACAGTGGTCCTCAGAGAGACCAGCAGCCATCAGACACCTTGCAAATGCACTGAGCTATAACGGACAGAAGTGGGATGGGGGGGGGGGGAGATGTTACCACATCTGTGGCCACAGGTGGGCCTGCGCTTCATGCTCTGGCCAATGCCAAGCTCTGTGAGTGCTCACTGTTCCGTGAGGGAAGCCCAGTTTAGCCTTTGCTTTGGTGGGAGCAGGTCACACTTAAAAGTTCGCATGCTGGGAGCTCAGGAGCTGTCTCTGTACTGGGGCGGCTGGTGGAGGGGGGGAGGGCAGTTGGATCCCTGGAGCTCACTGGCCGGCCTAGCCTATTTAGTAAGCTCCTGGACAGCAAGAGACCCTGTCTCAAAAAGCAAGCTGGGAGTGGGCATAGGTACCTGTCCCCAAGCCTGATGACCTGAGTTTGATATTTAGGACCATGTGGTAGAAGGAGAGAAGCATCTCCCAAAACTTGTCCTTTGACTTCCACAGGTGCACCATGGCGAGCATACCTACAGTCATATCCACACGAAATAAAAGTGATAAAATATAAGTATGTATGTATGTATGTATGTATGTATGTATGTATAAAAGCTCAGCAAGTTGGAAGTGCCTGAGTGATGACAGTCAGGCTTGTCTTCTGGCCTCCAGGTATCCAGGCACCCATGTGTACATGCACCTACACATGTGAACATGCACACTTACATGTAAACATGTAAAGTTCACTTGTGGGAGGCTTAATCCCAAAATTACTATGTTATGGTGATTAGGTAGTTAAAATTAGATGATATGATCAGAATGCCACTCCATGGCATTTGTGGCTGGTCACATGATAGTCTTTGCGATGCTGTGTCACAACATGAAGGCCCCCAGAAGATGCTGGCACTGTGTCCTTGGCCTTCCCACTTCTAAGACCATGACATAAAGTAAGCTTCTGTTCTTTATCAATGACCTGGTCTCAGGTGTTTGTCACAGCCCCACAACACAAACTAAAGTGCTCTCTGCAGCAGGAGGGCAGGAGGAAGGGCAGGGTCCTAGTGGAGCAGGTCCAACTCCAGCCATCCCACCACGCCGAGCACTGTGCCCAGCACCTTTGTGAGTATTGAGTTTATCAACTTTGTGGAACCTAGGCAGATGGGTGTTTGAAGGCTCAGACACACAGATGAGGAAATGGAGTATTGGAGGAGTTAGGCAGCTTGCCTGAGGTCAATTAGCTTGTGGGGACAGTGGGAAAAACAGATCAGGTTACTGACCCAGGTGGAAGCCCCTCAGCCTCACACGCTGCCACTCTGGCGCTCTGTCATTAGATCCTCTGAGTCCCTCATCTAGGACCCATGAGTTCATTTGCCACCAAGGCCAAGGGGTCAGAGATCTCTCTAACCCCAGGAGCAGAAAATTACAAGGCAGGCCACAGACCCAGGAGCCCATAGACCTTGACTGAAATGTGGCTTTAGGGCAGTCAGGCCTCCAACCCCAGATGTCACCAAGAACCGTTTCTTCATCAACACAGCAGAGCCGCTTGGTCCTCTGTCCATCCATCTGGCCTTGGTCTGAACCAAAGATCTGGAAGGTAGAGGAGCTAAATGTCCCTTCCTCAACCACAGCCCCAGCACCAGAACCCACACAGGTCCTACCCCCCCCCCGACACCTGCCCCTATATTACTGAGTTCATATCTAGGGTGACCTGAGAGCTAGCTCAGTCTGAGGAGCAGAGAGAGACCAAAGAGGGGTCTGGAGATAGACTGGAAGCCGCCCGAAGGACGAAGAGAAAACCTGTGGAAAGAGGTGTTTGCAGTGAGTGAATCAGCCTTCCCTCTGAGACAGAAGTAGAGAGATGTATTAAAGGCCAGGCCATCTAGAGGATGAGAGCAATACAGAGATTAAAATGGAGTTGGTAGAAATTTATACTGCAGCCATTTCAAACCCCAGTCCATCTCTTGTGTATTCCTTGTCACTGATCAGGAGAGCACACAGGTGCCAGGTGGGCAGATGGGCCACCATATTGAAGATTTATTTTAGTCTAAAAATCAAACAGCCAGAGAGAGGTTGTGACTAGCACCATATGTCGCACGGGGAAACTGAGGCTCAGAGCTGCCGAATGACCTGCAGGGATTCACACCACATCCATGTGACTCTAGGAGCCCAGAACTGGATGTGATGACACAAGCTTGCCATCCCAGCATGGGGGCGTGGACACAGGAGTGTTCCTTCTCAGAAGTCTAAGGTCATCGTTGTCTACGCAGTGAGTCTGAGACTACTCTGGGATGGATGAGAGCCTCTCTCTTAAAAATAAGTCAGGAGAAGGACAGGGATCTCGTGATGGATCAGGAGAGCTTCACAGAGTCTGCGTAAGGAGACTCTGTGTACGGAGAAGCCCTTCAGAGGCAAGAGGGGAGAGCATTGTCTTCAAATGCTATAAGCGTTGTCTTGGAGATGAGAGTTGAGAAGTCGTTGTCCTCCGTGTGGTCCCAAGGAAGGATTTCCTAGCAGTCAAAGCTGCCTAGAGAAAAAACAGGCTACCTCTGCAGGTGGTGATCTCCCTGTCACTGGGGGCATGCAAGCAGAAATTAGGTCACTACTAACCATTTGGAGTGACTACGAGGGCAAAGTAGATTTGATGCCCATGGCTGCAGCAATAGCCGGACAGATGGCTTCTTTGCCTCTGGTTCTCAGTCTCTCCTTTTATAACATAGAAGTGCTAGTGGGATTCTCCACTTTGCTATGACATCCAAGTGAGGTAAATCATGTGACTTTGCCTGTCCCTGCTACTATGACACCGAGGCATTTGTAAACAACATGTGTTTCTTGTCACCGTTCCTAAGCCTGGAAAGTTCAAAAGCTAGATGCCAGGCACCAGCAGGTTTTGGTGCTAAGTGAGGGCTTGGTTTCTGATGGTGTCTTCTTGCTGTGTCCTCACTTGGGTGAGGTAGGGGAAAGCCCTTTAGTCTCTTCTGCAGTTGCCAGTCTCTGCACAACAAGGATGCTGTCAGCACTGCATCACTGCCCTTGAGGCCTCTCTGTGTAGCACGACCACTGGGGTGGCAGCAGCCAACAAGTGACTGTGGTGGGACACAGACCCTCAAGCATAGCAAGCACGGAGCCTTGAGCACAAGGCCGGTGCACCCTGACTGCTGAAGGCACTGCTCCGAGTGCCACTGTCAGCGGTCTATTTGAATGGAGGGAATTAAGGTGCCAAGGTGCTCTATCTTTTGTCCTCACAAGCATTTGGAATCTTTGGAAATTCTTTTTTTTTCCCCCTCCAACTCCTTCTCTGTGTATTCTGGAGTCAAATGGGAACCTCCCTTCAGCTGCCTCAGGATCCCAGCTGGCTTCCCTTTCTGATGTCCTGAGTGTGGAAGTTTGCTTTGTTCCGTTCCTCCCTGCCACCAACACAAACACACACACACACACACACACACACACACACACACACACACACACGCTTTGTGATGCCATGGGTGCTATGGGACTGTTCGGAAGTGTGGGGGAGCAGAGACCTCTAAGGGAGAAGAGAGGCTGACTCAGAAATGGGAGTTCTGTCTCCCGTGCAGCCTGATTTATTCTTCCATGAACACCCCCTTTGGCAACCTCTATGAATTCAGAAATGAAGTTTAGTCTTGGCCGCTGAGGACAATAAAATAACACAGAGAGTCTCAGACTGTTGTAGAAATCTATCCGCTCCTGTCACGTTGTGCTTAGTCAGAAAGGCGGCTCAGGCCACGGCCTCTCCTTTAGCCAAGGTCCACTTCTTGTTAATACATTTAATTTTCACGGACTCACGGTGGCAGTTCTTTGGAGCGGGCCTTCCTCCGAACGCGTGCTTTGGAGATATGAAATAACCATCAGACGGCCTTAAGTCAATTACACTCAGATCAAGTGGAGAGAGGCATCACACTTGGAAGGTGCATCCGAGAGAGAGTGCAGCTCTCTAGGCCGGGAAGAATGCACACGGAGCACGTCTGGCCGACTCTTTTCATCTGCTCCGTCTGAATTCCTGCCAACCCTAGATAGCTGTACTCTCTTTCTCTCTCTGTGTGGCACTTGCCACTACGCAGCCCCAGTGAGAGACGGCTGGGGAATGGCCTCTGTGCTGTACCCAACCACAGGACCTCTCATCTCGCTCTCCGCGTCTCTCTCTCTTCACCTTCGTGTGTGTGTGTGAGAGAGAGGGGGGGGCGGGGGGAGGGTTTGAGTCCTCTAGGGAAGTAGGAGTCACTCGGAGGCTAAGCTCACCATGAGGGAATAGAGTTGCCAGCCCCTGGCTCAGGTCAGGCCAAAGTCCCTGCTCTGGCACTAAGAGCCCAGACCCTGCAACCATCATGGTCTCCCACTCTGCAATTTCCTACATCCAAGGTCTTGAGAAACATCTCCTAGGGACCCATTCTTCTGTCTATATAGTGTTGTTTGAGCACTACTCATGGTTAGCCTGTCCCAGTGAGGATGGAGATGACCCCCCCACCACCACCACCAAGGTAAAGAAAGCTAACCAGTGGGAAATTCTCGTGCTTGGATCTCTGAGAACACCTCCACTGACGCTTAGGGCACCCTTGTGTGTGTCATGATGTGGAGCCTAAGGCTCGGCACCTCCCTGGCTGCCCCACAAAGGGAAGGGGCCAGAGTAGAGGAGTAAGGAGAGTAGTGCATGCTGGGATTGGAGACTTCTGAGGTGGCCTTCTGCTCTGTGTAATCCACAGTTCACTCATTTCCTGGAGCTTTGTGAAGAAGGCAGCTTTTCTAGGTCCAGAAAGCTGACCCGGGATAGAGAGGGTGCCCCAGAGCCCCTCCTGACAACTGTTGATACAAATGGGTGACAATCCAAGTTCCATCCCCCAAACCCACATAATAGTGGATGAAGAAAACTGACTCCACAAGTGTCCTCTGACCTCCACAAGCATGCTGTGGTATGTGTGGTCCCCCTCCACATCATACAAACACATGAATGAATGAATGAATGAATGAATGAACACTATGAAGGAATATCCCAGAGCAAAGAGAAGTAGTAGTTCAAACAACAATGCATACAAAGAGTCAAGGCTTTTATGGCACATAGTAGGGTTTTTTTTCCCCTGGCCTATTTGCATAGGAAAGGCTTCCTGGCATATGTTCTGTCTTTTTTGGTTTTTCGAGACAGAGTTTCTCTGCGCAGCCTTGGCTATCCTGGACTCACTCTGTAGACCAGGCTGGCCTTGAACTCAGAGATTCACCTGTCTTTGCCTCCCAAGTGCTAGGATTGAAGGCGTGCGCCACCACACCTGGCATACGCTCTGTCTTTTATGTGTAGTTCTTCATAGAACTTCATGCGCTGCCTGACCCTTCAGCATCTTGAATCTCTAAACTAAGCCAGCGCTGTAGCTTAGTGTACTGAGTCGCAGATCACCTCTCTTACACTCTGGAGCGTCTCTGTGTCTGCTCAGTGGCCCCAGTCAGTTCTTGTCTGTCTCTGCAGGTGTGAGGGGTCCGGGGGTGGGGGTGTGGTTCCCAGCCTTGTAGATATTCAAAAAGGCTCTCACTGAGGCCGAGTGAAGAATGAGTGAAATTAATCACAGGAGCGGAGCATTTTGTTTACCTGCAAGGCCTGGTCTCCTTATTAGAGAGTCACATGAGAAGTAATAGCTGGGTGCAACTCAGACACTTGAGGCATCCTTGTGACCCCCCCCTTCTCTGCTGTGCTATTTTGGACAAATCACATTCCCTCTGAGGTCTCAGTTTTGTCAGCCCCAAGGTCACTCAGTGTGCTTAGGGATATGAGCCACAGAAGGTGCACATGGGCACCACGATGGGGGTGGGGGTGAAGGAGTGAGGGCAGAAGGGAGTACAGGGGGCCGGAGTAGACACAAGTGTTAGGTTTGGCCCCAAGCTGTGAGCTCAGGCAAATATCTCAACGGGGGGCGGGGGGGGGGGTAATATCTTTGCCACTGAACTCACCACCCAAAGCTTTCAGCGACCATAAATCATGTTTAATAACACACCACCTTGTAATTACCTCAGAGCCTCGGGGGACTGAGCCGCACTTCAGACACGGTGAACTCATTACTGTCAGGTCAGCCTGATGCCCTCTGGGAGCAGACTGGATTTCCGGCTCAGGCTCTGCCTGCTGCTGGCACCAGCTGTAGACTCTGGGGACCCAGTGCTGACATTTGCGTGGTGAGATAGATGGGATAAGGCAAGGAGACCGGACCTGCAAGGACTGACTCATGAGACTTCAGCGGATGTGCCTGGAGGTCTCAGAAAGCCATGTCTCCGCAGACTAGTGGAGGAGAGCTGTGCGCATGCGCGTCCCTTGTTCTTCTCACGGGGACCCTTGGGTTCCACAGGGTCCCATGAGTGACCCTCTCACCTGCTCGGTCTCCCTCACTCCCCTACAGCCTTTTCCACCACCCGCCCCCCTTCTAAAGGGCCTTCCCAGCTTCCTGAACTCCACACTCTAAGCTCAACACACACACACACAGCGCTAAAAGTCAGAAGCTGGGATCTGCGTGTGAGACAGAACATGTGGTATGTGTCTTTCTGAGTCTGGATTACTTCATTTAGTAGATTTTTCTAGTTTCAGTTCCTTGCGAGTTTTCATTTTTCTTTACAGCTCAATAACATTCCGTCCATCCTGAATATGTTCCACATTTTCATTTTCCATTGGTCAGTTGACGGACATCTAGGCGGGCTCCACTTTCTTAGCGTTGTGGCTAGAGCAGCAACGAATGTGGAAGATCAAGTACCTCTGTAGTAGGTCGGTCTTTTGGGTCTATGCCCAGGAATGCAATAGCTGGGTCATACTGGCTTCCTATTTTTAGCTTTTCGAGGAACCGCCAGACTCATTCCCGTTGTGGCTACACTGATTAATACTCCACCCAAAAGGGCATAATTTCTACCTTTCCCCACATCCTCACCAAATTTTGTTGGCATCTGCTTTCTTTTCTTCTCTTTTTTCTTTTTCTTTCAAATTCTTTTTTTTAAGGTGATGCACAATTTTGTTTCATGTTTTAATTGATTATAATTTATTCACATTGCACTCCAATTGTTATCCCCCACATTCTTATCGTCAATTTCCCACCCTCCCTCACTCTTCTGCCCTATCCCCTCCCCCAGACCTCTGATGTGGGGGTTGGAGGGGGAGCCCCGGCATTACTACTCTACTGTCTGGCCACAGCCTATTAGGTCTCATCAGGATAGCCTGCAACCCTTTCCTGTGTGTGCCTGCAAGGTTGTCTTGTCAATGGGCAGTGAGCAAACCATGGGCACCAGAGGGCATGTCAGAGGTTCAGCTGCATCCCCCTTCCCCTGCCCCCTCCCCCCCCAGCCCCCACCCCAGCCCCCATCGGCCACATCTGAACAGGATTCTTGGTTCTCTGCAAGCATCGTCCTTGGTTGGTGCATCAGTTTGTGCAGCAGCCCTCCCCCCTCCCCCTCCCCCTCCCCCTCCCCCTCCCCCTCCCCCCTCCCCCTCCCCCACCTGTCCAGATCTTCAGGCCTTGATGGTCTCCCGGTGGAGCACCTGCTCCCTCCTGAGCCTTCCATCCTCTTACTCTTCCCTACAACTCTCAGCTCTCCACCAGAGTCCAGCTTCCAGTCCCAGTATCTGCCCTGATTCCCGCTGGGTGGAGTCTCTGAGAGATGGGCTAATATCCATTTGTAAGTGAGTACATACCATGTGTGTCTTTCTGGGTCTGGGTTACCTCACTCAGGATGATTGTTTCTAGTTCCATCCATTGGCCTGCAAGTTTCATGATTTTCTTGTTTTTAATAGCTGAATGCTATTCCATTGTGTACCCCAGTTTCTTTATCCATTCTCTGGTTGAGAAACATCTAGGTTGTTTCCAGATACTGGCTATGACGAATAAAGCTTCTATGAATATAGTTGAGCAAATGCCCTTATTGTACGGTGGAGCATCTTTTGGATATATCCCCAGGAGTGGTACAGCTGGGTCTTGGGGTAGCACTATTCCCAGTTTTCTGAGAAAGCACCAGATTGATTTCCAAAGTGGTTGTACAAGTTTTTACTCCCACGGGCAATGGAGGAGTGTTCCCCTTTCTCCACATCCTCACCAGGTGTGCTGTCACTTGAGGTTTTTTGTCTTAGCCATTCTGACAGGTGAATGATGGAATCTCAGACTTGTTTTGATTTGCATCTCCCTGATGACTAAGGACACTGAGCATTTCTTTAGGTGTTTCTCAGCCATTCAATATTCCTCTATTGAGAATTCCTGCCTAACTCCATACCCCATTTTAAGAGTGGATTATTTGGTTTGTTGGTGTTTCATTTCTTGAGTTCTTTATATATTTTGAACATTAGCCCTTTGTTGGATATAGGGTTGGTGAAGATCTTTTCCCAATCTGTAGGCTGTTGCTTTGTTTTGTTGACAATGTCTTTTGCCTTACAGAAGCTTCTCAGTTTCATGATATCCCACTTATTAATTGCTGATCTTAGAGCCTGAGATATCAGTGTTCTGTTCAGGAAGTTGTCTCCTGTGCCAATGAGTTCAAGGCTCTCAGTGACCCTACAGCTGATAAAATACAGCCAACAGAGTGGCTGGATACAAAATCAAATAAAAAAAGTCAGCAGCCCTCCTGTATACAAAGGACAAACAGGCTGAGAAAGAAATTAGGAAAACTACTCCCTTCACAATAGCCACAAAGAACATAAAGTATTTTAACATAACCAAGCAAATGAAAGACCTGTGTGGAAAAAAAAAAAAAAAAGAAACTTCAAGTCTCTGAAGAAGGAAATTGAAGACGATATCAGTAGATGGAAAGATTTCCCGTACTGTGGATCAGGAGCATCAACATAGTAAAAATGGTCATTTTACCAAAAGCAATCTACAGATTCAGTGCAATCCCTATCAAAACATCTACCCAATTTTTTACAGACCTAGAAAGATCAATTCTCAACTTCATATGGAAAAACAAAAAAACTCAGAATAACTAAAATAATCCTGTACAATAAAAGATCCTCTGGAGGAATCTCCATCCCTCATGTAAAGCTGTACTGTAGAGCAACAGTAATTTTAAAAAAGGCATGGTACTGGCATAGAAATAGGCTGGCCGATCAACAGAATCGAATTGAAGACCCAGAAATAAATCCACACACCTATGGACACTTGATTTTTGACAAAGAAGCCAAAACCACACAATGGAAAAGAGACAGCACCTTCAACAAATGGTGCTGGTCCAACTGGATGTCTACATGTAGAAAAATGCAAATAGATCCATATTTATCACCCTGCACAAAACTCAAGTCCAAGTGGATTAAAGACTTCAACGTAAAACCAGACACACTAAATCTGTTAGAAGAAAAAAAAATTGGCATTTGTTTTCTTAATCATAATCACCTGGCTGGGCTAAGATGGTCGCTCTAGTTTTAATTTGCATTTCCCCGGTGACTAATAATCTTGAATACTTAAAAAAATGCTTACTATCCATTTTTATTTCCTATTCTGAGGCTTCACTGTCCAGTTACATAGCCTATTTTTAAAAAGGAATTATTTTATTTTTATTTATACGAATGGGTCTGTGTGAACGTATGCCATAAGTGTGTGAGTGCCTGAGGAGGCTAGAAGGGGGCGCCAAATCCCCCAGAGCTGGAGTTAAAAGTGATCAGCTGGCCACTGTGGGCACAGGCCTGCGACGCCAGCACTTGGAGATTGAACAAAGATCCAGAGTTGATCATGCGGTAAGTTTGAGGCTAGCCTGGGCTACATGAGACTCTGCCTCAAACAGCAGAGAGAAAAGAGGGAAGAAAACTATAGGAAAGAGAAAAACCAGACCCTGGTATTCATGCTATCCTCTTAGTAACTAATGACTTCATTATTCTTATCCCAAATCTAGAATCTTGAAGTTTCTGAGCTAGAAGCGCCTTCAGAGCCAGGTCTGGCCCCAAGCTTTGGTTTGTAATACTGTTCTTCAACAAAAGGGTCCTTAGAGGACTGGCAGAAAGGGAGCCTTCAAGATGAGCCTGGCGCTTCTTGTTCCTAGAACGCAGTGACAACACATGGCTCACACAGGAACGTGACGCGGTCCGAAGATGAGCAGTTACGGCAACAAAATAAATAATGTAGTATTGACCAATAACCCAAAGAATAAAGAGCATGAGTCTACAGTGACATAAATAAATAACTGGGTAAATGCGTACATGTGAGGAAAAAGAACTAATCTTCCCAGCGAAAGACTTAACAAATAATTTATAATGCCCCTTCCAGAGCTGGAGGCTGACCTTGACCTTGGAGTGAGGACCTCACTTAGCGCTCTGATCTTAGGAAACACTGCAGGGAGGCAGGGGGGCGGGCAGAGAGAGCTGGGGGAGGACCCTGGGTTTAGAGTCCTCTGCAGAACAGCAATTGGTGGAGGCTAAGGTTCCCAGCCACACTAAATGGTATGGCATGCGCTGTTCCCTCACCCCCCCACCACCCCCCACCCCAAGAATTATCCTCTTGGTCCTGGAAGGCCAGTCTAAGCACAAGGCCATCCAGGCAAATCCAAGAGGAAGAGGGTATTTACAAAACTCCTGACCTAGGCCTGGGGAGGCAGCTCAGTGTGGCCTAGGACACACAAAAGCCTGGGTTCCATCAGAGTATAACCTGAGCATGGTAATGCTTGTAATCCCAGTACTGGGGAGGTGGATGTAGGGGTGGGGGAAAGGGTGGGAGCCTGGGAGACTGGGGGGTGGTTAGCTGTATGTATGAGGAAAGAGTGGGGGCCAGGAGACGGGGGAGGGGCAGGGGACAGGGGGGGCTAGCTGTCCAAAATACTAGGCCCACATCCCTCAAGCTTTAAAGGTTCTTAGGACCAGAAAGGGACCAGCAATTGAGGACAGAGATGAGAAAAAGAGACCCGGTTGATGAACTTAAGATGACGTCCAGATGGGAGCCCCGGGGCAAACTAGGGAAATGGAATAAAGCAGAGTTTTGTTAGTAAAAAAATGAGTTGTGCTTGCTCTTTATTTAGTTTTTTATTTATGCTGTGTGTGTGTGTGTTTGTGCATGTGTGTGCACATGCCTATTGAGTACGTGAGCACGTGTATTTGGTCACGTGGAGGACAAAGGCCAACGTTGGGTGTCTTCCTTAATCATGGCTCCAGTTTGTTCCTTGAGACACGTCTCTCACTGGGCCTGGAGCTCGTTGGTTCAGCTAGGCTGGCCAACCAGCAGGCTCTAAAGATCTACCCTTCTCCGTTTTCCCAGGGCTGAGATCACGACAAGTCCAGATGTGCCCAGCTTCGCCGTGAGCTCCGGCAACCAGCAGGCTCTAAAGATCTACCCTTCTCCGTTTTCCCAGGGCTGAGATCACGACAAGTCCAGATGTGCCCAGCTTCGCCGTGAGCTCCGGGGCTCTGCACAGCCTTTCTCCAACTGAGCCAGCCCCAGGCCCCGGGTTCATTCTTTGAACACGGGAGGCTTAGATGTTCAGTATGATGATGCAGGGGAGAGAGCCCAAAAAGAAAGTGTTAACTGAATACTCTGTAGCCTTTTATGTAAGTTATCTGTAAATCTAAACTCTTCTCAAGGTAAAAATATGGTTTCAAAACTTCTTGGTTTGATCTTTTTTTTTTTTTTTTTAACTACAGGAACAGAGGCCCAGTGAGGTTCCAGCTACGAAGGGGGCTTGTTGCTCATTAGAGCAGACTCAGACATAGCATGGAAGATACTGGAAACCCGACTAACAAAGGCACGAAGGATTGAGAGGTTTGCTTTTGAACTTGAGAAGTAGTTGGTGGAGCCAAAATTAAGGCCCAACTACTCCAAAAATGCCGTGGGTACCGTACCAGCCCTCACCAGTTCCTCTTGGTGTCTGTGTGTACAACTGAGGTCATGTGTGGTGGCTCCTCACTGCGGACTGGGACACTCTTGTCCCAGGTCACAAAAGGCAGACTCAGTCCTCCCCAGGCTCTACCATACCCTTGCTTTTCCAGGGAACTTTCCCACAATGCCCTGAAGCAGATTCTGCACTCATTCCATTGGCTGCAAATACATCACATGACCCAGGTGAGTGGGTAGAGTCCCATGATGCTGTCTCCTCTCATTGGTTGAAGTGGCCACGTGATTATTGCCGAGGGAGGGACAGAGAGAGAGAGAGAGAGAGAGAGAGAGAGAGAGAGAGAGAGAGAGAGAGAGAGAGAGACTGACTACTGTTCTTAGTTTAATAGGATTCATGAGCTAGATTTCTGAAGCCTGTGACCTTCAACGGGCAGCCTGTAGCCTCTGCCCACCATTTTAGATAAATTGTCACGCTTCTGCCATCTCCCCAGACTACACAATGACACATTTCTTGCTGTGACTGGGAAGTGGTAAGCTGAGTCCTCGCCCAGAACCCCACAGTGAACCATTTGTTCCTCAATCCAAACTAACACCTGGCGCCTGGCTCTCCCTCATCTGACAGCTCCCCACATCTGCCCCGCCCCGTCTGGCTTTAGCCTGTCTGTAGCTGTCTGCCTCTCAGAACCCTTCCAGCGAGAGTGAGCACAACCGTGCCCAGGAGTGCAGAAGAGGGAGGGTGGGACCCCTTTCAGAGCTGAACTCCACTTTAAACAATCTCCTGAATGTGTCACACTCACACGGAGAGCGGGAGATTTCTTTGAAGTAGTCTCCGCAAGAGGACACTTAAGCAGCGGCCGATCACAATTCAAGATGCACCTGTCTTTGACCCAGCAATTTGATTTCTTCTGGAGGTTGATGTTTCTGAAAAGCTCAAGGGTGTGCGTTTATGCAGAGAGGATTTCTCTAGCGTTATTTGTAATAGGGGAGAAAATGAAAAACAAAAAGAGCACATCGGGAGGCAGACAGCCTAAATGTCCGACACGGGGAGATTGGCTGGATAAATAATGGCGCTTCCAGATGACTACGTCGGAAGCAGCCATTCCCAAGATTGAGTTTGCTTTCCACATTCTACCAGGGGCGGTTCTCTGTGACATCTTTTTGAATAAGGAAAACAAGAATGAAAAATATGAGCAGCGTGGTGTAAAAACACACCATTCATCTTGGTTTGTGCACAGTTGAGTATCCGGGAGGATGCGCGCCTTTTGCAGGAAGACCCTCGGGGACATCCATCTTGGCTCCAGGCCCCATGTGTCTCTCCTTAAACCGGGTGCACAGAGATGCCGTCCTTTCTTGTCCGCTCCAGAGTATTGTCCTAGCAACGCTGCCCGCCTCCTGCATTAGCCACGGCGTCCTGTCTTTGGGTTCATTTATGCCAGTGTGCAAACATGTTTCTAGTTATTTCCAGAAGCACACAGAATACAACATGCAACGAAATAAGATGAAATCGTGGCTAGAGCCCTAGCTTTCAGTATTTGCCTAGCATGCACAAATCCTTGTGTTCAATGCCGGTGGCATATAAACCAGATATGATGATGATGGACCAGGAATCCCAAATCGCAAGAGACAAAAGCAAGAGGACCAGAAACTCAAAGTCAGTTGAGCTCCCTAGAGACTTGCAGAACAGCCTGGGCTACACGAGTTTCTGCCTCCAGAATAAAATAGATAAATAAATAAATAAATAAATAAAAACAAAATAAATTCCCTTTGTGTCGGAGGTCGGTCTGATGATGTATTTTGATGTTAATTGCTGCTGGTTGTCTCTGTGCCCCTAATCGTACCTTGCCTAAGAGCCTAACCTGTTTGACCAATAAAAGATCATCACACCTGGGCAGGGCAAATGGGATAGGTGTGGCTAGGGTTCCCAGACTTTGGGAGACTAGGAGAATACTGGGAGGGAAGAGAGACCAGAGGAGGAAGAGAGGGAAGAAGGAGGCTGCCGCCGTGGGTTAAGTGGACGAAGAAGCATACAGCCGGTGTGGATGGAGGGTTCGGCCCAGATGAAAAGCATTAACAAGTATTCAGGATGATGAACGGGAGATGGTTCAATACAAATTATTAGAAGCAGATGGCTTGGGATTGGGGCAGGGTATGGGATACCTGCCCCAATATGGGAGGTAGTTTAGGGGATTAATATCTGCCCTGCCCCAACTTAACTAAGGCTATTTTAAAATATAACAGATGTCTGTGTTTCATTGATTGCTGGCGGGTTAGAAAATACTGCCGTAATAATAATTATCAGGCCCTACTGGTAATTTTAGCGGTAACACCTTTGTGTGGTATGCGTGTTGTCTAGCTTTGCCTTTGAGAGCCTTGTCTGGACTCGGCATCCCACCCTTTCCCAGCGTCTCCTGATTACCTGCATTTCATCTCCATTTTGTCAAAATGGCTGGTGGCTGACTCCTCTTCTTATGTGGTGACTAGTTTCAGGGTTCATCTTTTTGTTTTGTTTTCTTGTTTGTTTTTCGAGACAGAGTTTCTCTGTGTAGCCTTGACTGTCCTGGACTCACTTTGTAGACCAGGCTGGCCTTGAACTTGCAGTGATCCGCCTGCCTCTGCCTCCCAAGTGCTGGGATTACAGGCGTGTGCCACTACTACCCGGCCTTCAGGGTCCATCTTACTCAGCCCAACTAGCTGGGATTCTGCTCTCTGTACGAAGAAGACCCCTTGCACTGTGGGTCGCCCTGCCTCTCTGGTGGCTCCCTTTCTTTCCTTGGCTAGCTTCCCCTGGCTCCTCCACTAATAAGCCCTGCCAGGCCCTGGGCTCTGTCCCATGTCCCCACCTCATTCATACCTTTGGGGGGCTTCACTAGACTGTGGGGCTTTTACAAGTCATGCCTATGCTGATGGCCCCGAAACTGACCCTGAGGTCTTCCCCTGCCCCCAGGCTTGCACATGCAACAGCCCAGACCACGTGTCCACTCAGGTATCCGCTGGGTTTCTCAAAATTCTTCCACTTGCCTAAGAGCAGCCTCACACTAAATATCAGCACTTCTGTTGATGCCGAAGACCTTATAAAAAGGACGAAAAGACAGCTCCTGAGTGGGGGGTGGGGGTGGGGTGGAGATAACTCAAAACACACACCTGACAACATACTCATGTCCAAGAAGAAGCAGAGAATCGTCAAAACTCAACAGTCAGAAAAGAGATGGTGAGAGGCTGGGCATGAACCCGGGTCTTATTCAGGCCTCATATAAATGATGCACTTTGGCCATGACCTGGCCTTGCTTCCTTTCTCTAGGGAGATGCCAAGGAGCTTCCGCACCCAGTCCCCTCTGAGGCGTCTCCCAGCAGCTGCCTCCAGCCTCCAGATCACCAGCTTCACTGTCTTGTGCGGAGCAGAGCATCACCAAGATCCAGGTGTCAGTGGCCGACCACCTGTTACGGTGCAGCTCAGACTCAGCATCCTTTGCCGGGCCTCCCTGGATTCTCATTTCATCACGGTGTGAACAGGCAGTCCGTGTCACGGAGAACAACGGGCAGACGAATAGAATATCATGTTAGCACAGCTAGGACGAGATAAAAAAAAAACATCACAACAGCAAATGCTGGTACGGATGTGGAGAAGGCAATTCTGCAGGCAGTGCAGGTGGGAACGACAGGTGCTGAGAGGCAGAGCCTGGCAGGGCGTCACCGCGGCACACTGCCTCTGCTGAGATGTCACTTAGCTCGAATAGGTCCCAGGTTCATTGGCAATGAGCTCCGAAGACTAGGGCATTCCTGAATGTGCCAAGTTTCCTTGGGGAGCATCGAACTGACTGTCTTGGGTACCTCTGCATGATATCTGGGACTACTTTCTATAGCAAAAATCACCAGCAGATAGGCCAGACTTGTAAAGACATAGTGTTAAATTGGCCACGGGAGAGGCTGGTTCTGTATCAGAGTCAAATTGAGAGGCTGAACTCCTGCTGGCGGTGTATGTCTGGTACTCAACCTTTTCCCGCTTAGCCTGTGCCTCAAGCCTGGAACTGCAGGTTACAGATACTTTTAGCAAGTAGGAGATTTCCCAAATACTGTCATTGTAAAGAGATGTGTGGACTCCTTTTGTAGGCCCACACAGGTACATCCTAAGTGTGTGTGTGTGTGTGTGTGTGTGTGTGTGTGTGTGTGTGTGTGTATCTATGTGTGTACAGAGATGGAGATAAAGACAGGCAGAACAGGGATGGTGCAGTGAGTACTCTTGACAGCAGACAGAAGTTCTCCGTTTCACCGCTGGTTCTGGTTCTGCCGACAGCTTCCTTGAAGTGCAGCCAGCCTCTCCAGAGGCCCACAGAAAGAAAAAGGGTTTTACTCACTATCTGTCTTTGTTTTTATCTTTTCTCCCTTGCTTTGCGGTCTGACAGATTCCAGAAGAATATGGCCGACTCCTGCCCCACACGGGCGCAAATGCTTGGTGCTGTGGAACGCTGTATGTCAGCTCTGAACCTGAAAGCACCTGGCATGCTTGGTTCTGTCGCTCTGAGGCATTTGAGGGACTGTTCAAGAGACTGACCAGAAGCAGAGCATTGGGACCGTCCAAGCTGCCTCCCTGCTTAGGAATGGGGCTGAGAGGCTGTGATCTGGACAAAGTCTAAGTTGAGATCCCTGTGTAACTGAGCTGGAGACCCCAGACAGGGAGCTCTTGGGGGCATCCACCAAGCTAGGATGATGGATCATGTAGGCAGGTGTTTGGGTACCAGCTCTCACATCAGTACAGAAGCACCACAGTGGCTCTCCAGCGGCAGTTATGTGGAGGGAACTGGCCTGGCTTTCTCTCTTATTACCACCCTTACCTCAGGCAAGCATCCTTTCAGGACCTTCTTATCTCAAAATTGGGTTTATTTGGTGACTTAGTAAGGAAGGCGGGATTGTGGAATAATAAATAGGTGACAGGAAGTTCCTACCATACAACCTCTGTCTGTTCCCAGAGAGGAGGAGGCATAGCCATACCACAGCACCCTCACTCGGCCCATTCTCTCATTCATTCATTCATCCACTCATTCATTCATTCACTCACCCACTCACTTATTCATCCATCCATTCATTCATAAACCTATTTTTGAGTGACAGCCGTAAGTCTGTCCTAGCTGACCCTAGTGTCAGGACAGCCAGAGAGAGGGCTGGTGGTGTCTTAGGCCAGCAGAGATAGCACTCGGGTTCATAGTCTGAGTTAATGATGGGACCCAGTGACACAGCACGAAGAAGACCATGACTTTAGTGGCTGGGAACTTGAGAGAATGCCACAGCCCAGAGGTAAAGGCACGGAGAGACTGAGAAGCTGGCTGAAGATAGACAGAGGGACACAGGGCAGGATTCTAGGCCACGTGTCCCTGGAAATGCACCCAGGCACTCACGTCCATAACCCTCCAGCTGGTCTACCCTCAAGGAGCAAAGAGTCTGCTCTGGGTGCAAGTAAGGTCTCCTTGGCCAGCTACCTGAGTGATGGTCCCTGCGAAGCTCACACAGAGGAAGCCAGTGTCGTCCCTGGGACCCGCGGCTTCCTGAAGACAGTGGGCGGTTGCTCCACTGAGCCTAGAGTGGAGATCTTAGGTCTTCTGGAGTCAGATCTGCTGCTCAGCTAAGAGCCACCACACAGGCGCCCCAGCTGTACCTTACCTTTAACCAGCATGGTGATATTTCAGATTCCACTGCTGTGGGGACAGCGGCCAGCTGTGCTTGGAGTCACTTTACCACAGTATGCTTCTGAGCTCATTGGGGGCAGAGGCTTTTCTATGTGAGTTTACAAAGAAATAAAAACAATGTCAGAGACACAGGCAGGCCATTCCTCCAAAGCTGCCCCCTGTCCCTGTGACACAGCCGTGCTGGTTGCTTCTGGGAACAGAAGGGGCCGGGGGGTGGGGGTGGGGGAACCTTTGCTTGGTACCCAGAGGCTTTATCTGCAGCTGGGCTTGGCACACAATGGGTACCTAATAATTGCTGTTGACACAGCCTGCGCTGGCCTGAACACCTGCCTTCCCCTGCCACGTTAGCACCCGCAGGATAAGCAGGAACCCTGGGTTTAAAAAAAAAAAAATCTCACCCAGCAGCCTCGCTGGAAAAGGGAAATAGAAAAGATTCTCATTCTGAAGAGTAAATGTCACGGGCTTGGGGGGAGGATCCTGAGGCTCTGAAAATAAAACAACAGTGTGAAAGGAGGAGGGAGAGAGAGGGAGGTGTGGAGGGTAAGGAATAGCTGGGGAGTGAGAGCTGACCAGGTTCCACGGTGCCTCTTGGAGGGCCTGGGATAGGAGCTTTGAGCAGCCCTGGGCACTCGCTGGGAGGTGGCAGATGGACTGTGGGACCACTGTGCAGAATTTGGTCTCCTTGCAGAAGCTCTCCCATCACACCAGCCACATAGCATGCATCCCTTCTCTGCTTGGCATCTGCACCTTCCACAGCATCTCTCCCCACCCACTCCACAGATCATGCTAACTACCAGTGCCTGCTGATGGCTTGGCCCTCGCCAGGCATTTGGTTGGTAGACAGTCCACTCTTGATAAGCTACTGCTTACCTTGACCAGAGTTTCTTCTTTGACCTAGGGCGGCCATAGCACCTGACACTTAGCTCAGAGCAGCGAGGTGTATAAGGTATATTCTGATCTATTCCATGCCAGTCTGTGTAGGTGGTGCCTCTGAAGAAGTGGGAGGGCCTCTGCATGGGCAGGGGAGGAGCTCTGCAAAGTGGGCAGGGCTGGGCAGGCTGTCGTTATGCCCAACTGGGCTTTGGGGCACAGAATTTCTGGTCCACTCCTCACTCACAAACAATGACCTTTGCTGCCATTTCTTGGAAGCTACTCTGAGCCGTCACTGGGCTCAGCTTTCCAGCAGCAGCGTTTCCCCTCTGTCATCACAACACACAACGATGTGGAGACAGAGGTTCTGAGTGAGCCCTGAGAAAGCCAGCTCCCTGGTCCTGAAAGTGTGTGGTTATAATTTCAGGACAGCGTTGGGCTGATGGGAAGGTGAAGAGGAGAGGTTAGTGCAGGTCGTGCCAGGAGATGCGAGAATAGAGCAGGACCAGGATCACGTGTTTGGACACTTAGTCCCAGTGGCGCCATTACGTTGGGAGGTTGTGGAGTCTGGAGGATGAGGTGGGTCAATGGGATGGGTCTTTGAAAGTTATGGCTCAGCCATGTTTCCAAGCCTAGTCCTTGCTCCTCATTCACCAAGATGTGAACAGCCTGTCACACGCAAGCTCCGCCAACATGGAAGGAGCCATCCAGCCACCACGATGAATGGCACCCTCCAAGCCCATGAGCCAAAGTGAGCTTTTTCTGTAAAAACTTGCTCTGTCCACTGTTTTGTCACATCAATGAGAAAACAACTAATACAGACAGAAAGAAGATGAGCCTCTGGCCAAAGAGGCCAGATCCCAGCTCCTACCCATCAGCTCGATTGAAAAACAGACTAATGGGAACCAGTCAATGTGTTTGTGTATGTGCAACATGCACGTGCAAGCATGAGTGTGACTGTATGTGTGTGCATGCATATGCATTGGTGTGCGAGTATATAACAATGGGGCTCACATCAGCTTCCATTGCTGTCGCCTCTGGGAATCTGATGACTCAGTGACAGCCCCTGAGGACGCTGCTTCCTGGCATTGGTGGCAGGTTAGGAACCCTGTTTTCCATGCTTGACTCAATCCAGCAGACCTAACCTGCATGGAAGGAGCAAGACTGAACAGTGAGAACTTAACACTGGAAACCAGAGCAAAGGCGCCGAAGGCCATGCTGACGTCAGGCACCCTGAGGCCTGCCCACTCGTGCCTTCACTTCCGAGTGTTCACTGGGCTCCGTCAATGATCTGAGTGTCCCTGTTGGTATCCCCCATGTTGATCCTGCCCGCCACAGAGGTGGCTTTGGTGGGAATAGGCCACACCCTCTGACTGGGAGGTCAAGTCCCCCTCTGGCTCTAATGACTTGGAGAGGACACGTGAGCTCAGCATTGTCTTGCTGTCTATAGTGGGGGTGGTGCCATATGCCCCAGAAGCTTATGAGGAGGTTTGCTAAGCCCCCTCCCCAACTCCTGCTTCCCATAGCTCATACTGATCCAATCTCTACTTCTTCAGAGGCCCCTCTCTGTTCAACTACCTGTGAGCCTCACATGCCATCACTAAACAGGGGAGGGGGCAGGAGCCCCCAAAGGAACCAAATTGAAAGAGTTCAGCCATGTCCATTCTGTTTCTCTACATGATCCACACACACCCCAACAGATCAGGGAGGTCCACTCGGGCAGAGCTGGGTCCACATCTGCATCCACGTAAACCTGAGGCTGTGCAGAAGTTGTCTGGATATCCGGATACTTGGGCTTGTCATAACCCTAAGTCCGTTAGGAATTTGCTTGTGACCTTGGTCAAGTCACTTAACTTTTCCGGAGCCTCAGTTTCCTCCTCTGGAAAGGGAAGGGCTAACGCTGGGCTCCTTTTAACTCTGGAATATACGGCTTAATAGTAAAAAGTCCAAAATGTAACAATTACTTACTCTGTGCAGGGTGGGAAATTTATGCTCTATATAAACCAGCTATTATTTCTACCAGAATCAGACAAAATGGTGGTTTATAGGAGTGACATGAGATGTCCACTGTCACAGAGCTAATTAACATCAGCCCAGGCTCTCCTGTGCTCTACTGGACTCCACTTACTCCACACTGGCCTCTAGCAACTCCTAAGCCTGCCCTCAGACATGAGGAACCCTCATCTAAAATAATACAGGGGATAAGGACAGTTGCTCAGGTCAACATGGCTCTAATAATGGATGTGCTGTGCTGGCAAATCCAGCAGCTGCCCCCAGCTGCCTCACTTTATCGGGGTCTTCATGGCCCCCACCAGTTCCTCTGCCCTGTGGTCAGCAGATCAGCTTCAAAAAGCATTACGGGTCTTTGGAGTAGTGTATCCTTGTGAAGCACGTACCCACTGTCACTCAGAGGGCCATCTGTCATCTGCAGAGAGGAGAGGCTTCTGGGAAACACTAACAGAAGGAGATTCTTCAATGCTCGGCATCTTCTTTGAGGTAGGTGCTGCCAGGAGCTGACAAGTCTCACTGTCAGAAGAATCCTTAAAATAATAAACACAAAATGTAATGCCATATTCTGTAGGTCTCTGAGGTTTTTTTGAAGACCATCCCTTTATAGTATATCTGAATAGGCAAACGCCGCTCACTTACTATCTGCTCAACCTCGGAAGCATCTTTTTGTAATACTAGACTAGTATCTAACATGACGGTGAGTTTGATTATCTGAGTTAGTTTGTATTACCTAATTATCCTAAGCGGTTTGTAATAGCAGCTTTTAAAAGGAAGAGAACTTCACATTGCATTTTTAAATGAGTTGCATAGGCCCAATACCTTATGTAAGACTTGAGACATAGACATTATGTGTATCAAAAATAACTTTAAATTTGTATCATGATACAATAATCCGAACCAATGTAAACCTTAAAACCTGTATCAATATACGATAATCCATGTCAATGTAAAAATATTTGGAATAGCAATAACTGTACAGTTTAAGACTAAATTCAATAATCTACCCTTTCATCCTACTATTTCTCTGTTATTTCTCAACACCCCCCCCCCCCTTTTCATTTAGGCACATTTTACTGCCTCACTCTGGTCAGGGCTGGGGGCAGGAGGAAGGCCAGCAGCAGAGCGTGAGGACTGCTTCAGCTGTGGGAGCAGTTTCATCTGGGAGCCCAAGGCCTCCTGCAGAGTTAACACCCACTGGTTGAGCCCAGAGTTGACTTGGCGCCCTGTCTCTGGCTACCCCCACCGAGGCTGGTGCTGGCACCTACAGGCACAGTGGCCCTGCAGATGACACCCTGGCCCACAAAGGAAGGCAGTGAGTGAGCTTGCTCTCGGGTTGCCGGATCCCAACCCCTACACTTACTGTGTGAGCCCAAGTGAGGTGCTGCCCCTCTCTGAGACTTGGGGACACTAGGACGTGGAGGGACTCCTGGCCCAAGATGGCGTTCTCTATGCCGGATCGCCTTGCTTTTACTGGAAGAAGCTATCAGAAGATACACATATCAGCTTAATAACAGCTTTTGAGAAAGGGAAAGAAAACAAGAGAAAGATGGAATTAAATGTCTAGGTCAATCAGAAGATACATCCTATTGCAGAGTGTTAATGCATGTCTTGGAATTGAGAAATACAGCATTGCAATGAAAAGCTTCTCTGGGCTTCACCGCTGGGGAGTGAGGCTCTCTGGGGTTAGGGAGTAGGGGCGGGGAATGAGGACTCCCTTACAGCACAGAAGCAGTTTCCCTGGGCGACTGGGTCAGGTTTTACTCTACCGCAAGCTGATGGTGTGCCCCTGGGGAATGCCTCCTCCTCCTCTGGCTTCTAGGTCCTGTGCGCAGTGAGCAGGTGTAGTCACTCACTCATCAGCCTTCCAGCTCTGGGCCTGGCAGGAGAACCTGGAATTCCTCCCCCTCCCCTTCCCTTCCTCCCTCCTCCCCCTCTCCCTCCCCCTTCTCTTCCCCCTCCTCCCTTCCCCCTTCCCCTCCCCCCTCCTCCCCTCCCCCTCCTCCTCCCCCTCCCCCTCCCCTAGCCCTTTCCAAGTTTAGTGTCCCCCATCTCTTGCCCTGCCAGACCCCTAGGCACAGTTTCTGCAATGCACCTAGCAGATGACATTCCCTTCTTTTCAGGAGCATCCAGGGTGGCCTTGGAGGGGCAGGAAGGAGAGGAAGAGGAGGTAGGACAAAGGATAGCTGGAATCAGAGCGGGCCTCTTATGTCCACATGCTCCCAGATGCCTTTAAATGGGATAAGATTACATTCCAATCCCCTGAGCCTCCATCCGGTACTTTTCACAGAAAAGCACCTTGACATTGCAGCAGGAAAATTAAAACTAGGTGGGAGAGAAGCAGCAGCTCCCAGAGATGGAGGGCAGAGACTGCCTAGCTACCTAGAGAACCAGGTCAGGCGAGCCAGTCACAGGTGGGAAGGGGCCCAGCCAGGATGGTGGAGAGACAGGGTAGTCAGCTTGGTCCTCTGGAGGCAGAGGTTTACAATGGGAGCTTTGGAGCCGGGCCGTGGTGGCACACGCCTTTAATCCCAGCACTCGGGAGGCAGAGGCAGGCGGATCGTTGTGAGTTCGAGGCCAGCCTGGTCTACAAAGTGAGTCCAGGACAGCCAAGGCTACACAGAGAAACCCTGTCTCGAAAAACCAAAAAAAAAAAAAAAAAAAAAAAACAATGGGAGTTTTGGGTAGCTAATGAAGGTGCAAAATTCAGGGACTCTCCAAGAATCTTCATGTACTAACCCCACTGTGGACTGGCCTGTTTTTCACATGGGCTCCTGGTCATCTTGCTGCCCGAGACCCGCTCACTCTTGGACAATTCCTCATTGGCCAACTCTTGCCTTGGCCTGGGATTCTGACCTCTCTGCCTTCCTGATCATGTGATCCTGTGTTTGACCCACGTTCTGTGTACCCCTTTCTATCCCTTTGGTTTCGGTCCCTTTGTCCTCTGCGTCCCCGCCCCCCACCTCCGCCCCCAGAAGCCGTCTTCAGCTCTGTCCTGTAGGCCCTGTCCTTGTGTCCTTGACCACTAAACAGCTCTCAGTTTGAATACAGTGGCTGTCAATCTTCTGAAGCTGTAAGTAACGGACAGCAACAAGCCCTGGGCTCTGGGAGCAAGCAAGAGTAAGAGATTGTGAAAAGATAAATGCCACTCTTACTGGTTTTTTTATTTTATTATTTTTTTTTAGATTAATGTCTGGCCTTAGAGACAGACCCTAGGCAAGCTCCTGTAGACACAGTGTCAGAAGAAAGGAGTTATGGCATGTCCTGGCTCCAGGCCACCTATTGGCCCTGGCACAGTTACTCTCTCAGTCAGACACTGTACACTGTGGCTGATGGCTGTGGCCGCACTTAGAGGAGGGTGGCAACCTGCCATCAACTGTTTTTCTCTACTTTACAGTATAGGGCACTCTTCTTATATTCTGCCCTGAGATGCATCCTTCTCCGTCCTCAAGCCTTTGTCCTGACCTACCTGTGATCCAGTATTCCTGAATTCCCAGCACATCCCAAACACCAGTCTGTGGCTCGATGACAGCCTTCGATATTTTTCCTCTTCTTTTTTTTCCTTTTTGTTGTTTTTGGTTTTATTTGAGTTTATTCCATCAGTTACAACCACATGCTTATTGTTTACTGCCTGTCTTCCCACTAGTCTGTCAGTTCCCTGAGGGCAGACTGCGTACTCTCATTTGCCAAAATATTTCTGAGTTGGCCACATGCCTACAATACAGTCTTCTGGCCCTTTCTGCGATGCTGGGCATCAAACCCAGGCTCTTCCTCATGCTTAGGCAAGTATTCTGCCCCTCAGCTACATTCCTAGCCAGAAGGTGCTTAATGTTTGTTGAGTGACTAATTGTGGTCCATGCAGTTTAGACTTAACTGGGCTCACATCCTTAGGTTTGCAGGAACCTGATTTGATCTGCATCACGTGGCAGTAAACATACATCGCTTCTGTGAAGGTTATGATTTCTGACCTTCCAGTGGAAGCTTGCCTCCCAGCAAGGCACCATATGAACATGCAAGTATGGCTCCCAGCCTGTCCTCTAGTCTCACCTTAGCTGCCTCTGCTCCATCCTTGTCTCCATCGACTCCTCATGGCACAACCCAGCCCTTGAATTCTTTTGTCTTGCTGATAGCCATGGCCTTTATGGTGGTCCAAATGAGAAATGTCCCCCAAAGGCGCGGGCATTTCAATGCTTGGTCCCCAGCAGGTGGCGCTGTTTGGGGGAAGTTTAGGAAGAAAGGCCTTGTTGGAGGAAGCATGTCAGTGGGGAAGGGGCCCTCAGTCTGCTGTCAGTCCATCCTTACTGTTCTGTACTTGTGGTTAAAGATGTGGTCTTTCCATGTCCTGTTCCTGCTGCCACGCCCTGTCCAGCATGATGGGCTCTTACCGCTCTGGAACTGTGAGCCAAAATAAGCGTTTTCTTCCAGAAGTTGCTTTTGGTCATGGTGTTTTATCACAGTGATGGAAATGTAACTAATACAGCCCCTGAGTGGGCTTTACCTTAACGAACACGCTTACTATTCCCCAAGGCCCCAGGGTCCTGGTGACATATCTAGTCAAGGCTTCACACCTGTGCTGTCCCCACGGGGACTCAGTGATGTCACCACTCCAGTAAGACCAGGCCCTCACAACTAACCACCACATGACACGACATCATGGGATGGTCTCCCTGTGCGCTGTCAGGCTGATGTCACACAGTAGCTGATGTGATCAGAGAGAAAGAGGAAGGACTTGGAAGTACACATGCCTGCTCCAAATTGTGGCTGCTTCATCTGATGGTCATGTGACCTTGGGGGAGTCACCTGGGCCACTTATTTCTCTACAGTAAAGGCCTTGCATGGTCACTATGAGCTTGGTTCAGCAGCTGTGAACAAGTCTCCATGCACCAAGGCTTGCCTTCTCTGTGGCATTTCTTCTGCCATTCTTGAATGGGCTCTGTTTAATGTGCTCACAGCTGAAGGAGGGCACTGTGCAGGCCACTGCCTGGCCTGAAGCAACAGCAGCAGCAGCAGCAGCAAGTGCAGTTATGTATCATGCGCCTAAAGTCAGGAGCTCTGTGTACCTGAGACTCTTCCCTCTTCTGGCCTTCATTCTCTCCCTCTCTCTTATGTTTCCTTTTCATCAACATGTGTTTTATTAGATTAAATTCATAACTTTTGGGTGTGATTGGAAAGCAAGAATGAGCAGTTCTATGAAAAAAAATTACATATATGTACGCACATATATGTGCATGCGCGCGCGCGCGTGCGCGCATGCACACACACACGCACACACACACATTTTTCTCTGGTTTGTCACCAAGACCGCAGAGCACTTTTGGGCCTAGATTTTTTAAAATAATGTTTTACTACAGTGCCTGGAGTTCCCCAATAGGATTTATAATTTATTTATTTTTTTAAATTTCTTTATGTGTATATTATTAATTTATTCATATTACAACTCAATTGTTATCCCATCCCTTGTATCCTCCAATTCCTCCCTCCCTCCCAGTTTCCCCCTACTCCCCTCCCCTATGACTGTGACTGAGGGGGACCTCCCTTCCTGCATATGCTCATAGGGTATCAAGTCTCTTCTTGAATTTATAATTTATAACCCATGTTTTCCTGACATCTTTGAGACATATGGGATATTCTTGTCCTATTAGGATGTTTTAAAAAGATATAGTTATTATTATGTATACAGTGCTCTGCCTGCATATACACCTGCAGGGTGGAAGAGGGCATAAGATCACATTATAGATGGTTGTGAGCCACCACGTGGTTGCTGGGAATTGAACTCAGTACCTTTGGAACAGCAGTTGGTGCCCTTAACTTCTGTGCCATGTCTCCAGTGCCCTATAGGATTCTGAAAATCACCCAGAGGAAGTGGTGCTGTCTGTACAGGACCCGTAGCGCTGCCATGGTTACCTGCACTCAGCTTCCCAAGATGAGACAACAGGACAGGACCCATTTCTTAGCTAGGTCGATAGAGGGAACAGGCTTTCCTCCTATTCAGAGTGTCTCTATGTGCAGGCCATGACACCATGATCTTGTCTGTGTCGACTGAAACTAGAGTGGAGCTTTTAAAGGCACTCATAGCCGAGCATGGTGGCAAAGACCACTTGGGAAGTCGAGGCAAAAGAATCGCAAGTTCAAAGGCAGTGTGGGCAACACAGTGAGACCTTGTCTCAAAATAAAAGATAAAAAGAGAGCTAGAGATATAGCATATCTCAGGAGTAGAATGCTTGTGTACTTAGTCAAGGCTTTGAGTTCAATCCCCCCATATTAAAAAAAAAAATGAAGGAAGGAATGAGCGAATGATTTTTTTCCCAGATTGTCATTTTTCTTCTAACACCTCCACTAACAGGTCTATTAAGTTAAGCTGAGACATGACAACTTCAGGATACACACACACACACAAAAGCTGTACCTGACCTGTGCTGTTATCCTTCTGCCTTTCCCTCCCTTGACCCACGAGCTCTGTTCTGTCACTATGACGCTGCATCAGAGGGTGAGGCACTCTCAAGAAGCAGACTATTTCTGACCTTGGACCCGAGGGAGCAGTTTTGAAGCCCAGCAGTGCAGTGTCACTGAGGTCCTGTGTGGGGGGAGGTGTCATCCCACCTCTGCAGGCCACTGCCACCACAAGCCAACTGCTCAGGATCCTGAGGGGGAACCTGCTGAAAGTCAACCCCGGCCCAGGCTGCGTCGGCGGGGAGGAGTGGGAATTCTATCTCTCTTTGTCCTCTTCTGCGTTGCTCTGAGTGACTTCCGAAATGGGTTTTCTGTGTCCCTAATGTTGATTCTGCTCACGTTCTCTTTTTCATTAATGCCTCACAGCACTCCCCTCCTAAAACATGCCAGCTCGCTTTTCATCTCTCCAGCCCGTGTTTCTTATCTGTAACTCTTTATTGAGACGTTCGGCTTTGAGTCACCCCCCCCACCCCCTCTCTCCCAATTCTGGGGATCAAATCCAGGGCTTTGCAAGTGCTCCACCAGTGAGCCCCCTGCCTCAGCCCGATATCCCATTTTGCTTTGAGTGCTGACATCCCCCTAATTCCTTGGGATCATCTGGTGTGGTTTCTGGGCCCCCCATCAAGCCTGGTTCCAGTCCCATAGGCCTGCTCTGCCTGCATCTGGTGTGTTTGGTGCTGGTGGGTGCAGGACTTCTCCTGGCCTCTCCGGTGGGGAGGAGTGTCTGTCCTGTGCAGCCCTGAGCCTGACCATCCTGCCATTCTCACCGGAACCTGTTGGGACTAGTTTAACCAGTTCTCAGACATGTATGGCTCAGTTGCAGATTATCTTCTAGTGAAATCTCTGGTTCCCTGCGTCCTCACTCCTACTTTTGAGGTTAGGATCTACCCTCCCTGGAAGGGTCCCGGGAGCAGACCAGGCCTAGAACCTCAAAATCAAAAACAGAAAAGGAGACCAAAACAGGGTCTAAGAGGGACAGAAGGCCATTTGTCCTTGAGTGACCTGGAGTCTTCCCTGCCTCTTCCTCAGGCCAGCACTCATCACACACTGCTGGCATCGGTCCACCCCTCCTGCCTCTGTCATTCTATCTCCCTTGCCCATCTGTAGTCTGCTCTCTGCAGGGCAATCAGTGGCCTCTCTCCTCACAGAACTCCCTATGGGGAGACATCAATTCCCACTCAGCTTTAGCAGCAGGAATCTATGTTCTCTAGAATTCTTCTGGAAACCATGGAGGGTCCCTAGCACCAAGTGAGCAAGGCTAAGCAACTTGAAAGATGGCTCAGAGGTTAAGAGCCCTGACTGCTCTTCCAGAGGTTCTGAGTTCAATTCCCAGCAACCACATGGTGGCTCACAACCATCTATAATGTGATCTAGTGCCCTCTTCTGACCTGCAGGTGTACATGCAGGCAGAATACTGTATACATACTAAATAAATAAATCTTTTTTTTAAAGCTCACATCTAACACACACACACACACACACACACACACACACACACACACACACACACACACACAACGTGTATGAAAACCTTGATTTAGATGTTTCCCCAGATTTGACAGCTGTTCTAAAGATTTAGGGAACATTATCAAAAACAAATTTCAAAGATGAAAATAAAGCATTCCTAAACCATCAATAATAAAAAATCAATTTCCATCAAACTCTGCTGCAGGCAAGCCTGAGCGATCTCATATCCTTTCTACAAAGTGCTGTTAGGAAGTCAAGCCGCAGTAGATGGAATCCAGGGGGGGGGGGGGGCAGGGCGCAGGCACCAGGACACAGCACTGCTGTGGGAGTGTGGCCAGACTCCATTGTGTGGGAGCCCTGGCAGTTTTCAGCTTTTTCAAAGTCTGTAATTCTTCGTGATTTCCTTTTCCATTCTAAATATGTGTCAAATTGGATGGCTGATTTGCTGCCTAACTCTGGATTCCTCTTGTCTAGAGAGGTTGCCCCAGATGAATTGTTTCAGGTTTCACTCGTGAGGTGTCTGCCATCTGCTAAGGCTTCCTTGTGACTTAGAATCAACTGTCCCCTCCTTCCGTGGGGGGCTCCTTGCTGAGCCTCTTCTTCGGCTCATTTCTCCACCCCCGGCTGTGGACTCTGGAAGACGCCAGCAGCTTTGTTATCAGCCTTCTCATGCTTGTTGTACCTTCTGAGTAGAACTGCACCCCCTCCCCCCTCACACACACACACCCTATCCCCCCATTTCCTTTCTGGTCACCTGGGCTGAATTTCAAGCCAGTCCCTCTGAGAATCTCTGTGAACACGCTGTATCTGAAGTGGAGGCCCCTGCCACCGCTAGCCTGCTTTCCTCAGCTTTCCTTGCCTCCACTGCCCACCACAGAACATCGATTAGGCAGCTTTTTAAGGACTGGCCTCTCCCTTCACGTGAGCCCCCAAGAGGGCAAGGTCATATCTGTCTGTCTCTCCTGTGGCCCCAGCACACAGAACAACGTCTGGTTCATAGTAAACACCCCATGAGTAATCGTTGAATTAATAAACTGTTGTTATTGAGTCAGAATCTTCTGGAAGAAGAGTTGGCAGTTTGCCTCAGGAGCATTAAAATGCACAAGCTTTTTGACCCACGACTTCTAGTAAGAACTCCCCAGACGTTATGGGAAAGATTCATGAGAGGGGAAGTTAACCTCCTGGTAAAACCATGGGAAATCCATCATCCCCCAACTTGGCTTCTCCTAGAAGCTACAGGGTGACCCCAAGTGAGCTATTGATTGATTGTTTTCTCGGGGTGACCCCAAGCAAGCTCTTGATTGATTATTTTTTTTCAGGGTGCCCCTAAGCAAGCTCCTGATTGATTATTTTCTCATTGCTATGATGAACTACCCTAGGGAAACAAAAGGGCAAAGGGTTATTTTGGTTCACCATATCAGAAGGATTTTCGATCCCGGCTGAGGGAAGGCGTTGCGTGGAGAGCGGGCACTGGTGGCAGACGGGGAATGGAGAAAACTGGCTGGACGTAGGGACAGGTCTAACCTTCAAAGGTCCACCCGAGTAACCTCTTCCTGTCACCTCCTTAGGGTTCCTCAGCCTTCCAATATAGGGAAGAGTCTTGCGGTCTCTTGACCTTCCTGGGCAGACTTGTGACCAACGTGTGCTTGGAGCCACCAAACCCAGGTACCTGAGAGGCTCGTTCTTACTGCAGAGCCACAGAGTGCTGGCTGGCTGGTACAGCGGCCATGTTGTTCTGGGCATGCTCACATCTCATAAGGGCCACTGAAGTCTCTCGGAATGACATGAAAGAAAGCTGAAACCGGGAACATGGAAACACTCAAAGTTACCATTCCCAAGCATCTCCAGCTGAGTAACTGGCTCTGCTTCAGACAGGGAGGACAAACCTTCCTACCTGTGAACGCCCCAGAGTCATTCTGAACTCCAAGATTGTTGCTTAGGCTTCTGGGAATGCGTACCATCAACAGCTCTCCCTGGATTTCGAGGTAACGTGTAGACAGTCGTTCCTGGTTGGGGCTGTGGTAAGCAGCATCTTACACATTAGATCTCCGTGTCCATCTCTGATTGGCTCTGTGAGGTAAAGTTCTAGAGCTTGCATTTCTGGGTTGGTACAGATTGATAAGAGTTCCCTCTCTATCATTTGAATGGCATCATCCTATCCTGTGTGTGTGGGAAAGAACACGAACCCTCGTGTTGTTCATGATGTTCATGATCCTCAAACTCCAACTTCCTTCTTCATTCAAATAACACTAAAAGAGCTGGGCATGGTGGCTCACACCTTTAATATCAGCCCTCGGGAAGCAGAGGCAGGCAGATCTCTGTGAGTTCGAGCCTAACCTGGCCCGCAAAGAGAAATCCAGGACACCCAAAGCTGTTGCACAGAGAAGCCCTGTCTTGAAAAACAAAACAAAAAAAGTTAAATTAATTATTTTCTTTTAACCTGAAAGGAGGAATCCTTTGAGCTAACGTCTTCCCAAGTCCTTAGCATGATTCAGTGAGAGCTGGGCATCAGCAGGGGGGAGCCAGAGAGGAGTATGGGAGGAAGGTGAGGCAGCCCAGTGTGTTTAGGATCCCAGTATCTCATGCTCATAGGTCAGCTTTCTTCCTGCACCCTTAATGGACAGATGAGATATGATACACGCCCCCTCTCACCGCCACCGCTGGAAGGACAGACAGCAACTCTGAATCTGACCAATGCCATGGCCGAGAGCCCCGGGGCTGGGCTCCCCGCCCCCTCTCCATTCTTTCAGGTGATAATGGTACACGTAGACTTTTTCGGAAGAACCTTATGGCTACAGCCCAACACTGGCCATCCTGAGACCCTGATTCCTTGAAGACTCAGAGTCCAGGTGGACTATGGGCCCTACGCTGAAGTGGACTATGAACCCTCTGCGTTTCCACGGCCTCGCTCTATACACACCTGGAGGTGGGGACTTCCCTCGCATGCTCTATGCCTCCGTTGCAGCAAGGCGGGGAGGGGCTTCCACGGCTTGTTCTTATAAGCCAGGTTCTTTAGTATATCGACCTGGGTGTGATGATTCATGTGTGTGAACGCAGGTATGGGCAAGCTGCAACCTGTGGAGGTCAAAGAACAATCGTTTCGGACCAGCCTCTGTTGGCTCAGTTTATTAACAATTAAACTTTATTATACAACCCAACTAGCATATACAAGAAGGAAAAAAAGGTTAAAGGGACAGAAGATTAAAACCTCCTGGAATCCGTTCGGCAGGACGGGTCCTTAGGTGTCTCAGTCCCACGAGCTGGTCCGGTCCTTTTCTCTCTCTCCGTGCCTTCTTCCTCTTCCCTTCTACCTCTTCCCAGTCATATGCAAAGGGAGGTCCCTTCTCCCTTCGAGGGTCAATTAGGAAAACAATAGCCACGGTGGGGTTCCTAGGTAGGCTTCCTGAATTCCAAGCCCAGGAAGGCTCCAAACAGTCTCTCACAAGGTATTCATGGTATGCCCCAAGGGTAAAGCCCGTCAAGACTGCTTCCACCTGCGACAAAGCTTAATCTATCCTACAAGCCTCTGCTGTTCTGTTGCGCACACCGGGCCAGCTGGGCTGTGAGGTCCCGGCAGTCCACTGTATCTGCCTAGAGATGCTGGGGTTAGAAATGTGTGCTAGGGTACTCAGCTTTATGTGTGCTGTGGGGATTCGAACTCAGGTCTTCGTGTTCTTTTGTTTTGTTTTTTTGTTTGTTTGTTTGTTTTGTTTTTTTCGAGACAGGGTTTCTCTGTGTAGCCTTGGCTGTCCTGGACTCCCTTTGTAGACCAGGCTGGCCTCGAACTCACAGCGATCCGCCTGCCTCTGCCTCCCGAGTGCTGGGATTAAAGGCGTGCGCCACCACGCCCGGCTGGTCTTCGTGTTCTTAAATCAAATGCTTTACCCACTGAGCCATCTCTCCAGCATATGCTAAGCTTTTTTAAATTACACGGTTTTTTTTTTTTTTTGGTGTGTATACATAGGTGTGGGCACGTGCATGCCACAGTGCGTGTGTGGGTAGCACACAAGGGCTGATTCTCTTTCTACCATGTTGGTCCCTAGATGCTGAACACAAGTCATGAAGCTTGGTTCCAAGTGTCTTTACCCAATGAGCTATCTCACCAGCCATCATATGTCAGTCATGATGTCTCTCTCTTCTCGGGTCCTCTTCTGCTCACAGACAAGATAGAAAGGGCCAGAGCCCAGAGTTGCCCATTGAGAGCCTTGCTTACCCATATGCCAGCTATAGTCTCAGCTCAGCATGGGTAAGACTCAGCCTGTGTCCCCTGCACCCCTCCACAGTCAGGCTTGCTGTTCAGAGCACTCAGCATGGCCGTTTGCTGGTCCCAAGGGTTATTCTCCCCTGTAAACAGGAAAAGGAAGCTGGGTTCACATAGTGTGGCCTGCGTCTTTAGTCTCAGTTCACTAGTAGCAAAGGCAGTTGGACCACTGTGAGTTCGAGGCCAACCTGGTCTGCGTAACGAGTTCCACGCCAGCCAGAGTTGTATAGTGTGAAGAAGCAATGAGAGCTGTAACTGATTGACAATCATCTCTCTGGTGGCTGTGTGCACACTTTACTTCTCCATAGAAAGCCCATGAACTTGAGAACTCTGTCCCACTTCCCCAGGGCAGTGACCAAACTAGGGGAATCAAGTTCACATCTCCTGGATCCTGAATTTTGGCAGGTGCATCTGGGAGCTTTCCAGGGACCTGCTTCTCACCAAGCAAATGAGATGAAGAGAGCCCTCAGGCTGAAGTCACAAGCCCGTGGACGAGGCTGTGGATCCCTCACCCTCAGGGTCTTATGGGGGTCTTGAAGGCTGCAGAGGGAGAGTGCTAAAGGACACATCTCTGGATCTTCCTCTTTGTCACAGCTCTCTAAAGGCCAAGCCTGCCCTGCTGAGGGAACTGAGACCTGACCACAACCCTTCACTGTTGCCTAAGAAGGCCAACTGCCTTTGCTGCTTTAGTGATTTGAGATCTGTTATAAACAACCTCACCCATGCCAGGACAGTGGTCCCCTCACAGCCATCTCACACAAGTAGAACCCTGCTATAAAGTAATGAGAAAAGGACCAGAGGTGAGGATCTATCTGGGCTGGTCCCCAGGGTCTTGAGTGAGTCCCCTGTAGGAGTCAGGGTGTATCAGGCACAGAGGGGGATGCATGCTGGGGCAGGGGCAGGTCCTGCTCCCTTGGAGAGCTGACTGTGCCCTGGCCTGATTCTGTGCGACATGGGGATTCTGCCTGAGGCAGCGTGGTTCCTAAGGGAGGCTGTCCCCTCTACCCACCACCAGCTCTGCTCTGTCACCTGCACGGGCCTCATGAAACCGGCAGCCTATTTGTGTAACTGGAGTTCAAACAAGTCTATTAACTACCACCCAATTAAAGTCAACAGCCGGTGCTGAGTTTGCTGGCTCAAGCATTTTGGAGCCCTGGGGACTTTAGATGTTACAGGCTGTGACTTCAAAGGCCAAGGCTTGTTCTCTGCTGAAGGCATCTGATGGGTCCCCTGGTGTCAGGACTGAGTACTCTCTCTCTCTCTCTCCTTTGTGTGCTATTTGATCACATCATGACCTCAGGGCACTTCCGGCCTCTGGCCTCAGCTGAGCTTGGAGGCTCACTGCAGGTGTGATATAAATTACCTCTTACCACATTCACAGCTTCACCTGTATCTTCTGAGCATGAAAGCCTGTGCCCCCTCCTTGCTCTCTCAGCCAGTGACACTGTCAGCTCTATCCCGCGGCTGGCTCAGGTGTCACCCACCCCTAGAAGTTCTCCCAGATCCCTCTAAGAGGAAGTCTCTTGTCTTCAGGCCACTCTCCAGCCCCAGGCTTTCATGTGACTGAGCCCAGTCATTGGTTGATGCTGGCAGTCAGCTTAGCTTGACTGACACAGCATGGAGTCTGTGTCCCTTCCTCACTCTGGAGGCTGGGGCTTCTAGATAAGGCTGCAGCAGGGGCGATTCAGAAGCCCCTCTGTTTGCTGGGTCCTCACAAGGCCTCTCCTGGGTGTGGCACATGCATAGGGGAAGCAGGAGTGGGGGTTTGGGTGTAATAATTAAAAAGTAAGACCCCAGGCAACGGATATGATATGGAGTTTATTATAGTGGTAGGGGCGCCAGAGAGAGAAAGAGAGAGAGAGAGAGAGAGAGAGAGAGAGAGAGAGAGAGAGAGAGAGAAATAGAGGCGCGAGAGAAGTGGGTTTATCTTTTTTATAACCCTGGGTAGGGCCATTCCTAGTGGCAGGTGAGTAATGATGTCATAGGTTGCTAGGCAGACTAGGGCAGCATGCTAAGAGAGGGTTTCTCTCATTTTAGGTCATCCACCCCTATAGGATTAGGACCCCACCTGGGGAACATCACTTAACCTTGTCACTCCTAAGGTCTGTCTCCAAACACGGCCACATCAGGAGTTGGGCCTCGGTGTGTGAATTTTGGGGGAGCACAATTCAGTCTGTGGAAACCAAGAACCTCCTCCTGAGAGATGGAGGCCTAGGCATCCCAGGATTCTCTGCGAAAGCCTACGATTAAACTGATTCAACTGTCCTGAACCAGTGTGACCCCTGAAGGGTTTCATTCGGGTTCTGTATACTTCATTATTTAAGTACAAAGTGAGTCCAGGACAGCCAACGCTACACAGAGAAACCCTGTCTTGAAAAAACAAAACAAAACAAAAACAAACAAACAAAAACAGACTGTCGGTTTGTTTTCTATGGGGCCAAACGTAAGGGAGTAGTAAACATGAGGGATTTCAGGGTGGTTGTTTTCCCTTCCCCTTCCCCTCTCTCCTTCTGTTTTTAGTCCTTTTCCCCTCTGTTTTCCTTCCTTCCTCCCCTCCCACAAATAATGCACAGTGCTAAGCCAGGCCGCCATTAGGTGCTTGGTGTTGGAGTCCTACATGCAATTAGGGCAAAACTCGACTTGGAGCCACTGATCGGCCACCATAACTCTGGAGATTACCCTGAGAGTGATGAGGGTCCCCAGGGAGGATTCAAGCAGATGAACAAATGCACTAGTGATCCACGGCTACATGACAAACACCAGTCAAAGCTGAGTGGCTCAAACAACTGCTCCCTACCAGCCCTGTGTGTGTGGCAGGGCTGGGGCACTGGCTAGCAGGTGCCTGCAGCCCATGGACTGGCTCAAGGCTCGGTCACTGGCCAGGCTGCAAACATATCCAGGATGGCCAAAGAGTGCCTGCCTCTGCTAACTCACGTGATCCCTGGTGGCCACAGCAGACTTGCTTTCATCCTCATTCATGTGACCCTCAGGACTGTCTTCAAACAAGCAACCAAGGGAGCAAGAGCCAGCGCTGCAAATGGTAGCACAGCCCTCTGATGTCCCCTATCAGCTTCTCCTGTGTGACAGAAGGAGGTGATCTGCAGCACTGGGAAGGACTCAGTGGTAGGAGCAGGAGGAGGTGAAGATCCTGATGGAGGTTGGGGTGGGGCGGGTGGATCATTCAAATTGTCCACAGAATTCAGGCACTTCCCTTCAGCACCGTCTTTCAGATGTGACCACAAGATGGCGCTCTCATGAATGAGATTAACATTGGTCTCTGAGAGAGGTTGACATTGGTACACCAGAAGAGACTTGGCCCACATCAAATCTCCCAGTGCCTTGAGCTTGGCCTTCAGAGCCTCAGGAACTCACGAGAAACGAGAAGTCACTGTCTCCTTTCCTGGAGGTGCTCTCCTTGGCATGCCCCCATACAACCTCACCCTACTGAGACTTGGGTGAGAGATCTTACAGCCCAAGAATGGAGGCAATCCACAGCTTACAGAATAGACTAAACACACCGGTGAGCAACCAGTGGCAGCAAGCATCCATTTTTTCCAGAGGGGACCATACCCTGGGACGAAAAGTGAAGGCTTCTTGAGATCTGCACTACCCTTGGATTGATGAGAGAGAACAGGCTCACACTTGCTCACTTCTACCCTCTATATTCGGTCCCAGGTAGACAGCATGTTGCCAGGGGTGACCAATGAACAGTGTATTTCTTGACTATCTGCCTACTTCTTGCTGGTCCATTCCCATCCTCCAGAGGGATCTTGGTGACCCTCCTTACTTGGGCCTGGTCACCTGGCACCTACTCTGCAGCAGACTTCTCTTTAGGAGATAAGGGAGGGTCTAGCACACTGCCACTAGTCTGGGCACAAGCTTGAACATGCGCACGAGGGTGTGCGTGAACTGATGTGTGAAGCCATCAGTTGGCGGCTCTGGTCCCTAGGCAGCCTTCAGGGGCTGCGGGAGTGTGGCTGTTTCCTGAGGTCCTTCCTAAAGAGTTGACAGAGGGGAGGAGTCCCCAGCTCTCAGGTGTGCCGCACTGCACCCTGTCTTTCCAACACCAGCAGCGTGGGACCTAGTTCAGCCCCCCCTGCCTTTCCCAGCCAACCTCCTCCCCGTCACTGATCAGTGTGTTATTCAGGATCCTGTTCAGGCTCCTCTCCCGTGCCCCTGGACTCCTGCCTTAGATGTCAGCTTAGAAAGGCTCTCAGGCCCAGCAGCATCGCCAGTCTTCTTCCCTGACAGGATGCACACACGCAGCAGCTGCAGGCGGGGGACTCCCCTCATCCCTTTTATCTTACAGTTTGTTGACACTGGCTCACTTGGATCTGACGCACTGTGACCGGTGGACTCATTCTTTACGGTCTCCACAATGATTTTCCGCCCTTTGATTGCTCTGTTTGTCCTCGTGCCTGATTTATGGGAGGAAGCGAGGGGTTCCCTAGCGTCCCCTGATGGATGCTGTGAGGTGCTGCTGAAGACTCAGACCTTCCCAGACCCACAGGTGCAGCTACACAGTGCCACAGTCCCAGGGTAGGCTAAGAATAACTCCATTGCCCTGGCTTGCACCAGGTTGGACAATCAAATTAGTTTTAAACCCAGTTTCAAAAGGGAAAGCAGCCAGGCGTGGTGGCGCACGCCTTTAATCCCAGCACTCGGGAGCCAGAAGCAGGGGGAATCTCTGTGCGTTTAGGACCAGCCTGGTCTACAAAGCGACTCCAGGCCTGCCAGGACTGCAAAAGAACCCCTGGCCGGGCATGGTGGTACACACCTTTAATCCCAGCACTTGGGAGGCAGAGGCAGGTGGGTCACTGCAAGTTCAAGGCCAGCCTGGTCTACAAAGTGAGTCCAGGACAGCCAGGGCTACGCAGAGAAACCCTGTCTCGAAAAACAAAAACCCAACCAAAAAAAAAAAAAAAGCCACCCAAAAACAAACAAACAAAAACTAACAACAACAAAAGAAACTCTGTCATGAAAAATAAATAAATAAATAAATAAGAAAGCAATATTCTTGTTCAGGTGCTTGGAGGCCTGGGAATTGCAGGTTCAGACTAAGAGATGATTCTTATTCAATGTCTAGTTAAGGAGACAAGCAATGCCCTCAAAGGGAATCTACCCAGACCGTGCAGCTGAGGAGGGCTGGGGCCGCCCACACCCAGGTTAATGGAAATATTTGCAGGTTCCTGTCACTGCGCTAGGTTCCTTCTCACATCTGGTAAAGGCCTGGCATGGACATGGCATTCTAATAGTGGTCCTGCCAACTTGGCTTCCGGCTTTCCCAACCAATGAGGTAGGAGTAAAGCCCCGGGCATGGCTACAGGGACTCACTCAGGACTAGGAGGGCAGGAATGGCAGTCCATGGCAGGACCCTCGAGCCAGCCCACACTATATTTGTAGGGCAGGAGAATAGGTCCTCTCCTCAAGCTCTGCCCTCACTCACAGGGCTTTGATTGCAAGGCAGGCCACATCTGCAAACTGTAGACACTCTAGCCACCCCAGGCTATCCAACAGGGCTGTCCCTTGGCCCTCTTGGGCCCTGAGGTTCCCCCTGGGGGGCGGTTCATATGAACGTGTGGACAGATTTTGGGGGAGGAACATGGGCTTAGAGGTCTGCAGAGGCCTTGAAAGGAGCTAGGTATTGGTGCTGGAGATCAAGACCTGAGAAAACAGGGGCTCGGGTGAGAAAGAAGTACAAGTTCACACACACTAGAAGATGGCTACCGTGGGGTCCTCCCACTGAAGGCTCAGAGCAGGGTCCCTGGGGGAAGAGAGAGCTAAAGGCATGGCTACATAGGCAATGTCCCACCTCCCTTCCCCCAGTTGTCCCCTTGTCCCGCATGGCCAGAGCTTTCCTCTACTCCTCGGCCTCATCATCTCTGCTCAGAGGGGCACCTAGCTGATGGAACTTATAAAAAAAAAAGCCCTCTAAACCAAGCTTTCCCTGTGATTCCATCCTTCATCTTGTCTCTACACTGCTCCCTGAGCATTTTACAGCAAGGAGAGAGAGAGAGGGGAAAAAAAAAACCCTCCCTGGCGTTTATTGAGACAAATAGCAGGAGTCTGCCAGGGTGAATTGTAAAAGATGCATCTTCGCCTTGCCAACGAGTCCACGCGGATGCAAGGATGGGTCTCCTCCGTCTTCTGGAGCCAGACAGCTTTAACAGTTGGCCGTTCTGGCTGCAGGACATCCCACAGGCAGTGGGTCCGTCCCCAGTACTGACCTCAGACCCCTTTCACACTCCGCGGTCCATACGGCTTATGCCACAAGACCAGGATAACCTTGTGGTTGCTTTTCCTATGAGTGACGGTGTCCCACGCCAAGCCAAGCATCTGCTGTGGCAGGAAGTGGGTCTGTGCTGCAAGCTTACTGCAGCACACAACAGCTCCTATGGGTGAGGCTCCAAGCCTTGGCATCCCCGGACCCTGCCCTCACGTAGCTGTAAGAAGTGGATGTTCTTCTGGTTGGCTAGTGAGCTGGCCTGGCTCTGGTCCATGCGTTCTAGCCTGATTTCAGTCACATGGGATCCCGTGCCTCTGCTAAGAGACAGCCAGGGGGCTGAAGAGATGGCTCAGTTAGTAACGTACTTGCTACATAGGCACAAGGACATGAATTCAACTCTAATCACTCATGTAAATCCAGTGATGGGGAAGAGCAGAGAGAGAGGTGGAGGGCAGGGCAGGCCAGGCAGTCTAGCAAGTCCTGGGTCCCATGGCTTCTGAGGAATGATAACCAAAGTTGACCTCTGGCCCTGGCCCCTATGTGCACCTGTCCTTACTCACCTGTTTCCTGCATCCATGTGGCCCCGACTCTCTCTCTCTCGCGCGCTCTCTCTCTCTTTTTCTTCTTCTTCTTCTTCTTCTTCTTCTTCTTCTTCTTCTTCTTCTTCTTCTTCTTCTTCTTCTTCTTCCCTTTCTCCTTCTGTGCTGGGTGTAGATCCCAAGGCCTTGCTCATTCTCGGCATGAACCCCGTCTCTGAGCCCCACTTCAACCCTACTCCGTTTTCCTACAATGCAGGGTGTCTCTCTGGGTCCCAAGCGAGCAGCCATCTCCCCTCTCCTTGGCCTCCTGGTGTCCTGGCTGAGAGGAGAACACCAAAGGGAGGTGGACTGAGACCCAGCTGCTCCCTCCTACATGGTTTCCTCTCAAGGGTCTGGAGGGCCTGCTCTGGACTTGGGGGTCCCAAGATGGTAATGCTTCACTATAAACGTTGCCTGGACTAGGAGAGGCCCAGGGAGCTAGGGAAAATGCTTTTTATGGTGTTTAAGCCCCTGGGACAGGCAAAGAGAACTCTCAGCAGTACAAGTGGCTATCATCCGGTCCCCTGAAGACCTAAACATGACAAGACCATAGGAGATGAAGCTCGTCCTGGCCTCCAGGACGTTGAGAATTGAGGCTCCACGCCCTTCTCTTGTGTGGGGGAGGGGCATGTCAGTCTCCCGGGATGGATAGTTTTAACTGTCACCTGGACACACCCACAATCACCCAGAAGGGAATTCCACAGAGGGGGTCTTCTCCATGGGGTGGGCCTATGGGTGTCTGTGGGGTGGGGGGTAGGGGTATCTTGATCATGTTGCCAGGCCCTGGCTTGTACAAGAGTAGAGATAACTAGTTGGGCAATGAGCACACAGACATTTATTCCCTTCTGCTCTCCACTGCGGACATGGTGTGACCAGCTACTGCAAGCCCCTGCCTGGGTGTCTTCCCCTAAGTGATGGCCCGTGGCCTGGGCTTGGGCCTGAAACAAACCCCCTTCTTGCTTAAGTTGCTTTCTGTTGGCCTTGTTGGAGTAGGCGTGGCCTTGTTGGAGTAGGCGTGGCCTTGTTGGAGTAGGCGTGGCCTTGATGGAGTAGGCGTGGCCTTGATGGAGTAGGCGTGGCCTTGCTGGAGGAAGGGCGTCACTGGGGGTGGGCTTTGAGGTTTCGGGAGCTCAAGCCAGGTCCAGGGGCTCACTATCTCTTCCTGCTGCCTGCTAATCTGACTGCACAACTCTTGGCTCCTTCACCAGCACCATGCTTCCCACCACGATGACGGCAGACTAAACTGCCATAACTGTAAGCCAGCCCCAATTACATGCTTTCCCTTAGGAGTTGCTGTGGTCATGGTGGCTCGTCACAGCAATAGAACCCCTAATGAGACACAGGGTACCAGCAACAAAACCAAGACACTCCCTACCAAAGCTCTTCCTAAGGGTGAGGAGGCGTCCTCAGAGTCTGGCCACCTCTGAAAGGTCCCTGTCACACCAGGAGCTCACCCACTCCTACTTGCTCCTGCTGATTCTATTACCCCGAAGAGCCCTGAGTCACACACACACACACAAGTCAGCAGTGACAATCTGAGGGTATTCTTGGGACAGTGAACAGCAGCCTCTTAGACCTTAGCTATGAGTTTGGTGGCAAGAGGACTAAGGGGAAGTCCCAGACTGGTGTGCCTCTGGGAATGCACTTCTGAGGTCCTGTTACTAAGTGGATGAGTATGTGACACAGACTCAAGCTCTCTGTGATCCCTACGTTGCAAATGTCCCCACTGCTCTAGGAAGAACATCCTTCCTATGGAATCGAAAGCCCCAGAATCTGGCCCATTCTCTCCTCTCTGAGCTCCTGACCACTCTCAACCCTTCATTTGCACAGGCTCAGAGTTGGGTCCTTCATGGCCTCCAAGGGCTCTTCTGCCACATTGCCTTGGCATAGACTGTTGATTTTGACAGAAAACTTCCTGATCACTCTTCAAAGTCTGTCTCAGCCTCCGGTGACCCCAGCCCCCTGTTACACACATCTCTAGCATCACAGGCCTTCTTCACGGTCCATGTGATTGTGCTTTCTGAGATCCTAGATCCTGCCTGCCTCCCATCTTGCCTAGAGCCCCATGAGGTAGAGTCTATGAAGGTTTTGCTTAGTTCTTCCAACATGGCCGCTAAAGGATATGTCTTAGTTCCCCAGGATCTGTACCTAAGAGGCATCAATTAATATCCATCATTGGGAGGGATTTTGATGTAGAGGAATCACTGACAGGAGTGAGGACGATGGCATCTTTGTACATCTGCAACGAGGGGACCACGGCCTCGTGATGAGGATATAGACAAACTCCTACCTGCCAAACATCCCTGCCGGCTGCACAGTATCTCATGAGCTACGAACTGCAGTGTCACAGCGTCGTGTGAGTCCCTTGTGCCTTCCCTGTGTGAGCCAAGCAGCCCAAGGAGGACAGATATCACCAAATCCACAACTGGGGAGGTGAGTCGGCTCTCTCATCTGCCTCAGAAGCTCATTCATTTCCTGTTACATGGCTTCAGAAACAGACCTGCCTCACTGAGCGAGAAAACGCAAGTCAGCTCAGCTGTGAGGGCTCTGCGGGCTCCCCAGCTCTTGCCTGGGAGACGTGGATATTTTGGGAGCCAGATGTCTGCGTGGGTATAACTGCTCAAGTCTGCACAACTCGGCCCCAAGATACTGCGGAGTCAGCGGTTCCTTTCCATCCGAGACCCCTGGCCTCTTTTCTATGACAGGTATTTATTGATGACTCTTAGGTACAGACCCTGAGGTAAGCAGAGAACACAGGGCGTAAGACATAGGCCAGCCATGGGGGACACTGGCTCAGAGAGATGGAAGCTAATCCTGGGTGACCCCCAGTGAGAAATACATTTATTTGTTCTACACTCTTACTGAGAACCTACAGCCACTATGTTGGGAGAATTAATCAAACCTTCATGTCCCCTTCCCCATGGAGCCCCAGCTAAGATGGGATCAGGCAGGGTCTAGATGGTCACTTCTATTTAAAAAAAAAAAAAAAAAAGCTCCTAGTTCTGGGAAAATGTGTACTGGTGGGTGGAGGGGATGGGGAGGTGAGGGGGCGGGGTAGAGGGAGGGGGCGGGGTAGAGGGAGGGGGCAGGGCTAGGGTCCCAAACCAAATGAACAGGACACCCTGCTTCTTCCCACCCATCACTCCTATCCCTTCCCCAACCTGCAAGAGGGCCTATCTGATGGAGTTAGAACCACCTCAGGACCCTGAAGCTCCTTTCTAGAGAATTCCACCCCAGAGTGCTGAAGATCAGGCAGCAGCAAGCTATGGTAGGCTTCCATCTCGAGCACTCTGCCCCTCCAGCTTCAGGCCCATCTGGGTTTTCTCCAGGTATCCCTCCCTCCCCGGTACCTGCCGTTCACACGACTGTCCTCCTTGAGGCACCTAGCCTCGGTGACAGGCTTGGGCTTGAGCTGCTCTGTGACCTTGGGCAAGTCACTTCACTTCTCCAGGACCTTGTTTCACTGTGTCAAATGGGGAAAGCCATGGTGGGAAAGACCACCTGATTTTCTGAGTCATCCATCCCCCGCCACGGGAGAGGGATCTTTGCAGGCAAGAGCTGTCTTTTCTGAGTCAGGCCAACGCTTGCTAACTCCAAGTGTAACTTCTCAGTTTCACTCTGTGGTGCGCCAAGAACCAGCCGCCACATCACAAATGCAACTTCGAAGGCACAAAAAGGATCAAAAGTAAATACCATCAGTGGCTCTTGCATCATTAGTCTGTGCAGCCAGCAGAGCTATCTGCCATGTTCTTGACCTTTGGCTGGTTGCTTTACCTTGTAGCGTAAGCAGGGTAACAAGGCAAGTGTCCATACGCAAATGCTATTCTGGTGAAGGTGGTGATAACGATCATAGTGATGATGGTGCTGATGATACTGATGGAGCTGATGGTGACAGTGCTGGTAGTGTGGATGTTTATGGTGATAACTGTAATGATGCTGATGATAGCGATGGTAGTGGTGGTACCTGCATGAACACTCAAGCCATTAAGTGCCAGCCTTCTCTGGCTCAGCTCTTCCCTTCTGTCATCAAAGAGGATGCTTCCGACTTCTAGTTTAGCTAATCGTGTGACCCACGCATACTGAAGCTCTCTTCAGTAGGGCCAGTGTTTGCCACTAACATGCCATGCTTTTAACAGTCAAATTCTCAGAAGTACAAAGTAGAATGGTGTGCCCGGGGGTTAGGAGAGGAGGAAATGGAGTGTTGGGGGATGTGTGTGAGTGTGTGAGTGTATGTGTGTGTGCACATCCCTCCACAGTGCACTCACGGACAACAATCTCTCGTGTTGGTCCTTATCTTCTACGTTGTTTGAGACAGCATCTCTGCTGTTTCTTCCTCTGTGCGCTCCAGGCTAAAGGTGCACAGGCCTCTCCCATCACTGCCTCCCGCTCTCCCTGTAGGAGTGCTAGGGTTACAGGTGAGTTCTAGGATTACAGGGTCCTGGGATTTGAACTCAGGTCCTCAAGAATCTTTCCCCACTGAGCCACCTCCCAAGCCCTGAGTTCTGTATACAGGTGCTGTATTCACTGACATATGATCAAAATAGTCAAGTTTATGGTAAATATGTTCAACCACAATTAAAAATAGGCCCTAGCAAATTCAACTCTCCGGTGTTAACCTGACCGAACTTAGAATCATGAAGAAGACGGTGAGGCCACAGAGTGTGTCTGCAAGGACATCTCCAGACAGTTAACAGAAGGAACACCCACCCTGGACTTGGATGTGTTTTGGGATGCTCACTGTGGGAACTGGTAATGCAGGTGAGGCAAGGAGGCTGTGCTGAGAGCACCGAGGGGACCACATCCCCTAAGGCACAGGGCCACAAGCGCATCCTGTACACAAACCACAAGGTGCTTGGGAGAACCCACTCCCCAGGGATAGAAGTTTCCAGAAGCATCTTCTTTCAGCATCAGAGGCCTCAGCACTGGAGGCACAGGCTCTAAGGACAAACAGCTTTCAAATCCCAACCTCAAATCCCCCAGGGACGTAGCGTTCACCTAATAGTTCTGACGCTAGAAAATATTAAGTTCAAAATCAGGATCTTAGATTCCTAAGCCTTAAATCTTTCTTTAAATTTTAATTGTGTGTTTTTTTTGTTTGTTTTGAAGCAGGGTCTCTATGTAGCCCAGGATTGCCTTGAACTGGAGGCAATCCTCCTGCCTCAGTCTTCCAAGTGCTTAGTTTAGAGCCGCCATGCCCAGCCTAAGTGAATTTCAGCACTGTAACATACTGAGTGGGGCGGCACCACAGAATCTGAGCAGCACAGTGCACCGCAGACTCTCCACATCACCAGTGCTGCACCCAGCCACCTGCTAGGCATCCAATCCACAGCCATGCTCCCTCCGTGCTGTTCCAGCAAGCAGCTTTCAGGTCTCAGCGCAAACCCAGGGTAACCTCTGCTAAAATTCCCAGAGCCCCCTGGCCTGGTAACAGCCCTATCCCAAACTCCCATAGCTCCACCTTCTTGTCCTGTTCCTCTGTTTAACACTTGCTTCTTAATTACGCCGTGTTTGTCTTTTGTCTCCTTTAAACATAAACATGAGCCCCGGGGGAAGCTTAGCCTGATATGCTCAACACTGCACCCCTACCCTGATTTGCTCAACACTGCATCCCAAGCCCTGGGCCTTTTACAAAGCAGCTGTTCCTCCGGTGTCCACCAGATGAACGACTAAATCAATGAACGAGCTGGACAGATGGTTGCAGGGACTGTACCCAGGCTCTAAGAAAGCCCCCAAACTACAACACACACACACCCCAAAAGGCTGTGAACATAAGCATCATTTCTGGGGTACTGAGACCCTGATGGGTACACAAGAGAGAGGGAATGAGATCAGGTGTTAGTTTCCCCCAGGCCTACCTTGGCTTGCTGGGGTCCAGAGGGGCCATGTAACTGAGTGAGAGATTAGGGTTCAAAGTCACATCCTCCGCCTAGGAGCCGCGCAGGCTCCAACAGAACACAAGCCCCCAACAGGCAGGCATAACAGACCATGGGTGGTCAGCTCCTCACTCCCTTTTGCCCTTTCTCAGGGAGGAGACATCCACCTCAGGCCACGGAACAGGACCGATTCGGGACAGGGGACCTTTGCATAGACGGATCCCTGCTCCGCAAGATTCCGGCATACGTTCTCTGCCTCCCTGTGCCTCAGCTTCCTCCTGTATAAAAAAGCGAGAATGACAGCTTCTGCCTTGGGAGGCTGGGGTGGGGCCAAGTAAGAGAAGGATGGAACAAGGCCACAGTGGGTGTTAAATATGTTCTTCAGGCCCATGGGTGCTAAAGTGTCCCACTTGCCTGCTGACAGATCTAGCCACACACACACACCCACTCCGAGATTTCAGCAGCTTCCAGCAGCAGACCCTCCGGGTGAGAGAAGGGAGGACGCAGAAGACATTGGTGCTCAGGCTGCCTGCTGTGCAACTCAAGTCACTGCACCTCCATGACTCTCAGGGTCTTCAACAATGTGAGAACACGGCACTTCCAGAGGACTGGAGTGGGGATCCATGAAGGAGTCCACAGAGTGGACATTACAGTGTGCCACACTCCTCAGCTCTGGATATGAAGTCCGGTTCTCTCAAGTTGTCTCAGAAAGTTTAGATCTTTCTGACCTAAATGAAAAACAAAACAACAACAAAAACAAAAGGCAAACAAAACAGGGGGAGAGAACTCAGATGCCTGAGACAGGACCAATCATATTTGCCCAAGCTCTCTCTACCTCAGGGAAATCCTGCATTTGATGGTCTTTCGCTTTCTTTCCTGTAAACCTGACCAGGACTGAGGATCAGGGCTGTCAAGACCCACAGAGTGTGCAAATAGCAGCAGTCTGGGAAGGCAGGCAGACGAGCCTCAGCTTTTTCAAGTGTGGGAGCTCACCTGACATGCTGAATGACGCCCCACCTGGGAGCAAACACTTAGAACTGGCCATGGCCTGTCTTCTGCATCCTAAAACTGAAAAAAAAAAAAAAAGGAAAGAGCAAGCAGGACAGGAAAGAAGACCCCAAACGGGCTTCAAAAGCCCTGCCCTCCTTGTCTGCCTCAGCAGGAGGCCGTGATGGAAGGTGGGGCTAATGGGTGGGAAAGGACCAGCAAATCACAAGAGAGAAGACCCTCAGAAGCTGGGGGAACCAGCTGGGACAGCAAATAGAGCCTGGCCTTGAACCTTCAGGTAAAGCAGCTCAGACCAGGGCGGAAGCCCTCAGATGCTCGCAAGCGGCCTGGCATCAACTCCTTTCCCCCAGGACCCCACTCTCTCTTCATCTGACTCTTCATAAGTTTTTGAACAAAGGCCTCTGTCTGCACTGTTGGAACCTGGCACAGCACCAAGCAGATGAAAACAAGGGTAGAGTGTGTGGTGCAGGCTGGGAGGGTCCAGGTAGAGGTAGTTCAGACATCCCGGAGTCGGGGGAGTGGCGGTTGGGGACATCCTGTAGTTAGGACAGATAAGTGTGCACGCACACATGTGCACACATACAGGTGCAGACACGCCCATATGCATGCACACACACACAGATATACACACACAGATGCAAACAGACACACACTGATGAACACATAGACATACTAAGATGCATATACAGACACACACATACAAATTCACACACACACATACATATACACACACACACACACAGAGACAGACATATACACATACACAGAGACACATTAAGGTAGACAGGCACATAGATACACAGGAAGACAGACAGACACCTCAGAGTGAGGACACGATCTGCTGCAGGTGCCGTGCTTCTTGGGAAATTTTCATGCCTTGCTGAGTAACCTCGAGCGTGAAGATAAAATGTCCCAGCTGTAGCCTGCCTCAGTTTCCTCAGCCTAGCAAACATGGAAGGTTCCACCAGTGAGACCTGGGTTTAAACTGTGGCTGCGCGTCTCAGCTTTGAGACACAAAATGTGGCCTGTCTGTGCCTCAGCTCCCGCATCTGTGCCATGCAGACAGCAGGCCTCACAGACACGGAAGTGAAGCGTGCAGTGTGGAGCTCAGGGTTAGAACAGTGGGGGCTCTGTTCTGCCCCCTTCTTCCTTCTCCCCCCTCCTTCCTTGTCCTGTTGCTTCTCTCCTCCCACCCCAGCCCTCCGCCCCCTTTCCCCCTCCGTGTCCCATCCTCCTTATCTTTCACTGCACATATTGAATTTTATGTAATTGGGATCATACAATTTATTCAGCTATTCAGGATTTTTTTTAAGCTCACTATATATCATCAGCATTTTCCCACGCCATTGAAAATTCCTCAAAAGCCTGATGTTAATAGCTCTGTAATTGCGCCTCGTTTAGAGGCACCATCCTTTACCCACGTCCATCCGCTGCTGTCAGATCCTGGGAGGGTTGTGGGGGTTTCCTCCCACACATAAGCTGATGGATCTTTTGGGTGTGTCTTGCCCAAGTTGCTGTCCTCATCCTCAGGACAGACTCCTATGGGCGGGGTCATGGCTTTCTGAGCAGCAGGGACTCGCTCCACAAGCTTATCCCCAATTGCCTCCCTGGAAGCCAGCCTGTCTCCCAACAGAACCTAGCGTGGGCTCCAAGATCCCTAAATATTTGTCCTTGGAGTCTAGGACAAGATACAACCATCTCAGGGAGGATAGCGCAAAGTCAGAGGGTCCTGTCCCACCTGCCCTCACCGCCGATTGCTTCACATGCCCCATCTGTGCTAGGTCTCTATTTGCCCAACTGTCTCAACAGCTTGCCGTCTGATATCACTTTTCCTGACCTATCCAGACCCATCCTGGCACACAGTAGGTGTTCAATGAAAGTGTGTTGAAGCTGAAATTACAAAGTGCTCCTTAAACACATGCACACACACACACATACACACATGCACACTCACACACATACAGACTCACACACACATACACACATGCACATACACACATACACAATCACACACATACAGACTCACACACACATACACACATGCACAGACACACACAGACACAGAAACACACACACACACACACACACACACACACACACACACACACAATTTCTGCCATGACGCTATTCTCTGTGAGTTGACACAGGTGGGTATTTCCTCTCCAGACCCTGGGTCAGGCTGCTTGGAGCTTCTGCCTCCAACCCTGAGAGCCAAACAACATGCTTTTTTTCTTTGGGTATTTTGTCACCGCAATGGAAAACACAGTCGAAGAAGTGGGGGCTTTCTGACAACTGCTCGCTCCACTCACTGTCCAGTGATATTCCACCCACCCCTCTTTTCTCCCTCCCCCTCTCATGAGGGTCAGACCCCTGTTGCAGTGTGATGGCTCCTTCTGTCTCCCCCGCCCCACCATTTTGCCCTCACAGTGATTTACCATAACTCATATTTGTGTACAGTCCTGCCTCTGTGTCTGCTCCTTGGAAGGGTCGGATTGACACAGGCCGGTGATCTGGGGCCTGAGCCAGGAAAACAAATGACGATGGTGCCTGAGAAACATGGGGCTGGGTTACCTCAGGCTCCATGTTCCCAATGGAAGGCAAGTTTAAAATGCATGGGTGGCTACGTCAGAGGTGGTCACAGCAAGATGAGGGAGTTTCTCTATAGGCTCAAGACGCAATCTGATGACATTCTTGGCTTTTGGGTTGATGGAGGTGGGAGACTAGATCACCCACCCAGGCAAGGAAGAGATCCAGTGGGACTGTGAACATAGATTCTCCTCAATATAATGAGCACAGATTCTCCTCAGTATAATTGGTGATTCTGTTGTAAAAGCGTTGTTTTTTGTTTCTCTGTGACATGGCTTTGCTACGTAGACCTGACAGTCTTGGAACGTGCCTTGAAGACTAAGCTGGCCCCGATCGTGTCCCTTCCTGCCTCTGCCTCCTCAGGGCCAAACTCTAAAAGCATGGGAAGGCCACAGGACTTGACAATCTGCCAAGAACCTCTGATGGCCAGTCCTCAGTGATGAGACAGCAATGAGGTTGCCTTCCAAGTGGAAACTAAAGGAACAAGAGGCTGAATGCCATGGGCAAGCTGGGGTGGATGGGGTGGATCATGTGCCAATAAGGACCAGCAGATAGCATTCATTATCAGGAGTGCGGGGGTAAGAGGGACACTTGGGCAACTATGAAGTGCAGTGATGGTTCCTCCTGTCACACCAGTCATATCAAAGTAGCAGGAGGGCATCACTTACCACCAGAAGCAATGGCACCCCAATGTCTAAGATAACCAGTGAGATCAGGGAGCAAATCAAGGGTCAGGGTCTGTGGGGAAATGTGGAGGAATTCAGCCAATAGGACATTGTTTACTATTTATAGGAAAAAAAAAAAGAACCAATCTTTTGTTTTGTTTGTTTTGTTTTGTTTTTTCCGAGACAGGGGTTCTCTATGATAGACTTAGCTGTCCTGGACTCACTTTGTAGACCAGGGATCCAGGTGTGCACCCTGCCCAGCTTATACGACATTCTTTTTTTTTCTCCTTTATTAATTTATTCTTATTACATCTCAATGGTTATCCCATCCCTTGTATCCTCCCATTCTTCCCTCCCTCCCATTTTCCCCTTATTCCCCTCCCCTATGACTGTTCCTGAGGGGGATTACCTCCCCCTGTATATGTTCATAGGGTATCAAGTCTCTTCTTGGTAACCTGCTGTCCTTCCTCTGAGTGCCACCAGGTTAAAATGTCAGTGTTTTGTATGTGGTGGACATGTTAGTGTTTTCAGGAGTGGGTGGGACTGGGGAGGATGGTGGGCGTGGCTCCAGGGGATAGGATGAAGGAGTTTTGTGGCTCTGGAATGGTTCTGATCTTGGCTGTTGTGTGGTTATGAACATCAATGTATGTGACACCATGGCAGAGTCAGACTTACAAGTTGTACTGATGTCAATATCCAGAGGCTAACGCAGCACTAGAGTCAAGTGAGTTATAAGCTCTGGGAGACGCTCAGCAAAGGGTACACAGGACCTCTCTGTTGTTTTAAGAATCAAATGCAAAGCTACAATAATCAGTAGAGCAACAATGTATAGGGAAAAACAAACATGGAGACAGGGCTTACAAAAGTCCTTGCAGTATGAGACACAACAGGAAACCGATCAGCTCTCAGAACCCGGTGTCTGACCTGGGCCAACCTCAGAGCTGTGACCCCTGAGCAGGTGGCCAGGGCCCTCCCTTCACACCATTGCAAGTGAAATAGCTTGATGATTCCCTATTAGTTCTTCAAATAGGAAACCACCAGATGCGATGTGGACCGAGATGATTGATGTATGAGCACAAAGGTTTAGTTGGGCTATAGTGTAGAAGGTTCCATGGCCGGATGGCTCCATCCCTTTGGGCTTACAGCACGGTGGGAGCTTGTAGAGGAGCTGGGCAGAGGGAATGAGATGAAGGGGCAAAGGTCCCACGGTCACCCCTGCGTGCTCTCTCCCTGTGGCATAAAGACCTCCCACAAATGCCCACCTCCATAAAGCTCATCTATCTCCCAATACAGCCATACTAAAGCCCACACATTTAGCACATAGGCCTTTGGGGGAACCTTCCAGATCCCAGCCACAGTGTTTCCAAAAGCCATGTGGAAACAAGTAGCAGGGGGGAGTAGGGGACCTCCAAGGTAGAAGTCATAACTGTGACCCAAGACCTCCCACCTCAAGTAACAAGAGCGTGACTGAGAGCTCACTCAGGGTCACCCTGAATGACAGACAGCTCTCACAGTCCAGCCTGACCAGAAAGAGGAAAAGGCAGGAAGCCAAGGACATTAGGGGAGGCAGAGCTAAGACTGGAAGTCATTTTCTGTCCTGGGTGAGCTTGAGGTATTCCATCCTAGAAGACCCTCTTACCAGCCAGCAATGCACTGCTGCCGCCATCTTGTCCCTGTGGGCTGCATGGGCCCCATCAGCTTCTCCTCCTGCACACACACCCCCTTTCTTCTTCTTCCCTGTAACAAACAGCTTCACTTAAAAAGCCATCCGGGAGGATGGATGGCGCAGGCACACTTTGTAGAATATGTTTTTGGAGAGAAGAGCCAAGAAATTAAAGGCGCAGCACTTAGGCCTCCAGTCTCATTAGGCCCCATAACTCTGACTGTAGGGACTGTATTTCTGAGTTGGACAGTTACTCTCCACCCCCACTGCCTGATGTTGTCAACTTGTTCTCATTTGTCTCCCAGAGGCCTGGTCCTGATGTTGGGGGGTTCATTTCCTCACTCAAAACCAACTCCCCGTTTGATTCTCCATCCTAAGATATGAAGAAGATGCAAATCGTATCCATGTTGGTCTTATAGATCAAGGCTTAGGACTTTTGGGAGACAATAAAAGTCCATACAGGTAGGACCCTATCCACCCATGTGGGACTGTGGCTTTCATAACAAGAGATGGAAGCTGAGAGTGTGAGTCAGCCAGACCAGTGCTTGAGTAGCCTGCTCTGGGTTGAATCCAGCACCACGCACACTGGACATAGAGGTGCATGCCTGTAAACCTAGTACTGGAAACAAGGAGGCAGAAGATCAGAGGAGAGGCAGCCCCTGGCCATAGTGCTCGCCAGACAGAAAAGACACTGGTAGAAATGAGGATGGAGAAACCCTTCCTAAGGCCGGGGATGTACAAGGACCATGTGTGAAGTAGAGCCTTGTGATCAAGTGGCTTCTATGTCCTTGGGCTCGCCAGGAGGCAGCGCACGAAAGTGCTGAGCGAGGTGAGGCTATTTGTGGTGGCAATCTCCAGGCAGCCAAGCGCTCAGATGCCGCCTGGCTTCTTGGCGGGGAAGCCGTGAAGTTTGGGAAGAGAGGCAGGATTCTAATGAAAAGGGCAGTGGAACGTAAAATGGAGGCTTCTCAGCGTGACCGTGTAAAGAACGCCAAAGGTATACTTAAGTTGTGACCAGGTGACGGATGACCAGGACCTCGGTGGGAGGTGAGAACAGTGGGTGACAAGGGGCACAGGCATAGCATGATAGGGGAGCTGCAGAGTTGTGAGGTATGAGCACAGGCTCTGAGGGCAGTCTCTGTGGCTAGGAGCCTCTGCCATCTAGTGTCTCTTCTTTTTGGGTAAGATGACTGAGGTCAATGACAGGACCTAGGTCCTGAGGAGAGTGAGGCCAGCAGAGTGCTGTCATGCTTGGTGAGGTAGCAGGGTATGTCTCAGGGACCACACATATTTGGATACTCACTCGGGTGGGAACAGGAGAAGGTGACATTTAATGCCCATCACGGAGGTGTCAGCACATAGGCCATCTGGTGGGTTTCCAGCCCACCTTGCCACTCAGGGAGAGATAGGAGGCCTCCAGCCTCAGGCCCGGGGTCCTACTCACTCTCTGCGCTGGCTCCGGGTAGAAGGAAACTCCCCCAGGTTGAACTGGTAGGTGCAGCACCCTGGAATTTGATTGGAAGTGCCCCCCAAAAGCCTTATGCTGAGGCTTGGTTCCCAGTAAGACAGTTTGCAGAGGTGACTGGACCGTGAGGGCTCTGACATCATGAGATGGTCCTGTTTGGAGATGAGAACTTAACTGATGGGGCCTGGTAGGAAGAAGTAAGTCTCTGACCTCCTACTCGCCCTTCTCCCCCCTCTCCCCCCCTCCCCCCTCTCCCCCCTCCACTCCTTCCCCCTTCCATTCACCCACCCTCACTCCCTTTCCCCTCCCCACTTCTCTTTCTCCTCTCTCCCCCCCTCCCGTCACCTCTTTTCCCTCCCTTCCTGTCTCTCTCTATTTCCCCTCCCCCATCTTCCTCGCCTCTCCTGTCTTCTCAACTACAAGCTCACATAACCTCTTCCTTGATGCTCACTCAGTCTGCAGGGTTAGGTTATGGCAAGAGAAAACGGACTGAGGCAGCAAGCAACTCATACCCACCAAAGTGGCCAATGGATAGATGGATGGCTGTCAAGGGGAACGCATGTGCTAATAGCCTTTCTGGGGGCTGTTCTGTTCCGGCAGGAGTTGTATAAGGAACAGCATCCAGCCATTTGGGGGGATGTTCAGAGCCCAGACTCAGAAGCACATAAACAAACTCCGTTGGATGCAATCACCCTGGGAGAAGCAAGCCAGGGTGGGAGGGGTCCTCAGGGCTTGCTCCTTCTGCAGTGAGACAAGATTCAGACCTGGGGTCCTCCTGCTTAAAAGAACAGTGGGTGCTGAGTACTAGTCTAGCCTCCACCTAGAAAAGGAACAGAAGGACCCCAGGAGAGGTGTGGGTGAACCCTAACCCCATGCCTACGCATCTGCAAAGGGGCATTTCTCTTCTGAGGCCCTGTTAGATGGTGCAGCCGCATGGCATCTAGCCTGAAGATTCCTTCTGCTTCCTCTCTGCGGCCCCAGCTTCCAGGGTAACTTCCATGGAGGCTTTGCAGGGAGGTGGGGGGCCGGGGGGTGGTGGTGTTCATCTTCTAAGCCAAGTCCCATGGAGTCACTTACAATTCAGTGCTACTTTGGAAATCTTGAGTCACCAAGCCCCACTGAGGAGGTGGCAAGGGTCTGTTTGCTACTTCCTCTCAGGCTCCCTCCATCCCCCAACCGCCTTCTCCTCATCCTCATCACCTGGGACACATCACACCTCCCATGTTAATCCTCCGTCAACCACTCTTTCTCACCTCAAACTCTTAGCACATTCTGTTCCTGCTCCTTAGATCACTCTGCCTTTCTTCAGGGGGGCCAGCTCCTTTCAGCTTTCAGGCTCAAGTTAATAATAGCTCCTAGCAACCCTCCCCTAGTTAGTGCCTCTCATTATCCTGCCGTGTGTGTGTGTGTGTGTGTGTGTGTGTGTGTGTGTGTGTGTGACACACACAGTAAATGCTCAGTTATAGGTGGGAGCAGTGCGTGAACGCCTAAGAACAGCCGCTGGGACAAAGAGAAAGAGGCTGGGCTCTTTAAGCAGAGCAGGGATAGCAGAGCGGGCGCTGATTGTTTTTATTTGGGAGATGTTTTGTTTTATCTTTTAATAACTCTCGCCGCATAATCAGCTGGTAATTACCGCTTCCGCCTCTGGATTGTGCCTCCCCGGCTGTGCTGGGCTGGTGGGAAGTGGTTCATATTTAATCCGCCTTTGAGCGGGAGTGCTCCCAGGGGACCGAGCTCTTGTGGGGTGTGAGGTTTAATTCTCAGGGATGTTAATTAGAATAGAAAAACATCCGAGCTCGGAGCAAGGCTGCTGGGCTCCCGGGTGGCTAGAGCAGAGACCCGCCCCCCTCCGCCACCGCCTGCATGCCTTCTCCCCACCCCCTACCCCCGCAAACAGCCAAGACTTCTCCTCACCCTCCACCCCCCACCCCACCCCCACCCCCGCGTCACAGCCTTGCCTGCCTATTGCCAGGGTAGTCCTCAATCCTGCTCTGAAACTGGGGCGAAAGGCTGGCCCTCCCTCATCTAGGCTGCCTGTGCCCCGCCTGCCCAGGTTCCAGACTGCTACAACCCGCTCAAGGAGACTTAGGCAACTTCACAAGAAACTATTTTACCTTGGAGATGTCTGGACCATCCAAGTAGTGAGAGTGCAGGGGAGCAGGGAGATGCTGCTGCTGACTAGTTAACCTCCGTCCGTCTTTCGGAAGTAGACATCTTTAGTCATCCTCTCCGCTGGGTCTGTTCTCACCAGCTTGGTCCCAGGGAGGAGCCCTGCCACTGCTCAGGTTGCAGAGACCCCCGACACTGAGCTCAGAGTCCCGCTACCATTGGAAGGCCCTTTGCTTTAGGGCAGAGGGGGAGCCATGCTCACTAATGGACAGGAGGACCCTGACTTCTGCCCTCTCCACATGGGGACCACTGCTTCCTGGGAATAAGTAGTTTATAGTTATTTCAGCAGCACCCCAAAGTAAAAGCCCTTGAGATCACCACAATGTAGTGCGTGCACCTCTGTCCTGGGAGGAGAGCTTAGGGCCTTCCAGAGATGGAGAGGTGGAGGAATCTGAGCTCAGTGTTGGTCTCCGCAACCTGGCCAGGGTCAGGGTTCCTCTCTGGGACTAAGCTGTGTGAAATGGATGATGGGGGGAAGGAGTGACCCTTGAGGAATCTCAAAGCCACGTGCAGAAATCAAGGCCTGATCCTGAGGCTTAGGGACAGGAAGTCTTGGAAAGACTGGTTTGGGCATTTATTTACTATTTGTAGTGTATTTACTTTTGCTTTTTATTTTATCTTTTGAGACATGGTCTTATTTTGTAGACCAGCCGGCCTTAAAGTCATAGGTATCTACCTGCCTCTGTCTTCCAAGTGCTGGGATCAAAGGTGTCCCGTGGACCATCATGCACTTGGCTTAATATTTTTAATAGAATTTTATATGTCTGTAGACTATATTTATGTCATTTACATCCTTCCTCTCTCCCAACTTTTTCTCCAACTTATTCACCATTCCCTTTCAGATTCGTGATACATGCATACATACATACATACATACATACTTACTTACATCGGATTTATATATATGAACCAACTGCGTCTGTTCAGTATTTTCCATATGTACACATGTCTAGGACTGATCACTTGGGATTGAGTAACCTGTCAGGGAGGGGTTGTCTCCCTGCCCCCAGAGAAAGACGATTCTTCCTCCCACCACAGCCGGTGACTGCTTGCAATTCTTCATCTGTGGGGGTAGCCTTGTAAAATGTTCCCCACCCCTGTTGGTGAGCCAACTGATGCTTTCACCAGGGTCACGCATGCTGCAAAGGAAGCCTTTTGCATAGCTGTTTCTTCTCAACTGGAACACACCCTCCTTGCTTGGGGTGGGGGGAGGGAGGCTCATAAGACACAGGGGGCTAAGGAAACACGCAGCTTTCAGGAAGTTCCTGAAGCGTAGGAGACTCACAGGCCTCTTCAACAACAAAAGGGTGTAAAGGCAGTAAGCAGCGCTGGAGAGTGGAGACTGAGCAGCGGAGCTACCTGCAACTTGTGCAGGAAGCTTCAGGGATGCAGCTTTGAGTCACCATCCATCTGAGAGTAGAGTCCTTGGGGGGGGGGGACTTTCATGGCGGTTGCCTTCTTCTACCTATTATGGGGTGGTATGGTAAATGAGGTCTGCCTTACAAGTATGGGGATAGCCCCAGCTAACTGGTGGGCTAAAGAATATGTTTCAGTCGTTGAAGGTGGCACTTATGGGATAGGATGGTGAGCACACTGTGACAGCCATGGCATAGTCTCTGTTGTGGGCATAAGAGATGTGCCAAAAAGACTTTCCCATGGGAAAAAAAAGGGTGGGGGGATTCCAGTCAGGAAAAGACATGAGGACACTATCAGCTGCCTTAGCCTCAAATTTGTCAGGGGAGGTGGGGGGAGGGGAGGCAAGATGGAAGTGTTGGCTGGAGTGCTGTTTCTGGCGTGCTGTTTCTTACAGTTGACTGGACCCAGGGCAAAGAGAACACCAATTAGATCTTCTAGGCCAATGCTGAAGAGCCCTTCCTAGGGTCCAAAGACTTGGAAAGAGGAAGACAACAGGGTAGAAAACGATACCAAATGTTACCTGTGGCTTCAGCCTTTAATACAGAGAATGGGAAAATCCACAACTCAGCATGAAGAAGCCAGCCTTGGTAATGGCCCTCCACAGGACACTACGGGATGACCAGGATGAAAGCTGCAGCTGACTGCTGCGACTGGGAAAGACTTTTCCACAAGGAATGAAAGAGCTGCTCACAGCTCGGGTGGCGAGGCTGCGGCACGTGGGAGTGGATAGGATCAGTCTCGCCGCGGTGCAAACAGAAAAACTGAGCGATGCAACTATCCTCCTGAGGCAACGGCTGCAAACCCCTCGTGGACTGGCTGCTATGTGCCCTCGGAGACACGTGATCACCACTGTCTGAGATTCCCCATGAATGTCAGGGGCTAGAGGACAATGCAGGAAGGTAAGACATTGCTGAGGCAACCTGGCACGAGAGAGGCAGTGTCTGCTGCCCAGTTCACTGGGATGGATGGGACTGTGTTCACAGAAGAGTTTTGTTTTATATATAATTTTTTAAGGTGCATTGGTGTTTTGCCTACACGTATTCCCTGGAATTGGAGTCACGGACACTTGTGATCTGCCACCTGGCTGCTGGGAATGGGACTCAGGTCCTCTGGAAGAGCAGCCAGATTTCTGAACAACAGAGTCATTTCTCCAGGCCCACAGAAAAGTTAACAAGGAGGTTGAGGGGCTGGAGAGATGACTCGGAGACTAAGGGTAGTTACTGCTCTCTAGCAGAGGGCCTGGGTTAGGTTCCCAGGGCCCACATGGTGGCTCCTGACCATCTGTAACTCCAGTTTCAGAGGACCTGACGCCTTCTTCTGGCCTCCATGGGCACCAGGCATGCGCATGGTACACAGGCATCGATGCAGACAAACGTTCATATACATACAAGAAAATTAAATGAGTCTTTAAAAAGAAAGAGGTGGATTCGGTCGGGACCTTAGAACCAGCCGGAGCTTCAGTGTCTTTGTTGGTCACCAGCAGGGGACAATCTTTATGAGATGGGAGGGGCCTTGAAAGTCACGAATGATTTAGACTGGCTTATGAATCAGATTTATAAGACACCAAAGTACCCAAGAGGAGATGGAGGGGGGGGGGAGAGAAGCTGACAGCAGGTCTTGTCAGGGTGACTGCAAAGCAAATGTGTCAAGATTTGCACTAGCCTGAGTTCCAAAGGGGGAAATTAACAGAAAGACAAATGCTTCCTAGTGAGCTTCTGGAAGGCTTTAAGACCCCAGCAACAGTTTATGGAAGCTGTAAAAAAAAAAAAAACAGTACAAAGGGAAAAAAATAAGCTTGTCCTGGAGGGAGGCAATTACTCCCCAGGGTAGACAGGCGGTGTGCATTTCTCTTCTGTGGATAACGTCTGCTGGGAGCCAAGACTGTCTGCTCTGCCCAGAGTCTTTCAACAGCCCGGTGTGACTATGGTGCTGGCTCAGAGCCTGTCGGTACTGCCAAGCTGGTTCCAGTGCAGGCAGACACAGCAGGTGGGAGTGACTCTGCACATGCTAAGCTGGGCTTTGTCAGATACACAGAGCCCATCAAGGGGGGGTGTGGAGAAGCCAGGCTGCCCTGCAGCAGGGGAAACACCCCAGGATGAGGATGCTGGTAGCTTGTGGGGGAAGAAAAACGATTGCATGATGGATGGCTAGATGGACACCCAGCGTAGCATTGCTCTCTTGGCCAAACAGAGCTAACTGACAGAGGATGGCCCAGCCCATTGTAGGTGGTGCCATCCCCGGGCAGGTGGACAGGCTGAGTAAAGAAGGCAGCTGAGGAAACCATCAAATAGCACTCCTCTGTGGCCTCTGCCTCAGCTCCTGTGTGAACTCCTGCTTCCCTTGATGAGAAACTAACTATACTTTGTAAAAAGGAAATAAACCGTTTCCTTTCCCCAGTTGCCTTTGCTCAGTGTTTATCACAGTAAAAGAGAAGCAGCCCTGCTGTTGGTTGCATGCTGGGACGAGGTGGGAAGTCCTCATCGCTGAGCTTGGTACTGTGAGCAGACCAAGGACCTGTGGCTCTGCAGGTCATAGGCTTCAGCGGGGACGCCGCTTCCACTGTGTTGTGCCTGTCAAATTTCCTTGTTGACACTCGTTTGTTAGTTTGCTTATTTATTTAGACTAAGTCTCATACAGCGTCAAACTCTCCATGTAGCTGAGGCTAACCTTGAACCAGTGGCCCTTTCTGCCTGTACTTCCCAGGTGTTAGGATTACAGCTGAGTGCCGGGGTTACAAACATGAGCTAGCCCATGCAGTTTCATGCTGTGCTGGGAGCAGGGCGGACAGGAACCCAGTGGCAAGGCCTCCACTGAGCTACATCCATAGTTCTCAAATGGCCATTTAAATGTTTGCGTTTATGCCTTGGTCAGTCACGGAGAGAAACTTCAGTTTTGCAGTCAGCGCTGTGCTCCCGAGAATCCATAACCGCTCCAGCTCCTGAGTGCAGGTGACTTGTTGCTGTGTCACAGCGGTCAAAGGCTCAGCCACAGATAGAGAAAAACAGTCGGACATCTGTAAACTCTCTCTCTCGAAGGCTCAAAGGATGGTCATGGGACTGGGTGCAGGTGGGGTGGGGGCCAGGATGGAATGAATGTGAGAGCCAGAGGAAGAGGTGGAGTGCTGTGTCAACTGGTTCTTGTCTTGGGCGGGGGGGGGGGGGGGGGGGAGTTGGGGGGGCAAGGTTCGCAAGATTCTAGAAGTTCCTGTAACTTAGAACGCTCAGGAAGAGGGGAGTTTCAGAGCAAAGGCACCACCTGCAGGCTGTGCAGGAAGCTCTGAGGACGCAGCCATGAATCGGTCAGCCATGCTGCGGTGAGCTTTTCAGAGACTCATCTCTCCGCCTTTGACTCACCCATGCATCTGTGAAATCAACCAGCCAACCAAAGGACCAAACACCTGGCCCACCCTTCTGTAAATAACCCCAGTAAATTCACGGGTTCACTAACTGCACGTAGGTGGAAATGCTTTCTTTGATCTGTCATTGGGGTGAACAGAGGCTTGATCGCATCTATCCAGGAAATGTCACAAAGTGCTGCTGCTGCTCCTGGTGTGTGTGGGGAGGTGGGGGTGGGGGGAGCTGTACTGTGGGCTGACAGGTTAATCCAGGTTGACACTGCGGGACCCTGGACTCCACCAGGCAGGAAAGGTAGGGTGGAGAAAAGCACCCCATCTCTTCTAGGAAGACTTCAGTCGTGATGTTAGAAAGGAGGGAGGTGAGGACCGCACATCCAGGCTGGGGAGACAGGGAGGCCACTGACAGATGCTCTGGGGGCCAGGGAAGTCGAGACACTTGTGGTGAGGTGAGTACCTTAGTTTCAGAAGGCGCCTCCTGGTGGTCTGGAAGCTGGCTAGGGCCATCTGATACATTCCTTACTCCCATCCACTCATGATAAAAGAATACACCTTTGAGGGGTTGGTGAGTGGCTCAGCGGGTTAAGGTGCCTACCTGATGACCTGAGTTCAATCTGCAGGATCCCACATGGTGGAACGAGAGAACCGACTCCAACAAATTGTCCTCTGACCTCACACATACATAGAGGCCTTGTGGCTCTGCGGCACACACACACACACACACACACACACACACACACACACACACACACACACAATGAATGAATAAAATGAGATTTTTTTTTTTACAAAGAGAAGACTCCTTTGAATAAGAACGTGGGCTTGAAGTAAACAGATCAGTAATGGGATGTGTTGCTCATTAATTACGTGTCGGCCTGTAATTTAGATTTATAGGGATCACTTAGAAATAAGACTAAGCTATTACTTGTCAAATGCAGAAAGTGCCACTCAGCTTCTACGGGAGCTATTTATTGAAGTAGAAAATGGGAAATACGAAAAATCTAATTGCCCCCGATTGTTTGCTTCAGCGCGTGGGAAGGATGGAGGCGGGATGGACACACCTAGCCTCCCGAGATGCTCTCTCCCCTCCCTTGAGGACCATAATTCTGTCCTCCTCTCATGAGTCATTTAAATAAAAACCAGACATCACACCACGAAAGGAGACACACACCTAACCACGCGCGGCGGATGTGGTCGGTCGCACCAGCTTGGCGTGAAAGGACAAGTGAGGGATGGGAGGGGCGGTGGCGGCAGCACCAGGTGGGGGTCTAGAGGCCTCGGCATGAGTCACCCATCTGCATCGTCAGCTCTCCGACCTGGGAGGTGATGGGACGGATGGTCTGATGTCCTTTTTTTTATTCTAAAGGTAGACCACCTGGGAAGTTGGTGGGCTCTCCCAGGGGTGTGAGGGCCACGCTCTTCTCACCAGCTGTGGGTCCTGCAACTAAAACTATGAGCATCTCTCTCGTCACGCCCTGTCAGCATCCCTGAAATCACAGAAACCCATGACCTAGTGGTAGGTGGAGGAAGCCTGGCTCTCCTGCGCTTCTGCTCCCAAAGACAACCTGAAGAAGTTAATCAGTGTGGAAATTCATCTCTACACATACTTCTTACCCCACGGGCTGCTCGGGCCCAGGATAGTGACGTACACCAGCCTGCCCTGGATTCATAATCAGAGCCTGCCCTCAGAAGGATGTGGTATAGGAGAACTTCCTCAATGACAAGGACAAAGACAGGAGATGACCTTTTTTTTTTTTTTTTTTTTTTTTTTTTTTTTGTATGCTCACCAGGAAGCAGGCCCTGAACTCTCCAGGGGTCCAGAATGGAGCTGAGAACCCACATGACTGCTGAGAACGTCCCACGCGGCCTCAGGCACTGTCCAAGTCACCATGGCTGGACCGAGGCAGAGCTGGCTTCCTGTCCTGACCCCAAGCTCTTTCTCCAACCCCAGGCTGCTGTTCTAAAGACTTCTCTCGTGATCGCTGCATCTCCATGCAGCCATGTCGCTGTTCTGGCCAGTGGGATGACCTTCAGCTCAAACTGGAAAGCCTGACCTCCAGTCCCAGAATGAGTTCAGTGTGCCATTTAGGGGTTCCCAGCCCTGGCCAGCCTGGCTTGAACACTTCCTATCTCTCACCTGCCTTCCCTTCAGACACAGAGAAGCAATCCACTCTTCATATTCACCCCGGGGCCTCCAGAGAATCACCATCCAGATGCTACTATGGTCTGTTAGGCAGTTACTGCCTGATCTTCCACTAGCGTCAACCCAGACCCCAGGGCGTACTAAAGAGGGATGCTCATTTCCCTGTGTCTCAGTGGCACCAGCTGCTGTTCTTCCCTGATCACAGGTTCACATACCAGGTCCAACTCTCCATTCCTGGCGGTTTGCAGCCCAGCATTGCTCCTGGCAGCCATGTTGTCACATGTGTGTGTCGGGGGGTGGGGGTGGGGGTGGGGGGTGGGTTCACACAGGAAGTCGTAAACACACTCTGAGCTGGCAGGTGCCGTTCTTGAGGTTTGCTGGTTCCTGTTGACTTCAAGAGGTTGAATAAATGACATAGCAGAGATTAAGTGAGGTGACTCAGGACATTGCTGCCACCTCAGGCAGTGAGAATACTCAGAAACGAGGGGCTACAGGCCCAGGGCCACCTTCCTCTGTCCCCACAGCTGATACAATCACAGTCCACTACAGCCAGAGCCATCGCTGGTCCAGGTGGCTTCTGCTGGAGCTTCATCTGCTGCCCGCACTGAAACTGAATCAATTTGCCTTCCCTTGAACCTGCCAGAAGGAAGAGAAGAACAGCCCACAGCTATCCCCTCCTTTCAGCCTCCTCTCGAACCTTCCGGTGGCCGGACAGAACCAGAAGGCAGATGACAAGAAGCCCTAGAGAACATGGCTGCACAGGGGACCTCTTTGTCACCTGGTTCTCACAGCCCACTTTGACTTCTAAGATGGAGCGGAGGGGCTAGGAAGTTACAGCGCCCAGTGCCCATATGTCCCACGGGATCCTGGAGCTGGCATGTGATGGATCTGATTTCTTCCCAGGATGGCACTTGTAGAGAGCAACACTCTTTTCCTAGAGCCTAGTGGGAGGGTGCGAACGTGTGCTGAGAAAGGCTGTGAGCCTCCCCCCCCCCACACACCCCCAGGCTCCCCTGCTTCTTCCTGAAGAAGCCAGAAACACCAGGGTAGAAGGGCTCCCAGGAGAAATTCAGGAAAGCAAGAGGGGAGGGGTGGGGCACCAGGAGGAGGAGGAGAGGCTGGAGAAAAAAACCACAGTGACATCATCTATTGAGTTTCCTACTTGGTAAAGCCCAGTTTGGGTGGAGTCGCTGTCATTTTTCACCCCAAGGATGCCAAGGAACACACTTGAAACTCATCTGCATGTTGTCAAGAGCAAATGAGATAATTAAAGAGACAGGCTTTAAACGGCTCCCGAGCATTGGCTTTCTCTCTCTCTGTGCGAGTCAGCTTCTCGCCACAGCAACAGATCCCTGAAGGAAACAGTCTGAAGGAGGGAGGGCCTATTTTGGCTCTGGGTTTTGGAGGTCTCAGTCCACAATTCGTTGGCCTGATATACTCTGGGCCTGTGGCTCCTCAGGACATCATGGTGACAGGGGACCATGGGCATGCTAGAGTAGCAACAAGCCTTCAGAAGAGGCCTGGGAGAGGGCAAACCCCAACATTACTGTTGTTGCATTTTGCTGTCTCATCCAATCCTGGCCCATGACAACTACTATCTTCTTGTTTGTTTTGTTTTTCGAGACAGGGTTCCTCTGTGTAGCCTTGGCTGTCCTGGACTCTGCCTCCCAGAATGCTAGGATCACAGACATGTGCCACCATGCCCCGCTGACACCTGCTTACTATCTTCTGTTTGCTTTTGCTTTTTGTTTATTTGTTTTGCTTTTTTGCTGCTTGTTTGTTGAGATAGGGCTTCTCTGCGTAGCCCTGGATGTCCTGGAACTCACTCTGGCTGGCCTCAAACTCAGGATCAGTATACTTTTAGCATGTGTGTCTTCTCCTTCCAGGAACTCTCCCTCAATGACCTTCTTGTCACTATCTAGTCATTGCCCAGTATCTGCCACACATCTTAGGTGCCATGCTTATTCACTGGTGATTTGGTCATTGTCTGCCTGACCATCCAGACTCTGAGCACCAAGAGGGTGGGAGCTGGCATATTGTAGGCATTTGTATCAGTCAGCCGCTGCTGTGTAACAACACAGCCCGATAAGCAGTGTTTCCAACCAGAACAACTTAGCCTCATTGTTGCACCACAGCTTGGTGGGAGATCACCTGCTTTAAGCTGAGCTTGACAGGATACGTATGTTCTCTGCTGCAGATCTGCTGGGTTTATCTCCTTGCCCCAGGACAGATGCAAGCATGGCTCACATGCTGCTGAGCCGGAACACACGTCATCAACTTCCCATTGCCACTAATCTAAGCCTGACCCTCTCTGGTCTTTCCTGGTGACACCATTCTGTTCCACCACCACCTTGAATCTGCTATCAACAAACAGGCTTTCCAGGCACAGAGTTCTTGGTGAGCTTGCAGAGACCATTCTGGGGCCATCTTTATCTGATACCTTCCTTAGAGAGGAGGCTGGCCTGGCCTGTTTGGTTGTTTGGTTGTTTGGTTGTTTGGTTGTTTGGTTGGCTTGGGTTTGGGTTTTGTTTTTTGTGAAAGAGCAGGTTCTTAAGGCCTTCCTCAAGGACCATGGGAGCCTAAACTCATCTCTGGTCTTCCCTGGGCCAGGCACAGACTTCTTCTAGGAAATGCTTTCTTCTCATCTCAGAGCAAGAAGAGCACCTTCTTGGGTTGTGTTTATCCCTTTAATGCTCTCTGTTAGAAGAGAATTGGCTGGGTGGGGCTGCTTCCCAAGGCAGTGCTATAGGTCTCTTCCTCAGCAGGACCCTGGGCACCTAAGTGGTCTGCCTTACCCTCCCCCACAGCCTCCTGACCCCCTCCTGCTCCCTCTGGCTCCTCTCAGTCTCAGTTCAGTGTCTCCTCCCCCTCTCTGCTCTATCCTGAGAGCCATCTGGCTACCATGCACAGCTGAGGATTTCTGAGCCTTCGCTGGAAGGACACACTGGAGATCCTACCTTGGAGTCACCAACACTTTCTAGCAACTGTGAAAGTGACATCCTTCCTGGCAGAAGCCTGGCTGCCTTGGGTTCTAGGTGTCACCAACGGACAGACGGACGATGAGAGGACAGGACTCCAAACCACTCACATCTTAGCTTCTCCTTCGGCTTCCACCAACTCTCCCAGCACCCGGAAGGTGATGGCGGGAGGATCGTACACTCAAAGTCATCCTTAGCTACATAGCCAGTTTTTTGGTTTTGTTTTGTTTTGTTTTTCGAGACAGAGTTTCTCTGGGTAGCCTTGGCTGTCCCGGACTCTCTTTGTAAACCAGGTTGGCCTCAAACTCACAGTGATCCACCTGCCTCTGCCTCCTGTGTACTGGGATTAAAGGCATGCACCACACCTGGCTAATTCAGAGATTCTTAAGACCTTGTCTCAAACAAAATAAAACAAATCAGATATCCTCCCCACCTGCCTTTCTGGTGTACAGTTCTTTGATGTCTATTAGGAACATTTCACTATGGAGATTTTATAGGTACAGATCTGAGTTCAGAGGTACCCAATTCCTGGTTCCTGTGTCCCAGGACAAAAAAAAAATGGCCCCAGGGACACTTAGTTAAAAACAGAAATGGCGATTGTATAAGTAAGTTGTCTATTAATAAAAGAAATACTCCATAGAATTGGAGTTGGCTAATGATCTAAGGGAAAAGTATGTCTTGCAATGTGCTAGGTCACAAGGGTGTGGGGGGCATGGGCAGGAGAAGAGCCACAGCACTTATATGTTAGTTACGCAGAATCTGCCCTGCACGATGTGGGATTGTCTTGAGCATGCTCCATTCGTTGTACGAAGCCAGGAGGGGCAGAGCTTTCTGTCTTTGCCTTCAGGCTTCTTTCCTGTGCCAGTGATGATGTCACTTCTCCAGTCCCCATTATCCTATCCTGCTCTCTTGATGAGGACCAGACTCCTGGAGAAGAGCAGTGAGTTTCCACCCCACGTGCCTGCCATGCAGCACATGACACCAGCAAAGAGACAGTCGTTATGTTTACTTACTAGGGCCCCGAAGACCTGAGAGAATAATTTCATAGAGGTAGGGTTGTCCCAGGCTCATGGTTTCAGAAGGCGCAGGCCTCGCTGGGCCTCGTGCACCTGGACAGAACACCATGGTGGCAGGGGCATGTGGTAGAAAGGAGTTGCTTTGCGTCATAATCAACAGGATGCATTGAAAGGAGAGGGCCTGAGGCTCAAGCACCTGTTAAAGGGACAATCATCCAGTAAAGTAATCCCCCAGCTGGATTCCACTTCCTTGAGCTCCCTAAACTATTCCAGAAAATACTATCATCTAGGGTCCAACCCATGAGTCTGTGGGGACATTTCTTATCCAAGCTATAACAGACATGAGCCGTTGAGATGTTCATTGAGTGAGAAAGTGAAGGTGCAATGAATGAATGAATGAATGAATGATGAGCTGCCTCTTTAGGGAGTCTCATCTGAGTAGACATGCCCTACAGAAGGTTACAAATTCATTCTAATGGCCCCCAGCTCCACCAAAGGCAGCTTCTTCCTACAGCATTCAAATGCCTATTGATTGTCTATCCTACCCAGCCTCAGGGCTCCTTCTTTTTGCCATCATATTCTGTCGTCTGTGACCCCAACTTCTCCAGCTAAAAAAAAAAATGCCTCCAGGCTCAGCAGGAGGCTCCAACTCAGGCTCAGTAAAGGAGAAGGTGCAGAGTAGATGCTAAGTGACATAACTGAATAAAATGCCGACGAAGAGCCACACTAGAGAGAGATGTGCCCCAGCTGGACCCCAGGCATCATTCACCACTTGGGCAGCCACCTGCCCACAGCCTTCATGAACAGCCCTTGAGGGGAAACCATCATAGACACCTCAATCCATGGAGCCTGCATTCTTGGTCTGTGGTCGCAGCCCATGGAATTCCAGTTGGAGTGTTGGCTGCTTGGCTGCTCCGGAGTCATGAAAACTGTGTTTGATTTAGCTGCCTGTAATGGAAGCAGGGAGTTCTCGAAGCACACCCAGAGTGCCCTGCAGATGTAAACTTGGTTTGTGGTCTAGCAGGTTGAACTCGGTACGTGGCCTAGTAGGTGATCGTTTTCCAGAGGAAACCAGGGCTATGGGCAGAGATACAGTGATGAGTGTGTAACTCGGAGCCTGATTCTAGTGGCTCCTGTTCCCCGTGGCTTCACTGAACAACAAGGCGGGGGAACCACCATTAAAAGGCTCAAAATCTATCCAAACGTGGCTCTATAGCAGGCAGGAACACCACGTGGGTCTGTGCAGCCCAGGAGACAGGGGCTGCGTGTTCCAAATTGCTTTACTTCTCATGGCTCATGCCTCATTCGTGCAAGGATTCTGACGGTCTCTAAAACATCTACCTCCAAAAGCAGGCTACCCAGGACTTCATCTTTCTGCCTATGAAGTGTTCTGTGTCCCATAACATAGCACATATCAGTTTGCTTGTGTGAAATGCCCTCTGGACCTGAATTACTATGGTTTATAGCCCAGAGAGATGCTACCTAGAGGAGAGTTGGCCACTTAACCACTTAGAGCTGCCAGTGGGAGTCAGGGACTGATGTCTGTTTGCATGACAGCAAGTGAGGGGGCGCATTCAGGAGGAGCTGTAGTGTCCAGAGTCCCTGGAATCCTCCTTTTACAATGAAAGAGGGGTTTCTAAGGCCCAATCTCCCTGTTGACGTAGCAAAGGTAGTGGCACGTGGCTATCAGCTGCCTGTTGAAAGTTCTGAGTTGCGGGGAAACACCCAGGGGGAAGGGCAGGAGGAAAGCAGGCTCCTGTCTTTGTGAAAAATGTCAAAAGTATAGAACCTGAGTCCCAATACTGGAAACGTCTAAAATCCAATGTCAGACTCCAGATACAAATAATTGATGAAAACATACTCAACTCATTTAACGTCCAGTTTCCATATTTGGAAAACAGAATGAAGATGTCACTTGTCTGATAAGGATGACATGAGCAATGGACCTGGTGCCCCCACTTGGTCCAGGCTGTATCTAGAAGTAGCTGTTGTGGTGAATCCTTGTAATCCCAGCACTAAGGAGTCAGATGCAGGCAGACCCCTGTGGGTTCAGGGTTAACTTGGTTGTCCTGGAGTCAACTTGATTGTTTTGCAGTTCCGGGACCACCAGTGCTACCCAGTGAGACATGGTTTCAAAGTCCAAACAAAGCAGAAGCTAAAAGCAAACTTCACCTAAAAGGTCAATCACTAAGAAATGGAAAATTATGAGTGGCTTGCTGTCCCGTGGGTGAAACAGTGGGTGCAAATGTTAAGGGTTTGGGTGATGGGACTGCCTGTCACTCACCCGGTCAGATACACATTCAGTTTTACATAGGGCTCCTGAGACAAAGGACATCCTCAAAATCTCACCTGCAAAGCATGGTAGAGCCTGGACTCATTCCTTTCTACCTGATGCCAAAGTGTTTGCATAAAAATCTGTGTGTACATGTGTATGGGCACACATGTGACATACTTGTGTGATCAGAGTGCAATCTCAGGTATCTGTCCTTATCTTCCACCTTGTTTTTTAAGGCATGGTACATTTTTTGTTTTTCTGTTGTGGAGGTACAGCAGGCTAGTGAGCTCCTAAGGATTCTCCTGTCTCTGCCTCTCATATCCCTGAACGGGGACTGATGTCACACATGAATTCTATTGTGTCTGGCTTCTGCATGGGCTCTAGGGGTCTGCACCCAGGTCCTCACATTTGCACAGCAGGCTCCTTTCTTGAACACCCAAGTCTGACATGCTTATCAGAGCCAATCAGCTTTAAATCTTTGTCCTTGGCTGACTTCATCCTCTACTGCCTGGGTACCCAAATGGCTCAGAACAGAGGGGTGTGGATACACAGGTGGCGGGGGGGGGGGGTCTCTAAATTCTAGTGAGATAAGTAACCAGGAGCCACTGCTGGCAAAACTAGTTATTGTAAAGCCAGAAGGCTTGGCTATCATTTAAATTAAGGGGGCCCCACACTGTCACTTGGGATTTGTGTTGATCTTATATTTCGGGTGTTGAGCCTGCAGGGTTCTTTCTGGTCTTTGGATGTGGCACACTTGCTTGAAAGATAAAGAAACTGAGGCTGAAGTGATGGAGTAACTGGGCCAAGGCTATGTACAAGCAAGTGGCAGGAGTTAAAGCTAGGCATTTCCTCAGCACGCCTAGCAACACAGATCATTCCAGAAGTAGATGACCTAAGCAAGACTTCTCGTGTGTGTGTGTGTGTGTGTGTGTGTGTGTGTGTGTGTGTGTGTGTGTGTTGAACGTGTTAGTATGGATGTGAGCAGGTGTATGCAATGACGTTCATACATGCATGTACTTGTAGAGGACAGAGGTTACCCTCAAGCGTCTTTCCTCAATCGCTCTCCACCGTTATTTGTGTATTTATTTTCTCAAAATCAGTGTTTCCTACTCAACCTGCTACTTATCAGTTTGGCGAAGCTGGCTGGCCAACACGCTTCAGGGACTTTCTATTGCAGGATGCACACCTCCACCTCACCCAGCACTTAGGGAGCAGAGTCAGGCTGGCTATTGATGGACTAAAACACCATAAACAAAAGCATCGTAGGGAGGAAAGCTTTGTTTCACCTTCCAGCTTATAGTTCATCATGCAGAAAATTCAGGGCAGGAACCTGGAGGCAGGAGCTGAATCAGAGGCCGTAGAGGGAATGCTGCTCACTGGCCTGCTCCCCATGGCTTGCTCAGCAGAACCTCCAGCCCAGGGATGGCACCATCCATAGTGAGCTAGACTCTCCCACACCAATCAAGACAATGCCCCACAGCCTTGCCCACAGACCAGTCTAGTGTGGGGACATTTTCTCAATTGAGGGTCCCTCTTCCCAGATGACTCCATCTTGTGCCAAGCTGACACAGAATTAGTCAACATGCATGCGCGTGCACACACACACACACACACACACACACACACACACACACACCTGTAACCTGGTGTTATAGTTGTGTGCATGGCCAGCTTTTAACATTGGATGTAGGAATCTGAACTCAGTTCTTTTTAATTAATTAATTTATTTATTTGTTCACTTTACATCCCAGTCGTAGCCCCGCTCCCTCAACTTCTCCAAGTCCCAACCTCCCTCTCCATAGCCCCTCCTCTATTCCTCAGAGAAGGGGAGCCCTCTACCCATCCACCCACCCCAGCTCATGAAGTTGCATCAGGACTGAGTTTGTCCTCTTCCCCCATGGCCTGGCAAGGGAGTCTCTTAAGGGAGAAATTTTTGAAAAGCAGGGTACAAAGTCCATGTCAGAGACAGCCTCCCTCCCCTTTCTAGTGGACCCACATGAAGCCTGAGCTGCCCATCGGCTACATCTGTGTAGAAGACCTAGGTCCAGTCCATCCATGGTCCTTGGTTGGTGCTTCAGACTCCACAGGCTCCTCTGGGACCTGATTAGTTGGCTATGTTGGTCTTCTTACAGAGCTCTTGTCACCCCTAGGTCCTTTTATCCTCTGCCCCCCTACTTTTCCACTAGACTTTCTCTGCTTCCCTCAATGTTTGGCTGTGAGTTGCAGCATCTGTTTTAACTATGTTCATAGCAGCTTTATTTGTAATAGCCAGAATATGGAAATAACCTAGATGTCCCTCAACCAAAGAATGGATAAAGAAACTGTGGTACGTTTACACAATGGAATACTACTCAGCCATTAAAAACAAAGAAAGTCATGGAATTTGCAGGCAAATGGGTGGAACAAGAAAAGACCATCCTGAGTGAACCTAGATCCAGAAAGACACATAGTATGTATGCACTTATAAGCAATTTTCTCCATTTAGTACAGAATGAACATACTACAATGCACAGAGGACTAAAGGGAGGATGCTTAAGTCTGAAGAGAGGGAATGAGGTAGGAGAAGGAGTGCAGAGAGAAATAAGGATGGACATCAGACCTGGAGAAAGTGGGAGGCAGGAGGACAGAAGGCTGGCAGAGAAGAAGAAACTGTGGGTCGGAGCATCTCTGTGATAAGCTGGAGACCTAAGTCAGAATAGGCCTCTGGGAGCATATTAGGGGGACTGTAGCTGATACTCCTAGTAGCAGGGGCCATAGAGACTGAAGAGGACACCCTCTAACTAGACAGGACTCCTAGTGGAGGAAGGAGAGCACCAACCCACCCACAAAAACTTTGATCCAAAACTTACCCTGCCTACAAGACGTGCAGGGATAAAGACAGAACAGACAGAGCAGAGATTGAGGGACTGCCCAACCAATACCTGGTCCAACCCAAGACCCACCCCATGGAAGAGAGCCAACCCCTGATACTATTAACGGTACTCTGCTATGCTTGAAGATGGGACAACTCTGCTAGGCTCCACCCAGCAACAATCTGAACTCAATTCTTTATATGTGGGCAACAGGCGCTTTTCAGACTGACCCATTTCCCTGTCCCTTCTCATCAGCTTACTCTTCCTGGGTCTGCACTACACAGAAATCCTTTAGCCCTGGCCTCCTGGGGAGAGTTCTGTCCAGAGTGCTGAAACAGTCCAGTGTTTCTTGTTAAGAGTCCCTTGCAGATTCTGTTTCAACCCTTTGGGAATGAACAGAGACCAGACAGGAGCATTATTGAGGTCTGGACAGTATATCTCAACTCAGCCTCACTACATTTAACTTACAGACAACAAAATTTAATATATTCAGGGCCAATAAGATGGTTCAGTGAGTAAGGGAACTTGCTGCCTGGCCTAGGGACCTCAGTTTGATCCTTGAAACTCACATGGTGGAAGGAGAGAATGGACTCCAAAAAGCTGACCTCTGACCTCTGTGCGTGCATTGCAGCATGTGTGCCAGCCCCCGCCGTACACCAAAATAAGAAGTAAACACACTTTAACAATTAAAAATAACACATTTTTAAGTGTGCATCTCATCACATCACATCTGCAGTGAGGAAGCAGAGAGTGACGAATGCTGGAGCCCAGCTGCCTTTCCCTTTTTTTTTAATGCGTCCTGGGATGCTAGTCCATGGGATGGTACTGACCACATCCGGGGTGGATCTCCACACGTCAGTTAACCTGATCTAGGTAATCCCTTCGTCTCTGATCAAGTTGACAGTCCAAGCTGACCATCACAGGTAGGGCTGTCTCCACCTGTAAAAAGAGGCTAGCACAGCATCTTCCTAGGTGCCATGCTGGGGTACCACGCGTGAGATGCTCCATGCAGATGTCAATCCAGAAGCCTCTTGCTGTGGGAGAGGTTGTTCTACCATTCAGAAGGAAGGAGAAATGTGCAGGCCAAGCTGCTGCGACTATAATTCCTGGTGTCCTGCGTCTTTGCAGAAGTCCCCCCCCCCATTCCCTGGTTTCCAGTTTCTCTATATCTTGGGGGGGTTCTACTGCTGTGATAAAATACTATTACCAAAAGCAACATAGGGAGCAAAGGGTTTTTATCAGCTTATACTTCCCGGTAATAGTCAATCACTGAGGGAACTCGAGGCAGGAACCTGGAGGCAGGAACTGATTCAGAGGCCATGGAGGAACACTGCTGACTGCCTTGTTCCTCGTGGCTTGCTCAGCCTGCTTTCTTATAAAACTCAGGACCACCAGCTCAGGGGTGACACTATCCACAGGGATCTGGCCCCTCCCACATCGATCATCAATCAAGAAAATGCATCACAGACTTCTCCACAGACCAATCTGGTGGGGACATTTTCTCAGTTGAAGGTTCCATTTTTGAAGAGAGTCTAGCTTATGTCAAGTTGGCATAAAGCTTGCCAGCACACCCATCTATAAAGCAGGCATGGCACGGACGACAGATGGCCTTCCCCGTCCACAGAACTTTGTCACCCCAGGCTCAGCTTCTGCTGTTAGTCTTCATTTCTTCCTTCATGTGAGTCTCCTTCCTCCTCGTTTTTGTAGTATTCCTCACAGCACCACCCAAGGCTTCCAGCATGCACGCTGGCAGCAGGCACCCTTCCCTGATGGGTCTTGGCCACTGCCCTGCCAGGAGCGTCCGTGAGCACTCCCAAGGCAGCCAATTATAGGTTGTTGTCACGGAAACCCTGCAACTTCCCCAGACATATTTTTGTCCCTCAGCAGCTCTGTTGAAGACTAGCTGTCATACAATCAACCTTGCGTATTCCAGCATGCGTTCAATAACGAAAAGAACTCCTAGACAGGGTAGTGAGCCATCCATCGTGCCCAAAGTTGCCCTGTATTCCTTTGCTTTCTTCTGTCCCATCTGTTATCTTACCCACCACCATCCCCAAGCAACAATATACTTTCTGTCTCAAGAAATGAGGTTGTATTTTTTTTTAAAGCTGGCATCCTGAGGAATATACTATCCAGCTTCATTAGCTCAGTACAATACATTTGTGTTTTTTAATCTATATGTTTTACACATATGATCCTTCTTGGATTTTACCTTGGAGAGTATTTCATGCCATCAATAACGGCTCTTGATGGATGCTAGGACTCTTTCAGATCTTTTGCTTTTTTTTTTTTTTTTTTAATGATTTTATGATTGCTGCTCTGACCACATATCCACGGCCCTTTCCGAGGGTGATAGTGTAGAATCATTTGATAACTCTACCCATGAATGCTTAGCCTCAAAAGGATGGTGTCATGCTACATCTTCATCAGAAATGTGTGAGGATGCTGGTTTTATTTTCACTCCTTCAACAACACTTAGTATGATGAGGTCTTTTAGTTTTAATAATTAATGTAATAATTTAATTTTAGGTGATGTTATAGTATGTTATAATTTTAGTTTGCCCTTCCTCCTTTCTCCCTTCCTTCTTTTCTTCCTTCAGTCCTTCCTTCCTTCCTGTTTTCTGAGACACGGTATCACTTTTGTAGCCCAGACTCACTTGAAACTTATTATGTAACCCAGGTTGGTCTTAAAATTACCCTCCTATTACATTTATCTCTTAAGTAGCTAGGATTTCAGGCATGTGCCATACCAGGCACACTGTGGCTTTGATGTTTCTCTTCTTTTCTGTATTTCTTATTTGTTATTTGTATATCTGCTTTAATACAGTTGTTCCAAAATGTATTTATCTTCATCCTACATGTAAGAGTGTGTGTCTGTGTGTAGTATATACACTATATGTGTGCATGGTGCTCAAGGAGGGCAGAGGAAGGAGTTGGATCCCCCTGAACCAAAGTTGCACAGTTGTGAGGCTTCATGTGAGTGTTGGGAACTGAATACAGGTCTTCTCCAAGAGTGGAAGTGCTGCTTACTGCTGAGCTAGGTCTCCAGCCCTGTTATTAAATTTTAAAAATTGAATCACCTTCAAATGTTTAAATTGTTTCCTTATATCAGCTGTATATGTGTATGCATGTGTCTATGTGTGTATATTTCTGTGTGTTTGTGTGTATGTGTGTGTACATGCATATCTCTCTGTGTGCATCTCTCTCTGGTGTGTATGTGTTTATGTGCCTGTGTATTTGTGTGTGTGCATCTCTCTCTCTCTCTCTCTCTCTCTCTCTCTCTCTCTCTCTCTCTTAGTTTGTGTGTGTATGTGGTGAATACACATCTTTAGGAGACACACAATTTGAAAACACAATTTGCGAACATTTTTTTCAAGCTCTGTCTTATTTTTGCTTTCCGATTAAAAGTGTCTTTCTAAAGCAAAGGTTTTATTTTGATGCAGCTCAATTTCTCAGTCTGTTGCCTTATGAATTACGTTTTTTAATATTGTGTCTAAAGAAGTTTGCCTCATCAACATCAGAAATTTTCCCCACCACTCTTGCATTAAAAAATATTTTATTTATTCTTTGAAATTTCTATACATTATACAGTGTATCTTGATCATATCCTCCTCCAAACTTCCTGTCTAACTTCTCAAGGACACTCCCCAACACATAGATAGATAGATAGATATGGAGAGAGAGAGAGGGATGGATAGACAGATAGATGGATGGATGGGTAGATGGATGGATAGATAGATGGATGGATAAATGGATGGATGGATAGATAGATAGATAGATAGATAGATAGATAGATGTGAAAAAGAAACAATAGAGGTGTGTCTATTTCTTACAGTAATGGACCTCACACTGCACTTAATTCTTGAAGTTCTTCAAGTCTTAGAATCACTTACTGCTTTCTCTCACCTCGTCCCTCTGCTTAAAAGCTAGCTTTCTTACTCTGGGTCTTTTCCATTTACACATGAATTAGAATGAGTGTGATAATTACCAAACAAACTGAATTGTTATTAGGATTGCGGCAAATCTACAGAGCAATCAGTGCCTTGTGGCTTGCCGTACACGGGACCTTAGCATCTTTTATGGTAATCTCTCCTAAGAATCTTACATTTTAATGCTATTTGCATATATAGTTCTCCGTACCCTGCGCCTTGAGAATCTCACATAGTGAAACATAATTCTTCATTTGTATTATGGATTCCATCAGATTCTCTACACAAATGACCTTGGTGTGAGCAAACACCCTCCCTCCCTCCCTTCCCTCCTCCTTGTCCCCCCCCCCACTTCCCTCTCTCTTGGATAGCTTTAATGGTTCCCCATCACATTGCACTCATTAGTGTTTCCCCAGCACCATATGGAATAGAAGCAGGAAAACATCGCACCTGGGCTGTGGTGGTTTGAATAAGGATGCCCCCATAGACTCATGTGTGTGAATGATTCACCCATAGTGAGTGGCACTATTAGGAGCTGTGGCCTTGTTGGAGGATGTTTGTCACCATAGGTCTCCTGTCCTCAAGCTATGCCCTGTGGGGCACAGTCTCTTTTGTTGCCTGAGGACCAAGATGTAGAACTCTCGGTTCCTCGAGCAGCACCATGTCTGCCTGCACGCTGCCATGCTTCCCACCATGATGACGGACTAAGCCTCTGAAACTGTAAGCCAGCCCCAGTGAAATGTTTTCCTTTATAAGAGTTGCTGTGGTCATGGTGTCTCTTCCCAGCAGTGACACCCTAACTAAGACAGGCTTCTTCACGATTTCACTGGGAAAGGACTTTTATCATGGTGCTATTGTGACTGCAGCGATCTGCTAGATGTCTTTGGTGCATTGAGGAACTTTTCCTCCATCCATAATTTTCAGAGGACTTTAACCAGGAAAAGTTGGAGTTTTTCTAACATTTTCCTTCCATCTTACCATTTTCCCTTTGTGTCAGTACGATGAACTTCACTGATAGATTGCCCTATGTGAAGCTGTCCCTGATCTGATGTAAGTCCCTTAGCCATGATTTCTTCATGCTGTACTCATGGGCTCATTTGATTTAGAACTTTGCATCTTTTCTGGTGGACTAGGATACCAAAGAAGCCGTGGCTGCTAGGGCTGAGCCGGGAATTGCTTCTTCTGCCTATAAAGAGGGAGGGCTCGCTCAGCACCATTCCTGCCTTCACTGACTGGTAGAGCTCTCCAGTGAACACAAGCTAGCCTGGCTTTTTCTTTGGAGGGAACACTTTCAACCGCAAGATTTATTTGACAGATTCACACCTATCCACTTTCTACATTTCTTCCCGAGGAAGCACTGGCAGTTTAGGTCTTTCAAGGAAATGAGTCCATTTCTTCCGACTTGTCAAACACACCGACATAAAGTTGTCCCACACATTCCCTCGTTATCCTTTTAATATCTGTGGGCTCCACGCCACCACCACTCTGGTTTCTGTTATGTGTAATTCGTATCTTTCCCTGATCGGTCTGACTCAAGGTTTATCAATTTTATTGATTCTCTCCTAGAGCTACTTTTGGACTTTATTGCTTCTCTCTATGATTTTTTTCTGTGTTTCCACGGCATCGATTTTCACTCTGGTCTTTATTATTTCCTTCCTTCCTGTATTCTGAGTTTCATTTACTTTTCTCATTCGGGTTTCATGAGATTGAATCTGAGACCATTGATCTGAGACCACTCTTCTGTTCTATTGTATGACATTAGTGCCACAGTAAAGACCATGAGCACTGGTGTGGCTGTCTCTTCCAGCTCTTGATAGGTTCTTTTTCACTTGGATTCCATGCTTTCTAATTCTCCCTTTGATTTCCCCTGTGCCCTGTGGGTTATTGAAAAAATATGCTATTTTGCTTTTGACTAATTAGTAATTTTCCAGAGTGCATCCCATGATTAATTTCTGGTTCAATTCCATGATACTGGGAGAATATGCTTGACCCCAGTAGACAGACTGGGGCGGAGGGAGCCCAGAGACTGACGGTGGCCATGGACCTTCCACAGAGGTGGCCTGTGCACACGCTGAGATCTTTGTGGAGCAGCCAGTGTGAGACCCTCTCTGCAAAACCTCTCCTGCAGCTGCGGCCTCGGGGGTGGGTCTCCAGGAAGACCCAAGTCTGTCCTTGCCAGCATCTCACAGATCCCTGATCCAGAGGACAGAGGAGGTCCTTGGAGTCCCCACATCGATGGCTCACCGAACAACCCTACTGGCATGTCCTTTGTGCCAGGATTTGCCCTAGTCACTAGGGTCATGGGACAAAGCTGGACATGGCCTCTGTCTCTGGAAATGTCACCTCCTACAGACTGGTAAATGAAGTACAGATCAAGACCCCAAGAGTGGGTGTGGCTCACCACAATGTCCACAGCTTTGCTGTGGAGTGGAGTGAGGCTGTGACAAGATGCAGGGTTTCTGACGCCCAGGATGCCAGCCATATCCTCCAGTTGCCAGGCTGTGGTTAGGGGAAGGGGCTGTCTCGTGGAAAGATCTTACTTTTAGGAGCATCTTGAATGCAGTGAAATTGACAGAGGGCCCTTGTCCAGTCTCCCTGTCCATCCCCTAGCACCCCATATGGGCTGTCTTTCTCCAATGCCATGCAGTTCCCTCCTTGAGAAAATGTTCAGGAAACGCCTGATCTGCCACGGCAGAGACGGGATGTTGTCACTTGTGCCTTCACATCTTTCTGCTCCTCCTCCCTCAAGAAAATAGTCATCTGTGTCCCCTCAGCTTCTCCCTCTAAAGAGAACACGGTCTTCACAGGACTGTCCCCAACGTTGTGGGTGCAAAGTCAGGGGGACTGGTAATAAGAAAGGACAAGAGAGGACGCAGCAGAATAAATTCCTCTGTATAGTGAAGACTGTCGGAGCAGGGCCCAGGAGGCAGAGGAGGAAAGCCGCGCTTGCAGACTGATGGACAAATTTGGAAGTTTTGTTCCTGGCACAACATATAGCTTCAGCACTGAGGAGGGTCAGCAAGTAATAGGAAGCAAATAGAGCCTAGTAATCAAATTAGTCTCTAGGAAGCATATGGTCTGGGCTGGAGAGATGGCTCGCCAGTTAAGAGCATTTGCTGCTCTTGCAGAGGACCTGGGTGTGGTTCTCTGCACCCATACTGGGTGGCACACAACAGTCTGTAACTCTAGATCTGGGAGGAGTATGATGCCCTCTTCTGACCTCTGAGAGTACCGGACACATACAGGTTACATACTACATACATGCAGACAAATATCTGGATACATTTACACTTTTTAATCAAAAAGGAAAGAAACTGTGTGGCCAGACTGCCAAAAGTGCCTCAGTGGATGAAGGTGCCTGATGCCCAGCCTGACCACCTGAGTTTGGTCCCCGGGTGGAAGGAGGGCTGAATCCTGAACATTGTCCTCTGACCTCCACATTTGTGCAAATAGCACACAAGCGCGAGTGTACACACACACACACACACACACACACACACACACACACACTAATTAATTAAGTACAAAAATTAAGTGTGGCCAGGCAGTGGTGGGGCACGCCTTTAATCCCAGCACTTGGGAGGCTGAGGCAGGCAAATCTCTGTGAGTTCAAGGCCAGCCTGGTCTATAAGTTAGTTCAGGACAGCCAAGGCTACACAGAGAAACTGTCTCAAAAAGAAAGAAAGAAAGACAGACAGACAAAAAAAAAGAAAGAGAACAAAACAAAACAAAAATTAAGTGTGTTGTCAACAAGCTTGCCTGAAAACAGGAGAGCAAGGAATACGGGCTGGGGGATGGGGGGGGGGTGTACGCAGGAGACAAAGCAGTAACAAATCTTGATTCTGAAAAGGCTTCAAAATACTTTAGCCTCTCAACGATGAATCCTGAGACTCCTAATTAACTGAGCTGGCTTTAAAATAATGTTAGGAGTGCCTCCCCTCCCAACCCCACCCCCAGGCAAATACTTAAGATTGAAATGGGACACATGGCTGATGTGGGAACAAGTCTGCCTGAAAGGTACAGTTGCTACAGCCTGCGCCTCATACTTTCAGAAGTGGGAGGAAGGGGCCACTTGGTGAGCCTTTCTTCCTCCTCTTCTCCTTTGAGTCAACTGTGGATGTTTCCCCGTGTCAAATGCCTCCCTTGTGCTGGAGCACAAGTCTTGGGCTGGAGAGATGGGTCAGCAGTTAAGAGCACTGGCTGTTCTTCCAGAGGACCCAGGTTCAAAACCTAGCACTCACAGGGTGGCTCCTAGCTGTCTGTAACTCAGTCTCAGCAGATCCAGTGCCCTGTTCTGGCCTCCTGGTGCACTGCATATGTGCATACAAAATACTCATGAAATAAACGCACATAAAATAAACATAAATAATCTTTTAAAAAATTTTTTAAGAGAACAAAAGTCTTGTTTCTGAGGACTACACCCCGGTCTGGCTTCTCTCTAGGGAACATAGGGACCCACAGGGTCAGGAACATTTTCCTGGTGACCCAGATAGGACCTACCTCTAAGATGTATCTGTAGGTGAAAAACAGGCCACCTGGATCTGCCTGGGGCCTGACTGAGCTGTCACCTGGAAGGTTGGTTTTGGAGTCTTTGAATCCTGTGGACTCAGCTCTGTGGTCTTGCTTTTACAGCAGTCCCTGTGATAGGCCTGTCTACCCTGCTCTCCCTTAGTCCGCCTGCCTCCTTAACTGACTCTTCAAATTCTTATGGTAAACTCATTTTCTAAGAGCAAAAGACAAGCTTCACCCTGATAGAGAAACCTGAGGCACAAGCAACCGGGGGCTGATCTCCCAGGGAGGGGCTGGCGGGAGATGCGTGACCAACATGTCAAGCAAGAGTCTCCTTGTAGGCGAAGAAGGAGGTTCAAGACCTCCAGCTGGAAAATTCCCTCCACACAGGGCAGTAGGGGATTTACACCCTCTGCTTGAGTCTGTTTCCTAAGACTTCCCCCTCCTTCAGATCTCTGTGACCATCTTCTGCTAAATTACCTAGACAAGGGGTCAACCACATCTTTACCAGCTTACCAGCTCAGGGAGACCAGAGATGTGTCCCTTCTGACAAAAATCCTCTCTCTTGAGTCTTCCTTCCTGTGGCCTGAGGAGCCCTCCCCCAACACCCAAGGAAAGCCTTCAATCAGAGGCTTCACCCCCTTTATTCACTTCTACACAAGGAGCAAGTTCTGTACCTGTGGACCCATGGTTCGTTCTCACCAGTGTCGCTGCCCACTCACTGGTGAGCGGTCCTGGAAAGGCCAATGCTCATGATCTGGGGCTATCTAGGGCTTGCCTGTAAGCCGGCCGTTAGATACAAAGTGTTGCCTGCCTTGCTAATGGTTTAATTTTTTTTTAACTACTCAATGCTTAATTCTCTTTGGTGCTAATTAGAATCTGTGGACCGTTTGGCATCGCCTGTTCTTTCCTGAGCTCTCTTCTTTGTGCCAATCAATATCCCTGGCTCCTTCCAGAATGGGACACCCAAGGGACCCCAGGCCTCCTTTGCCACCTTCTTAACCATCCTGGTAGATACTTCTGTAGGGAGCTGTACTGCTAACAGATTTCTGCCTCCCTTCCCATACATTTGTAGAGTCAGCGTTACGTTTGTTTCTTTTCCCATTTGTTACAAGTTTGGGTCCATTGGTTTCCAGGCCTGAAATTATTAATGAGTGATATTCGGAGGACATTCTTCTCTGGGCCCGGCTGGCCCTGGGGTGTGATTGATTCAAAATGGGAGCCACAAACGTCTTCTCGAAGAGCGCCTGTGGGGTGGTTATTGGCAAAACGGGATACACTTCCAGTTGATGGGTTAACAAAATATTTTGGACTAATGTCCCTTGGCCGCAGTATAAGTGAGGGATGAAAGGCAAGGAGCTTTGAGTGGGACATTACTCCTAAATGATTGAAGAAAACCACAAGATGTTCAGGCTTTTATGACTCTTTTTTTTTTCTTCAACAAGTAGGATGAAAGACAAATCATTGTTTGTGTGGTCACTCGGACTGAGCCCAAACCTGCAAAACGAGATATTTCAGATGGTCCTTTCAACTCCCCTGTCACTACGCACCACAGACACCTTCTTCTGCTTGGCTGGGTGCGTATGCTTTTTAGGGTTCCTCTCTGCTCAGTCCTTACCTACACTTCCAGACTCATCCCTATAAACTTTTAGTCCAGAAGTTAAACAACTGCAGAGAGCTGGATTGCTCCCAACGGGGGGAGGTGGCGAGGGCCAGAGAAATCACCCACATGCTGGCATCCTCGTCTCTCCCCGACCTGGCATGAAGCAGAAGGAGCTGAATGTTGTTTTTTTTTTTTTTTCAGGAAGCCCTGACAGACTCAGAGATGAATTCCCAAAGCTAAGCTAAAGCTCTTTCTTTTTAACCTGGGGAGTGTAATAGCAGTATTGATCCATCACTGTCTCTGTGGCTGAGAAGAAAAGGAGAGCGTTCTTTAAAAGACTAGAGAGAGGTAACTAATGAAATGGTAACCAATGCTCCCAGCACTGGTGCTTGGCTGACCCGAGTGACCCCGCGTGGGACCCCCGACAGTGAGAAACACAAGCAATGAATGCTCCGTTTGGTGACATATGTGGCAGCAGGAATGAGAAAACGCCCAGTTAAGCCTGTAAACTATGACAAATTAAGGAAGTAGGTTGGGAGGAGAGAAAGATCTGGTGATGCTACTAAATCAGCCCTCCCCTCGCAGGCTTTCCCATACAAAGCCCGAACGAGTGGAAGGGAGGATCCTCGCCAGCACACATTTTAATAACCCAGGCAGCTCCCAGTATTTGAAAGGAACTGTAGAAAGATGTCTGTCGACTCACTTCTCGAGCTTGGTTCGGAGGAACGAATGTGAGCACACGCACAGGGAGCACGTGATCAGCACAGGCTTGAAGCTGTGGAAATTAGGTGACTGGCTCGTTGTGTAGAGTTGGACATCAGGAGAAAGCCAGGGAGAGAGAGAGGTGAATGCTCATGATCAGCTGGCTTCCAATATACAGTGCAGAACAAACATTCCCTCTCCATGAGAAGAATGGGGCCGCAGGGGTAAAAAAAAAACATCAGAACAAGACAAGGCTGGAATCCAGCAGATCAAGCAGTAACCGCCACAGAATGTTTTCAGGCATCAGGGGTTCCTGGGAGCATCACCTGGGCTCCAACAGATGTGGGTAGCCAGTCCTTGAAGCTCTATTGCTTTGGACCTCTACCTCATGTCTGTGTCTTTCCTCAGTGAGTGCCCTAGATGCTCAACACCCTGAAGTCTCCACTGCAGCTACAGCTTTACCTTCATAGCCTCACACAATGGTCTCTAGCGAGCCTCTTGGAGGGAACCCAGCCCTGCTGGTCTCAGAGCTTTCTGGAACCTCGGTGAGAACCCCTGTCACTTTCCCACACCTGTGTATATATACACACACACACAAGCAGAGATGTGGATGGCACCAAGTTTGGCTGGTCTTCTTGGATCATAGCGGCTGCAGCCTCCCTGTGCCCTCCTGGTTGAACCTGGAAAAGGATTTCCCTGGGCTTTTACTTCCCAGCAAGGCGCCCTGGAGGCTTTAACTTTCTAGCCACTTTCCTTTCAAATGAAAGTTTTGTTTGTTTTGTTTTGTTTCTTTAATGGCTGGCTTTACACCCGGAGCCTGGAGGTGTCTTTCCTCCAGTCCTGGTTCAGGGTGTGAATCTTCTCCTTAATCCCACTAATGCCTTTAACAACGACAGCCACTTTGTCCAAATCTGTCCTGTCTTCAACATTAAGCTGGTTGGAGCTTTTTTCTCACCAACCACACATTTTTTTTTTACATCTTTCTGGCCCACCATTGCTTCCTCAAGCTGTAAATCTAGTAAGATGAAGAAAGCAGTAATGCAGCAGAGCCTGCATGGCAGGTTACCTTAGTACCACTCTTCCAACGACCTGGCCGCGTGCGCGTGCGCGGGCGTGTGTGTGTGTGTGTGTGTGTGTGTGTGTGTGTGTGTGTGTGTATGTGTGTTTGTGTGTTTGTGTGTGCATGTGTGTGCATGTGTGTGCTCGTGCTGCTGCTGCTGCTGCTGTTATTCATTTATTTCATTTCTTTATACCTCATCTTTATTCAAATAAATAAACCAGGCAATTCTTAATTCCTCTTTCTTTTTAATAGTATGTAACACAAAGGTCCTCTAGTATAATTCCTAGAGTCTTCATTTCCCTCCAAAACCTTGTGATCTGGGACTTTACTGTCCAAATTCTTATTGGTGTGCTACTCTTCGACACACTGGCCAGAACCAACCCACGAAGTTCAGCTTACAGCATTTTAGGCTCTTACAGCACGTGGGTCTAAGCTTCTCCAAATCCCTCCAGTGAGAGCCAATTCTCACGCTAAGGAACCACGTGATCCAGCCGTCATCCCTAACTTTGCTCTATACCTAAATTCCAGTAGAGGTTTTTGTTGTTGTTTTGGTTTGATGTGTGCGTGCGTGTGTGTGTGTGTGTGTGTGTGTGTGTGTGTGTGTGTGTTGTTTTGTTGGCTCACAGTCCAGGGGCACACAGTCCATTACAGAGTCAAGTGGTACAGTGGTAGGAGAGGGTCTCATTTGCAGCTGCACAGAGGCAGAAAATTACATTAGAGGCAGGAGATGCTGGTACCTGGCTGGCTTTCTTCTTTCTCTATTTTATTCATCCTGGGACACGAGCCTGTTGGAAGGTGCTGCCCATATTCAGGGTGGCTTTTTCCTTCCAGTGAAAGCTCTGGAACCTTTACACATATACCCAGAGGTGTGTCTCTTAGGCAATTCTGAATCTAGTCAAATTGACCATGGAGATTGCCAATAATGTTGATTGCCAATAATGACATATACAGCTCAGACAAAACACTATTATTGTTTTGGCAGTTCTAGATAATGAGAGAAGTAAATTCTCTCCCTCAAAGGTACAAATCTTAAAAAACAAAAAAAACAAAAAAAACAAACAAACAAAAAAAACAACTGGCTCACTGTCTAGGTTTTACACTGACCACAGGAATTGGAGTGTGAGCTGGTGATAAAAAACATCCCATAATGTGAATGTGTAGGAAGTAACTTCGAAGAGCAAGCAGCTGTGACAGGGGCTTGAATTCAAGACCCAAATCCTGCCTCAACTTAATGATAAATGATAGGCCAGCTTTCCTGGTGGGAGGAATCACAACTTGTGGGGAGAGAAGTTGAAGAGGCGTTACTGAGCTGCTATTCTGCACACTCAGGAGGCCCTGGGGTCAATAGGAGGGGAATAAGTCTGTCTCCCCAAAGGCCATTTGATGTAAAGTTATGAAGAGGTCACATGAAAGCTCTCACTGTGGTTCGCGGTTTACAGAACCTGGTTTGGAGTTTTCCCAGGCAGGGGCTCAACAGAAATGGCCCAGCCTTTGAGTTCATCCTTTGAGTTATGTTATTAAAAAAATAATAATAACTCAAACTCAAACTCACCCCATGATGCCTCCCTTCAACTATCCTGCCTGGTTCAGAGGAAACTTCTCTGATCAAGATTGGCAAATGGACTTGTCCAAGGTGTCCTCAATCACAGTGTGTGACGTCTTTAGATTTTATGGCATTTTTTTTTGGCTGGGCAAAACTACTCCCAACCTACATGGGACAGATTTATGCAATCAGCTCTATGCAGATGATTGTTAAAGAATTCCTAGGTTTGTGTTACCTTGATCATGCCAAGTGACAATGGCCTCTCCTTAATCACAAAAATAACAAGCATGTGCTAGAGGTGGGGGAGGGGGACTAAATATCACTTGTGCATTGGTTGACATCCCCTGGTCACTAGGGAAAGTGGTGGTGGTGGGGAATGGCTCACACCCACCTTGGTCAGCAACTCTAAAAACCTCTGGTGAAGATGCTGCCAAATACTTGGCTCTGCCTTTGGCTGGAACCATAAGGCACTGCCAATGAGATGGGGCCCTTTTCTGACTCAAGACCTGGGTGGCAGGAATAATATGGGAGTGTGGGAATTCTGAGCATCTTCTCAGACAACAAAGCATTTGTTGTCTCCTAACCAGCAAAGAGAGCAGATTAAGGCAAACTTAAGGCACAGAAGGAAGGAAGGGACACCACAAGCTCTATTACCTTTAAAGCAGAAAGATCCTTTTGAGGTGCTAATAGCAAGGTCTGTGGTGACTAAATGTAGGGGTGCTCCTGGCTGGGTGCATCTATCTAGATGCAGACGTTGCAGAATTGGGAGGCTTGTGAGCCATTCAATGGTCTTTACCCATTCCCAACCAGCTTAGGAAAGCCAAGGCTATAGGTTGGCTCTGTAGAGCCATCATGACCCATTGGGTGCTGACCATGTAACGCCTGGTTTGAAAACCTAATTAGTCTCAAATATGTCTCAGGGTTGTGAAAATCAGCATATGGTGATAACAGTGATCAGCTTTAGCTCCCATGTAGCATTTGTCCACTTTTCATAGAAATAGTAACTTTGTTCCCAGAAAATTGAATATATATATATATATATGTGTGTGTGTGTGTGTGTGTGTGTGTGTGTGTACACATATATGCATATGTATATGGATATATATGTATATATACATGTGTGTATATGTATAATAGATATGTAATATATGTGTGTATATATATATATTGCACTCAAATATATTCACCTCTAATTTAGAAATACCCTCTCTTACCTTCATTTGGTTGAACTCTAAAGAGTTGTGGGACACAGCCATCCAATTGATGCTGTGCTTTGGACCACGCATGGGAAGTAGTCTCCCCTTAAGAAAAATGTCACCCATGTCTGGCTTGGTTTAAGCATTATTGATAGTCCACCGAGCGGCTTCAAAGTGGAAAGTGTCTAGTAATGAACACACGCCCTCTTTCCTGATTTCATATTAGTGTTGGACATTTTGCCCATTATTCTTCTGCAAAGTAGAGGTGCTGGCAAAGGGCAGAAAAACACACATCCAGCATGTACTTTCTATAGGCAAAATTCACATCATACAAAAGGCCAGAGCAGGAGGTCACCCCCAGCCCTCCCTTTGGGTCCTGAAATCTCTCACCTTTGTGCCTCTCTGAGTCAGAGAGAGATTTCTCATGTCCTCCAGGCCTTGTATAGCGGGTAGTTACAGAAGATCTATGTATCTCTATATTTTTTTAAGTGATTCAAGAAAATGAAATCTTTGAGTGGGGGAAATGAGACAGTATAGGTCAGAACTACAGAGTCAGAGAATTCTGGAAGTCCAGAAGCCACAGGTTATTAAAGGAAAATCCAAGCGCTAAGCATGGCTGTCTCTCTCTGAGGTATTTGTTCATCAAGTCCCTGAGGTTCCCCAGAACAACGCAGGAAATTGCCGCTGTCGTTGGATGCTCCCGAGCAAATTTTAAGGCCCTGTTTCTGAAGATTACATGTTCTCTGACTACAGAACATAGAGATACCACACTAGAACTGAGACGGAAGCTTCTTTCTTGCCTTCATAGTGCCAGAGTATGTTGTGCAGGCTCCTGGGACGTCATGAGAACTCTCACCCACAATGTTACTCAGCTACGAACCCTGCACACAACACTGCCAACCAGCCAGGCAACATGTTCCCATGGACAGAAGAGTGAAAATTTTGTTGTGGTGACCGTCCATCACTTGTTTATTGGGTTTGAAGTCTGTTTCAAGGGAGGAAATTTACATCTGGTATTGTAAACATGATCAAAGTGGCCAGGGAGGCCGTAGGCCTTCACGTCGATGACGCCACTGCTGCCATGATACTGAATGAACAGATGGGCTGAGCAAATGGCCCTCTACGTAGATTTGCTTATGCCCATTGACTGGTGTTGCTATAGGTTTTGGTCACAGAAGGTTCTTTGTCCAGTAGGCAGCCGTGAGTACATAGGCTGAGCAATGTGCTGAGAATCAGTGATCATTGACTGCTCAGCCATGAATGGGACGTCACAGCACTCCCTCCTCCAAGGCTCAGAGAACGCTGTGGAAGAAAAGACAGGAAGAGTGTCAGAGCCAGGGGCTAGACGAGAGTCCTGCTTGCGTAGCTTTCTTCCAGACGTGACATGGCCAAAGTATTCTTGCAGCAGCACACTGCAGCCCCTGTCACGAAGCAGAAAAGGGATCATGCCGCCCCATCCCTCCCTGAGGATTTATAGGCCCCACTGTTAATAGTAGCTAGTGGATCTGTAGGCAATTAATGGTTGCGGGGGGGGGGGGGGGGAGGGGAAAGGAGAGAGATTTTCTTCATTGGTGTAGCCGCAGGTGCCCATAGTCCTGTAAATGACCCTTCATCCATAAGTGACCTGAATTCAACACATTGAGTCTCTCTCTTGCTCGCTCTCTCTCTCCACAAACACATATGCCTGCATGTATATATGAGGAAAGCTGGGAAAGGGACCAGTAAGAGAAGGCAGTAGGACAGAATAAGAGAGTGAATATGAATGTTATGTGGAGATATATATATATATATATATATTACCCCCTGGGGAACAAAGAAAGTATAAAACTTAAATTATCTTTTAAGAATAGTGTGGCAAATAAGCAAAGTTAGTTATCAACAAAATGTACTAGACAATAACTCAACACACTCTAAAATAATTTAAGGGGCAGGTTCCTGATGGTGACAGGCAGGTGTCAAATAGTCACCACAGTGTACTGTGATAATTGTCACGTCATTAGAATAGTAAACTCATGCCCCAAGGCAGATGCTCCACAGCACAAGAAGACATAAGGATCCTGAAGAAACACAGCAGGGACGCTGTGTGTGCTGTGACTGGAACTCCGCTCTAATGTGATGACACTGAGGGGCCAGGCCATACTACCTGGGGACACAATAAAAAGCAATCTCCCCTTCCGTCATTTGAGTTGTCCTTGAGACCTTCTTTGTGTTCGAGTTTAAGAATAATGGTCTCATCCTGTGGCCTCATGCCTCTGTCTGATACAGTGGAAGGACTCATGTGTCAGGTGACCCTGGGAAGCTGGGCTGCTGCAGTGGTGGGGCCCAGGCCTGCAGGAAGCATCATCAAGCTTATAAAAGGCACTTCCTTTCAGTTTTCTTTTAAAGGTGGAGATAAAATTTGAAATATTTTTTTTAAAGATGATTTTTTTTGATGTGCTGTTAGATTGATTGTTCAGGTTTAGCTTGTGAGATCGGGCAGGGCCCTAAGTTTAAACACTAGTTAAGACAGAGCTCTGTGGGGCCCGTGTTCAGTGGGGACTCTTCACTCAGGGTGGTAATCCAGACCTTAAGAATGTCCCGGACACAGAGGGCATGTGCTAACCCAGTGTTAATTAATGATGTGAGTGGAAGCATTAATGATAGTCTTTGGAGCTCGCTTTGTAACTAGAGCGAGGGGGACGCAGAGTACTGAAAAAAAGGATTGTCATACATGTCAGCATTCCCAACTTGAACATCTTGCATGTGTCACGAAACCGTGCAGCCAGGTAGGACAACAGACTCAAAGAGGAGACACTGACTGGCCCAGGGTCCTGCTGGCTCCCTCTATGAACCTCAACCTTCCCTTCTGAAGTATGGGAATGGGCCTCATACATGCGTTTCGCTTTTGTTATTGGACACTGTTTTTTTTTCCTGGTTGTACAACTCTGCATTGACCGTAAGGGAGTGATTCCACCACCCCCCACTCCCCCTCCCCACCCCCCACCCCCCTCCCCACCCTCACCCCCGGCCCTCATTACCACTTACCAGAGTCTGCAGTCAGACAAGCCGGCATTCTCTTGAACTCTGTGCATCAGTTTTATTCTAATGGCTTCTTAAAAAATCTTTCCAACTTTTTGAAAAGCAGTTTGCCTATTATGCATCTAGATGTGATTTTTCTTTGAATTTATCCTGCTTCGGTTTTACTGTATTTCGCCAACCTGTAAACCCCCAGCATTTCAGCCAAGATTTCATTGCTGGTTTTTCTCTTTGTCCTCTCCCCCTCTTTCTTCCTTCTACACTCTTTCCCCCTCCCCACCACCAGCACACCCACACACACCCACACACACACACACACACACCCTTCCAAGGCTACGCCTTCACATGTGTTACTCCCCAACACACACACACACACACACACACACCCTTCCAAGGCTATGCCTTCACATGTGTTACTCCCCAACACACACACACACACATACACACACACACACACACCCTTCCAAGGCTACGCCTTCACATGTGTTACTCCCCAACACACACACACACACATACACACACACACACACACCCTTCCAAGGCTACGCCTTCACATGTGTTACTCCCCAACACACACACACACACACACACACACACACACACCCTTCCAAGGCTATGCCTTCACATGTGTTACTCCCCAACACACACACACACACACACACACACACACACACACACACACCCTTCCAAGGCTATGCCTTCACATGTGTTACTCCCCAACACACACACACACACATACACACACACACACACACACACACACACACCCTTCCAAGGCTACGCCTTCACATGTGTTACTCCCCAACACACACACACACACACACACACACACCCTTCCAAGGCTATGCCTTCACATGTGTTACTCCCCAACACACACACACACACACACACACACACACACACACACCCTTCCAAGGCTATGCCTTCACATGTGTTACTCCCCAACACACACACACACACATACACACACACACACACACACACCCTTCCAAGGCTATGCCTTCACATGTGTTACTCCCCAACACACACACACACACATACACACACACACACACACACACACACCCTTCCAAGGCTATGCCTTCACATGTGTTACTCCCCAACACACACACACACACATACACACACACACACACACCCTTCCAAGGCTATGCCTTCACATGTGTTACTCCCCAACACACACACACACATACACACACACACACACACACACACACCCTTCCGAGGCTACACCTTCACATGTGTTACTCCCCACCACCAGCACACACACACACACACACACACACACACACACTTCCAAGGCCACATCTTCACATGTGTTACTCCCCACCACACACACACACACACACACACACACACACACACACACACACTTCCAAGGCTACACCTTCACATGTGTTACTCCCCAACCACACACACACACCCTTCCAAGGCTACACCTTCACATGTGTTACTCCCCAACCACACACACACACACACACACACACACACACACACACACACACACCCTTCCAAGGCTACACCTTCACATGTGTTACACTATTCCTTTCATAACCCAAGTGTCTTTGAGACTCTTTTCCATTCTCCAACTTTTTATTCACAAAGTCCTTCAACTGGAAATCTCCTTCTAAATATTTTCTTCTTCTTGATTCTTCCTCTTGTCTTCAAATTGTGATTAAGCCATTGAGTGCACTGAAATTTACAGGTGGATTGCCACTCATTCAAAACATTAAGAGCCTGAGTGTTTGTGGCTTCAGATTTTGGGATATTTGCATATGCATGGCAAGATTACTTGGAGATAAGTCTCAAGTTTAAACACAAAATCTATTTATGTTTCATACATACCTAACTGCACTTAGCCTGGAGGCAAATTTTACACATATTTTAAAAATAATATTAAGCATCTAGCAAGGCTCATGCTAAAGGAATTTTCCACTCCTAGCCTCCTGCACATGCTCAGAAAGTTTCTGAGTTCGAGGAATCTCATCTTTTATGTTTCCCTACTATAAATGCTCAGCCTGCGTTGACTTGTTTTTTTAATAGTTTTTAATTTAGCTCTCTCCCCTCTCTTCCTATACTATTGGAAGCATATTTCACCTGCCTGCATCTAGTTCTAACACGTGCCTCTGACACACTTTGATCAGGGTCACTTCGAGGCTGTTTGCCAACGACTATCCTTTTCATGATTTTTGGCTCACATGTTCATATTCTTTGTCTTTCTGGTAGTTTTGGCTTTTATACTGGACATAATTGGAAGAGTTGCTTTTCCTTTCAGAAGTGGAAGTGAAAGGTTCTAAACCCCCCCTCCCCCCCCCCGGAAGGAGAGCCCTGTCTACAGGGTCGGGTCTGGGGAGCAGCCGCAGCCAGGGCAGACTTGGATGCTCTTTAGCTACAGTGCCCCTCCTGTCAGCAGCTGCTTCCTGGCTGGCCTACTTTCCCGTTGCCATCTATGCCCAACAAAGCAGGTGAGGAATCTCCACAGAGCACAGAACTGCTGTCTCCTCCCTTTTCCTGGCCAGGCTCCGTATGCCTCCCTTTCTTGTGAGATTTAGAATAAACTGGTCTTGCTGAGAGACAGCAGTGCGCAGTGGGGGTGGACATTGACATGCTCACCTCTCCCCTGTCCTCATCTCCAAATCTTTGACACCCTCCCGCTCACCACAGGGCCTTTGTGTGGCTCTTCTCTCTGCCCATCTCCCATAGTCCACCATGTCTGACCCTTTAACCTCAGTGGAGCATCATGCCCTGGGGATGTCCTTTCTGACCTACAGTGACAAGACTAAATCCTTGTCCATATGGAGACTTCCTGGAGTCTCGGCACCCTCCTTTGCACAAGTTAACCCAGATGAAGCTTTCTGCTCGCTTTCCACAGTTTTTATCTGATCAACTTGACCGCCTTCCCTGTTACTCTCCGGTCATGATACAGTCCCCAGTTCTGTGACAAAACAAGACCTCGATCAATTCTTGCCGAGAAGCTGGGCAGTCTTGGGCTTGGCCTCAGAGAGCACTCCCTGTGTCCAAGTTATTGGCACATGTCCCTGAAGGAATGTGGCCTAGCCCCCCTTGAGGATTGGCTTATTTTAGAACCACTCATTACAAGGAGCACATCCTAAATCCCAGATGTATCTTTTCTGCGACACAGAGGAAGCCTGCCTGAGGATGAGGTCAGTACAGAAGAAAGGAAAGAGAAGCGATGGGCGCAAGTAGTTAGGTCCTCGGCCCTCCAGAAATGAAGCGCCCACCCCTCCCGTATTTTCAGTGTCAATGTGAGCTCCCTCTGCCTTCAAACTTACAACATTAACTTCCACAAGAATAAATATCTGAGTCCATCCCTTCACGTTTCCAAGGTAACCAAAAAGAAGATCTAAAAATACAATAACATTGGCAGAAAGGGAGACGGCTGGCAGAGGCAAGCCACAGGCTCAGCCATCATGGTGGGCAGCTAGGAGGTAACGCTGCAAACATGATTCAGTGCTTGTGAGGAAAGCTATGGGGGAAAGGAAAAGAGAGACAGTCGCCCAAAGCACAATTGATCACCTCGGAGGAGAAAGACTCGGGCCACAAAAGGGTTCAGGGGGCCACTATTTCTCATTATCCGCCTCTCTGTCCTGTTGTTTTTACCGCCATATGCGTGAGCCACTTTGCATAATCAAATCTGCAGCCACATAAGTCAGCCGCATAACACAATTTAAGTTCCTGAAATCGACTTGGCTGAAAGAGCCCATTTACTTTTTGTTTTATAAAAATAATACTTCACACTCACAACTAAGAATGCTAAACATTAAAAGCTACATAACTTTTATCTTATGGAAGGAATTGCATTGTGGGAGCTTCGGGGCTTAAAAAATGAAGTCGGCTCTCTGGAGTTTAAAGAAAGAATGGCTGGGAAAGAGGTGACTCCAGTCATCAGGGCTGTCCCAGGAGGCTCTTTCCATGGAGCAGCAGGGAGGGGCTCTAGGGGGCTGGGCTTGACCACTGAACAGGCCTCATTTGAGATTCTGTTGCCTGGAGGCTCCTTCTGTGCCCTGCAGAGAGACAGCTCCTCAGTGCCTTGGGGCTGCCAATCATGAACCATAGCTGGCCATTCTCAGCAGTGGAGGGAACAAGAGGTGCTCAGAGCCTTCTGTGCTACTCCGGCCTCCTCTCGAAGAACTCATTCAGGCCCTGTAGGGGTCACCCACTGCCCCTGCCTCATCGGTAGCCCGTCTGTGCATCACTTTGAGGGAGCTGATCTGCCACAGCAATGGCAGCCACTTTGGCACAGTGAGGCCACCACCTCCAGAGGCAAGCGCCACAGTTTGGTGAGGGAACCGCTCCAACTTCTCGGGCTCCTCAACTCAAAATGACCTTCCCAGTACACTTTCATTGACCTCCAGCTAGGCCTCCCACAGCCTGTCCCTCTGTTCTCTGGAACAAAAGAGAGGCCCTTCTGAGACGCTTCAACTTAAAGCTACACGATTCTATATGGTACCATCTATGAGTGTAGAGACCGTAGCAGCCCTGTTCAGTCCTGTGTCCTTAGCACCTAGTATAGTGCAGGGCCCCAGAGGACAGTGAGATCGCTTTGGTAGCAGTAACCAATACCAGCTAAGAGCCTCCAGTTTACAGAGTGCCTCCGTAAATCTTCAATTTTACATTTTTAACTTGTCACTAAGGATCTCAATCCCAAAGGCCCACAGGGCCATGCGGAAAGCACCCTGTGATAGATAGATACAAGCAGATGAACACGTGTACCCCCAGATAGCAGCTAGGGGGCCTCTGCTTCCAGCCTGCAGATCCAGGCTGCAACCACAGTGTCACCTGTCCCTCCTACCTACCAGTAGGTCCCCTTCCTCTCCTTCTTCAACTCTGATTCCTCCCCAGAAATGCCCCCACCCCACCCCCCATCCCGTCCCCGCCACCATGTGGAATAGACCCAGGATATGTGGTCCTTATCCTGGGATCCCACATCTAAGTCAATACCTACCAGGTGCCCACACAGCAGCTCTGATTGGCTAAGGCAGGTCATGAGTCTGTCCAGGGGAGTGGGGACATTGTTTCTTACCACAAGTGTATTTCCCTGTCTGGTAGTGCTGGGAAGGAGCTGGGGTCCAGTAGTAGTCTGATGCTCACAGAGTTGTTGGCCCCTCCTACCTTAGCCCAAGCACATGGACAAGGCAATTGCAAAGTCTGTCATGATTGACTACACAGGTCTCCATGACAGGCCTCATGGGCCTCATGGACTAGACAGGCAAATCATAGCGTCCACCAATTAGGAGTGGCTGTTGGAAGAGAAGAAAGGCTAGGGGCACGAGTAAGGCACAGGCATCAGAAGCCAGGACTCCAACCCTGCCTGCCCCATGGCCCCAGTACAGGAAATGCCTCCCTGTTCTTTGAACCCATCTGGATGGGTTACAAAGCTGCAGACAGGAGGATCCTGTAGGAGCAGGTGTTGTTGAATAACCCAAGGGTGAATGATATTGTTTATCCTTGCCTGCCAATCAAACATCCGTGTGTATGTGACAGGCAGGTGACAAGAGGGTCCAGGGGCTGCTGCCTTCAGGATGAGGCATCACTCGGGTGACTTCAGCCCTCACACCTTCAGTGGGAAGAGACACTACAGCTGTCAGCAGACAGATGGATGGATATGAGGTGATTCCGGATTCCCAGTGATGTCCCCCCCAGCCCCTGGCATCCACTCACCACCCCCCTCAAATGAGATGGGGCCTCTATAATGAGCAAACACAGTGGCCCCCATCCCGTGGGTCACCTCAGCTCAGGGCACACAGGTGGAGCCTGAAGGACATTTTAATGGCACTCCGGGGCCTTCGTGAGTCATGAAGATTGTCAAGGGTGTCAAAACATTATGATCTCCCTGGAAGACGTGACAGCAGAGAGAGAGGCAGAATTACATATTTCTCGGCACACTGACTGTGTCGCTATGGAGACATGCCTGTCTTCCCTGCAGGGTCATCCACAGGCTAGGAAAAGAAGCTGGGACCCTGTCCCCAGCAGTCGCTCTCATTCAGTCAAAACTTCGAGGAGACAAAAATAAATAAATAAATAAATAAATAAATAGATAGATAAAACAAACAAAAACAGTCTTAATGAATGGTAGTAGAAGTAGGTGCTCATAAGTCTGCATGGATTTCCTGGTGCCCAGCTGTGTCAGCCCCCACACCCCAGGCAGCTCCTTGTCTCTGTATGCAACTGGCCATGGGTTAAAAGTAAGAGCGGAGTCAGCCCACTGGCTCGGAATCCCCAATGTCGGGAGCAGCAATTGCTTCTTTTCACTGCAGCGTAGTAGTCCACAAATAGACGGCCTCGGTGTGTCTCCATGCACCCACTTGTTAGTGTACAGTTGGGCCCCTTACAAGTAAAAAAAAAAAAACATAATAAGAAAATGTAAACAAAGAATGAATTATTTATTCCATCTCACATCCCATAAACAGTTCGTATGGGCACTCGCTCCTCAATATGTGTGCACAGTCCAGGATGACCAGGCTGTGTGTTAAAGCCTTGGTTCCCAACCTGGTGTTGCTGGGAGGTGGGGCACCCGTAGGAAGTGGGCTCTAGTGGAAGACCTTAAGGTTATTGGTGGGACTGAAGCCCGTGCTACTTTCTTTTTGTGTCCCCTGGGAGATTTGTGGCTTTATACTCACTGTAGATGAACCTCTGAAAGCTGCGTCCAAGCAGACTTTTTTTTTCTTTATAAACTCATTGTCACATGCATTTGTTATAGTACGGTGTCCTGATTAACTCTTTTGCCGCTGGCATTAAACACTATGAGCAAAAGCAACTTGGGGAGGAAACAGTTTATTTGGCTCCACTGACAGACCACAGCTCTCCAGTGAGAGAAGTCAAGCAAGGGATTTAAGAAGAAGCCGAAGCAGAAACCGTGAGTGCTCCTGCCCGCTGGCTTCCTCCCTGGCTTGCTGGTTGCCTTAGGCTCAACCTGCTTTCTTATCTAATCCAGGCCCACCTGCTCAGGGGGGCCGGTGTGCACCATGCTGAGATCTTCTAGCTGATGACTGAGTGCCTCCAGTGAACATGGACTGCACTTTCCCACAGATCTGGGGTGGCAGCTGGGGCTCAGAGAGCTGAGATGGCCTTCATCCCCAAGTGCAGGTCAGATGGGAAAGACACTGCTGTCTTGGGAGCCCCTGAGTCCTGAGGACGGGCTGTGACAAGTTCAGGAGGACAGGAAGAGGCCAATGACTACCGTCCACGCCTCCTCACTCTTTGTAAACAGGAAGCGGTTTTGCCCAGTACCTGAATGGCATCTGTTGACTCTGCCCATGGGTGCGGGTGTGCGCCATGGGGGCAGCACAGCCTTTTAGGAGCACTGGCATGGAGTCCTAGTTTTGGCCTTCGCAAGCTGTGTGTCCTTTGACAAGTTGCCTCATCCTTCTGTGCCATCCGTCCCCACCTGTGATGTGCAGCTGAGGTCTGTGCCTTATAATTGCTTCAATAATTAAATGAGACAAGGACAGCACAGAGAGATAATAGGAACACGTCCGCCGTGCCAGGCACCTGTGCTTCCAACTGAATCAGCGAAAATTGCAGCCCAGAGTACGAGGCAAGTGTTCTTGGACCTAGATGGAGCAGCTGTGGCAAAGTGAAAGATGTACAGCTGGCCCCTCTGCGGCCCCTGGTGCCAGCCCCTTAGACTCAAGCAGCTCTTCATCAAAAATACAGAGGAAGAAACTGCATCTGTCTTGAGCTCACCACACACACACACACACACACACACACACACACACACACACACCCCACACACACACCACATACATACATACACACACACACACACCACCCACACACACACACCACACCACAACACACCACACACACACCACATACATACACACACACACCACCCACACACACACACCACACACACACCACATACATATACACACACACCACACACACACCACACACCACAACACACCACACACACACCACACACACACACACACACACCACACATACCACAACACACCACACACACACCACACACACACACACACACACACACACACACATACACACACACAGATATCTTGGGAGTCAGTACTAGGGTGAAACACAAGGCCTTCAGGTCTTTTTTTTTTTAACTTTTGAATTATGAGACATGTCTTACTAAGTTGCCCAGTTGGCTTTGAACTCACACTCTACTGTAGCTCAAAATTCCAATCCCCCTGCCTCAGCCTCCTGAGTAGATGGGATTACAAGCCTGTATTGCCAGGCCCAGCCTTTCACCATATTTAAAAGTTAGCATTTTAGTAGTTACCTTGGGGATTAAACATTAGTTTAAAACAGGCTAGATCACATTAACATCAATTTAATTTAAATAGTATGAAAATATGACAGGAAATACCCCCACCCCCTCTGTCTTTTATACTGTTGTTGTCACACAAATTCCCAGGGTGCATTGCAAGTGTATCAACACATGTATCTAATTGCTGCCTTGGGAGTTGTCTATAAGTCAAATGGAATAAGAGGAGCATCGCGCAGCATGTGTTCACACTGGCTTTCTCCTAATTCGTGCGGACACCATCACGGGCACTCTGTTTCTTCATACGGATTCCCATTGCTCCCCCAAAGGCTCTCAGTTCAGCCAGAAGCCATCTCTTGTGGTCCTTGTAGGGTCACTTTGCTGGAGACAGGTTTGGCTTATCCAGGGTTGTCCCCATGTCCCCTTTGGTTTTGAAGGACAGTTTTCCGGATGTAACATTTTAGATGACATTTTCCCCGCTTCAGGAACACTTTAAAAACCACCCACTTCCCTGTAGCCTCATGGTTCCTGCAAGAAGCCAACAGTTAGTGCTGTCAATCCCTCCTCCAGCATTGCAGAGGGATCCTTGTCCCTTTGCTGCTCTCAGGGGTCCTTGCTTGTTCTTGGCCACTCTACCTGGGTGTCCAGTTGTGTGTCTTGGAGGCCCACCCCGCTTAGATGTGCAGATGAGTGGTTTTCATTCATGGGGGATTTTTTTCAACCATCAATCTCCAAACATTCTTTCTGGCCTTTTCTCTACTTTTGAGCAGACATGGTGTTTCCTTTTTGAGGCCCCACTGTCCTCCATGGCTATAGCATTGTACATGCCACCTGGGCTGCCTAAGCCCTCCAGCGTACCCATGATCTCCCAACAACTGTTTCTCCCCAACCTCTGTGTGTTTGTGTGTGTGTGTGTGTGTGTGTGTGTGTGTGTGTGTACATGTGTGTGTGAATGAGTATGTGTAAGTGTGCGTGTGCATGTGTTAAACACAGCCATCTTTAGGAAGTAGGTGACTATGGAGATTGCTAAGCAACCTGGAATCCAGCTCAGGTTGAGCTGCACTCGCAACACACACCCGTGTGCGCGCGTACACACACCTTTCCTAACAAGGCACTTAGCAACAAGGACTCCCTGTTGCATGCATGCTTACTCTTTTTCCAAGCAAAGACAACCAGGCCTCTCTGGCTTATTTCTCCCTAGCATCCCTTAGAAACTTCCTTTCTGTGACCAAACACATCCTGAAATATATATTAAAACATAGGCAGTGGGGTCAATCTGGCCTAGACTGGTTTGGAGTACACGCATGCATGGTAAGGCAAACTGTGTCCTCAAAATAAACTGTTGGGGGTGGGGAGGAACTGCTATTTGTCGCCTATGTCTATGTCTATATAGGATTTGGCATACATGTGATTAAAACCAGAGGTATCACAGGAAAAGACCCTCTAGTGTAGGCAAAGCCCACCAATCAAAGCACCATGCTACACCTCTTAGCGTCTACACCTCTTAGCGTCCACACCTCTCTTTGTAGACCCCAGGTGGTGAACAGCGACCTTGGTGTAACTCTCACTCAGAGCTGGCTGCCCTCTTGCTAGGCATCTGTTCTGTATTTTTGCTTTGACTCTGGGTAACCTCACCCCCTGCTGCTTTGCTGTTGACATGTGCCTCCTTGGTTCATGGAGCAAGGAGCTGAGGACCCAGAAGGCCCCATCCTGACAGAGAACCCTGGTTCCACTGCCGGGTACGGAGTGGTACTCTGTAGTTTTGTGTTCGTCACATAATCCGGCCGTTCATTTCTTCCCCCGATACTGATGTGTCAACACTTGATTCTGTTCTCCTGGCTGCCTTTGGATTCTACCAACAAAGTTCCTTAATGTACAAAGGTTTCTTTGAATAGAAAAAAAACCCAGCCCACTTTCTAGACTTCTTCCCTTTTGTGGATTGTGTCTTTAGCGCTCTCACAAAGAAGTCATTGTCCAACCCAACGGGTGGAAACTCCCCCATCATTTTCTTGTAAGAGAGTTTTTCATTTATGTTAGGTTTTACTGAGGTCTTTAATTCGTCTCACACTAGTTTTTGTATATGGTAATACATGTCTTTGATAGTTGTTGTTAATTGCTAACTTAACAGAATATCGAATCATCTAATGCCGACGGGGTTATTTTATTATGCTAATTGATATGGAAGACCCACCCACTGTGGGTGGCACCGGTCCCTGGCTGGGATCCTGGACTGTGTAAGTGGAGAGAGTGGGCTGAGCTGCCTCAGCATGGTGGGTTATAACTTCAAATCCTGACCTAGAACAAACCCTTTCTTCCTTAAGTTGGGTTTACTGGGGTGTTTTTATCACAGCCGCAGGAAGAATTAAGATGGCCAAATCTCACCATTTTGTACGTGAATACCCAATTTTTCCAACATCATTTAAAAAAAAAAAAAGGTCTTTCATTTGCCAATGGTCTTTGGAATATTGTCATTTGACCTCATATGTGAAGACATATTTCTGGGCTTTCTTCTCCATTTTATGTTGTCTATTCAACTCTGGGTCTGTCTTTACTCTCACACCACACTGTTTTCGTATTGTACCTTTGTAATATGTTTTCTCAGGAAGTATGAGACCTTCAACTTTGTTCTTCGGTGTTGTTTTGGCTGGTTAGGAGTCTCTCGGGATTTCATATGAGTTTTAGGGAAGATTCTTCTGTTTCTGGAAAAAACAAACGAACGAAAGGCCTCACTGGAATTTAGGATGAAATTGCATTGATGCTGTAGCTCAAGTTGAACATCACTGACATCTTTTTTTTTTCCCCAAGACAGAGTTTCTCTGTGTAGCCTTGGCTGTCCTGAACTCACTATGTAGATCAGGCTGGCCTCGAACTCACAGCGATCTGCCTGCCCCTGTCTTCCAAGTGCTGGGATTAAAAGCGTGGGCCACCACACCCAGCTATCACTAACATCTTAACAATGAAAGTCTTCTAGTTCATGAACATGGGGCATTTTTCTGTTTGAGCCCAGGCTGGACTGGAATGACCTTGGCTTTCTCATCCTCCTGACTCCAAGTCCTAAATGCTGTGCCACCACGCTCGGCTACCTTCAATGTCTCTGAGTGGTGTTTTGGAGTTATCTGTGTGCATGCCTCACCATCCTTGCTTAGCTAGTGATTCCTAGGCATCTAATTTTTGTTTGCTATATTGCAAATGAATTGCTTTCTCAAAGTCTTTAGGCTCCTTCATTGTTACTGCAGAAACACAAGCGACGTCTGCGTTTTAATGTTGTATTCTGTAACTTAATGAGCCTTTAATTAGCTCTGACAGGTTTCCATATCCCTGTGTGGAATTGTTAAGATGCTCTTCATGTAGATCTTGTCGTTTGCGAACAGAGATCATTTCCTGTCTCCTTTTACAATTCAGGTGTCTCTCTTACTTCTGTTTCTCATCTGACAGAAGTGATGGAGTCAGGGCAGCCTTTCTTTCTCCCTGATCTTAAAGGAAAAGATTTCTTTTTTTTTTTTTTTTACTATATTCGTGTGCGCATGTGTAAGTCCATGTGTGAGTGCATGTGTAGGTTCACCTGTGAGTGTGTGTGTATGTGCCCATGTGTGAGTGCATGTGTGTGCCCATGTGTGAGTGTGTGTGTGTGTGTGTGTGTGTGTATGTACATAGGTGAGTGCATGTGTATAGAGGCCAGACATCAGAGATGTCTTCCTCAATCACTGTCCACCTTTTATTTTATTTTATTAGGAGCTCTCACTGAACCCAAACACACCAATTGGATTAGATTGGCTGGCACATCAAACCCTCAGGGATTTCATCGTACCATCTCCCCAGCACTGGAATCATAAGTGTGTGCTGCCACACTTGGCTTTTCCACGTGGGTGCTGGGTTTTGAATTCAGGGCCTCATGCTTGCAGCGGGGGAAAGGTCTTTTTGACTGAGCCATTTCCCAGCCCCTATATTTCCAGTACTGAGTTTCTGAGCTGTGATTTTTTTTTTAAAGCAGAATTCCTCAACTCTCTAAGCAAGTCTAGGAAGCTGCTTTTGGCGCTCACAGAGTTAACGGTCTGAACCTGCCTTTTGGTTTACTGCAGACCCCAGCCTTCCTCCTGCCTAGGGTTCTGGTTCATTTGAACTTTCTTGGCAACAAATTCTACCCTGCTGTTCAGCTGAGCCCGTAATCCCTGTCATTGCCATGGTGCTAGTAATTAAGAAAGACGGCCAAGGCAGAGAAACTTTGCATTCTGTGCAAAGGATTACACTCCTTCACAGAGGCTGTAAAATTGATCTCTGAGATCCCAAGGCTAGTGAAATCACTGCAGGGCTCCAGAGGGCTAAACAAAGAGAAGCTGCTGGAATCACTGGGCCACTGTGGGTGTGGCAGCTCCCAAGGCCAAAGGGAAGTTGCACCTCCTGAGGATCAGGGTGAGGTTACAGAGCTTTGCATTAGACCTGACTTCACTTCCTGATTCCCCACTTACCTTAAGGTTCAGGCAACTGACTTAAGTTTAGGCACGCCTGTTTCCTTTGGAAGAAGGCGACCAATGCAGAGCCATGTTTACCATTCAGTCACACTGTTATTTAGTCACTTCAAGTGGGAGAGTCTCCCCTACTCCTAGATCCCTGTCGGGGCACCCCCAGATGCCCAGCACCCGTTCCCAATGTGATTCAAGTTGGATGAACAAGATGCACTGCCCAGCACTGGGCGAGATGGAGGCTTGGCATCCATCTGAGGACAGATCTCCCAGTCTACTCCTGGGTCTGTGGGACTGATCCACAGGCCACAGGCCCGAGCCCATCCTCCAGCAAGAGCTCTATCAGTGATGACAGGGACTCACATTCTGTCCCTCCTTCCTGGACATGGTGGCTGGTTCAGAATCATGGCCAGTAACACTGCCACTGTGCTCCTACAATGCTGTCATCACAGGCGTCCCTGCATGTCACAGCAGTGTCTTGTCTAGCCACTCAGTCATTTGATTGGCCCTGTCATTCTCTGAGTGAGTCAGAAGACCATGTCCACCTGCCAGAGGAGAACCAAGGGACAGAGTTTCCCCCTGCCCAGAAATGGGAGTGAACAGTGGAGACAGGACTTGGGGCTCAGGCACAGGGCTCAAGAGCACAGGAGAGAAGGAGAGGGGGGCACAGGATCCCAGCTGTGTCAGGGAGGCCTTCCCAAAGCAGGCAGCTAAGAAGTCACTGTGTGAACCCATCAGAGCAGGCTTGGTGGAAGGGGAGGTCAGAGCCCTGGGCAGGTGTGTCCAGATAGAGCCCAGCGCAGAGGCTGAGGAAGGGCCCGGAGTCAGGGCTGTGGGGTCTCAAGTCTGCTAAGGAACTGAGACTAAAGCTCAGGACTTTATAAATGTTGGCAAGTTCTTCATCCCTGACCTGGGTCTCCACTCTCTAGGAGTCTGGTCTTACATGAGAGGAAGCCTCTGGAGAGCTTGCCTCGGCCAGAGCGTTCCCTTTGTGTATACATGGTGGGTGGCAGTGCACGTGTTTGTGTTGGTGTGTGTGTGTGTGTGTACATGTACATGTGTGTGTGCATGCATGTGTGTGTCTGTATGTATGTGTTGTATATGTGTGTGTATATGTGTGTCCATGTGTGGGTATGCGCATGTGTGTATGTGTACATTGTGTGTGCACATGTGTGTGCATATGTGTGTTAGTGTACATGTACATGTGTGTGTGCGTGCATGTGTGTGTCTGTATGTATGTGTTGTGTGTGTGTGTACATGTGTGGGTATGCTCATGTGTGTATGTGTGCATTGTGTGTGCACGTGTGTGTGTGTGTGTGTGTGTGTGTGTGTGTGTGTGTGTGTGTAGGTCAAAGCTCAGCCTTGAAGTTGTTCCTCAGGAACTATCTAACTTGTTGATGTTGTTTTCATTTTTGTTAAAACATTTTATAATTATTTTCCGTTTGTGTTTGTGGGTAGGACATGTGCCACGGTGCATGTGGAGGTCAGTTTGGCAGGCTTGGCAGCAGGCACCTTTACCACAGCTGCCTCACCAGCTTTACCTTGTTTTTTAATTGTGTTTGTATATTTGTTTGTATATTTGAGACAAGGTATGGTGTAGCCTGGCTGCCCATCCAGCGAGCTGCAGGGATTCTTGGCTCCGCCTCCCCAGTGCTGGGATTACAGTAGTAGGCTTTTTCACTTGGGCTCTAGGGATCTAAATGTGTCTTCACACTTGTGCAGCAAGCCCTGTCCTGACTGAGCCAGCTCCCATAGCCTCCGGAACACTCTCTTCCACAGCGACAATTTCTGTGACATTTACATAACGCCAGGTGAGCCAGGCCCCTTGGAAGATCACACTAATGTACTCAATATTTGACAACTCTAGGAGACAGAGGCTCCTCTTGTCCCCCATCTCATAGTGAGTGGACCACGGCACAGAGAGATCAAGACACTGACCCCAGTCCCACAGCTCTGAACGGTGGAGTCAGGCACGTGTGGTCCTGCCTCTATATCCTCAGTCCCAGGCTACCACACTGCTGTGTGCAACAGCTACACACTCCCTACCATCTTCCCTCCCACTCACACAGGAATAAAGAGAAACCGCTACTCTGTAACTACTCGCAGCCTCGTAGTGGTGTCCGCTGTAGGCTGAGACATACGCAGCTCTCTGCCACAGAGTCAAGGCACCGGAGCTCTCAGGGAAGAGTAGCGACTGAAACATAGCAATGGGTTCAAGCCCTGGCTTAGCCTCTTAATGGCTGTGTGACCTTGAATGAGACATGTAACCTCTCTGGGCTGCCTTGTCCTCCCGGGGCTCAGCTTCTTGCCTGCTACTGTGGAGAGGTTAAAGTGTTTTACAAACCAGAGAGGTGAGATGACCCCTGGAGGGCCCGTTTGTTCTCTATGGGTCATCAGACAACTCTTCAGGTACCTCTTCTCCTGAGGCAAATCCTCCTGGAAGGAGAATGAGTAAGCACTTTAGCAGTGAAATCCCTGCCTGACTCTAATGCTTGGGTTTCCACCAGGCCTCAGGATTTGTTCTGATAGGAACAGCAGAGCAGGAGGAGGCAGCTGCATGCCCACAGTTGTACCCAGACACAAAGAGAAAGCGCAGTGTAACCGCTCTCTGGCTTCAAGAGTGGCTGCAGCAGTGCCAGCCCTCACACCCCCTGGGATTCAGCTCCAGACAAAAAGATTGACTGCCTTTGTCCTTCCAGCAGAGATTTGAATGTAACTCCTGGGCTCTTATGGCGTCCTGGGGGGGAGGACCAAGGGAATCTGGGCTGGCCACACCTGAGTCTGCCTCCTTGCTACTGTAACTCAGCAGATGTGCCAGGGGAGGGTGTTGTGAAACAGCCTGGCCCCACCTTGGGGTTCCTTTTAGGTCTGGGGTGTGTGTGGGGGGGGGGCGCAGAGAATTCTGGAAGTCCCTTTAGCTTCCTAATGACACAGGTTCTTGGTAATGAGGATGAATGGCTATTTTTGCTGTGTGACCAGGGGTCAGTTGCTTCTCCTCTCTGGACTCCTGACACCTCGGCCATGCAGTCTTCATGGCTGGGAGAGTGCTCTCCAAAGTTGTCTATGAAGCATTTGGTAGGTGGGAAGGTCAGGAAGGAGTGGGGGGGGCAGCTTACCCATGTCTATCTCAAAGCCTCCTGTTGGGCACACTACTAGGCCACTCCACTGTTTCTCTGGCCCAAGTTGTCCCTCCCAGGTCACCTGCTATCTTTCAGAATCACTGGGACATTGTGTCTCCACAGAGAAAGATCGGCCCCCATCCACCCTCAGCATCTGGTAGAACCTTGGAGTCCGCAGTTTCTGCTGCCGCTGGGAGCCTGTGATGGTTTCCTGTGCCACATACAGCACTTTCCCAGCAAGACAGAGAGCAGTGGACACCTCCTCAGGGGGCCCTGCCTGGGGTGGGCACAGAGAAAACTAGATAGGCCAGAAATGGACAGAGAAAACCAGGGTGATGCTTGGAGTTGAAGGGGGGCTTGTCCAGGACCTCACGAGTTCCTATGCTGCCAGTCAGCAGCGTCACATTGTCTTTCAGGCCTCAGTGTGACCATGTGCCTCCCTCTGACTCTTCCCTAGTAGAAAAGATGGCTTGGCCCTCTTTAAGACTCAGTTTCCCCATCTGTGCAACGAATAATTCCCTTCCACTCCATAGAACCTGTTTGTACCCACCTCCCAGGGTTCCAGAGTCCCAGAGACCAGGGCTTTGGCAGATCAAAAGAACTTGAGGTGAGGTGATGACAGGTAAGTTCAAAGGGGCCTTTCAGAAGGACCCAGTTGTCCAGGGTCCCTAGCAGCTCTCTCACTAAGGACTAGGAAAGCTCAGAAAATGCCTCAGGGGCTCCCCCACTCCCCCACCCTGAGAGAAAGCCCCACCGTGGACCTGATACTTAAGTTGGAAACACAATCATCGTTTCTGGTGAGAAAGGAATTGAAAATTAAATTGAGTGTCAAGTGCCATATTAAGAGGGCTGACAGAGCAAGATAGGGCCACCACCGGCTCCAAACCCAGCCATTTCACAGGCCTGAAAAATTAGGCACATTTTTTTATTACCATAATTGAGGGATCAAGAACCGAGGGTGATGGGGTGAGAGACTAGAAGCAGCAGCAGGCTGGAGTGGGCTCAAACCGGCCTCAGAAGCGGCGTGTTAATGCTGTAGACTTTCCCAGCCAGCTGCTAAACACAGACACTATTAAAAGTAACATTATCGTAACTTGGGATGAGCCAGGCCTGGTGGGACACATCTATATATAATCCCAGCACGGCTTGTGAGGTGGAGGCAGAAGAAGCAGGTGTTCAAGGTCATCCTTGGCTAGATAGTAAGTTTGAAGTCAGCCTGGGAAACATGAGAACTGTCTCAAAAGCAAAAAACAAAAACAAAAACAAAAAACCCAAAAAACAAAAAACCAAAAACAAACCAATCAACCAACCAAACAAACAAAAAACCACCAAAGGTATCACACACTCAAAATCCATGGTTCCTAACCCATTTCTCAGAATCTGTCCAGGCAACTCTCCCCCTTTGCCCCTGGGTGGTGGGAGAACTCTATCACTCTGGTTCCTGGCCTCCAGGATCAGTGAGACAGGCTGAGTGGGTGGAGGCTTTCGAGATGAGTATACATTGTTAAGTCTTGCTGCTTTGCTGCAGGGCGTGGCCGGATTCAGGAGAATACACAGGTCATACCAGATAAGTACCACAGTCAATCAACAGCCTAAGTTTCCCACACATTTCCTATTACAGAGGGTGGGATTCCTCCCCCATTCCCTGGTTTTGGGACTCCCGTCCCTCAGCTACAAAGTTGTTGGACCAAAAAATATCAAATGAACCTAATCTTCAGCCCCTAACATTCCAGCATCCTGCCAGGTGCTGCATCCAGAACTCAGGAGCTCCGGCCTGAACCTCACAGACTGCATCAGCTGGACCTGCAGTTTCCTAGCCACTGATGGTCTCACAAACCCTGGACAGCAGATAGAACAGCCTGCCCTTCCTGGACTTGGCCAACATTCTAGCCTTTTGCACCCACCCACCCACCCCAAATCAACGTCCCAATGTCAGCCTGAAGCACCCCAAAGACCAGATTTCTTCACCTATTATCCATTTATCATCAACAAAAGGCTGGGATGTCAGGTCCTGCTGCAGGGCGTGCCCTGCCCTCTACTTAGGAGCGGGTCTTCCCCTCTCTCAGAGACCTTTTACTATATAATCCAGCCATTTCAGCTCCTCAGCTCCCCTTGCCCTCTTTCCCACCTCCCTGCTCTCTCTCCTTCCCTTCCCCATCCCCAGCGTGCACTCCCCCTCCCGCTCCTGCGCCGCTCCAATAAACCTGCATTTATATATAATATAGCTTCTTTGCCATTAGCTCATTCTGACATTTAATCAATCGTACATCATTGGCTGCGGCCAAGGTACTGGGAAGGCCTTATTTGCATGAAGAGGAATTCTAGGTGCTTGCTGGACATGACCTTATACGCAGAGAGGAAGTTTAACTGTAACCTGCCTGCCAGACTACATGACCATCTCAAGAGTGGCAGAGGTGGGGCTTGTAAGGTCCCGGACAGGGAGGGAGCAGTCTTACTCCTGTGGATCCCAAGAAGAGATTCTCAGGGTTTGGACACACCTCAACCTCACTCTTGCTCCAGGCCACCTCCCCACCCCCTACCCGCACCCCCCTACTCCCTACCCCCTTGCACGGCTCCTCTGCCCCACACATCATGAATGGGACTTTCTTCCAAACTCATTGACAGCTTGCAACTGTCCGCAGTGGAAGAATGTACTAGGTGCAAGGACGGACACCCCCATCGTGGATTTCGTCTCAGAGAACCAGGAAGTCTTTGCTAGAGGGGAGCAAGGAGAAATCCTGAAGGTGGGAAGAGTTTGAGGAGACTGCAGCATTGGCTGGCATCCACCCCCTAGCCCTGGGCTGTTGGTCCACTAGTGGAACACCTGCAGGGTCAAGCAGGTTCCCAAACTCCTGCTGCCAGCACTCCTGTCACCCTGTCATCTGGGAGGTAAGCACAAGGCCCCTGCTGGGGTGTCAACCTTCAGTGCTTTCACATGGCGGGAAGCCTCTGAGATCTGGGCCTGCCTGCTCCTCACCTGCCTTGGTGCACAGATACTAACCTTCTGCTCCAGGATGGCCCCGCCCCTCCTCACTTTAGACTGCAGGCCAGTGAGGTTCCAGACAAGAGACTCAACCCAGGAAGTGAGGACTCAGCCCCAGGGCCCACCTATGATCTCTGTGACACACCTGCCATTGCACCCGGGCCTCCAGTCCCAGTTCCTTGCTACCAACCTGGCCAAGTGCAGCTCCCCCTGAAGGCTTCACACATCTGGCTGCTCAGCCCAGCCCAGCAACTTCCTTCCCTCATGGGTCCCCCTTAGCCACACTCACACCTGAGTCTTATAGGAGCTTCCTCCTAACTTTTGTCTCCTGGTGACATACCAGGGGAGGGGAAGGACAGTAAAAGTAGAATCTCATTTTCATTATCTGTGGCAGAGACCTGCTTCCAGATAAGAATTATAATTAAAAATACTTTTATCAGTGGCAGGGAGAAATGCAATGGGGGAAGGGAGGGAGGAAGGCACAAAAGGCTCAGGGATCACCCCCACCCCCACCACCCCCACCCTTGTCTCAGGTAACACCATGGGGATCCCTGAGAGGGACAGGAAGAAGGGACAGGGAGCTGCAGGTCCTATGATAGTTGTTCCAAGTGGATAGGGGTGGGGGTGGGGGGGGTACAAGATGGCGGCTCCAAACACACACACCTTGTTTGATCAGCAGGACAGCAGGAACTATATAGCGACCTAAGGACCAATCTGAGAACCACAGAACACTAGTATGGTGACCCTCAGGTGAGAGGGGTCCAAACTGTATGGAGCACAGTTGTTGCGTCTGGCCTAGGGCCACATGACTAATCCACAGAAAAGTCCCGGGTCCCTGCAGGCACAGGCGCACACGCTCCAAGTAGATAGCATCACATCACACATCACACATTTTTTTTTTTAACTAAGCTGGCCAATTGCTTTGAGTGCCAATGTGTGTGGTCTCAGGCTCTCAGATGGGTTACTGTCCACTCCATACTGCCTGTGTCTTGGCAGCCAGTGGAAATTTCCCCAGCTGGCTCCTTCCTGGGGAATCCTACAGGAGCCGGGACCCATCCTTGCTGTGTATTTGGGTCTTCAGTGTCCAGAGCAGGCAGCACCCGGAAGCTCCCAGGAAACCTCACTGAAGAAAACCAGAAGAGCATCAGATAAAATTCCAACCTGAAGAACCACGCCCAAGGCTGGCCTCTGGCCTCCTGTGGCTTCCCCCTTCCAGCGGAGGCAGAGGGCAGAGATGGCAGGAGAGAGTTGTAGGGGATGGAGTTAGGCAAGAACCCCCCCCCCCCCCCCGGGTGCAACTCTTGCCTCTCAGGAGGTTGTCACCAGCCTGGCCCGGACCTGGATGATCCCAGCCATAGAACTTGCATGTTGCCTCTTCCCAGGTTGCCTTGTCTGTGTGGGCACTGCGCAGGCTGCCCTTTCCCCCAGGGACCATCCTGTTTCATTGTGGGAAACTGTGGCCCAGAGAGGCCAAGAAGCCCATGCTAAATTATTCTCTAAAAAGGGCACATGTCTGCTCTGACACTTTCTCCTCGCTGCCGCCCCAGCCTGCTGTGCCCGCACCTGGCTCAGCATTTCCCCCCCGGAGTCCCGACAGATGTGCTCACACCTGCTCATCATGACATTTAATCACCGAGTGAACGCTCCTCCGCTCTTCCAAAAGACATTGGTTTGCATTTTCCCCCTTCATATAATGCAGTTCAGAGTCATTCGTCTATCTCCTGGAGGCAGAAGCTTTCCCCTGGCTCTGGCTCCCGACACCTTCTGGTTTCTTCTGTTCCTAGCTCAGTGTCTGGGGCTGGCGACCACCTCACCGAAGGACCACTGGTGAGACCTGAACGCCCCGACGCTTGGAAAGGGATGGGCTTCTTTGGGCCATTAGGCTTGCAGGAGACTCAGCAGAACCCAGAGCAAGTCTTTGACCTCCGGGACCCTGTTTGTTCTGGAAGCCTGTTGGCTCCTGCTCAGCCTCAGCTGGACTTAAAGGATTTGTTTGGCTAGTGTGCGCCTTTGTTTCCAGCCCCTATAACAGAAGACCTGAGATAAATAACTTACACGGAAGAAAAGTTTGTCTGGACTCATGTTTTCAGATATTTCAGTCCATGGCTCTATTTCTTCGTGACAGAGAAGCCCTGGTGAGCTGGAAGCGGAGCGACAGGAAGGGGCCACGGTCTCGCTATGGCTTTCAGTAGCATGGGCTCCCTGAGTGCTACCTTACATACACTACATCCCACTTTCTAGTGGTTCTGTCACCTCCTTTCTCATCCTTGATAAAAAGCAACTTAAGGAAGGAGGGGTTTGTTTGGGCTCACAGTTTAAGGATACACAGTCCATCGCGGCAGGGAGGTCATGATAGCAGAAGCTCAGAAGAGTCTTACAGAAATGAAGCTGGATTCAGGGGCCTCCAGCTGCTGCCCCACATCTCCTGTTCTCTTTATTTTGCATGTGGAGTTCTGGGTGGGGTCAGTGTCTCAATAAACCTGGAACCCAGCCAGGATTTCCTGGTCAGGGGAAATGCCTTGGACCCTCCCTGGCAGGCAGAGGCATTGAGCCAACAGAAATCAACAGTGCCTTCTGATCACACGCCACTGGTAAGGGCCAGGCTTTCTTAGCCTTGGCTGCTGAAGGCAGCATAGAGGGTTACTGAGAGAAAACTCACCATGACTGTGTGGACTCTGTCCAAGGGGAGAAGGGAGGCTGAGATGCAGACACTTGCAGGAAGCACTGGTGTCCCCAAGCCCCAGAGAAGAGGATAAATTCTCAAGTGACTGCCTGAGGGAGAGGAGGTGCACAGAAGCTGCACTCAGACACTCCTCACATGACCTTGAAGGCCTTGGTTGGCCAAGTCCTTGAGGAAAGGACTATAACCAGCGCGCATGGCCCAAAGCTGCCTTCTGGGTAGCTCATAAAGCTGACCAGGTTCCAGGCCACAGAAGGCCAGAGCGCAGGCAGTGCTGGAGCTCAGCCTTATGGTACGGTCTGGCTCCCAGAAGCCATCTCTCCATTCAGCGAAGATACAAAGGTTTGGGAAAGGAAGGGCAGAAGCCTGACTCTTTTTTTTTTTTTTAAAGATTTATTTGTACTCTTTGTAAGTATGTGTGTACATGGGTTTGTGTGGGGTGAGAGGCAGTGGGTATGTGCATGTGAGTATAGCACCCAGGGAGACCAGAAGAGAGGGTTTAGAGGTCCTGGAGCTGGATTTACAGGCACTTGTAAGTAGCCTGAAGTACATGCTAGGAATTGAATTCAGGTCCTCAGCAGGAGCAGCACACATGCCTAGCTATTGAGCACTCTCTGACTTCAGTACACAGCCACACAGAGAGCACCACTTCTTCCACTGACAACTCTGTACCGAGAGCACCTCCAGCCAGGTGTGTCACTGGACCCTGTGAGGACAGCCTGGCCCTAGGCCCCAAGTGTCTAGGAAGTCTGTTTGGCTCATCTTGACCTGGTGCTATATGGCATACTAGGCAGATAAATCAGTATGATTGCATATAGGGGAGCGGTCAGTTCACAGTCATTTGTACACACACCCCTCCCGGAGGTGGGGACACTTCACAGGCAGGTGGCAAACCTCACTCACCAGTTGGCCTGCCGTCATCCCCTTAGTCACACTCCTCCTGGCCGGCAGCTGTGCCAATGCCCTGTGGCTGCCGCAATGGATGAGCGAGCAACGCCGCGGCTGAGTCAAACCTGAAGATCTTCACTCAGGAAGCTTCTAACTGAAGGGCTGCTTGGATCACCCCCTGGGGCTCTGGAAGTGAGGTGACCCACAGGACAGAGGGGGACAGACACAGGGGCTCTCAGGCGGCTTTGTGTGGAGTGGCATGAAGGTGGACAGGTGCCTGCGGCACTTGGCAAACCGTCCCCAAATTCCGAGCTCCCTCACCCTGTCACTCTAACACACATTGTGAAGAGTAGCCTGCCTTGAAGATGGAATTAAGCGCAGAGTAAACAGATTAAGAGTGTTTATGCCCCTGTACTTCATTAATTAAGTGTCCTAAATACATTGAAACCTGGACACTTAATTTTAGATTTATAGGGCTGCTTTAGATTTATGAGGCCAGTTATTATGCCTTAAGTGCCGAAAATGTCAATGGATTTTCCTAGGCAGTATTTATTGAAGTATTAAAAAAACGAAAGCTTTGTAAAATGTAATTACTTCACGCCGCCGTTAAGAGACAGCCAGCATGGCTGTAGGTGGAGGAAGGGCGCAATCCCACATTCCATTGTTAGTCATCTAAATAACACCTAGACGTGGGTGAGGTGCACCCTGTGAGATGCTGTCTGAGCCACCTCAGTGCCAGCAGCGGGTGGGGCTGAGGGACACCAGGGTAGACTTGGGCAAAAGGGTGGGGGTGGGGCTGCAGCCCAAGCTCTTCCCTGCCTGTCACCTTGCCACTCCTATGTGCTCTCCTTCATCACCGCAGCTGGCATGGGGCCAGGACAGAGGCTGGGGTGGGGTGGCTAGGTGTCCCCAGTGACCTGATAGTTGATGAGCCTGGAGATCTGCTCCCACATACGGGTGGAGCACTGGCTGACATGCCCTCTTCCTCCACTGCACCCCCCGAGTCCTGGAACTTCCGCTCTCTGGATTCCACCTAAGTCACATCTTCAGGCCTGGCAACCGAGCAGGGATCCCACGGCAGGAAGGAGAGAGGCTGCTGATAGGGTGCAGGCTCATCTCGAAGGAGCTGCACTGGCCTTTTTGCCAGGAAGCCTACATTCAAGGAAACCTGCGCAGAAGCACGCGAGAGGCTCCAGGCACTACAGGGGACTTGTGGTGACACAGGGCGTCAGTCCAGCTGGAAGAACCAGGGCAGACATGACCTGGACCAGAGCTGGGGACCTGGCTGCCAGAGGCCACCCTTGTTTCCTGCCTCCCCTTCCTTCTCTCCCCATGCTTCTACAGTCAATCTTATACCATGTATGTTGTGTGGTGCATATTTTCTATTTAACACATCCCTCAGTGCTCACTGGTACCCACAGAAAAAAGGGGCTCAGAAAGAGGAGACCTGGGCTGAAGTTTCAGGCTGGGACCTGGTCAAGAAGCTGCAGTGCTGAGGGCTGGGTGTCTGTTTCCTGCCTTGGGGGAGGTTGGTCCCGGCTGTTGGCACACCCACACGTCAGATCCTGAGTGCTTCTCTGTGGTATCTCAGAGTAGCCTAGTGACCTGACCGAACCAATGCTGCAAACCTGCAGTATAAGCCTGGCTGAAACTCACACAGCCAGCTACTGTCTGTCTCTGCTTCTGCTTCTGCGTCTGCGTCTGTGTCTGCCTCTGCCTCTGCCTCTCTCTCTCTCTCTCCACCCCCTCCTCTCTCATGGTGTGTGTGTGTGTGTGTGTGTGTGTGTGTGTGTGTGTGTGTGTGTGTGTGTAAGCCACAGGACCACCTCCAATGTTGTCCCTCAAGAAGTATCCACCGTGGGATTTTGTTGTTGATGCTGTTTTTTGTTTTTTTTTGAGACAGGGTTTCTCTGTGTAGCCTTGGCTGTCCTGGACTCCCTTTGTAAACCAAGCTGGCCTCAGACTCACAGTAATCCACCTGCCTCTGCCTCCCTAGTGCTGGGATTAAAGGTGTGCGCCACCACGCTCGGCCTCCACCGTGTTTTTGGGACAGTCTCTTCCTCTGTCTCTCCAGTGCTAGGGCTATGCACATGGCTCACGTCTGCTTTGTGTGTGTGGGGGGGGGTGCTGGGTGTTGAACATGCCTCCTCATGATTGCAAGGCAAGTACTTTCCTGATGGAGCTATGTCCCCAAGCCCCAGGGTCTCTGCCTTTAGACTCTTGCCCCAAGTGCTTGTCTATCTTGAGTGGAGGCCCCTGCAGGTCCCTAAGCAGGATCTGAGGACACTACCTGGCCAGGCAGGCCCTGTCTCTCTGCTCCTGGCCCCAGCCCGACTCCCTGGCATTATCAGGCCTAATAAGCTCCATTTCATTTCATGTTTTCCAAGCTTAGCTGAGCAGATTTTTCCTCATTAATCTGCATTTAGACTTAAAAAACAGTCACGGAAGTCCAACCCCTACTCACTCAGCTGAATGAACACGCAAAGGTCAGGAGTGTTTTCATAATTAGAAAGCCCTCTCCTCTCTCTCCCTCCTCCCAGCCTTCCTCCCATTCTTCCAGGTCTCTCTCTTCTGCCTCCTCCTCCTCCTCCTCCCCAAATCCCCCAGGAAAGAACTAGTGTTGGGCATAGCAAAGGGAAGAGGAGGAGATGGCTGAGTTGCAAAGAATTCAGGCTTGGATGAGACAGGTCCAGCTGGAACCAGACAGGTAAAACTTGAGGCACTCTACAGCTACAGCATATCTCCTCCCTGCCTTGATCTAAATATCAGTAAGGTTGGGGGCTGGAGAGATGGCTCAGAGGTTAAGAGCACTGACTGCTCTTCTGGAGGTCCTGAGTTCAGTTCCCAGCACCCACATGGTGGCTCACAACCACCTATAATGCAGTCTGATGCCCTCTTCTCGCCTGCAGGTGTACACGCAGGCAGAGCACGGTATACATAATAAATAAATAAATAAATCCTTTAAAAATATAACAGTAAGGTGGTCGCCAAACTGTATGTGCCCCAGGGGTGGTTACAAAGGTAAATGACAGAATAGTCACGATGTTCTCAGCTGGCATGTGGGAACCAACAGGCAAACTCTCCTGCATCCCTGTCTGTAGGGGCTGTTGAAAGGTCCTGGATGTAGTGTGGAGGTAGCGTTCTGAGTCTAACTTGGCCTCGACCTTAAGTTCAGTACTTGGACTTTGGGACTTTGAGTGTTTACTCACTCGGGGTAAAAGAAGATGTGGCTGAACACCATCAGAGGAGAATTGAGCTGGAACACTCCTGGGGAGTCACTCACGTGACAGAGAGGGAAACTGAGGCACACAGGCAGACACAGCGCACTAGAAAGGGAGGCGACCACTACCTCAGCTACACCCAGGAAACACGGAGACCCTTGGGAGCCAGAAGGGACCTGGAAAGTATTTTAAAACAAGTGAAAATGAAAGGTAGCATATGAGCAGGCATGGGGTAAAGCAAAGCCCTGCTTAGGGGGACAAAGAGAGTGCTGGACACCTGGAAAACGGAAACTGATGTCTCATCATGATCTCGGATTCCTGCAGAAGAAATAAAAGTGAGTAAGTAAAAACTACAAAAGTGATAGTAATAGTAGATCAAATTCTAAGTAGTAAGAAGAAAGGAATAAAAACAACAGATGGAGATGAGATCCATCCAGGAAATCAAGAGCTTGTGTTCTGAGGTCAAATGGAATAGAACTGAGTGAGCCAGAGATCAGAGACAGCACAGATGGCTCTCGTCAGCCACAAGCAAGATAAAAACAGCTAGCAAAGCACCCACCAGAAGAAGTGAAAAACACGCATAGTCCTATGGCTCCAGCACACAAGTCCACGCAGTTACAATGTGACTCACTCTAGAACAGTTGGGAGGCCACAGGTTAAAAGGCTTTGAGTTTTTATCTGCACATCACTATAAACCAAAACTTATAAATGCAAATACGAAAATATCTGGCCAGAGAGATGGTCCCATGAGGAAAAGCACTTACTGAGCAAGGCTGATGACCTGAGTTTGATTCCCAGAACCCACAGTGGAAGGAAAGGACACACTGACTCCTTCAAGCTGCCCTCTGACACAAATGACTGCATAAAGAAATAAATACACAATCATAAATAAATATTTTAAAGCAAAATCATAGAACAAAATGTTTCTAGTCTTAGGTTTGGCAAAATTTTCTGAGACACCGAAGGCATAAGCCATGAAGGAACAAACTGACAAACTGGTTTTCACAAAAAGTTACAATTTCTTTTTGTTACATTACAACCTTGAGAGGACAAATCATTGATGGAGAGGAAGTGCTTGAAAGGTGATAAAGAGGTTGTATAAAGAGTGCAAACAGAGATTTGATAACTCTAGAATAAGGAAGAAAACCACAGGTGAAAGATTTGAGGAATATGCTTCACTAGATAACACCAATGAATGAGAAATAAGCACCCCCAAAACTGCTATGATATGGCTAGAGATGAAGGACACAGAGGCTAAAACCACAAGGAAACCTTATTGTCACTTTATCTAAAACTTGAAGGTTAAGGACATTTAGTAGATTTATTATAATATTTTAAAAAACCCAAAAAACCTGGAGACAAGCAAATTGTGGTATATCCATACAAAAGAACACTGTCTATGCCAGGTCTGCCCTCACATTCTAGGGACAATGTAGTTGGATCTTGAAAGGTCGCAAAGGCCCATGTGGTAAAAGTTTGTTCCCAAGAGTGATACTCTAAGGAGGAGGTAGAGCCTGAAAGAAGACCTCCCGGGAGGTCTTTAGGTCATTGGGGACATGCCCTTGAAAAGGAAGTGGGATCTCATTTTTTTTTCTCCTTCCTCCTTGTTCCCTGAGGCTCTACCACATGCTCCTGCCCTGCTGGGCTGCCACGCCACAGGCCTAAAGCAACACGGCCCATCTGTCAAGGACTAGAGTCTCCAACCCCCCTTTCTATTGTTGCTTGCCTGTGACATTTTGTCATAGCAGCAGAAAGCTAACACTGGAAACACCTTCCTTCACCCTGCTTAAAACTTTGCCTGGCAGTCTGCCAAAGGCTGTGGGAATGCCATTTGGGGAGTCCTTGAATGCAAATCTGTTTCTCCCTCATGATCTAGGGGGCCTCAAGCAGGTTCCTTAATAGCCAGGGGTTCCTCATCTGCATGGGGGGGGGGTATGGTGTCGCCGGCACCCAACAAAACAGAAGGTGAGCTTGAAGATCTGGAGGTGGTAAACAGTCAAAGGTGAGCATCAGGCAATGGTGCCTTTCTTCCTGTCTCCATGCCCCTCTGGCTCTGCTTCTTGTAGTTTAAACCATCTTCCCATTCAGCCTGGAATCCTGAGAGATGTCCTGAGTGGCAGTCACTCCTCCAATAGCTTGCCTTGTGTCCTCTTTCCATAGATCTCTGGCCTCCTGACTGCCCCACTGTCTAGTCACACCGCTCAAATCTAGGCCCAGCCTGACAGTTCTTCCTCTGCACACAGTGTCTTCTGTACATGACTTCTGCACACAGTGTCTTCTGCACATGACTTCTGCACACAGTGTCTTCTGCACACAGTGTCTTCTGCACATGACTTCTGCACACAGTGTCTTCTGCACACAGTGTCTTCTGCACATGACTTCTGCACACAGTGTCTTCTGCACACAGTGTCTTCTGCACATGACTTCTGCACACAGTGTCTTCTGCACATGACTTCTGCACACAGTGTCTTCTGTACATGACTTCTGCACACAGTGTCTTCTGCACATGACTTCTGCACACAGTGTCTGCTCTACACAGTGTCTTCTGCACACAGTGTCTTCTGCACACACTGACTTCTGCACACAGTGTCTGCTGTACACAGTGTCTTCTGCACACAGTGTCTTCTGCACACAGTGTCTTCTGCACACACTGTCTTCTGCACACAATGTCTCCTGAACATAGTGTCTTCTGCTCACCGTGTCTTCTGCGCACACTGTCTTCTGCACACAGTGTCTTCTGCACACAGTCTTCTGCACACAGTGTCTTCTGCACACAGTGTCTGCTGTACACAGTGTCTTCTGCACACACTGTCTTCTGCACACACTGTCTTCTGCACACAGTGTCTTCTGCACATAGTGTCTTCTGCACACAGTGTCTTCTGCACACAGTGTCTTCTGCACACACTGTCTTCTGCACACAATGTCTCCTGAACATAGTGTCTTCTGCACAGTGTCTTCTGCACACAGTGTCTCCTGCACATAATATCTTCTGCACACACTGTCTTCTGCACACAGTGTCTTCTGCACACAGTGTCTTCTGCACACAGTGTCTCCTGCACATAGTGTCTTCTGCAAACAGTGTCTTCTGCAAACAGTGTCTTCTGCACAGTGACTCCTGCACATGGTGCCTTCTGCACACAGTGTCTTCTGCACACAATGTCTCCTGCACATGATGCCTTCTGCACATGGCTCCTGTTTACAGGGATCCGTCCACACATTACTCTCTGCCTGGAACTCCCACCAGCCGTGCCATCAACCTTTCAAGGAAGTTTCCCCTGGCCCCAGTGACCTTGTGACCAGTTCATTCCTGTGACCCACACCACATAACGCACAAGAAATTAGCAGGTTTTTTCTTACCTTTTACTTAGATCCCAGCTGGTGGGGGATGTCTGTTGACCTTGTCTGGGGGGGGGGGCTATAGCTTTGCACAAGCTATTTCTCCGGTTTCTAACAACATTGGCCATGCTTTGGCTTTGCTGTGAGCCAGGCCAATGTCTAAATCTCTCTAGAACAGTGTTCTCCAGGTGATTTGATGAAGGGGCCAGTGAGTCCCTGGGTGCTCTCTGCACAGGTATCTCCTGGCTGTGTGGAGATGGCTAAGCCTACAGTGTGACAATGTGGTACAGGCTTGGGATAGCATCCCCCCCCTACTCCCCTTGCTATACGTGGCTCTATTTTGAAGCACAGTGACCACAGTCCCCTGAGCACAGCCTAGAAGGTCAAGGGGCCAGAGGGGTTTCAGATCTAAGTGGGAACCCCAGCACTGGCAATCTGTGAGAGAGAGAGAGAGAGAGAGAGAGAGAGAGAGAGAGAGAGAGAGAGAGAGATATGGAAAGTCACCCCACCAAGCAGGGCTCTGCTTCCTGTCATGGGTGACCTGATAGTAGAAGTCACAGCTGGCTCCGAGAGTTGACTTACCGTGGGACAAGGGATTGGAACGGGAATCTAAGCTACAGAGTCAGCCCTCGTTGGATAACCATGGTGAGGTGTCCCTCCAGGCTCACACTGGTCACTGTAGGGCTGGCCTGGAGAGCCACTGAGCTCCCATCTCTCATGGGTGTGGTGGGTGCTCCCTGTTGAGCTTGCTGGGGAGGGAAATCCACCACATCCACCTAGAAGCCTGGCTCTGCCCGTCCTTATTGCAGAGAGTCTGGCAGGCCAAGCCGCTCCTGGAGATGTTGGGAGGATGCAGTGTTTACTCTGGTGACGATGTGCACGTGTCTAAGCCTGTGTGTGTTCTATTTGCTGCATGTGATATGAGAGGATGACAGGGCCCACCTGGCCCATGTGCAGAGAGAAGGAACACAGTACCTTATGCCATCGAATGGCGTTAGTGCCCTGAAGCAAGGCCTTGTGTGAGCGGATGGATAAGTGGAGGCATCTCTGGATTCTGCAGAACAGCAAGTGGGCTTTCACAGTGACGCAGGCAACCCAAGGACTACAGGCCTCAGAAGGAGGTAGCCTGGGGGATGAAACCAGCAGGGCTGGCCTCTGATGGCCATCTGAGAGGCCACCCAGGCAGAGGCAGATGCCATGGCTCAGGTTCCTGGCAAAGAGAATCTATCTGGGTCAACCTGGGTTGCTTTTTATTTTTTATTTTATTTTATTTTTTTTACATTTACAGTGTGTGTATGGGGGATGGGGGAGGGCTCTCTCACCTTCTACCCTGTGGATTCCAGGATCACACTCAAGTGGTCAGGCTTGGGAGCTGGTGCCTTTATACCCTGAGCAATCGTGGCAGCTCCTTGGAAAGCTTTCCTTTTCTGGTTTTTCTACCTGGTTTCTACTAGAGTGTCTTCTGGGTCCACCCCAAAGCTGTGCATGCGAATGGGTACACACACACACACACACACACACACACACACACACACAGAGAGAGAGAGAGAGAGAGAGAGAGAGAGAGAGAGAGAGAGAGAGAGAGAGAGAGAGCAAGAGAGCTGGAAGTACTCATTATGGGTGGAACAGATGCTCTAAAAGCCCCATGCCAGCTTAGGGGATGCCAGACACAACCTGGCCCAGACCCTGCCCTTGAAGAGTCTGCAGCAGGGGATGGAAACAGCCCGGCATCCGTGGCATCGTTTCCTCACAGAGAGGAGGCTAGAGGACAATCTGAATGGCTAAACAAGTATGGGGCCAGGCCTCTGTCAACCCTGCTGGGCAGACAGGAGATGCCTAGCAAAGCCAGCCTCGCAGAACAGAAGTGGCTAGGACCCCAGATACTAAGGCTCAGGTGTGGCTCTGCAAGAGTGGAGACTCAGCCCTGAGGTGGCCAGGGGCAGCTGTTCCATGGCTCCACAGCAGCACAGAGACCCCACCAACCCAGGTCTTCCACAGGATGCTCACATGATCCTGCCTATTCTTAGCTACAGTCTGAGCCCCGGGTGGGGGCAGGAAGTGATCTAGGCTTTTTTTTTTTTAAGGCTCCAACCTCTGGAGCCTATTCTAGAGGACCAACCCCAAAGGGTTCAGAAGTCCAGGGCAGGGATGATAAGCCTTGCGGGGGAGATGGCAGACTGGGTGCCACTCTGCCCCCCTTAAGTTTACAGAGAGGGAAACAGGCCCAGAGAGAACAGAGGACCAGGCCAAGGAATCCCATCCAGACAGTGACAGTCCAGGGAACAGCATGCAGGAGTGTGAGCAAAGAAACTTGCTAGGCCTGCGAGCTCTTGCTGGCACAGTGAGGGCGGCATTGCGATGAGCTGGCCCTGCCCATACCCATCAAGAGTAGTGTTGGTGGGGTGCCCCTGTATGTGCTCACCCAGTGTGCTTTGAATGGGCAGCCCTGCATTCCCCTGCCCTGCACCCTGGTGCCTCCCACCTCTGGTTGACTGGATGTAGGATGGACACTTGCTTCCATCTGAGAGGCCAGCAGAGTTCGCTGCTTGTTTGAGATGATGAGGCAATGCTCTGGTCCGTGAGATACAAGAAGATAGAGGATAGAGGTCCCGAGGGGCGGGGGAGACTGAAGTCTAGTGACAATCTGGAGAGCAGGATGCTTACATTGACCCTGAAGGCTCCACTAGCTTAAAAGGTTCCCTTACTTTCTACTTGGGGAACCCTGATCCCGGAAGAAGCTCTCTGGGGACACCCGGGGACACTGTGACCAGGTCTGGGATGGAGGAGCCTAGGTCTGTCAAGTCCTGGCCATGGGGACTTGGGGAGAGACTTTCAGAATAGAGTGTCTGGGTGGAGACTTGGAGGAGATGTCGGGGAGCCAGGGAAGGGCTGGGGACCTCAGCACACATCAGCAACCAGCACCCCTGGGCACGGGGTGGGGGGTGGGGGCCGCTGGGTCCTACAGTTTTGCTTGGCTGAAGAGCACAAAGCTGGAGGGGGAAATGAGAGGTGACAGCAGACAGCTGGAACTCTGGTCGGCTCACAGAGGGTCCTGGGAGCCGCGTTGTGGAGTCTTGGGGAGCCACAGATAGGCGGATGAGGGAGGGAGGAGCTGGAGGCCTGGTCTGTGTTGTAGCGTCTTCTCCAGTCCTCTGAGTGAGAAAGTGGTTTCTCTCTCCTTCGCTAGCATCTTATCTCCCCCTCCCTTTCCAGAGTTCTCCCAGGGGTCTCTCTGGATCCCTCCCACCTCCAGGCCCGCCCACCCGCCCCGCTCCTCTGCTCCTGCGAGAGCCTGAAGCGCCACCTACAGGCGTGATGCGGTACGGCCTGGGGTGTAGCCCAGCCTGAGGACGAGGCTCAGCCAGGACTTTTCCAGGCCTTGACTCAACACTAGGGGCCGCGCCAGCTGGTTTTGGGTCGAATGCTAGCCGCCTCCGCTATTCCAACAAGCTCATTACCAAACTCATCTGCTTACTGAGACCCAGCACCAAGGGATTTAAGAGACATCCTTTCCTAGCCGGACTCCCAAACCCCCAAGAATGCCAAGCTTCTGACGTCCTAAAAGGGCACCCATTACAGCTCAGAGGCCGTGACTCCATCCTACATTTGGGCTGAGCCTTGAATCAGACCAGGTTCCAGGAGTCCAACGACACACTCCCGTATCTATCTGTTCACCAGTGTTTCCAGAGACACCCCCTCATGCGAAGTCAGTGTTGTCATCATCACAGCCACCAACACTTACAGGGACTGTCTGCCTGCGTGCAGTCTCGAGGCCCTGGATGTACTGGAAAAGTGAACTTTTATAATTCCTCAGCAGGTAGGTGCAGTTCGGACCAAGGTTATGTAACTTGTCTGGTGTTACTCAGCCGAATCAGCTCTCCCTCCTTTCTGCCTTCCTCACTCCAGGCTCCCTGCCCACCTGAGTAAGGCTTATTTTAGAGGGACAGTCCTGAGTTGGGGGTGAGGAGAGACATGGCAGTAGAAGCAGTTTGATCCATGTTGGCAACTGTGTGGAATGTCTGTTGGGGATTATCTTGATTCTGTTCATTGAGATGGGAAAAATCTGCCCCCTGTGGGTGGCACCATTCCCTAGACAGGGAATCCTGGGCTGTGTAAGAGTGTAGAAAGCAAGCTGAGTGATCCATCACTTTCTTCCTCTTGACCGTGCATGCAGTCTAGTCTGCTCCCTCAGACTCCTGCCACTGTGACTTTCTTCACTGTGATGGTCTGTGCCTTGGACTATGAACCAGAATAAACCTGGTCTCCTTTAAGTTGGTGAGTGAGTGGAGTGTGTGTGTGTGTGTGTGTGTGTGTGTGTGTGTGTGTGTGTATTACAGCAACAGGAACAGAAACTAAGACAATGGGTCTTTCCCTTTCATGGAAACCTCTCTGGAAACGCTCTCATGGACATGCAGAGAGGTGTGTCTCCTAGGTGACTCCAAAGGCAGTTAAGTTGATGATAGAGGCCAGCCATCACATCATCCCCGCCATAAATGTTCGCCTTTTACATTCTGACTCCAACAGAGATCACCATCCTTTCCCTAGGGCTCAGTGACAGTTTGCTTTTTGGAAGAAAAATCCAAAGGATAGAAGAGGTGACTTGTCACTAAGGCTATGATTTGCTGATGGTGGGCCTCGGGGGTGGGGGTGGGGTGGGGTGGGAAATCCTATCCCAGCAAACTTGGGCACTTCGGAAAAGAGGGACCAGAACCCAGATACTGCCTTGTGGAGACTGTACAGCTCTGCGTGGAAGGGGGAGCCCCAGGCTTCTCTCTGAGCACCCTGGAGAGTGGAGATGGGGGAGCTCAGGCCCTTTGAAAGCCTGGGAGGCTGCCCCATGCTGTACAGAGTGGATGCTACCTTGTATCAAGTGCACTAGCATGCAAATTTCCCACGGGGATACAAAGGATGTTTTAGCCCCAGGCTGGCCAGGGAGGAAGAAGACAGTTGTCTAGAATTATCAGAGAAGTGTGTGGTGTTTCTCTGGGATAAAGACAGGACACATGAGCACAGGGGGGAGGAGGGGTCACAGGACCGGGAGGGAGCACAGGTAGAGGAAGACTCAGGGAGAGCGAGGCTTTCGGCATAGACCCTCCACTTGCCCTGTCCCACTTATGCCACAGGCGCAGTGACTCCTACAGTCTGCTCTTGATGACTCTAAGTGACAGGTGATGTCTGTCCCACCAGAACATCCTCATCCTGTCTCGGAAAGCCTGGCCAAGGCATCCTGGGAGCTGCTCCCCTCATCTTCCCCCTCCCCTCCCTCCCCTCCCTTCCCCTCCCCACCGAGCACTCTAAGGCTGCATCCCCAACACCCAGCCTTAGACGCTCACTTTCAGATGCTCCTCCCCATCGTCTCAAACACATTAAGATGCCCCCAGAGCCCACATTAAATTCAAATTATGTGTAAGTCTCCGAAAGCCGACTCCGGGAGAGCAAAGTGACCGCTTGACGATGTTATACTTTGTAGACATTGGATTAAACATTTATCAGCTTCAACTTCACAGCCTCCCTTTTTATTTTGAAGCCAAATAAATTGTTTTCCTGGCCTTAAACATTTTTTCTGAGGCCCTTTAGAGCTCCGAGGCCCTGGCACCATGCCCAGACCTGAGCCTGCGGCTGCCTGCGGAAAGCCTTCCTCTCCCGCCCAGGCAAGGGCCAGGGCCACAAGCCCTGCTCTCTGTGGTGTGCTGCGTGGAGCACGTCTTGAGGCGGGTCTCTCCTTCCCTTTCTTCCTCCTAAGCTGCCTTTGCAACCCGGGGTCAAAGAGAAAAATATACTTGCAGTTCAGGCCACCTTTGATGAGAAGGGGGTGAGGGAGGGAAGGACAGGAGGAGCTGGGATAAGACAGAGTGATGTAAGGAGAAGAAGGAGGGAGGGAGAGGAAAGCAAAGCAAGGAGGGAGGGAAGGAGGGAGGGCACGGCACCATATACATCTCTCTTTTCTGTTTATACCCCCTGGCATTCAGTTCCAGCCAGCCCAGCTTCTTCATGCCCCTTGAAGGCACCAAGTGCACATTGACTGACTTCAGGGCCTTTGCACTAGCTGTTTGCCCGGAAGTGTCTGCTCCCCAAGTGTCTCTGTGTATCACTCCCCCACTTCACCAAACCTCTGATCAAGCGTTCCCCTTAGGAAGGTGGCCCTTAGCCATCCTTCTAAAGGAGCCTCTCTTCCTTCAGTGTTTAGAGGAAGATTTGGGGGAGGAGCCTTGGCTCCGGGAAAGGGCTTGGAAAAGACATGCTGAGCATGCACTGTGTGCTCAGTGTAGGTAGTCTAAGCACTTTTGTGTGCTTTCTGGAACGCTGTGGTAGGAAGGTGCTACCCAACTTCCCCTTTTACACAGGTGAGGAGACTAATGCTCTAAGGATGAGGGCGCCCTGGGCTCATAGCTACACTCTGACGTGGGGTGGGAGTGGCCTTTGCCACCACCCTGCCTCCAGGCTTTGGAAAGCCTCTGCCCTCTGGGCTACTTGAAGCTGGCGAGAGAGCCAGTCGCAGCCGGTGGCGTTTCCCTCCTGCAGCCCCGCCTGCTGGCCAGGCTGCAAGCAGCTCTAATTAGCTTCGCTGAGAATTAAACCCCACACTCAGCAACTCCTGCTCCCCAGGGCGCCCAGCACTAACTCAGTTCAATAGGAAAAGCTTCCTGCCCTGGGGGCCATGCCAGAGAGGCACAAACCAGAACCAGGAGCTGTAATTACCAGCTCTGATTAAACACTGTATTATAAAACATAAAACAAAATACCTCCCTCCCCCGGCCCCCCCCCCTCCTGGCATGAATCAGTTTCACCTCGAGCTGTTTCTGTTCTATTTATGGGTATACAAGCTGCTACTGGTTTTTTTTTTCCTTTCTATTTTTGAGGTTCACCTGTACATCCAGGTCATTACTGAGCACCTACTATGTGGCAGATGTGTGCCTTGTGAACAGACATAAATACCTAAGACTCTTAATATATCCATGCTGTTGGGGCACCAAGGGAAAAAAATCAGGCAAGGTCCTTGAAGGGGAAAAAAAAATCTCACCAATGCACCTCAGGATGGGGCGAGGCATGCTGTGTTTGGGAGGCTACCAGGAGTGGGGGGCAGGGGACGGTAATGAGGATGAGTAACTCAGAAAGGAGTTTTAAGAACTTATATTAAGTTGAGACCTGATGAAGAGAATAGGAAAGTAGAGATATCTAGGGAGACGGAACGGCATGTGTAAAGGGCCTGGGGTAGGAAGAAGTGTGTGTGCGTGTGTGTGTGTGTGTGTGTGTGTGTGTGTGTGTGTGTGACTCATGGAGGGTCCTGGGGTAGGAAGGAGGACCACAGAGGAGAGAGAGAACCAGTAGACAAGCCCTGAGTAGTGTTGAGAGATTAGACGCTAGTGGTTTCACACACACACACACACACACACACACACACACACACACACACACACACACACAGGTTCCGCTGGATGAGAAGATGGGGGGATGGGAGGAAGCTGCTGTTTCTGGCATAGAAGTGAGGGGGTGATTGACTGGATGGGTGTGCTCAGGGCCCAAGTTTCAGGACAACAGGGAGTGGAGCGGGAGACTCCCAGTCCATCCCAGAGAAAGTACAGAAGGCCTAAAGTTATCCCCGGGGGGGGGGGGGGGGGGACATGGGAATGCTGCCTGGGGGACATCATCAGACAGACAGTTCATTGTGATTCCTGGAGGAAGGAGGGACAGGCTAGAAGGAAAAGACTCTGAGGTGATGTGGTGGCCCCTGCAGGAGGCAGGTTGGAGGCATGGCAGCCAATCCCCCGCCTTTGCTGAACTGCCAACCTCTCCACAGGTAGGGCAACCTCCCGGTGGTCTCCTTTGCTTTGTTGCGTTTCTTCGTGGCTTTCTAGTCCCTTGGCCTGTGGATCCCTCTGGCAACCTAGACCATTCTCCCAGTCTCTCAGATGGAAAGTGCAGGTGCCCTATGGGAGGCGAAGAGAAGGTTTATTTTGTAAGCTTGACTCTCAGAGATGCCCGGACAACCATCCATCAGCCCCTGCAGGTAGAAACACGGGGCTGGCATCTCTGATGCACTTGGACCGTACTGTCACTGGCATGCAGTAGTCTGCCCCAGGCTGACTGTTCTGCCCCAGTGGATGGCTGGCAGTGGGAGGGGTCAGGGAAGAAGGCAACTGGCAACACAGTCTGACCTCCCCATTCATCCTTACATCGTTCCTTCATTCAGTCTGAGCTGTGTACTGGCACTGTTCTGGGCTCTGAGGCTTCAGCTGTGAACACAGAAGCAAAATAAATCACCGTGCAGTGTGTGGAGCCCACAAGGAGACAGGCGAGCCACAAACAACCCCTTATGCACGGGGGGGGGGGGGGGGAGGGAGAAAATAAGAGACAGGGTGGATAAGGATGGGGCATGTGGGGACATCTCCAAGGAGAGGACACTGGAACAGACTGAGAAAGGAAAGTGCGTCTCGGGAATGTCTTAGGGTTCCAGGGGCGGGGACTCCGCATGTGCAAAGGCCCTGCAGTATCCAGCATGCTTAAGGAACAGCAGTAGCCAGCTGGGAAACCTCACACTTCTCATGGAGGAGGCACAAGGAGACTGAGGGACACAGAAGCAACTCTTGAGGGACAGGGTGTGACTACTGAGAGCGCTAGAGGAGTAAAGAGGACCTGGGGTGGGGGGTGGGGTGGGGCGGGGTACTTGGGAAAGTGTCCTCGCATTGGGAACAGCACCAGCCACAGAGGCTTGGGACAGGTGTGGCTATTGATGGTGGGATGTAGGAGCCTCAGAGCCATAGCCCCAGGATAAGGATGGCAGGCTGGGTGGCCTGGCTCAGCTGGCAGGAGGGTTTTTGCTGGGCAACAGCACAGTTGCTCTCACCTCAGGGCCTTTGCACTGACTGCTCCCTCATTCTAGAATGTTCAGTCTAGGGTGCCGAAGGTTCAGGCAGTTCTCCCTGTCTGAGGACCTCTGCCCCTTTCCCAGGTTACTGTCTATCCTGACAACATCGTGACATTTCACAGGCAGATGAGTCCCAGGAGGCTGGCCATCCCCACAAGTATATGCCCCAAATTTTGACTCAGTTTCTGTTGAATAGCTGAACCCAGGGCCTGATTCCTCAAGTTGAGAAGCATCAACTAGTCCGAGTGAGCTGGAGAGGGAGGCCACAGGCCGGAGACTAGATATTAAAAGCTACAACTCAAAGCTGCTAAATCTCACAGGCTCCATTCCTCAACACGGCCAGGCACATTTCCCTAACAGCCTAAAAATCAAGCTTTGGACTTGAGAGTCTTACACTCAGATACAATAAAAAAAAGAGAAATAAAATAGAAAGGAGAGAGGCTGTCCTAGTCTGTCCTATTCAGCTTCGCACTGCAGATGTAGCTGAAGGTTGGCCCTGACCTCTGACCCCTGACTAACCAGGGTCAGCTTCCTTGCCCACCCTTTGTTGGCTCACCAGGCACCATAAACTCTTTCAATGGTCAGTCTCTGAGTCTGCAGGCCCAACATCTGTCCATACTTTGCCATGTACAGCTGCAATGTGGGATCTAGGAAGGGTACGCGAGCTCAGAACAGGCCCGGGGTGGGGTGGGGGGCTCAAAACATAGAAACAAGGTTGGAAGTCAGGCAGGGGCTCCTGCGGTCGGGGTAGGAAGAGCTAGAACCCCCAAAGGCCCCTGAGCTGAGCGTAGATGAAAACTAAGTGGTGGCAAGAGGTTGGGGACACTTGAGTCAGAGCTACTTAGAGGTATCAGGGGTGTGTGTGTGTGTGTGTGTGTGTGTGTGTGTGTGTGTGTGTATGTGTGTGTGTGTAGAGATGCCGTGATGTTAAGAAGGAAAGCTTGTCAAGTCTGCTCTCACCAACCTCGACACCGCCGACAACAGCTCTGTTGGCCGAGGAAATGACCTTCTTGGACCCCGAAGGCGGCTTCACTTGGGTCTTGTTGGTTTCTGGGTTGTGGGAGGTGACTGTGGTGGCATAGTTGCCACAGGCTTGTGCCAGCTTGCCCCTGTCCCAGGGCTTCTCCTCCAGACAACACACGATAGCACCCTCAGACACAGAGAGGAAGGGGAAGCAGGCTATCCGGATGAGGCAATATGCTGTGGCCATATGGTAAGGGAGGAGGTCCCCTTCTGTCAGAGGTCTAAGGGAGGGGAATAGGGGCAGAAGAGGGAGGGAGGGAAGAGGGGTGGGAATGGAAAGATACAAGCAAAGGAATAACATTCAGGATGGAATCTGAATAAATTATAATAAATTAAGTTTTAAAAATTAAAAAAAAAAAAAAAAGGAAACATTGGTGAGCCCTGGTGCCCTGTGTCTGGGTAAGCAGGAACTGAGACAACAGAAATAGGTCCAGGGCCGAGGGGCAGGCTACTACATCCCTTTCCTAAGACATCATCCCCAGTAGCACCCCCGGACAGTCAAGCCAGGCTAGACCCATCTACTTACGCTATTGTGGGAGCAGGGAGCAATGTCAGTCGTGAAAGGCAGGGGCCGCACTCAGAACCCAGCAGGCAGCAATGTGTCAGGAGCAAGAGAGAAGGGAAGAGGCAGAAGGGCTCCACAGGTGGGGCTGGTATGGGAGAAGCAGAGGTCTCTGCTGGCAGAGGGAAGCCATCAGGCCGTGCTGGCACTCTGAGGGGTCTGGATATCAGGCAAAGAGCCAACCAGATAGGCTCCAAACGGTCCAGGGACAGGAGTGACCGGGATGGGTGCGGACAGAGGAGGAGGGAGCCCAAAGTGTATGATGGATCCAGGAACAGCCTGGATCTGGGATGGGACTGTTGGGTGAGGGTGAGGAGATGAAGGGGTGTGGGGAGCCACGCACTGGGTCCCCCCCACAACCCCCACAGAGGAGGAGCAGATTGGAATGAAGAGCTCTGTGTCCCCAGTAAAGTCTCGTCATCTTGAATCTGAGACTTGAGCTTTGAAAATCGCAGATATTTTGGACCACGAATTGCCTGAGTGACAAAAATCTTGGCTGCCTCCTCCTGCTGCGAATGGTGATTTGCGTTCTGCACCCGGGGCTGTGTACATATCATGTCCTTTTGTTTCCATGACAACCCTGGGAAATAGAGACTGTTATTCTGCCTCATTTTCCAGATTGGGGGAAAAAAACCCCAAGAACTCAGGCTCAAGGTTAGATACCTTGTAGGCTCCATGGCCAGGATTCCACTAGGTCCCCAGCCTCTGTCATGAGCTTTCCCTCAGACCTGTCTGCTGAGCGCTTGACTGTACTCTGGACCTTCCTCAGGGCCACCTAAACTTCAGACACAGCTCTTCTCAAAGCATCAATCCACCGGCCTCACGACTGCCATGGCAGACACCTCAGGAGACAGCCTTCCACGGAACCCTGGTCTGGAGAAAAAGCCACCAGCCAAGAGAGCAGCCATGGCTCTAGAGAGGAGGGGGAGGTCTGGAGGGGTCCCCGGTACAAGAGAAAGATGGGTCCTGAGGGAGACATGGGGCAGGGCCTGGGAGACAGAGGAGGTGGGGTGTCAGAAGGGTACATGGAACCCACAGAGAGCCAGAAAGAAACTGCAGGAACGCAGCTCTCTTACTGGGCGCAGTTCCATGCACAGTGAGGGGCCTCAACTTCTCAGCTTAGGGGGAAGAAAAGGGGGGGCTCATGCAACAGAACAAGAGGCAGGAGGCAGCTGGGTGGCCCCTGTGGCCTTGGAAAGACACAGGGCACAAGCAAAGTCCCAGTGACAATAGCCACCAGTGTGTCAGACCCTGGACCCTACAGCATATGCAGCAGTGAGCCGGTGTGTTGGAGACATTGGTTGAACATACCCTCCCTGTGCAATAGATTCCATCCTAGGTAATTAGAGGAGAAGCTCAGAGAGGTGCAGACACTTGTCCAAGGTCACACAGCAAGAGAGCTGCTGCCTGGGGATTGGAACACAGATGTGCCAGGATCTAGAGACCTGACTTCCCCCCCCCACCCCTTTTTTTATTTTAGAGCTCTGTTTTGTTTGTTTGTTTGAATAAGAATGTCAGGACACTCTGTTTGTTTGTTTTGTTTTGGGTTTTTGTTTGTTTGTTTGTTTGTTTTTGTTTTTCTGAGACAGGGTTTCTCTGTGTAACAGCTCTAGCTGTCCTGGAACTCCCTCTGTAGATCAGGCTGGCCTCAAACTCACAGAGATCCACCTGCCTCTGCCTCCTAAGTGCTGGGATTAAAGACGTGCGCCACCACCGCCCAGCTAGGACACTCTTATTATAGATCAGCCCTCTGAGATATTCAATGGGTCAGGACCTCCGAGTTGGGTCCACTTGTACTTTTGAATGGCTCACCTCACTTAGCGTCCAGGTGGGGAACTCTGAGCTGCCCCACCATCGTCTGCAGATGGAGAAACAGAGGCAGGGAGAGTCTGGAGAGGGAGGGGTGCCTTTCCAGGGTCACACTACAAGCCGACGGCCCCCCACTCTACTGATTGTAAGATTTTCAGAGTTTCGGACTTGGGGGTGGAGGTGAGGAGGCGTTATGGAGGTCAGAGGTGAAGCCCGTGGCGGGTCTGCCTCTCTCCAGACAACCGCCTGCTTTTCGTCCCTGCCCTTACCCAGCACAGCCCAGTCTTCTCTGAAGCCAGGCTAGGAGGGCTGCGGTGGCTCCTCACTGTCCCGGCAGCTGCAGATGGTGCCTCTGGCCTGGGCTGGCGGCCGAGCAGCCTTTTAGTGAATGATCCAGAAGGCAAAGAGGCATCCAGGGAGGGAAAGCTGGGGGAAGAGAGACACGTCCTGGCCGGAAACAGTAGCAATTCCTTCTCCGGAGCCCACTTTCTGGCCCGGACTACATTCCTGGGGGAAATGTCCCCCAGAGTGGATTAGGCTTGAAATGGCAGGCACGTGTGAGACTTACAGGTGGGGACCCTGCCTCTCCAAAGGAGCTGAGGTCGGGGGAGGAGGGTGTCTGCCCATTTCCAAGCTAGGCAGAATAAGGCCTCTGAGAGGCCAGGCCTAATGTTCTCAGGGTAGAGTGAGAAAGGGAGGCTGACACTGCCCAGGGGCCTCCTGCATCCTACCTAGGCTGAGAAGCCCTGGGGAAGGCTGAGAAGGTGAATGACGTCATTCCTCCCAGGTTCCTTCTTGAACTGTATCCAATGCCGCCTGTGTTTCTATCCTTTTCCAGGACACAGCCAAGGTCTATGAGATGCATCTTGTCCCGGCAGAAGCTCACTGAAGGACAAGGCAGGGACAGGTGGGCATCCGGAAGCAGTGCGAAGTGAGCTGTGCCAAGAGCTGAGCTTGGCGTCCTGAAGCTGCAGAGCAGGCAAACTCTCTGTTCTGGGAGAGGGGATGGGAGTGCTGAGGCCAGCGGTGGTCTGTGCTCTGAGGTCTGAGTCACCCTTTCTCCTCCTAGCAGTGTAGATGCCTGGGGAGGGCTGCAGAGGGTGGGCTAGGCCTCAGGCTCCATCCTGAGGTCTCCTGGCCATTTGCCAGGGGCAGATGTGGGATGCATGGATATCACAGAGAGCCATCTACCCAGGCCTACTCAGGTCCCTGGAGAGCCACGTTGGGAGGGTCTGTCCCTACAGAGTCCTAGATTCATATAGGCGTCCCTTCGCTGGAGTCTGTGAGGGTCAGGAAGCTCCTAGATGCCTTGTTACTGACTCTGGGCTCATTAGAGATGCCTGCTCATCCATCCATCCTCACCTTCAGAGGACAACAGACACAGTGTAGAGTCCAGGCCCCTCACCCATGCACCCAGAAAACGTGAGCTCTTGTTGATGTTTTTTTTTTAAACTCTATTTTATTTGGGGGTATGGAAGCCTCTACCTCCTTTTCACCAATCCCTTAATCCTGGGTATGAGGAAGAAGTTTAATGGGGAGAGGGGGCACAGACCTCTTTACTTCTCCTGGATGTTTAGGGTCAATTGGGTTCTTTTGGGGCAATACCAATCTCTGTCAGCAGCAAAAACAGCAAGCAGTCTCCTCCATTCCACTGCGTTGAAACGTTTCTCTTCTTCCACCACACTGGTCTCTGGTCTCTCTAAACTGCTACATGTCAGAGCCACCTCCATAGGCCTCACTTCTCTCTCCGGGCTCTCCTATTTATCTTCCTCAGTGTCCTAGACCATGCCCCTGTCCATGCTGCAGGAAGCGGGCCATCAACCAGCTGGCAAAGACCACACCCCGCACAAGACAGTTATAAGCTATAGACAAACTAAAGTCCAAACTAAGGTCCCATACTTGGCATTAAAACAAAAACCCATTTACAAAATCTAACTGAGTTTACAAAGAAAACAAGACTTCCATCACAGGCTCTACACTGCCTCCTGCAATGTGCTGAGGGATTGTGGGACCGTTTGTAAAATAAAGATTTCTGCTGTATGCCCTCTTCACCCTCCAACAGAGCTGCACTTCGTGTGCCAAATGCAGCACCACCTCCCAGGGAACTCAGTGGTGACAGGTGGGTAGGCTCCGCACCAGGCGAGCTCCCTCCTTCACACATTGGAATCTCAATTGCACAGGCCACCTGAATGTCACCGCCTGCCGTGAATGTGTGGACATCTCCCCAGCTGCTTATGTGACAGGGTCAGCTTGTTCTCTCAAAGGCCACACAACCACAGGGTGGAGGATGAGGCTTCTGGAAAGAGGAAGAAGACTCCATGCTCCTTGCTGCCCTCCTTACCTCTGCCATCTTCTACTGCCCTCCTCCCAGGTGTCCTTGGAGCTATTGATTTCTTTCTGACTATGCTGGCACCTGGGCTCTAGGGCAGCTTGGCTGCCACCTCCATCTCAGGAGGGACAGAGTGTCTCCTCCTCATGACTGTCAGCTTACTCTGATGCACCCACAGGCTCTGGCGCCAGATAGAAAGCAACACTAGGCAGTGTGCATGGACACTGTGTTCATACAGAGAGTCTTTCCCACCCCAGCTCCATACCCCAAGAGCCTCAGGAAATGAAGAAACCAATTCACTGAGAGGTGTGGTCTCTCACCTAGTTTGGACCATGGGCTGTGCCCTGCACACGTGTGGTGGAGAACATGGCTGCCATGCCCCAAGATCTCAACTTTTCAACATCTCTGCAACAGGGGACAGGGGGACAGGGGGACAGGAAAGGGCATACATAAGCGGCTGGCCCAGCATTTCTAAGAACAAATACACCTGGCCACGGCCTGAAACAAACTCATTTCTATAAGGATTTCAGGAACATGCTGCCAGTGTCTCACCTGTCTCGGTACTGCCCAGGGATAGCTGTGGAGGGAACATGGCCGCCCCGGTGCCGATCACCTCACATACACAGTGGCTCTGGGCTTTTGAACTCTTCGTTCTAGGAAGCCAAAAACATCAATTAATTGATTGATTAATTAATCAATCCTTTCATTCATGTATTCCCTTGTTTTCTCATTCATTCATTCATTCATTCATTCATTCATTCCTATGGAGTGCATGCCAAAGAATAGACGTCCTTCTAAGCCCTGGGCGTGTAATAGTAGTAGCCATGGTGGAGTCTGTGACTTCTTGAGGGAAAAGTAAGTAAAAAGGTTCTGGAAAGATACCAGGCAGTGAGGACCAGTGCAGGGCCAGTGTGTATAGGGCAATGATACTGTGTCATTCTGGATACACACACACACACACACACACACACACACACACACACACACCACCCCCAGGGAATGTTTCCTCCTCCGCCTGCCTCACAGGCCGGGCACACTTGTGCCAGGGAGCTGCAGCTGGGATGGGACTCGACCCAGGATCCACTTCTTTGAGACACACCCACCTCCTTGACACAAGGGTCACACAAACAGCAGATGGGGGCTGCTGGGACTGATATAGGAGTGTGGTGCCTCAGCAAAAGGCAGGACCTGCAGAGCCAGCCCGGGGCCCTGCCTTCTCGTGCCTTAGCCACAGCTGAGCACGCTAAGCTTAACCGGTTTTGCAATTAAAGGATGCGAGAGAACAGCTGTTGCAATTAATTTACAGAAAGGCGTTGGGAGATGATGTAGCATGGACCCACCGGGTCCTTATCTGAACCTGAGTTCAACTCCAACAGGGTTCCTCTTCATAGGAGAGAGTGTCAGGTACACGTGATGCATGTGGGCACACATGTGGAGGTCAGAGGTCAGAGGTCAGCTCTATGACCTCTACTCTCTCCTTCCACCTTTACCTGGACTCTAGGAACTGAACCCAGGTCTCCAGCATTGCACAGGAAGCACTCCACCCACTGAGCCACCCTACCAACCTTCCGGTTGGTGTCCTTCATGGCACAAACCTTGCTGTATCAGGACTTTGTGTTATATTCTATTAGTCACTGCCCAACAGCTTTTTCATCTGACTAACAGGCCATACACTGGGGGGTGAGGCCGGGAGAACCCCACTTGTCCCAGCTATAGCTGTCCTCTCTTGCTCAATGAGTAAGGGACTGGGTATAAGGTGGCTGGAAACTGTAGGAGCTCATTGAACATCTATGTAAACTGATTGCACATAGTAGGTACTCAGAAAATAAATGCCTATGTAAGCAGATAGCACACAGCCAGTGCTCAGTGGATGAATGGCTGTGTGAGTTGGCTGCACACAGTAGGAGCTCAGTGAATGAATGACGATGTGAGTTGGGTGCACATAGTAGGTGTTTGGTGAGCTCAGTGACTGAATGACTATGTGAGTTGGGTGCACATAGTAGGTGTTTGGTGAGCTCAGTGAATAAATGATTGTGTGAGTTGGGTGCACGTATGTAGGTGTTTGGTGAGCAGTGGTTACTTACTCGGGTAAGGATTCCCAGAAGCCCCCTGAACCCTACACAGGCCCTGAGTGGCCCTCTGCCCTTCTCCTGCCCTCCCCACCCTCAGCGCTCTGCCCCGCCCTGGGGGTTGTTTCCTCTGAATGTGCGGTGCTCAGCAGCACCTCAGCTTGGTGCTACCTGGCTTTCAGGCAATGTCCTCTATACTCACTTCTAGGTGCCAGAGAAAACCCTGATCAAGTCATGGCCCCTTTCAGAATCCTCCCGATGTCCTCCACAGGCCAAGGTCACACTCCTGAATGCGAGTCTGCCTGACACCCATCTTCCTGCTCACTTACCCACAGCCAGGACCTTTATGCCCAGCCAAGTCCTTACTGTTGACAGCCTTTGGGAAGGGACAGTGCCCCCCCTTACCCAGGGAAGGACTCTGGGACCTTCGTCTGCCACCACTGCCCTGGCTTTGTGTCAGTCTGTTCATACCTTGGCCATCTCTTCCAATGCCTGGATCCCTCTGGCCACATGGGGTGCTGAGCCCAGCACATTTGTGCTTAGATAAAACTCTGGACCTATCACCCTCTCCTGATCGCCTGCCCCTGAGGAGGCCAACCTTTTCCTTTTCCCATCATGCCCTTAAAGTCCCTCGGGTATCCCAGAAAGCCAAAGGTTTTATTACTCTTCAAACTCACCAGCAATCCCTGCTGCAGGGTCCGTGTACCTGCTGGTCCCTCCTCTGTATACTTTGCCTCTGCGTACTTGAGTGACTAAGATACTTGCTGGACGTCTGGGTAAGGTGACCACTGAGGTCTCCCATATCTCAACGGTATCATCGCAATGCCCAACTGAATGCTTTATTGCTCAGGATGTTGCGCTGCCTAATATTATGTCAAGTTGACCTGGGCTAGAGTCATCTGAGAGAAGGGAATCCCAGTTGGTAGAGTGCCTCCCTAAGGTTGGGCTGTAGGCAAGCCTGTAGGGCATTTTCTTAAGTAGTGATTGATGTGAGAATCCCAGCCCATTGCATTGTGGGTAGGCCCATCTCCAGTCTGGTGGTCTTGGGTTGTATAAGAAATTGGGTTGAGCAAGCCATGGGGTTCAAGCTGCCTCCTCAGCCTCTGCGTTGGGGCTCCTTCCTCCAGGTTCCTGCCTTTATTTGAGTTCCTGCCCTGACTTCCTTCAGGGATGAGCTGGGACGTGGAAGTGGAAGCCCAATACACCCTTTCCTCGCCAAGCTGCTTTTGGTCCCTGGTGGTGTTTCCTCACAGCAATAGAAACCCTAACTTGGACAGAATGGAGGCCTGAGTGGAAAGATGGAGAGAACTGAGTGGAGAGATGCCCAGCTCAGGAGATTTTTCACACAGGAGCCTCTGCTTCCAGATGGGAGCATGGATGCAGGGTACCATCCCCCACTTGTTGCACCGAGGGGCTTGTGGTTGGATGGCAGTGAGCCTGGGAAGGTGGGGGCGGGGCTTAGGAGGGTTGGCTCTGCTGAGGCTTCAGCCTGAGACAGGGAAAATTGAGAGAGGAAAGGGGGGTCTGCAAGTGAGTCCGAAAGGAGAGACCTGGTTCCTGCTGCCCACGTAATCACCCGCATTTCGGGGAAGAGAAAATCGCACCCACAGAGTTTAAGTCAGTGGCAGCAGGAACGCAGCTAGTAGATAACAGTGGGCTCTTCTGACTCCGTGGGAGTGGACAGAGAACCTCAGAGGCAGGCGTGGCCGTAAAAGGCCCTGCTGTTGTCTGGTGTCAATTGCCACCTTCTTGCTGTCTCTCCTCCCTGATGTCATGAGCACACATCACTCATCCTGAATCAGGCCATAATGTTAATTAAAGATGGTTCTGTTATAAAGAACTGCATTAGGCATCCTGTAATCAACTCACAATGATGCAGGTGGAAGCCTGGGGTGCCTGTGAGTCCAATAACCTTGCAAGCTTCCGAGGAACTTCTCACTCCCTGTGCTTGGAGACTGAGCTGGTATTGTCCCATATGGGTGGACTTGCAAACCATTTACAAATGAATGAAGATTTTAAAATTAATTCCCTGGGCCACAGTGAAGGGTAAAGTTGGCCCTGGTCAAGGAATCTGGTGGAACTGAGGCAGAGTCTTAGATGAAGAAATTTCTGGAATAAAAGCATTGGTTATGGTAGCCACCCCCTGGGATCATCCTTCAAATAGCTCTCCTGGGGTTTACACGTGGGCAGAGCTCAGAACACAGACCTCACTCAGCTATGTGGGGGCCCAGCTTCCACCCCAGCTGCCGCCACCGCTCTGGTCATCTAGAAAGGTCAGCTTCACCTTTGAAGGTCCCCTGCACCTTCAAACTGTCATAGCATGGCATCCAAGTGTCTTGAGGTGTGGGTGGGACTTTCTCTCTGGCTCACGCTGGAGGGTGGACCGCACTGGGGCTGAGTTCTGCAGGCGTAGGCTCTCCTCTACTCTTCTGCAGACTCCATGTCCTTCTTCTGGCTGGCTCACTCTTACCATTAAAACCCAGTGGGGAGCATGGGGCAGTGGGTCAGACTGGTGTTCCCAGTAGTAGTTCAGAGGCAGACAGGCAAAAGGATCACCTGGAGTTCCAGGCCAGCCAGGGCTATAATACCACCCAGTTTCAAAACGAAAAAACAGTGGGCCTCACCTCCTCCAGGAAGCCTTTCTACATTGCTCATTCTGTTTTGTTGTTATTGTTGTTGTTTTTGTTGTTGTTGTTGTTGGTGGTGGTGGTGGTAGTGCTGCTGCTGCTGCTGCTGCTGCTGCTGCTGCTGTTTCACTGTAATCAGACTGCCTGGCCAATCTCAGAGAAGTCCACTGACAGAATTATTTTTTTTCAAGACAGAGTTTCTCTGTGTAGCCTTGGCCGTCCTGGACTCACTTTGTAGACCAGGCTGGCCTCGAACTCACAGCAATCCACCTACCTCTGCTTGCCTCCCAAGTGCTAGGATTAAAGACGTGCACCACCACCACCACCACCACCACCGCCCGGCAGAATTTAAGACATTTATTGCTTGCTTCTCTGGGGTCAGTTGTAGGTTGGCTGGGCAGCTCTACTGATCTTGGCTGGACACTCATATCCTGAGCTTCTTGTGGCTTCTGGCTGACCCCAGCTGTGGCTGACCTCGGCAGAAGTGACAGCGTTACTTGGCTCTATTCATAGTGTCTCTTGCCCTGCAGAAGTCTAGGCTAGGCATGCCCTCGCAGTGGTAGCAGAGAGAGAGAGAGAGAGAGAGAGAGAGAGAGAGAGAGAGAGAGAGAGAGAGAGAGATGCACGAGCCAGCCAGCCTGCCTGCCCCACTGTGGCGGCACATCTGCTTTCAGCTCAAGCCTTGTCGGGAGCCCTGTGAACTCAGCCAAGGGTGAAGCCAGCCATCCTCCCACAGGGCTGAGAAACTGCACAGCAAAGAGTCCTGATGTTGAGAGGCGAAGTGAGTCCTTGTGGCACACAGCAAGGTGCATTTGATATTCTTTGAGGCCGGGCATGGTGGAGAGGCAGTGACATTTTAAGCAGCTTTATTGTCTTATTGTGGGCGTACAAATAAATGTGTGTATTTAACATACCAGCCTGTTGACTTTGGCCAATGTATACAACTATGAAGTCATCATCGCTACTTGGATAATAAATGTACTCATCCCACCACTTCCTTCTCTGCCCCCCCCATCCCGTTCTGACTCTCCTCTTTCCCCCCACTGCACTTCCTCCTGTGCCTCTGTGACTTTATTTTGCATTTTAAAAAAATGGCTAAAGATGTTGAATGTCTCTTGTCAATACCTTCCTTCCCTGGTAAAGTGTGTATTCCAAGAAAAACCTTTATAGAAAGCTTTTTTTTTTTTTAATATTGTTGTCTTTTAGAGGGCTTTTTATATATTTTGGATATTTGATTCTTGTTATTTATTAAATACGTAATTATTTTCTCCTAGGATGTGGTCCTGGGTGAGGTTTTAAAATACACTGATTGCTCCGCGTCCCAATCGGTAGTTATCAAGAGAATTTCTGATTGGCCATTGTGGGCAGAAAAGGTCAGAGGCTGATCTCTTTCCTCCATAAGAACAAAGAAAAGGCCAAAAAGAACAAGACAGACTCCTTGGGAAGCCACACTGAATTCATGTCCCCGTCGCGGGTGATCCTGGTTTCATAGGGTTTTCTAGGAATCAAAGTCGAAGTGAGGGTGTGAGTGGCAGGTAGGAAGAGAGATGCGTCTAGAAACTCCTGCACACCCCACTGCCCCATAGACAGGGCTTTGCTGGTCCAATGTCGCCCTCTAGTGGCTGCATTCCCCGGCCAGCCTCAGCTCTTATTCCCGGCAGGTACCACTGGGCACTGGAGGAGAAGGAAATGGCAGTGTCCGCTTTAGCTCCAAACTTTCAAAGGCTGATGGTGTTTCCTTCTCTGAGAAAATCTCTCTGTGGGGGCAGGCTGAAGCAGAGCAGCTCCAGCAGAGCCTTCCGCACTCCTCGTGTAGCACTCCCTCAGATGCAGCTGCTCCCAGAGCAGCACGGCGGGGGAGGGGAGGGGTTGAGGGGCAGAGGTGGGGCGATGTACAGCCTGCTGTGTGCCTGTAGCCCAGCTTCACATCTGGGTGCTTGGGATTTCAGAGTAGCAACCCTCCAGAGCTTGGTTCTTCTTCTTCTTAAGCAGGATGCACACACCAGAACCACTCCTGTCTCGCCGTCTGCAGCCCTGCACTTCCTTTGAGCCTGCCACCCAAGCTTGGAAACCTAGCTAGCCTCCTTCGCCTCCTGCAGAACCACAAGAGGAAGCCATCACCTGCTCCTCACCTTCCAGAAGTGAGGGTGTGGTGCCGGAATCACATCCTGGGAATGGATAGATGGCCTAGCTGGACTACGGAGGATCCCCTGGCTGGCCTCTTCCGCAGTTGGTCTTCCTGCTTGCTTCCGGGAGTTGACCGTGCTCCCCTCGGATCTCTCTATCACCTCTTAAGCATCTCTTAAGAGTCCCCTCACTTCCAGGGCTGTTTGGGGGCACCCCATGACCTACAGCTCAGCACCACATCTGTGTTCACCTCAGCCCATGTCTGACATCAGGAAGCAGCTTCATTCACCTCCAGAGACCTCCACCCCGTCTTCAGTAACCCAGACCTAACCCAGTAACATAGACAGCTATGACCTGTGTAGCTCAGGAACTTAGCTCAGAGGCCCCATCCCCAAACCAGCCAGTCCCAGAAGACTTTGAACAAGTGCCTTGATGGTTCTGTGCCTTAGTTTCCCCATTTATGAAAGGGGGAGTGGAAGCTTATGCTTCACCCAGATTTTGAGAAGGTACAACAATGGATGTGACATTTCTCACAGGCTTAGGACAGCCCTTGCATGTTAGGGTGTGGTAAATTCTCTATCACTCCATCCACTTCCCCCCCCCCCACACACACACACTTTTCTCAGTTCCTTTTCCCTCCCAGTGAATGGCATAAGTGGGAAGGAATGACATGCAGGAAACATCTGTCTAGAAAGTTCCAGTTGCCACTGAGGAGGGAACTGACACCAAGGTCCCTTTGCAGCAGCTCCTGGGGTGGGGGTGGGGGCAGATTGGTCCCTGGTGGGCTCAGAGGAAGAGTGACAGGAAGGGAAGAGACAAGTGTGGAGCCAGAGTGCCCTGGCTGGGACTGTTCTTTGGAAGCCTAAGTCTGGATGAGCTGTAAGACCCCAGAACTCATCACTGAGGGAAAGAATAAAGCCAACACACTTGCTCACTCTTCCCTTTGTGTGGTCAAAACACATTTAATTAAGCAGAGACCCTGCGCTGGGCTCTGGGCTCAGTTTCTGCCTTCAGGAGAGCCACAGTCTAGGCTTAAGACTGACACTAAACACATAGGTGATGAATTGATGGGGGAACATCTATACTCATGGTACAGACAAGAAAGGAAGGAGTCAGGCTCTCCGTGGAGGGGCACAAAAGGTAAGTGCTCTAGATAAGGTGAGCATTCTCAGGGAAAGAATGAACATCAGGCCCAGAAACCAGGATGTGCCCAGGTCTGCAGGTGAGGGGAACTGTGACCCACAGAGATACCTGCATAGAGAGCCCGGGGACTAGAGGGTGCCAAACCCAGGGCAAAGCTAAAAAGAGTGAATGTGGTTGGATCACACAGGGCCTTGAAAGACCCATCAGGTGCCTGGTCTTCATCCAAAGAGTCAAGGCGTTTCTGGGGAAGTGACCAAAGACTGGATAGCTTTAGCTGGGGGTGCGGGTGGAAAAAGTTTTATCTAAAACACTGGAGGTACGTTGGCCTCCCTGGCAGTCACGTGACCACCGCACGCACTGCCAATCTGAGGATGCAGGGGAGACTATCATGTCTCCCACCCCCCACCCCACAGGCTGCAGACACAGCAGAGAGACTCACCCTGAAATCCCAGCCATTAGACCCTATGTGTATACTCTGCAGTGAAAATGTGAAAGAGACTCCTTTTAAAAAAGAAACATATTTATGTATATGGGCAATTTGCCAGCATGTGTGCCTATGTACTGTGCATGTGTGGTGCCTGCCAAGACCAGCAGAGGGCATTGGCTCTCCTGGGACTGGAGTTATAGGCAGTTGTGAGCTGCCGTGTGGGTGCTGAGAATTGACCCTAATGCAAGATCAGCAAGTGTTCTTAAGCACTGAGCCATCTCTCTGGCGCGAGGGGCTTTCTTCTAAAGACAAAACTTTAAATGCGCGTGTTTATTTTGTGTCAGGAGGAGGCACATGTGTGCTCCATAGTGCATGTGTGGAGATGAGAGGACAACTTGCAGCCGTCCATTTTCTCCTTCCACCGCGGTGTGTCCTGAGGGTGAAGCTTTGGTCCTCAGGGCCATATACCTGAGAGTAAGAACAGAGGGAGAAAGCTTGGGGATCTAGGACATGACGCCCCCTGGTCTCCTGGGTGGTTTTCAGTCAGAATCACAGAGACACAAAGCTTCAGGGTCACTGACCTCAGTAGGTACCCTGACCTCCCCACAGGACAGAGGGACAGTATGGTGGGCACATGGCTCCTAGCTTGTGAGGCTGGAGCCGAGTTGCCCAGACTGCCGTGTGACAATTCCCTGACAAATGGCGTGGAGATTTAAAGACCAAGGTTTTCCAAATAAGATTCAGGGGCGGGGGGGGGGGGGTAAGGGACACACATTCTGGGTTGTGAGCACAGATGGCTCCAGGACAAAGGTTTCTTATGTAACCGAGTCAGAGAACCACTGCACACCACCTGCTACACCACAGAGCGGGCTCTGGAGAAGCCCCCGAAGTTACAACAATTCCAATCCTGGCCAAGAGAGCACCAAGGTGGCTGCGCCACACGCCTGTCACAATCCTTCCCAGAGAGAAAGGCAAACTGAGCCAACAGAAAGAACACCGTGATTCCGTGTGAAAGAAGGCCTTTCTGGGAGCCATTGGCAACGGCACGCTGGCTGATAGATACAGTGCCTTTCTCGTTCTCATTTTCACCTGGAGCCTAGTGCAGTTTTTTTTTCCCCCTGGGCTCCTGGGGCCACGGCTCCAATCAGGACCAAGGTATTGCTCACCACTGGCTCATGCTGAAGACCGCAAGCAGGTGGGGGAAACTGTGTTTTGCCCATCTGTGGGCTCCTCCCTCCCTCCCTCCTTCCCTCCTTCTCACCCTCCTTTCTACTCTCCTCTCCTATTCTCTTCTCTCTCCCTCCCTCCCTTCCTCCCTCTCCCCCTCTCTCCCTCCATCCTCTCTCTCTCTTTCTCCTCCCTCTCTCTTCTCTTTCTCCCTCCCTCCCTCCCTCTCAGTTTTTGTTGCCATATGGTCATATATATGCCAAGCTGGCTTCAAACCCACTACGTAACATAGGATGATGGCCTTTAACTCTTGATCCTCCTCCCTCTGCTTTCAAGCACTGAGGTTATAGACCCATGAGCCACCATACCCCCCCCCCAAAATAGTTTTTTGGAGACTTTATTTAATTTTATGTTTTTATGTGTGGGGGTGTTTTGTGTGTGGGGGGGTGTTTGTGCACCATGTGCATGCAGTGTCTATGGAGGCCAGACAGGGCATTGGATCTCCTGGAACTAGGATTAGAGACTGTTGTGAGCCATCGTGTTGATGCTAGGATTCGAACCCAGGTCCTCTGCAAGAGCAGCCAGTGTTTTTAATCCTCTGAGTCATGACTCCAGCCACTCAGTGACACATTTTCACTGCATGTGAGTGGAACAGGTGCAGCAGTGACTTTGAGTTTTGGGGAGGTAGTGAGTTTGGAGGTAGAGCCCATCTGGATGGGAGATGGGGAGGTCCCTGAGGCCTGAGTTTGATGCGGGTTTAGAATCTCCTCCCTGTTGAGGAGGTTGGGCCACACCAGGGCTGAGCTGATAGGGGGCATGCCTGCTGGGCTGGTGCATCCACTGGCTGAGGCTGGTGCTGCTGGTGCTGGTACTGGTGCTGGTGCTGATGATGCCATAGCTGGTGCTGCTGCTGCTGCTGCTACTGCTGCTGCTGCTGCTGCTGCTACCTACTTTCCTCTCTTACTGGAAGGGTCTCCTCACAGTGAGGCCTGCAGCTCACAGCCCAGCTTTCTATGAACTTCCAAGAGTGAGACTAAATAAAAAGTGGTTTCAGAGTCTCCTCTGTAGAACGTTGCTCAGGACGGCCCACCTGCTGTGAGCATCACTGCCTCTGTGTGGGCCCCCGCAGGCCTGAGGCTTCTTTGTGCCCTGATCCCACTGTAAGCCAAGTATCTGAAAAGCTTAGCTCAATCATCCCAACATGTCTCCACCCTCCTAGTACTGTGTTGTCCTCAGTGGCTGGTAACCGTTGCGTTCCCATTGAGGTCCAGTTGTTTTACCAGGAGACTCAACTCTTTCTGGCAAGGGGGAAATCTGTCCTGCGGAGACTGGTGCCTTGTGACCAGACACTAGGAAAAGGTTCAGGGCCAGATGGTTGCTGAGCAGCTAACACTGAGCATCCCCCCTTTTGCTCTCTGGCAGGCTAGATTCCAGCACTTTGCAGGTTTCATCATGGAGTATCAGCCATGTGCAGCTCTAGACACAGAGGATGATTGGCTGGCTCTGAGATGAGCACGGGACCTAGGTTCGTCCAGGTTAAAGACATCTTTCCTTTACGGCTCCTAAGCTGTGAGGATACAAGACCGATGGCCAGTGGATGGGGAGGACTGCCTAGAAATGAAGTCAGTTCAGACAAACAAATCCCAGAGAGTTAGAAAGAGAAACAGAAGGCAGGACCAACTAGATGCCAGACCAGCAGCCCCTGGCCTGTTGGCTGCTTGCTAGTCAGGTACAGGCTTGCCTGTATCCTCCTGTGCACCTGCTCGAGTCCTCACTTGGTCCAGTGTGGTCCTTTCTCATTGGGTCAGAGCGTTATTTGCTTTTCTAAACGCTGTGACAAAATACTGAATTTTCAAAAGCAACCCTGGCCAGGAAGGGTCTGTCTCGGCTCACAGTTTGAGAGGATGACCTGTCACTGCACAGGATCCTGAGACAGCTGGTCACATTGCATTTGTAGTGACAAAGCAGAGATGAGTGCTGCTGCTCGGCTCGCTTTTTCCTTTCTATTCAGTCTAGGACCTCAGCCCATTGAATGACGCCACCCATATTCAGAGTGGGTCTTCCCTCCTCAGGCAAGCCTCTTTGGGAAGACCCTTATAGACACACCCAAAGGTCTGTTTCTATGGTAATGCTGAAGAACCATTCAAACACTGGTCAAGTTGGCCATAAAGATTAAATGCCATGCTAGTATGTATTTGAATGTAAAGGGACAGATTCAAAGGCAGCTTTTAACCTGGAGAAAAAGGAGGCTTACAGAAGTCATGTGATTTACCCATGGTCACACAGCTCCCTGGTGGAATACCTCAGACCAAATCCTGTGTCACTGAGGCATGAGCACTGTCTCAAATCCCTCACTGTCCCACCAGCACTCATGAGCAGCTGTCTACGCTCCTGCCTCTATGTCTCCCCTACCATGACACACTGTACCTTCGAACCAGGAGCCCAGATAAACCTTTCCTTAAATTGCTCTTGTCAGGACCCTGCGCTGTCATAGTCCTACCCGAGAGCTATCACTGACATTGAGTGAGATTCAGACCCTCCTTCAATTGATTAAGGTCCTCTTAAAACCCAATTCCTCCCCCCATGGAACACCCAACAGTGCCTGACTTGGGCAGCCCCCACCAGCCTGGCTCTCCAAGGAAGATCTGGGAAATATCGCCCCCCCCTCCCCTCCCCTCCAGAGGATGTGGCTGGGGTGAGAAGGGCACTGCGCTTCCGACGGTGTCTGCACCACAGGCAGGAGGGCAGTCCCTTGGGTACATGGGGGACAAGAAGGCACTCACACCCATCCTTTTACCTTGTAAAGGGGTGTCCGGGCCATTTTCAGATGGAGACACCGGGCAATCCAAGGCTCCTCTCAGGGAGCTGGGGCTGAGTGCAGGTCTGAACCCCACCCACCGGCTTCATTCCCCTGTTGCTGAGCCTGTCACATTTCCCTGGAGGCTCCCAGCCAAGAAGACAGTGGGAGAGGCAAAATAGGTGCCAATAATGATGGACAGCCACTTGCTTACTTTCAGCCAAAGGTCTTGCTGGAAACAGGGCCTCTGTAATCTGTTTCACGGATGGACCCAAGCCCCAAAAGCCGAGCCCCAGTATACTCAGAGAACCTTGACCTAGGTCTCCCCAAGGACATCCAGGTGCAGGGTACTTCCTGGGAGTAAAGGGGTGATGCTGGGGAGAGGCAGGAGCTAAGGAGGGGGTTGACCAGAGGGACTCTCTATGGAAGTGGGGCCTCTGAGGAAGCCCCTGCAATAACTGTACCTGGGGCTGCTGGTGTTAGCATGGCTGCTCCCTCTTGCCTACCCTGGGATTCCTTACAATTATTGGAGTCTCTCTGAGGCCACCTGGGCTCAGAACCTGAATATAGGGGCTGTGGCCATGACATGTTGTAAGCCCTTGAGAGAGCCACTAGGTCTCTCTGAGTGACCCCTAAGCTTGGCCCCCACTGGGAGCCAAATGCATGTACTTTTAGAGGAGAGAGAGACAGACAGAGAAAAGCACACACACACACACACACACACACACACACACAGAGCGAGAGAGAGACAGACAGACAGACACAGAGAGAGACTGAGACAGAGAGACAGAGACAGAAACAGAGAGGCAGAGAGACAGAAAAACAGAGAGAGAGAGACAGAGACAGAGACAGAGAGGCAGAGAGAGAGACAGAGAGAGACAGAGACACGGAGACACAGAGACACAGAGACAGAGACTTGATCTAAGATGACACAATGCTCTATGTGGCAGGTGGGCTCAGTGACTCCACTGCAAACACTGCCCCTCAATGGTCTCCTGGCCTGAGGTATAGGTTCTGAGGAAAACCTCCAGCCTCAGGTCTCTTTAACTACCCAGACCTGGTCAGGAGTGTCAAGCAGGTCTAAGAGGCAGCTCAGAGCCATTGGGTCCCAGGGTGAGGTCTAGGGGGCCACAGTCTGGTCAAGTTGTACTCTCTGGCCGTATAGAATCTCGCCCATGCATCAAGTGTGTGACGGAGCCCAATGTGTCAAGTGTGTAACAGAGCCCAGTGAGTCAAGTGTGTGACAGAGCCCAGTGTGTCAAGTGTGTGACAGAGCCCAGTGTGTCAAGTGTGTGATAGAGCCCAGTGCGTCAAGTGTGTGACGGAGCCCAGGCAAAGCCTCTTCACAGTGGCCTCCTTTACTCAGCCTAAGGGCAGACTTGTCATCTCTCTTTCCAATCCCTACTTGAGCCTGAGGCCTCGGAGGAGCCCACCTGGCCAGTGCCCTTCACCAGATCTGCCCCCTCACCCGCGCCTCCTCCTCTCGCTTCCATCATCACAAGCCAGGCTCTGAGAGAAGCGATGGAGCTTCACCGAACCCTCTCAGAACGCTGTGCTTCCTGCTCAGCCCTCAGTCCCACACTGCACCAGCCGTGCTATTCTGTATGCAGATAATAGCAGGCCAGAGAGAGCTGGGAGGAAAAGAGAGACATAAAACCAGGGCCCTTTCTTGAGATAAACAGAGAGTGTTGAGTGAAGTGCCAGCCTTGCTTCCTGTGGGCTGCTGACGGGAGAGAGGTCGATAAGCCTCTCTTATCTTCCTTGGAGCTCTCCATACACAGGGGCGCTAGTCGCAGCCCGCAAGAGGCATCATTTCTTCACCAACTCAGCGTGAGACACCTTTCCTTTCAGCTGTCTCCTGCCAGGGGCAGCTCACTGGAGTAGGAGCCTACTGGGGTGTCTGTGGTTCCTACTGCAGAGGAAGGAGAAAGTGACACACCCAGGGTGGTCCCCCAGTCACCTCGCCTCACTTCTCGACACCAGATACCTTTCTATTGGAGCTGAGCTATGTGGAGATGGGGCGTGGCTCCACCCAGGCAGACAGTTGATTCCTCAAACCATCCTGTGCTCACAGCACACATTTGTGCTGCTATGAAGTTTCTGAGGCCTCATGATAGGAAACGGGTGTTGGGGCAGATAAGGGAGGGGGGTCTTTCTTTTCCAGAGTGCTACTCAGTAGGGGGCTCTCAGGCATGGCCCTACAGTTCTGGTCTGATGAAGTACTCTGTGACAGTGGCTGGCAGGGTTGGTCCCTGAGTGGGATGTAGTCTAATGACTACCAGGGTGAGGCCTAGGTCCTTTCCTTGCAGATGTGCGTCAGGCTTACCTGGGCCTCCAAACGAAGCGAGCAGGAGGCCCCTGGATTTGCCTTCTTCCCACTCACCAGCCCTACCAAGGAGCCTCCCTGCTCTGTCCCTAAAGGCAGTTCCACCTGCGGCAGGGAGGGCTGCCCCAGGAACACCTGGAGAACCTTCTTCAGGAATATTCTAAGCCAGAGGCCTGCAGATCTGAGAGCAGTCAGCTGTGGCTGCCCCTCCCTCCTAGGTGTTCTGCCTTTCTAGCTTGTCATTCAGACCCAACTGGGTTTTCTCAGGGGAGCCCACTCTAGTGTCTCTAGCCCACAAGGCACCTCTGCTTCTCTAGCTCTTCAATTTTTCAGTCACTCTAAGACCGCTCCCCGCCCCCCACCGAACCTCCAGGATGGTATAGCCCGCTTTCAGGGTAAGTCGTCTTTCCTCAATTAACTTCTCCGGAAATGCCCTCATAGAGACAGGTGGAGGTGCGTCTCCTAGGTGACTCCTGATCCAGCCAATTTGTCAATGGGATGGAGCATCACAGGATGGAGGTGGGATGATGGGCACTAGGGTGCGGGTGCAGGGCTCACGTACTCTTCTGGTGGTTGGTCCATGATAGAGGCAGAGTGGATGGACCCACAACCAGGTGGGAGAAGGAAGGGACTAAGCAAAACAAAACAAAGCGCTAGGTGTATACAAAGACTCAAAGGCGATGTCTGGAAACTGCTACTGACTATCTACTGCTGGCTCCGGCACCGGGGTGGGGGTGGGGGGTGGGGAGTGGGGGGAGAGGGCTCGTTGGTTATTTAGAACACCTGAGGCCTTAGGCTCCCAGGGGCTTCTAGTGCCCTGCACTCCCTGAGACAGTGAATGGACGGGAGGGAGACAAAGAGCAGGAGGAGAAAAGCTGGACAGGACAGGCCACCCCCAGGGAGCAGGATGCTTATCTGGGACCAAGGATAGAACTGCAAGGATGCACATGAGCACAGACAGGCAGTTCTCGCTCTCTCCCCCGTCAGCACTGGGGAGTGATTGGACTCTTAAACAGGCCTCGTTATTTCTCCCAGGGCCGTGACACCCTTTGGAAGAAAAAAAAAAAAAAAAAAAGAATGGATGTTTGCTGCCAGCTCATCCCCTGAAGACACGTTTGTCGCCGGCTATTGTGTAAATCCATGTTTGGCCCATTTTTTAAAAACTGTGATTTACCCAGTTGTCTAGTCTTCTCCAACCCCTAAAACATGCCTCTTATTAAGGAGCTCTGGAAGGAGCCAGAAAATGTCACCGGTGTGTGTGTGTGTGTGTGTGTGTGTGTGTGTGTGTGTGTGTGTGTGTAATGGCTGCCTCTGGTCTCCTCCTGCTGTGGAGAAGGACTCCTGAATAACCAGAGGGCGGGAGGCGGTGGCACCCAGGGCCAGGAAATAATTTCAGAACATTCTAAGGAAAGAGTTTGAGATGCTGGAAGCATCCACTGCCACCCTTGTTCACTCCAGCGGCCCTACTATGTGTCTGCCTGGTGGTCCAGCTAGGGGCAATTAGGTCTCCGTCCCCAGGAGCCAGTGTGCTGGGCTGGGAGGGAGGGAGGGAGGGAGGGAGGGATGGAGGGAGGGAGGGAGGAGCAGGAGGAAGAGGAGAAAGATCATCAAAACAATCAAGGCCTTCATGGGAAGAATAGTGACGGGGAGAAAGCCATACAGGAAAGCCATACAGGGTGACATCATTAGGACTCCCCTGAGGCAGGCATGGCCAATAACCGTTGTGTGCTGTGGAGACAGAAGGGGACTCTCTGGGACACGAAAAACAAGAAGGGCACCAGAAGGAGGCCAGTGAAAAAATGGCTCATCAGGTAAAGACACCTGCTGTGCAAACCTGGCAACTTGAGTCCGGTCCACATAAAAGTAGAAGGAGAGAGCCTCTGGTGGCCACACGCATGCTATGGGGTGCACTCCCACCCCTGATTATAATAATTTAATGGTGAGTGAACTTGTCATAGCCTGGCTGAGGTCCAGGCTATGAGCTCTAGGATGTGACCTGGGAAGACGCCGGCAGGAAGTGGCCCCTTGAGGATCCCTCCAAGAGGACAGAATGAAGGCTTGCTTTTCAGATTAGCACTGCGCAGAAAGGCCTCGACCCCGCTAGGTACAAAGTGTATTGGAATGATGCATGTTCCATTCAAAGTGAGCACAGGGAGGTTGCCAATGGCCTGGGCTATAATGGGCAGCCACACCCAACTGGTCCTGAAGAGGGTGGGTTGTATCCTAAGGTAAGAGGACCTCACATCTGTCAGGTGTTTGGCCCTCTGAGGCCCCTTCCAGATGCAAAGGGCAAGCACGTCTGGCACAGCCAGCTCTGATTCCAGGGAGTGAAAAGTGAGCATTGGGTTTGCCTGTTTCTGTCGAGAGAAAATCAACAAAAGGAAAAGCACCGATGTTTAAAATGCTGAGCACAAACACAAACCTCTGGCCATCCCCGCTGGGTCCCAGGGGGTGGGGGTGGGGGTGGGGGTGGAATTGGAAGCAGGTTGGGGAAGACAGCATCAGTTACCCAGACTCCCTCCCGTGGTAGGGACCTTACACAGATGGACACACGGGAAGACTAGCTTCCCTGTCCTCTTCTGCCAGCCTTTCCCCTCATCCCTGCCCCACCTGGAAGTGCAGGCAACAGCCAGGCCTCCCCCAAATTAACTACTCCAAATCTTGCTAACCCCCTCCCTTGAAGGAGCAATCCCTGAAGGCCAGCCCCACATAACCAGCCCAAACCAGGCCAAAGTCCTCAACGCCTATCTCAGATTAGCTCAGCTGCTCTCCAGGGAACCCGGGTTCTCATTCGCGCCATTATTAACTCATCAGGGCCTGGTGACTCCCAGCAGAAAGCTTCTGGAAAAGTTTTTGGGACCGTCAGGCTCTCTGCCTGGTACAGAACTGGGCCACGGCCTGGGCTTCCTGGGAGCTGGGAAGGGGCTCCCCACCCCCACCCCCACCACAGGGCTGGAACTCTGAGACCCTTTGAAGTATTATCCCATTGCAGACGATAGACACGTAACAGGCCTTTAGAGGTGTTCTTGCTCAAAAGCAGACTCCTCACGTGTGCCCATAAGGCAGGGCTCAAAAGCCTAGCATCTCTGCCTCCATGTGTCTTTCTCCTTTGCTTTTGGGTCAGACTCCCGATGGGCTCCATTCAGGCAACGTAATCACCCGAAGAGTGTCTGCCTACAGGACCCCCATCAGAGCTGGAGGGACAGAGGCTAAGCATAGCCCTAAACCTGAAGTCACCTTGGATTCTGGGAATAGCAAGGACTCACAGGACGGATCACACTTATAGGAGGGCCATCATCCATGATGCCAAGCCTGTACCCTGGGGCAGGAGCAGTCGTCCCTGAGAGGTGGCCAGCTGTCCCCTCAAGCTACAAGGGCTTCTGCCTTAGACAAGGATCAGCCAGATCACGTGTCAGAAGGAAGAATCACACATGTCTCTTGCCTCTTGGCCCAGCACTGCCTCCATTTAAACCTAAAGCTGCCTTTGGTAGATCACGGCTGGAGGTGAGGTCCCAGGATCCGTTCGTCTGTTTGTCTTCCGCACATGTGGTTGAAATTGTCCCCTGCTTCTCCTAAGAGTTCTCTCTTGTTATATTTGGGGACCTGTGGTTGAGCCCAGCCTTTGGGAGCTGCTGGGCTCCGGGCTTTGGTCCTAAGACCGTGATCATAGTTAGATCCTCTAGTATTGGGTTGCTTTGGACACAAGAGGAAATTGCCGCAGAAGGAAGCCACACCCCCTCCTAAGGACCTCAATCCCAGCCTGCCCTGCTCTAACCTGCACACTTTTTACTGCTCTTCCTCAGTCGGTCGGAACGGGGATCATCCTAGAATGTTGGCCTGTCCTCCAGACTGTCCTCGCTCTGTCACTGCTCTGGAGAAACAGGGACACTTCTTTCCCTAAGGCCACACACAGTCCGTGGGGATTGGAGAGGCGGCAGCCGTGGGCATCACGTGGAAGATGAGGGACTACACGAAGCTGCCTTGAGTTCTGACCAAGAATGACTTAGCCAGCTGCTCTAAAAACACACCTGCCATATGTGGTGGCTTTCACGTGGCAAACTCCAAAATACATCTTGACTGGATGGTGCCACAAGATGGAAAGGGACCAGGTTAGGTCTTGAGTCAGGCCCTTGGGGAGGAAGCCGCCGTGTGCCATCAGACTGCTCTCTGTTTCCTTCTTGGACTTTGTAGGCTGCTCTGTGGGCGACAGTTCCTTTCCAAGGCATGGAGGGTCACACTGTTGTCTGCATCAGGCTGGCAAAAGGTAAAGGATGAAAGAGAAGTCCTCAAGCTTGGAGCAGACAGCTGCCTCACTTCTGCTCACACTCTATTGGCTGGAACTTGGTCCCAGCTGCTGCAGAGGATGCTGGGAAATGTAGTTCTGCTCTGTGGCTAGCAGCAACTGGCCCACACTGGACAGTTTGTGTCACACTCGCACAGGCGGACCAATGTCATAGACATTCAGTGGGTTCACAGCAGGGCCCACCACAGAGGATAGGCTCCTGTCACTGGGCCCCGGGTCCTTTCCTCTTCATGTAATGCCTGTCATGCTGGAGTGCAGCAGAAAACTTATGGTGGCCAGTGAGGTCACAGCCACAGTGTTCCCTAAGGAGGGAACCAGAGCCTCAAGATGGTCCACATGCATGGGGAAGGGACAGGATCTTGGGCATCTACTTGGTTCGCCCCTACTGCTCTCTGAGGCGAGCCCTGCTGACGAACAGCTCCCACTGAATCATGTTGATGATTTGGGAGGACGTTGGCTCAGTGGGTCCCTCCTTGCTGGGTTATGTGAACTCAGCAGGAAGCTGGAGATTGAGGAACACACGGGTCCCACAGGTCCAATCCCTCTCATCATGAGCATAATGACATTGAGAGATGGAAAGGGGATACTCCTTAAATCTGTATAACGCCTGCCTGAAAATCTAATCTAGAATAACCTTTAATACCAGTCAAAGATGTGCGTGAAGATCTAATGCATTGGGTGCTGCTTGTCACAGCCCCTACCTGGAACGGATGTCTACATGTTACCCTGGGAGCTGGGGAGAGTTATAGACAGCACACCTTTACAGACGACTACACAACAATCCCACAGTTTGGAATGACTGTATACATGGAAAGCATCATGGGAGACATGAACGGCTACAGACAATAAAGATCCCAGAGAAAATATAAACAATATACAATCAATGTTAGGCCAAAGGCACTCAAACAAATGGTGTTTTAGTTACTGTTCTGACACCATAAAAAGGCACCATGACCAAGCCATCTTTTAAAAGAAAGCATTTAGGCCAGTCATGGTGGTGCACGCCTTTAATCTCATCACTTGGGAGGCAGAGGCAGGTGGATCACTGTGAGTTTGAGGCCAGCCTGGTCTGCAAAGTGAGTCCAGGACAGTCAGGGCTACACAGAGAAACACTGTCTCGAAAAAAACCAAACCAAACCAAACAAAAGAAAATCAAACAAAAACAAACAAACAAACAACAAAAGAAAGCATTTAATGTGGGGTTTGCTTACAGCTTCAGCGGGTTACTCCATGACCATCATGGGGGGGGGGATATGGTGGCAGGGGGGCAGGGCCTGGCGCAGTAGCTGAGAGTTTACACCCTGATCTGAAGGCAAGAGGCAGAGAGTGAGACTAGGCCACGCCTTCTCCAGCAAGGCCACACCTCCTGATCCTCCCACAACAGTCCACCCACCGGGAACCAAATACTCAAATATAAGCTCTGGGAGCCATTCTCATCGGGACTGCCACAGATGGTATTGGCAGGAGTATTCTATCTTTTTCTTTTTTATCTGCTTGCTTTCTCTTTAACAGTGCCTATATTTTTTCTTTTCTAAGAAGAAAGAAAATATCCTTCCGATAAGCTAGTTTCACTGTGTTGTCCGTAGATGGCAGGTGTCAGCCAGGGGCACGCCATTTTGAAAATCTCCATTCTGATTGAACTGTGGAGATTCTAGTAACTGCAAAAAATTTGATTTCCAGAACTACAGTAACATTATCTTCCCTGTCCCTTCCACCACAGGAATGGCAGACCAGGAAAGGTCCTTATGGACCACCCCATGTTCTGTAACTGAGTGCTCACTGGTTCCTCTGAGCTCTATCAGAGGGGAGCCTCACACTACCGAGTGGGCCTGACCGTTCCTCAGAGCACCCCATTCTTGCTTTCTGCATGTCAGCTAACGGCATTGATCTCTTCTGACCGATGTCTTACAGCTCTTTCTGTGTGCCTTCCCATTACTGCCTTGGGACTCATTTCTAGAAGCAGGACCAGGGATCTGACCTGCTTTAAGGTACCCAAGACACATGTCCAGCACAACCTCCAGAAAGAAAAAGCCCATCTAAACTACAAGTGTCCCTGTGCTCACTGACACGGTTTACCTGCAGTGTGACCTGCAGCCTGTGTGCTATAGATGCCATTATGGCTGTGTGGACTTCCATGACAACAGGTGAGGGCAGGACACAGATAGATGAGAGAAGAAATGGCCCAAGTGATTCGCTCTTTCCCCATGTGCTCTCAGGCTTGAAACCGGGGGCACATCTTACTTCCCTACCCCCTCTGCTGCTGCTGCTCGCCTAGAGCTTACCAGGGTGAGGGGAGGGCAGGAGCCAACAGCTCCAAAATGCAGCCTGTCCTGCCATTCAGTGAGAGTCCAGCACACATGCTACTCAGTCTCCCTGTGGGCTCGTTTTGACAACCAGAGCATAGTCCGCTTCCGTTATGAACTCAAGCCTGAAGAACAAGAAGGTGAATTGCAGAAGAGGCTCCAGGCAGGGGATAAGGAAAGTACAGGCACCAAAGCGCACCTGAGCTCCGGAGGCAGAGCTGAGATGTCCCGAGACGCTGCAAGAAGAGAGAAGAAAGAAGAAGTAGAAGGTGAGGTCAGAGGTGACAGGAAGGATCAGGGAGAGAGAAAAAGCTCTCATGTAACAGACCTAGTTCCCTGGTTTGCTGGGGGTACAGACAGTGACCCCCAAGTCTAGTAAGACCTGGCGGTGACACATCCAAGTATTGTGCTTATTAAAATCAGGCTATCTGGGATATCATGTCTATGTATGCATGTATACCACCCTCTACACACACACACATAAGTGCTCAGTGGACCATATCTCAGTGTGAAGGGTAGAACAGCCTTCAATGTTGATCCTCTAATTTCCTCCTCCTTTGAGAAATATACTCGCTTGTTCAGCCTTACCCACTGAGCCATCCTTCCCAGCCTCATGCCATCCTCTTCTAAGAAAAGCATGTAGGGCCAAGGTGATAGCTTAGTCAGTAAAGCCTTTGCCACCCAAGTTCATAGCCGCCCGGCACCCATGTAAAACCTGGCACAGTAACACATACGTATAACCCAGAGGCAGGCTGGGGAGTGGTCAGGGGCTGGTCAGAGACGGGAAGACACCTGGAACTTTACTGACAAGCCAGGCTAGTGGAGCCAGTGAGCTCTGGGTTCAGAGAGAGACCCTCAAAAAAAAGTAAAGGAGAGAACAATGAGGAAACCACTGACATTGACCTCTGACCTCTACACACACACACACACACACACACACACAGATACTGTGCACACACAAGAAAAAATAAAGCGTTCAGATTCAAAATTAAACACACAAACTAATATTTGCTTAAACTGAGCAACAAAGCTATAATAAACAACAAGCTAGGTTTTTAAAAGCCAACAAGTTGCCAACAGCAGTGTGGAACTGAGGCAAATCCCACTGCGCCCGCGTCTTCTGGCTTTGCCCTCTAAGGTCTTTGGGCCGTATCCCCCACCCCAACATTCTCAGAAAAATAGAGAAGAGGGCCAGGCTTTCCTGCAGACAGCTCATCAGAACTGCTTGCGGTCATCCATCCTTCCAAGTGTCTTTCACCTTCAAAGCGCGTTGCAGATGACGTCATGGGAACGTTCAGAGCTGCTGTCAAACTCGGGAAATGCTCTGTCAAGGACCCTTTATATGTGCACCGTGAGATCTGAGGGCACAGCAGGGTTTCTTTGCTCTTTCTAATCCTCATTAATCTTATGGATCGACAACGCTCATTAGCCACAGTGCTTGGGGCCCTAGAAGGGGCTTTCGGGGGGGGGGGGGGCCTGGAGAGCCACAGCCCTCAAATACAAGCTTCCTTAGGCTTTGTGAAAGCCACCTGTGTCTGGAAGGTTCTTATGAAATGGGGAGGTGGTCTACATTTGGGCTTCTGGACCGAGAAGTGCAGGGTAGGGGCAGAGAGAAAGCTGGGAGCCACAGGGAGCTGTGCTTAGTGTAGGCTCTGGGAGGTCACTCAGGACAAGGTGACAGAGGACCAGGGACCGAGTGTGGCTTGTGCAGACCTGGGAGAAGAGAAGAGGCAATCCTGGGTAACCGAGGTCAGGCCCCCTGTCAGTCCTGGGTAACCGAGGTCAGGCCCGCTGTCTTTTGGTTTTCTTTCCCGTATTCCCTTGGGACTGAGGCATGGGCACATGCCTGGCCACTCTCTACCCTCTACCCCTCACACAGAGCTGAAGCTTCAACACACCAGAAGCAATCGCCCACCCAGGGCTGACAGTCCCATAGTGCCACCTATGTCACTATTTGGTGGGAGCAGAGCTAATGAGACATCCTGTCCAGGGTGGCACTTCCATGATGCACTGGGTCCCCTCACATGGATCATTATTCAAGATCATCCCCAGCTGACTTGCCTATAAGCCAATCTTTTGTTTTGTTTTGGTTTTTGTTTGTTTTGTTGTTGTTGTTGTTGTTGTCATTGTTTGTTTTGCTTTGTTTTTATCTTTTTTTCAGGGACAGGGTTTTTCTTTGTAGCCTTGGCTGTCCAGGGCTCACTTTTGTAGACCAGGCCAGCCTCAAACTCACAGACATCCACCTGCCTCTGCCTCCCTGAGTGCTGGGACTATAGGCATGCGCCACCACACCTGGTTCTATAGGCCAATCTTATGGGGATGTTTTCTCAATGAAGAGTCTATTTCCTCTTCCCAGAGGCATTTAGGTTTGTGTTGGGGAAAAAAAGAAAAAGGAAAGAAAAGAAAAGAAAAGAAAAGAAAAGAAAAGAAAAGAAAAGAAAAGAAAAGAAACAGCACAGGTGTAAAGACTCTGACAGGAAGGTGTCCTGGGTGGGCCAAGGGGCCTCTCAGGAATAGCAAACACATTCTATAAAGAAAGTCTGGCTTCAAGGCCAGGCCTATCTGCAAGGTGAGGGCTGGAACAGCCTTTGGGCCACAGGCTTTTGTCCAGGGTGGGCTGAGAACTCAAGTGCACAGGACTATCAGGAGGCCAGCAGCAGAGAGGACAAGTGGCCAAGGATGAGTTGGCTGAGGCTAGAACCCTGGGAGAACATTCCATACGGAACAGAGAAGAGCTGCCTGAGGCTCCAGCTAGCGTGCGCAGAGAGCTGCTGTGGCAGCCATCGGCACCTCCACAGTCATCGGCACAGCCTACAGGCTGAAAGAACGGCCATACTGACACTGCTGGAGGACTGTGGAAACATAGCATCCCCGTGAGCTCCAGGCTAGCCTTGATCCCCCCAGAAGTTCTTTCTAAGGTTTCCCATTACTTAAAACAGGAACATAAAAATAACTTCATTTCTACCAGTAGTGGGATGGGGCTCGCTCCTTATGCTCAGCATCTGCTTTGGCTGGAGCCCTGCTCTGAGGTATCCAGGTCCCCTGCCTTGGGTTTGTACTCCTAAGTGTCTAATGCTAAGTAGTTGAGAAGACCTGAGATGGGAACAGAAAAGAATGACACCCTCGGGTTAGAGTCAGTGCAGACAGAGACAGGGCACAGGGGGATGGAAACAGCCAGGGACCTGTTGGACACAGTCAGGGAAGAAGGTTTGGAGGGGACCTCAAGCTCAAGGATGCTGGCATTGAGAAGTCAGGAGTGGAGGACCCAAGGGTGGGGGGTGGGGGTGGGGGAAGTGATTGGCAAGAGGTTAAGGGGCAGGTGGGATGAGCTAGTTTGACTTCTGGTGTGGGGCAGGCGCCAGCCCTACATCAGTCCTCCAACCCCTGATTAGCTTCTAGCGCATGCATCTCAGACCACACACTGCAGGACACTAGCCTCATGCCCTTTTCTCCTTTGTAGCTTCTTTGCGCGCCACCGCCGCCCTCCCCCCCACTCCTTCCTTCTCACTACCCAATCATCGACCAGAATCCAGATCCTATTATTACATGTGACCCCCCGGAGTCATCCGGCAATCAATACCTTCGTGTTACATTAAAAGTAACCTGGGACTGGAATGTAGCTCGGTTGGTAGTGCAAGTCCCAGTGTTGAGTAAATAAAACCGGGAGAGGTGGTGGCACATACCTGTAATCCCCTGGGGATCCAAAGTTCAAGGTCACCTTGGGCTACATATCCAGTTTGAAGCCAGCCTGGGACATACAAAACATCTCTCTCAAAAAAAAAAATTCTGTTAACTTAAATCCAGAGAAGAGGGCGAGATATGCACAAGGTCACACAGCAAGAAAGGGACAGGGTGTGCCAGATCATCGATGTCTGGACTCTACTGCTTACTGTTGACACAGCAGCTCAACAGGGATGCAGAATGTTCCAGGCCAGGCCTGAAGGCAGCCGCAGAGGCTCTGCCCATCATGGGTAGAGACGACTCCAGACCATTGCTTTGGATCAGATCTACTCCCGAGTCTCTCGTTGTTGAAAAGCAAGGACCCAGCAAGGCACCTCGCGTCAAGCAGCCCACGGGAGTGGCAGGAAAGCCAGGTCATACATATCTAATACCTGGCTACTGGGTACTGGAATCCCATCTGTCGGTTCCAGCAAAGCACAAGGCCAGGTTCAGAGGAAGGGGGCTGGGAGATACCGCCCAGGGCAAGGGAGACGATAAAGAGAGAATTCATTTATCTGCCTGGTTTCAATAGCGGGCCTCGCAGAATATGAGCTGCAAAGCTGTGTCCGGGGAAACGTTTTTTTTTTTTTTTAAACTGGAAAATTATGTGGATAGCCAAGCTGCCAAGCTTCCACAAGAGGAATTGCATTCTCAAATATGCAGGGCTCAGGAACCGCAACTCTCTCTAAGCCTCCAGGAGAATCTACATGAAGACTTAATCCCACCAACCAGAAGATAATTCAAAGAGCTCGCAACAGCCAAGGCTACAGGGTGGCAAGCCTGGGCATCCAGGATAATCTTAAGAATGAAGTTGGACCAGATGCTGTCATAATGGTCACAGAACAGAATACAAGCTGTGTGGGTCTTGAAAGAAAAGCTATTACAATACAAAATAAAGATGTGAAGATAACAGACGAGAAGGGGAATCCTACCGATGAAAGAGTGAGACGGCAGCTTGCGGGGAGTTGGTTAACTAAGGGCCAATGAGATGGCTCAGTGGATAAAGGTGCTTGCCACCAAGTCTGATAGCATGAGTTCGATCCTTGGGACCCACATGGTAGGAGACCAAAGATTCTTTACACGTTGTCTTGTGACCTCTAGCTTCATGCCGTGCTATGTATCTTCCCCCATCTCTCTCTCTCTCTCTCTCTCTCTCTCTCTCTCTCTCCTCTCTCTCTCTCCTCTCTCTCTCTCTCTCTCCTCTCTCTCCCTCCCTCTCTCTCTCTCTCTCTCTCTCTCTCTCTCTCTCTCTCTCTCTCTCTCTCTCACACACACACACACACACTAAAAAAGTTGGCCAATTGAGAGATGCAGACTACCCACATCCTTTAAAAGCACCAAAGTGAAATTTAAACCAGAGTGCCTGTCAACACAGTATCAAAACAAGGTGGGATAAAAGCCGTAGCACATAAAGACAGCAGTGGGTGCCACAAAAAAATAGGACAGACATATAGAAATGAGTGAAACCAACAGAAAATAGCTATTGTAAGATAAATAGGACTGGTAAAAGGATCTCTCACTGTGAGCTGGAGCAATGATTACTCTACCAGAAACACCCAGGGAGACGGGTGTCTTAGTCACTGTTCTATTGCTGTGGAGAAGCTCCACAGCTGAGGCTACTCTTAGAAAAGAAAGCATTTAATTGGGGGCTTGCTTATTGCTTCAGAGGGCTAGCCCGTGATCATCCTGGCAGGAAGCCTAGCGGTACACAGGCAGCAGGAAGAAAGAGTGATGCTGGGCTGGCCGGGCTGGGCGTGGACTTTGGAAACCTCAAAGGCCACTCCCAGTGACCCACCTCCTCCAACAAGGCCAAAGGGGACCAAGCAACTATATATCACAGCTGCGCTTGCACACACACACACACACACACACACACACACACACACACACACACACCACAGACACACACACACAAATATACACACACACCATACCATACACATATCACAAACACTACACATATATATACCATATACACACCACACACATGCACACTACATACATACACATAGCACACATACACCATACATACACATACATACACACACCACAAAAACACCTACCCACCACATACATTCACCACACACACGCACACCACATACATACACATGGCCACATGGCATATGCATACACACACCACTCACACACCACACACACACACACACACACACACCACATGCACATCACGTACATACACATGGCATACACACACATACCACACATACACACACCTAAACACACCACACAAACACCACACCACACATGCACATACACACACACCCCACAGACACACACACACACACCACATGCATGCACATCACATACATATACATGGCACACACACACACAGAACACACACACACCACACATACACCACACATACACACATCACACACACACACACACACACACACACCCTACAGGGAGTGGAGGACAGCACCAAAGAAGGGCAGAGTTCAATAAAAGATGAGGTCACAAAGAAAAACAAGAGAAAACTATTTTGGTACTGGGGTTGCAGCCCAGGGCCTCAGTGTACTAAACCAACAGTGCACCACAAAACTGTGTCCCCAGCCATCTTTGTCTTGTGTTAAAGACGGGGCCTCATTAAGCTGCCAGCTAGCCTTGAACTCACTTTTCAGCCCAGCCAAGCCTTGATCTTGTAATCCCCCTTCCTCGGGGCTTACAGCTGGGATTACAGGCCTCTTTCACCAAGTCTAGTAACAAAGGAAATCTACTGGCATAGAGGAGGTCATTTTTAAATGATTAACAAGGTAATAACCATAGCGACACCACAGACTTCAATCAATAGGAACGAATTGCATAACTTTCAAATAAATGAAGTGGAAACTGTAGGAGATGCAAAGAAAATATCCAAATGAAACAAATTTCTATGGAAACTTCAAAAGCTTCCTTTGGCCAGTTATATGTCTAAAAGGAAGGCTATTTAAGGGGATGGGTAGCATCATTAATAAAAACCTATAAGCTAGGCAACCAAGCAACCCTTTATTTTGCGGTAAGGAAATATGACAATGTATTATGATGATGATGATGCATGAGTGCATGTGTGTCCCTGTGTTTGTATCTGTTGTTATAGTGCCTAAGGAGATTGGCTCCATCCCTTGTAGCTGGAGTTACAGGCAACTGTGAGTGCCGGACACTGAACTTGGGTCCTCTGCGAGAACAGCAAGTGCTCTTTAGCCTCTGAGCCATCGTTTCTTCTTTGTCTTTTAAAAAAATGTTTAGTTGTTAAATGTAGCAAGCTGTACGTCAAAAGTAAAGCCCACTCAATTTCTGAAGCAGCTCCCGTAATCTCCACGTGCTGACCGAGTGGTATAGCGGCAGGCGTTGTAGCGTGCTGGCCTCTGAACATGGGAGCGGCCATTTTCATCAGAGTAGCTGTGACTACCTACGAGAGACTCCAGCTGGACTGGGGAGATGAGGCATCGCCTAAGAGTGGGCACTGCTCTTGCAGAAGACCTGAGTTTTGTTCCGGTACCCACACCCAGCAGCTCACAAATGCCTGTTACTCCAATTCCAGGGGATGCTAAGGGCCTCCGTAGTTACCTGCACTCACACATACAATTCCATCAAACTGGGTCTGTTGTCTGTTGACGCTCCCTCACAGAGAGAGGAGGTAGAGGTGTCGGCCTCCTGCACCTCCCAGCTGGCTCTAATTCTGCCCTAGATTGCCTGTGACTTCATAGTATCAGCAATGACAGATATACAGAGTGTAGAAAGGAGCTTAGGGGGAGGAAGTCTCCATCTGTGAAGTTACGGGGATGTCATCATCCATTCTGGGGTGAGACTTTCTGGTAGGGAAGCTTCTTTGGGGGAACCCACACTCTAAGTAACCCCTTACTCATGCTCTGCATGCCCATTGATTCCTCAGGTTAGACTTTGGTGAAATCAATCCTGCTTTACTTTGTCATCGGTGCCCCAGGGAAAGCGTTCCCCCAAGAGCAGGGAGTAGGTGGGCAGTTTAAAAGCTTCCCCACCAGTCAGTCACCTTACGTGCACATGGAAGAGGGATATGGAAGGACGGGGAAGGAAAAATCCCCGAGGGGAGGTTGAACCCTAACTGACACTGATAGATACTGATTTCAGAAGTCTGCAGCAACTGAAGAGCTAATCAATGCAACAGATGAAAGACACTGCCATGAAAGTGGATTCAGAACCAAGAGATGGCATCAAAGCAGAGAGTGTCCATGCTCACAGGCTGAGTGTGCACGGGACCTCGCAACCTGCCTGTGGGTTTCAGTGCCACAGAGAAACATGAGTCACTGAATGAGTTCAGACATGACAAGGGGCCAGCTTCCTTCCATGAGACACAAAAAGTAGGATGGAAACTTCTGGTAGAAGAGGGCTTTCCCTGAACCCACTCTCACTGTGGACTGGGAAGCGTGTTTCTAAACAGGTCACAACTCCTTCAAAGTTATTTATCCCCGGTCCCAGGATATCCCTCATGTTTCCCTATCACTCAAAAACCCACGTATGACCTCACAGCCCCCACGCTGGAAGTGGGCTCCTCGTATTTCATGTGTGGCCCTGGGCAAACGTTCATTTATCGATGCCTAGAAAATCCAAAAGGTTGGATTATCCATGCTAGACTATAGAGGCATGAATTAGACAGACAATCAGAAACTTGCACATGACAAACAACCAAAAAAAAAAGGAAGGGGGAAATGGAGTGTATTTCTGCAGAAGCCAGAGTGGGTTTATTCCAGCAAAAATGGGCAGAGTGTCAGTCAGCAAAGTGCTTGCCATGCAAGCAAGCATGAGGGACTGGGTTCAGTTCCCAAGCTCCGATTTTACAGCCCCAGTGTAGCAATCAATCAAACAAGCAAGCAAGCAGGTACAGCAGTGTGCGCTTATAACCCTTGTGCTAGGATGGAAGGAGACAGACAGACAGACTAGCCAATCGGTGAGCTCCAGGTTCAGCCAGCGCCCCTGTCTCAAAAAAACAGGTGGAGAGCATTTGAGGAAGACACTGGGCTTTGACCTCTGACCTCTACACATCACACAGGTGCACCTGCACACACGTGTGCACACACATGTAAGGGCTTCTACACATACATCACATCACACTACTCCAGGACCATCATTGCTACCATTCTTGGCAATGTCTTTTGTCTCTCCGTGCCAGTACGTGGGCTCTTGGCCAGTGCCCTCTTTTCATTTCCCTGCAGTGGGGCACTGTGGGGGCCTTTCTACTTTAATAGCTGGAGGATTGCTTCATTTTACCTCATTGTATTACATTCTGCTCCATTTTAAAGATGTGCACCAATAGGAGCCACCAGCCTCCTATTTGCGGATCTTTGATCTATGAAGTAAACCTGGTTCCACAAAACCCCTGCTGTGTGCTCTCTTGTTAACTCGTGTGACCGCCTCCATCAATACACTCCTGGGGGCTGAGATGATCAGGATGAAAGGGACGCTCGTTTCACACCCAGACACCTGTCCCTGAGCTGCCTTCCTGCCAAGGCAAGTCCATTAGCACCAGCGTCCTCTGGGCACCAGGGTGCCTGCCTCCCCAGGAGCTCCATAGGCCTGTCAATCCTCTCCGGCTTTATCTGCCAGCTAAGTGAAAACTCATCCACTCTCTGCCCACACGTTTCCTTGGTTGGGAGGGAAATTAAACATCCTTTCACGCGCCCGCTCCTGTGCACAGCATGCCTTGCAGTTCAGCCCCCTCAGTGCTTAGCACATCTTAGCATTGCTGCACCTCAACATCATGAATAGCACTATGTGTGGTGTTCTGTGCATCTCTCTTGGTCATGTGTGTATGGCGAGCATCTGGTGTATAGGCTTTGTTCCTGTTTTGTTTGCTTGTTTGTTTGTTTGTTTGCATGTATGTGGTATGTGTGCATGTGCACATGACAGTGCAGATATGTATACATTGGTGTGTTGAGGCCAGATGTCATCATGAGGTGTCTTGGTCAATCGCTCCCCACCTTATTTTTGAGACCTAATCTCTCACTGAGTCCAGAAAGATCATGAATCCTCAGCTCATACCTTCGGGCAACCACACACACATTCAGATACAACTCGAAGCCCATGAGGGTTCTAGGACAAGCCAGCATTTATCAGATGTTCCCAGTGTTGTAAAAGTGTCACCTTCCTCATTTCATTCCATCCCCCATCGCCACTCTGGGCTGAGGGCGTAATAGTTTACAAGGAAACAGAGGACCGAGCCATTTAAGACTTGCCTAAGATGATGGGGTTCGTTCCTAAGTGATGGAGCTGCAGAGCTCTTCCTCCTTCCAAAGCTCCAATAAATGCTCAGAGCACCGAGGAATAAATCCAGTAAACTATGTGAAAGACCTTTAAAGGGGGAAATTATAATGCTTTACTGAAGGACGTAAAAGGAAAACCGAACTGGGGAGCGGTTGGCGGAATGTGCTTATAGACAGGAAGAACTGACATCCTAAAAATGTCAGGCTCTAAACACAACGCCATTACAGCTTCCCAGAATCTCAGGAGAGGCTCCGGGCATGTGATAGGCTAGTCCGATGTTCTCCTGGAAAAGCACTTTGAAGGACAAGTGTGATTCATGAGAAAGCCTCAGTCACGAAGTTCACACTGCTAGCCCAGCGCTCAGTGAAGAGTCCTGTGGAGCGCAGAGTTGGCTACCTGTGGGAACTGAGTCTGGGGCAGAAGAGGGGCCAGAGGGGATGAGATGCCTTGCACTAGGAAGTCAGCCCTGTTGAGAGAGCCCTCTCTCTATATACACATCTCCAGACACATGTGTGCACGCACATACACACACACACACACACTTACACACACACAATGATTTAAACAAACAAACAAACAAACAAGGAAATGTTTTCAAATTAGGGAACACTGAGTACTGTTCATGACCTTGAGGTAGGAATTTCTTTCTCAAACAAAAATGCACAAAACATCTTCAGGCCTGGATATAACAATCAACTGTCTATTCAGGCGTGGACATGTAGCGTCCTGGTGGGTAGAGGGTGAGGCCCCGAGTTCTATCCCCAGCACCAATGAAAAGGAAAGAATAAAACCCAGACACAGTAAAAAGAAGATATTTGTTACTCGCGTAAGCACTGTAGGCCAGCAGGGTGGCTCGGGGTGCTTGCTGCCAAGCCTAATCATCTGAATTCAATCCCCGGAACTCACGTGGTAGAAAGGAGAAAATCAACTCCCCCAAATGGTCCTCCGATCTCCACACGTGCACACTAGCGCATGTGGGTGCACAACCACCCCCATCCCCACCCCCACCCCTGCTCAATATTTTTATATGTAATTTTTAAATTGAAGAATTTTTATCCAATGTGTAAGGAATTCCTGAGGCATACAGGATAATGACAACCTTAGCCAAGCAAAAACTGTAGACCAGTCCTCTGAGGCCTGAATGCCACAAAGGTGGAACAGGCATTGCCTCTGTTTGCTCTGAGACACCTTTGGAAACTGATGCTCCCAGCCTGAGGGTCTTCAGCCCTCTGCATTCAGATTCCTAGCGCTTTGCTTCCCAGGCCACTGGACCCAGACCTTGGGTTTCCAGCTTGCAGAAAGCATGTGTAGAACAGCACACACTCTGCTCAACTCAGAGGGTCAGTATCATGCATCCCTAGCCCCGCACTCTGGCCTCGTTGAAAATAGAGATGCTGTGGGGAAAAGGGACGGGAGAGGTTGGGCAGGCATTCAGGCTGAAGGGCTCTCCCCGGCTGACAGTCTAAGCACGGCATGAGGCCGCCCCAGAAGTGAGAGGATACAGTGTGAGCCCAACACCCCAGCCGGGGCAGGAAAAAGCTGCCTCTCCACCCCATAGTGAGAGTCTCAGAGAAGCTCCTCTGGTTTTCCACAGAGCAGATGTCAGCATGCTTTCTCAGCCCGCAGGGTTCCATTTCCATTAGGGAGGTCCGGAACATAAAACAAGCTCGCAGGCTCTCTCCACTTTCTACACTGTGTCATGTGCTCCTAACTCTCCCACATTTTTCCTCCTAAAAATGTCAAGTGGGGCTTTTCTAGAAGCATTGAGTAGAAATAACAGAGATTAGAAGGTAATTTTGCCTCATTTAAAGGAGACCTGGAGCTAAAGGAAGTAAACAGACCCCCCCCACCTGGCGCGGGGGAGGGGGGCGGACGGGGGAGCACTTTTTCCTGCGCACTGCCCTGCAAAGCCCAGTGACTGATGACATCCCTTCTGGAAGCCGTATGAGGGGAGACCAGTGCCAGCACAAGCCTGGCCTCAGCTGAACTGTGGGCTAGGAGTGTCCATTGTTTGGGAAAAAAATAAAGAAAGAAAATGGAAGGCTCCTAGCTTTGGCAGGAGTGGTGGCAACAGCTGCCTGTGGCAACATCGGTGACATCTCTTAGCTTCCTAGGTCACAGGCACTATAATGTCACCAGAGACAATGGCAGGCTCTGGACAGGACTTTAGGGAAGGTGAGTGTTAGGCAAGAGAATGTGTCAACCTCTGGTCCCCACCTCTCCAAGTGGCACTCCTTCAGCAGCAGCGGCTCTCAGCATGTGAGCCACGACCCCTTTGGCAGCTCTCTATCTCCAGGAAATGTTTATATTATAATTCATAATAGTAGCAGCATTGCAGGTATAAAGGCATAGCAAAAATAATTTTATGGTTGGGGGTCACCACAACATGAGGAACTGTTTTGAAGGGTCACAGCATTAAGAAGAAGGTTGAAAATCCCTTTTCTAGAAAATGCCAGGCACCAGCTAGCTCAGGCTGAACCCATCAATTGACAGGCCAGGATTCAGCACCAAATCTGTCTCAATGGCCTTGGAGGTTGTTCTTAGCCACTGAGGCTCGATAACACACCAAGGTGTCTGTGCTTAGGGTGCAAGGTCTGATGGGAGAGGCAGGTGCATGGACAGAGAAGTCTGGTGCAGATGAACAAGCTCTGTTTAACAGCACTGAAGGGAGTGAAGGCTCGAGCCCTGTCACCACAGGACATTGGCTGGTTCCACTCCTTCAGGGCCCTCTGACTTCTCGTCCGTGTAACGGGATCACATTGGGATGGTGGGAAAATGGATTCATTCATATAAATGAGTGTCCGGCCCAGGTGCCTGGTGTGCAGCAGGTGCTGACAAAACATCAGCTCTTATCTCTGAACCCAGGGAGCAGGTGTTCGATGAGCAACTGCTGTGGGCCTGGACCTGTTCAGGGGCCTGAGAATTTGGTGCCTCAGGATGCCAGGTGCTATGTATGCCCTTGCCTGATCACAGCTGAATGCCATGAACAGAGCCCAGCTCTGAGCGGAGGGTGGAACCTGGCAGAAGCCTCTCTGAGCAGATGGCAGGTCAGCTGAGAAGGTGCAATAATTATACGCGTGGTGTGTGTCCAGGAGAAAGGAGGAATTTCTGGCTGTGAAGAACCCACTTGGAAGAGGAGGCTTATGCTGAAAAGAGCCCTCATGGCCGACCGCAGAAACAAGGTGAGCTGTGAAGAGGAAAGAGGGCAGGTGCTACAGGGTGCCCCTTGCACTGAAGTTTCTGATTTGTGTGGACAGTGGGAGAGAGCAGGGGTGGGGACAAAGTGCCACCCCTCTCTCCTTGGGCTACAATCTGAACAGAAATATACAGGGCAGACAGTGGGGACAGGGGTTTGTGTGTCAGCTACAGAGTTTGCTTATGAACCCAGGACATGGCCACAGGGCTTGGAGCCTGCCATGCCACCAAGAGGGTGTGCTCTGACTCCATAGAGCACACAGCTGGGAAGATACCAGGTGCAGGGAAGAAAGGAGCGTGATGCCAGCAGCACCTGTAGACATCCCAAGGGCCAGAAACCCAAGCCACACAGTGGAATATTGTGCCAGAGAAAGCAGTGGCTCTTGGGAAATGCCACGGTGTGGATGGGTCCAAGATTGCTAGGCTCAGCAAAGAAGGCAGACAAGACACCTCACAGCAGGACTCTATTGTACACAACGTCAAGGCAAGGCGGGTCTATGGTGAAGAAAGATGAGTTCTCCCCAAGCCTGGAGATGGGAACCATAATTGGGGACTGCCCATTCTTGGTGGATCGTTGTCAAGGCACATGCCTTAATTATTTTCAATTGCTGTGATAAGACATCATAGCCAAGGCAACTCATGAAAGAAAGTGTTTAATTGGTCTTGTGGTTTTCAGAGAGCTAGGTCCACTATGGCAGAGAAGAGGTGTGGTGGCAAAAACAGCTGAGAGCTCACATCTTCATTGGTAAGCAGGGAGCAGAGAGATACACTGAGACCTCAAAACCTGCCCCCAGTGATGCACTTACTCCCGGCAAGGCCACACCTCCTAATCCTTACCGAAATAGTTCCATCCACTAGGGACAAAGCATTCAAATACATGAGCCTATCAGGGACATTCTCATTCAAACCACCTCGGTGCTCAACTGTCAACTTACTAACAATTTTTTGTAAGTATATTGGCCGGGTGTAACGGTGCACACCTATAGTCCTAAGACTTGGGAGGAGAAGACAGGGGGATCAGGAGTTTAAGGCCATCCTAGGCTACTCAATGAGGACAATCGTGGCCCAGTGACTGCCCTGTCTGTCCTCAGGCTCCTATGGGCCCCAAATATGATACATGTGCTTGAGTGAAAATGGCCTCCATGAAGCTGTTTGGGAGGGATTAGGAGGTGTGACCTTGTTGGTGAAGGTGTGTCACTGGGGGTGGGCTCTAAGGTTTCAAAAGTCTTCTCCAGGTCAAGTGTCCCTTTCACTCTCCCTGACGCCCACTTCCAGATAAGAGGCAAGCTCTCAGCTGCTGCTCCGACACCAGGCCTGCCTGGCTGCTGCCATGCTCCCCACCATGACGGCCATGGTCCCACCTTCCGAAACTGCCAGCAAGCTCCCAGTTAAATGCTTTCCTTTATGAGCTGCCTTGGCCACGGTGCCTTTTCACAGCAATAGAAGAGTAACTAAGACCATGTGCGAGAACACAGAGCTGAGGAGACAGACACTGTGGTGCCTCGCAGATGGATGCCATAAGGTACCGTGAGTCCCCTTGGAAACGAAGAGTTACACAGACCCAGCCAAACAGCCAAGGGCGGTGGCTAATGAGCAGGGAGGGAGAGGGTGTTGTTTGTATTGGCAGCAAGCCTGGTGGCAGCCAGTGTTTTACCGAGGATCCTTGTGGGGTTGCCTGGCAGGCTGTCAAGGAGCTTGGTTACCAGAGGTAAAGAATGGAAAGGGGACAGAGAGGAGGGAATGGGGTGAAGAGAGAGAATAAGAAAAGGAAGAAGAGGATGATGGAGGAGGGGAATTAGAGAAGAGGGAGGAAGGAGACTTGATTGGACAGAATGAGGGGGAGATGGAAGAGCAAAGCAAGGAGAGGGTGAAGAGGCAGGAGGGAGAGGGAGGAAGGAGGAAGGAGGAGGGAGAGGGAAAAGAAGGAGGAGGGAGGAAGGAGGAGGGAGAGGGAGAAGGAAGAAGAGGGAGGAGGGAGGGCAAGAGTCAGAAAAGATGAAACAGAAAGGATTGGGAACACACAGAGACCACATCATGAGGAGGGAGAGAGATGAAAGAAAAAGGAGGAGAGGAGGAAGGGCAAAGGCACAGGAAGGGCTGCCAGGTGTCCAGGACCCAGCCCAGCTGGGATCTCTGGGGGGTGATGCCCTCTAGGTCTCTAAAATGAAGCGTTGCTGGCCTCCCAGCCTTGCTCGCTCACTGCCAGGCCAAGCAACAGGGGGAGTAGTTGAGCCCAGGATCTGTTATATGGCTCCCAAGACAGGAGTATCTTCGCTGCCCCCTCCTCCGACTCTGTCACACTCAGCAAAGAGCTCGGCATGACTGGGGGGTCTGGGTGGGGTCCAGTACACTGCAGCTTCGTCCTCCATTGGAGCTAGGTAGAGAGTCTGAGGGACAGATGTGAAATCCATGTTTAATGATGCTGGGCACTAAACTGCTTGGATCCTGGGCTCAAGTTCTGCTGTTAACTGGGTGAGTTTGCGTGTGACTTTAACCTCTCAGGGGGCCAGACTCCTCCACTGTCACAGGAGGTGGCCAAGATGTCTGTCCTGTGGCATGTTTGATGTGCTAGAAAAAGCCCCAGATCATAGATCAACCCCCCTCATTAATTATTTGAACTCATTTACTGGTGAGTGTTTTCCCTTTTCAAACCAGGACACACAAACCCTCAGGGAGGACTTTACAGTTTACCACCCCACAGCCCACATGAAGCATGACCACAGCAGAGACTCTGACCTTCTGGCTCGCTGTCATCCCCTCACGTCTCAGGACAATGAGGCACCAAGGAGATGCTAGATCAGAGTCCCAAAGGTCAAGCTGCCCATCCACCACAGAGGCTGATGACAAGCAGAGGATGGCCGAGGGGTGGGGAGTGGGGCGTGGAGAGGAATGAATCTTTAAACATGTTCCTTCTGGTAGATTCGACAGAAGGCAGAGAACAGAGACAGGCAGTTAGTCAGGAGCCTACCTTTTGGCCCTCTGGTCAAGTGATCAAACATCCACCCAGCCACCCACCCAGTCTCAGGATATGAGTATCTCCTCTGGATTAAGGGCCCCTGCAGGTGGGGTTCAATGAGAGGGTATCAAGATGACACTGTGCAGGCACTCAGCAGGGTGGAGCACTGTGACATGCCGTCTGGAGACAAGCTGGATAGGTGGGCTTCCCACAGCTGTGGACCATATAGATATGGTATCCTGTGTAACTGAGGGGGTGTCTGCTTTGGAGAAGGCTCCCGTTCAGTGTGGACCAGGCCCCAGGCCCACAAATGTCTCAGTGGATGCTACTTGGTGTGAGGAGAACCCATAGGCACGGGCAGCCCATGAACTGCAGCAGCAAGGGTGTCCCTTCTGGAGCCTAGCCTAGAGTGGTTCCCGCTGCAGTTTCCTCTTGTGCCTCACCTGCCCCTGCATGGGCCTCATCTCAGCTCTGTCAAGCACTTGGCTTCAGCCTCGATTGTGTATGCAGCTCAGAACCCTCTGAAAGGCCCCATCTGTCAATATGTCTGCAGTCCCAAAGTGGCTCCTGCTCCAGATCAATGATGTTTACCAAGCTGGGCAGGAAAGCGGTGAGTTATTTTCCTCCCCTCCCCATGCACACTTTCTGAGTCACCAGCCATCTCTCTTGCTTTGCAGACGGAGATGACTGACGGACTCTGCTCCTAGGATGGACGTCAAGATCTTGTCTATCGGCTTTCCGGCTGGACTGGAGCCTGGGCTGTGCACTGCGCATTCAGGGTGATGTCACCCCTCCCTGATGGTTGGGCCGTCAGGAAGATTGAGTCGTTTAGCTAAGAAACAACAGCAGAGCTGGGGAAATGGCACAGTGAGCAGAGACCCCCACAGGACAAATGTGAGGATTTGAGTTCAAATCCCCAGAAGCCATGGGAAGCCGGGTATGGTCATCTGTATCTCATAGTGTTTTTCCTGCAAGATGAAGTGGAGGCTGCATCCCAAACAAGGGGAAAGATGGAACAGACACTTGAGGCTGTCCTTTGACCTACGCGGGGGGGGGGGGGGGGGGGGGCGCGCGCACACACACACACACACACACACACACACACACACACACACAGAGCAGGGCCTCACTTTGAGCCCAGAACAAACTGACTGCCTCTCACTGCCACATCTCTAAAATATTTTTTATGGCTTAGAACTCCCATGTTCAATGGCAGCTGGTGTCACTCTCCTTTCCTGCTTGGCAAAATGGAGTCACAGACACAGTACTGATCCCTAGTCCCCCATGGCTTCCAGAATCCCTGCTCCAATCTGCCAAATTACAGGAAGCCTGGGCAGCCCATGCTCTCCGCCGTCCCACATCCACACACTCCTACTCCTTGCTCTAGTCTGCTGGTGGGAATTGTCTCTCAGGATCCTGAGTGGGAGCCTGCCCCCAAGGGATGGGGGGTGTTTTTCCTTACCTGACACACAGTAGGTGCTTCACTGAGGACAGCCAAGAGCAAGAGTGACAACCCAAGCCCAGGCTGAGACCCAGATGACCCCTGCCTCTGCCCTCTTTCCCCACTCTGTCTCACATTAACCCCCTTTGAAAAGCTGCGTTCCCCAGGCAGACCCAGTTCATTGGAGAGAAACTTCCCCGTGAAGACAGAGTAAGCTGGCCAGGAAAGCTCCCCGGGCTTGCCTATCACTCCAGAGATCGATGCGTTGTGATCGCTGCCCCGGCATCTGTCAGCAGCTGCCTAATTTTAGCCCGGATCTTTGCAGGCTTCTTGCCCTGCTCATCCGCCCCCGTGGATGGCGAGAGGCTCCGAGAGGCACCATTGATCTTTTGACTAAAGTGTCCTAATGAAATACAAATCTGTTGTCACTTAAAGAGCCATCTGTCATGGTGGCACAGAAGAAATGCTACCAGGAGAACAATAACCATAATTTCATTTTAAGACCCGGCCTTCCTCCCCCTTTCCCTGCCAGAGAAAAATCGATGTCTTTTACTGTTTCATTTTGCCATGGAGCAGTGGGGGAGGGGGGGTGGGGGGTGGGGAGAGCCATCAATAGGGTGTTAAAGATATTTCCAGTTTTGCACCAGCACGCTGTTCAGGGGCCCATGGCTTCTCACACTGAATTAATGCTTATTTGCATGGGGGCTTCATTCAGCCTCGGTGATCAGTGCTGCATAAGTGGTTCAGGGGACTGAGGGTACAGCAGGGCTCCCAGGGGGACCATCATCCTCAGGTCTGGTCCGGATAGAATATATAGCCCGACACTGTGGTTTGAATATGAAATGTTCCCTAGTCTCCTGTATGGAGAGCTGATGGCCTTTGGGGACGCAATTAGGTCCTGAGGCTCGGATTAATCAATTGATTAATCCCTGGATAGATTTATGATGTGATAGCTTTACTGGAAGTGGTCAAGAGTGGGAGGCAGGGACTAGGTAAGGTGGTAGGTCGTGACGGGGCTGCCCTTGCGATTGCAGCTTGCTCTCTCTGTGACAGGATAATTCTATTTAAACTTCCTTCTTGCTTGTTCTGCTTCCTTCTATAATGAAGTGAGCAGCGCTCCCTACGTTCCCACTGCTGCGATGTTTTACCACCTATATGTGTGTGTCGACAAGTGAGCCTGGCCTGAGACAGAGAAAAAACAAGTCACTCCTCCAGCCTCGAACATTCACACGCAGACTCCCCAATCCTTGCTCCAAACTGCTGGGCTTGGGGGGACAGTGCAGGGCCTGCCCATTCTCAAAGAATTACCCCCACCTCCCTGTTGTCTCCTTTTTCTCTTGTCTGCTGATGCGGCATCGCTTCTCATAAGTCTTTTGGGAGCCTGTCACCAAGGGATGTGGCTGGTCTTTCCTGTCTGGCACACAGTGTGTGCTTCACTGAGGACAACCAAGGAGAACAGTGACAACCCTGGAGAGATAGCTCAGTAGTTAAGGTCACTTGCAGAGGACCTGAGTTTGGTACCCAGCACCCACATAGTGACTCACTCTCCAGGTCTACGTGCTCTTGTGGCCTCTCCTGGCCTCAAAGGCCATTGCAATCATGTGTACATGCCCACCTAAGACAAACATACATACGCATGAATAATAATAATAATTTTAAAAATGGTGATGTCCAGATCCATGCTGCCACCAAGTGCCATGTCCTGCTGGAGCTAAGGTCTGTGTTGATGTCCTTGGCCCATATCACCACCGAAGGCCATGTGGATGTTCACGATCTGCGCTGCCTCCCAAGGCCGTGGTGATGCTCAAGTTCATGCTGCTGCCAAAGGCCATGTCTTGGCCCTTGGTCCTACTGCAGCCAGGAGCCATGTTCATGGTCTGTGCTGTCACGTGAACCCATGTGGAAGCCCATGTTCCGTGCTCCTGCTGTCTGTAAAGAGCGAGGAAGCTACTTTTGCAGTGGTGTGGATGATTGCTGGTGCATAGGCGGGAAAGAGGGACAGGGAAGGCACCTGGGACAACCCCCAACCCCATCCCAACCACCCTCCCCCAAAAGTAGCAACCTAAACAGGAAGCCATCAAAGAGAATTTTTCAAGAGTGTGATAAGGATGCTGAAATTAGCTCTGCGTTTGTGGGGGTACAGGAGGGTGGGGGGGCGGCGAACGACTCAGTTCTATTTAAGGAACAGGCCGCAGAGAGTTTGACCACGCTCCAGTGAGTGTGTAGAGAACACAAATAGGACTTGTTTTTTTAATTTGAAGTTTTATTTGTATTTTTTACTTCAGGAGGAGGGGAGTCACGAGAGTTGGGGGCGGGGAGGCATGAAAGTACTGGGAAGTGAGTGTGATTGGGGTGCATGATGGGAAATTCTCAAAGCATCAATAAAAAATATTGTGTTGGGAAAAAAAACAAAATAAAAAATAAATCTTAAAAAAAAAATTAAACATGGACTTATCCTATATAGGCCAGATCTACCTACCGTTCATGGGGATTCGTCCAACGTACCCACAGCCAACACACGGCAGAGACACGTGCGTGTCCGTGTTCATTACAGGGCTCTTCACACGCCAACACACGACAGAGACACGTGCATGTCCGTGTTCATTACAGCGCTCTTCACAGGAGCCAACCCAGGTGACTATCAACAGAAGAATGGAGTTTAAAAAAAAAATGTTACAAAGACACAGCGGAAAAAATTTTTTCAGCCAGGAAGAAGAATAGAGTTATGTCTTTGGCAGAAAGATGGACACAACTGGAGATAATAATATTGAATATATCAAGCCAGTTTCAGAAAGACAAATATTATACGTTTTCACGCATTTTTGTTTCTTGGTTTGATGTAGGTGCATAAAACAACGCGTGTGTGTGTGTGGCATGAAAGTAGAAATGAAAGCTTCAAGGGATGGAACAGGGATTATGGGGAGGAGAGGGGAGGAGAGGGGAGGAGAGGGGGAGGAGAGGGGAGGAGAGGGGAGGAGAGGGGGAGGAGAGGGGGAGGAGAGGGGAGGAGAGGGGGAGGAGAGGGGAGGAGAGGGGAGGAGAGGGGAGGAGAGGGGGAGGAGAAGGATGAGTAAGGGGAGGGGAGGGGTGCCTGGGGGGGGAGGGCACAGAGAGAATCTACTGAACACACACAGCGCCCTCCAGGCAGGCAACAGTGCCATGTACAATGACTATTCATGATGACACCCTAAGAATTTAAAAATAAAATTAAAGAAGCGACTCCTTTCTTAAGTTGCTTGGGTCAAGTATTTGAAGACGGAGTACTCAGACGCAGTGGTTGGAATCACCTCTTGGTGGATTCATAATGTAATGGGTTTATGGCTGTCTACTGAGCAAATAGCGGTTACAGCTGGGAAGTGTAGGGAGGGAGGGAAGGGGCAGGGTAGAAGGGAGGGAGGGAGGGAGGGGGCAGGGAGGGAGCGGAGGCACCTGTTTTCCTGGCATGGCTGGGCCTGCAAGCACAGTGATGGCGGCCTCTGCATGTCTCGGAGCTCTCAGATGGGAGACCTCTGAGACATGAGCAAGATACATGGAGTCCAGCGCTCCCCAGTGAGCTGACAGTAGAAGAGGAGAAGCCGAGGTCCCTCCAGTCAGCTTCACTCTGAGACACTGAGAAATGGAAAGTTCTTTCAGGCTCCGTTCATGTGTCCAGGGTCTCGGCTCGTATCGGCTGACATTTAAGGCTTGGCAGCCGAGGGAGCCTTGAGAGGGCGTGTAAAGAGCGAATGAAGTCCCGAGTATATTGTTGACGTGGGCATGGCTGTGTCAAGAACCAATGCCTCAGACATACGGGAGACTGGCAAAGCCTTCCCCATACGGGATAGGCTTGGAATTAGCAATGCCTTGAGTAGGAGTGTTGGCAGTGTGTGCAAAGCTAGCGACTACAGCTTCCTCCTCGGGCCTCTCTTTATATCTCTTCTCTCCTCTCTCTCTCTCTCTCTCTCTCTCTCTCTCTCTCTCTCTCTCTCTCTCTCTCCCCCCCCTCTCTCTTTCTCTCTCTCTGTGTGTGTGTGTGTGTTGCATGCATGCATTCATGTGTGTGTATGTACCCACAAGGGTACGCAAGCATGTGGAAGTCAAAGGTTGATATCTAGTCTTCCTCAATACTTTCCATCTTAAAGATTGACGCCGAGCCTCTCATTGGAGCCCAACACTTGCCAATGCAGGTAGTCTGGCCAGCTGGCTTTCTCTGAGGATTCCTGCCTCCCATGCTGGGATTACAGGTGGCCAGTTTTCTTACGTAGCATCTGTGTGGGAGCTAGGGATTCGAACTCCAGGCCTCACACATGCACAGCAAGCACTTTCCCCACAAAGCTACCTCCCCAGCACCAGGAGTGCGTTTTTCAAATCAGCTCTGTCGAAGTGTAGCTGTGATCAAACGCAACTAGGAGTGTTGGGCTTGATGAGTTTTGAGGGGTGCCCACTGTGCAGACACTTCCATTAACCCCAAGATGTTCCCTCCAGTCTCCTTGCAGCCAAGCCCTTCTTCCCTGCACCTCTGTATGACCTCCGTCACTTTATTTTTTTTTTCCTTTTCTAAAGTTCAGGCAGACAAATTTGTACGATTTTCATTTTCCGTCTTTTCTGAATCTGATATGACATCTTGAAGTTGCACCCGGGCTGCTGTGTGTCAGTTGCTTGTAACATTTTTATTACTGCATGGTGTTCCGGTGCATGGACGTGTTGTATTTTGTTCATCTCTTCCATAATTGATGGACACTTTTTGTAGTTCTTGGTTATCAAACAGAAAGGGGATACAGACACTTTCGCACACGTCTTTAGGTGGAAAGGTATGTTGTTGTTTTTTGTTTTTTTTACCCTCACTGGTAAATTAACACCCAGTGGTGGGAAGGATGGGTCATATCACAGACGTGCATCTGCGTGTTTAACATCTTAATATATAGCCAAACAGATTCGAAAAGTATCCATGTCAGTTTTCATTCCCACTGCACTGTATGAGAGAGTTCCAGGGGATCAGCTGCCTTGCCCACACCTGGTGTCAAGCGTTTCAGTGTTGGCTTTTCTAGCAGCTTTATAATACCACCTGATTGATGCTCTAATTACATTTCTCTGGTGACTGATGCCATTAAAAAATCTTTTGAGTATGTGTTTGTCTATACACATTGTGACAGTTACCTTTAACTATTAACCTGCCCCAACATAGACTCATCTGAGAGGGGAGCCTCAACTGAAAAAAAAATTGCATAGATGGGATTGGTCTGTGGGCATGTCTGTCAGGGGGTTGGGGGGGGGAGGTTGTCTTCATTTTTAATTGGTGCAGGAGAGCCCAGCCCACTGAGGGTGGCGCCATTCCCTATGCAGGTGGTCCTAGGCTGTATGAGAAAGCTGGCTGAGTGAGGAATTGAGCCAGTGAGTGACCCAGCAATCAACTGACATCCACAGCGTTTCCTTCAAGTTCCTCCTTGAGTTCCTGCCTTTCCTTCCCTCGGTGATGGGCTGCGACTTGGAAGATGGAAACGAAAGCCTTTCCTATGTTGCTTTTGGCCGTGCTGTTCATCACAGGAACAGAATGAGCCAGGACATATGCTCTCATGGGTGACTTATGCATTCACATGATCTACCCATTGGCTCACCCTTCCCTTGTCTGTGTCCTTTGTAAACTCTGGATGCCAGTGATTTCTAAAATGTGTTTTTGTCACAGAATCTGTAGTTACTTCTTGTGCATTTTGTACAGCACATTTTTCTGCTTTGAGTGTTCAATGGAGTCTGTAATGCTCGGCGCACTTGGATTCCTTATTTCCCGTCTCTTCCAATCCTCCACGCACATTTCTTTTCTATGTGCTCCAACATCCTTTACATTCTTAAATCCGTTTCTATTACTCTTTTTCTTCTGACTGTAGCCATATTTTCATGTCTCTTTGCACACCTAGTCATTTTTATTAGACACCGGACAATCGTGGCTGCGTGGTGTTGCTTACTGGATTATGTTACATTTCTTTAAACAGGGTCGGATTTTGCTTTGAGGGGCAGCTAAACCGAGTCTGGATCATTTAGATAATTTTGGAGGAGTTTCCTGCTGAGCATTTTAAAGCAGATTCAAGGGCATAAGTCGCCCATGTCTCACAACGTGATGCCACGTTGATTAGGATATCCTTCCATTGTAATTCCCAGCCCTGTGCCGGGGTGAGTGTACAGCGAGTGCCGACAAAGCATCAGCTCCTATCTCTGAATTCAGGGAGCAGGTGTTTGGTGAGCACCTGCCGTGGGCCTGGCCCTCTTCAGGAGACTGAGGATTTGGTAAAGCAGAACATGGTACTTCCCCGTAGTTCTTTTCCTGGCTTGAGGCGCTTTCCTTCCCTCCACGTGCAGGGCCTTCCTCGGCTAGTTCCTTGACAGGACCTGTCTGACACTCTTTGAGGTCCCTGTCTCCTGCCTCTCCAAGGTCTGTCTTCTGTGTTCTAGCTGCTCCTTCTCAAACCCCGGGCTCCTCCTCTCCCTCTTGGAGTTCTGCTGTAGCCTGGAAGCTATTGGCTCAGCTCACCCCGTCTCCTCTGCCGTTATGTTCCTGCCCAGCCATGATGCCACATCCAGGAAGCGCTGTTTTCTTTACGCTTATTCACATTTCTAGCTGCACAGGGCACAGGAAGATGAATTCTATCCTCATAGGTTAACTGGGACTACAAGGTCAAAGTTCAACCTTCATGATCTTCCCAGTGGTTTGTTTTGTTTTGGTTTTTTTTTTAAAACACGCATTTTAACATTACAGCTAAGAGTCTGATGCTTTCTCTCCTGGTGGAATCTGTTGTGGATCCCCGAGTCTAAGATTGAGGGAGCCTCAAAGTGAAGACGTGGCACAACTGCCTATCCACACAGTAAGTGTCTAATAGTTGCACCTTCTCAGCTGACCTGCCATCTGCTCAGAGAGGCTCCTGCCAGGTCCTACCCTCCGCTCAGAGCTGGGCTCTGTTCATGGCATTCAACCCTGTGATCATGCAAGGGCATACATAGCACCTGGCGTCCTGCGGTATCAAATTCTCGGGCCCCTGAACAGGTCCAGGCCCACAGCAGTTGCTCATCGAACACCTGCTCCCTGGGTTCAGAGATAAGAGCTGATGTTTTGTCAGCACCTGCTGCACGCCAGGCACCCGGGGCCAGACACTCATCTACATGAATGAATCCATTTTCCCACCATCCCAATGTGATCCCGTTACACGGACGAAGAGTACAAAGCCACCCTCACCCAACCGCAGAGCTTGTTCATCTGCACCAGACTTCTTTGTCCATGCACCTGCCTCCCCCATCAGACCTTGAGCCTTGATGACAGACGCCTTGGTGTGTACCCAGGCTCAGTGGCCAATGAGACGGATTTGGTGCTGCATCCTAGCCTGTCAATAGATGGACTTAGCCTGAGCTATAGCATAGGGGTGCACACATTGGTGTCCTTGTGCCAGTGGGTGCTTGAGATTCCTGCATGGTGGCTGGGCACCTATGCTGCTAGCGCCCTAGAGACCTCCTAATCCCCCAACATGCTCCATGGCCTATATGCCTGTACGTACATGTGTGTCTTTCTCTCTCTGATGACTCATCAAAGAGCTTGGTATATACAGCATTGTGCCAGCTCACAGCATCCTTGGCTCTGTTATAAGGAGCCTTTTAGAGTGTGTGTTGGGGACCCAAATCTCAAGGAACCCCTGTAAAGGTTCTTTAAGTTTCAGGAAAGATCAGAGTTTCTTGGTGCCTCTAGTCAAGCCTCTGTACCAGTAAACACGCCTGTTAGGAGCTGCATGAGTCTGGGAGCCAGGCCTCAGTGAGCACCCAGTACATAGGAGCCAACTGACCAGTAAGCTAACGGGTGGAAAGGCCCAGAACCATTCATCTTGATCAACACCCACCTTCACTGGGCACTATGTGCCCAGGCCCACAGCGGTATGTGCGTCAGCCTAGACATAGCTTTTGTCTGTTATTAAAGAAGCCGGTGTTCACAAACCATCTGTAGAGACCAATTCCTAACGGGCCTGGGTTTGAAATCCTGCTCTCCCTTCTTTCGACAAAGCCAGGCTGAGCCAGTCTCATGCTCTCTCTGAGCCCCAGTTTCCATTCCTGAATGGGTGCCATGGAGCAGGAGTATATGGGGTGGCCTTGAAGAGGCTCTGGTGGGGTCTCTGCATCTGCAGCTGGAGCCTTTAATGTGTGCTGTCAGCAGCCGGGGAGGGGAGGGTTCCTATTCTCCAAGGACCACTCAGGACCTGCCTCAGAGCCTCCATGGGTTGTGAGGACGGGGGTGTGGAATGCTGCTGAAGAGCTGATACCCAAAGAAGCTTCCAGAACTACAGCAAGTGGCACATGGGAACAGTTGGAGTGAAAAGAGACAGAAAGCTTTAACTTTTAACACTTATTTATTTGTTTGTTTGTTTGTTTGTTTGCATGAGTGGGGGTGTGAGTTGTGTGCACACATGGCCCAACACATGTCTTGGGGGTCAAAGGACAACTTGTAGAACTTGGTTCTTTCGTTCCGCTAAGTCCTGGGGGATCAAATCCAGGTCTCTAGGCTTGTAGACAAGTACTTTTTCCTGCTGAGCTGTCTTGCTGGCCAGAGACAGTAGCTAGACAGATAGCCGCAGCCCTGTCCATCAGAGCAGAGACCCCACCCATGAGAACAGTAACCATGCCCACCAGATTAGAAGAGCCACTCAGGAGGAGCAGAGGAGCCTTCCTGCCAGAGCAGTAGCCTCCAAGAACCCTCCTGGGCAGGCGCTGGGCTGAGTAGTTAGGTACATCTTACTGTGATCTCAGTATCCGGGGAGGAAGGTATCTCAGTCCATGTGACAGGATGAAAACCAAGCCTCCTAAAGCTTATTCACAGACTCCTACAGTGTGAAGGAGCTTAGAGATTTGCCTTCCAGGACATTTCTCAGGAGGAGAAACTGAGGCCCAGGAAAGAGTGTTTACAGTAAGCTGTCCACTATGCTTCATGTAGACCAAGTGTGCCATCCTGATTATACAGGCTCCCTTGGCCTCATGGGGGGGGGTTGGGGGGGAGAAGGGTCCAGGGATGAATGATGTTTGGACACTTAGCATGATGTATGTGGATAAGAGGTGGGACATGGAGGTTGCGGCTGCCATGCAGAGGTTGGGGAGCCCTGTCCATGCTGTGATGCTGGGACTTCTGGGAGGAGGGGGGCATTAATAGGAAACAAGATGCTCCCCTGACCACCGTCACCAAGCCCACTTCCCTGAGCCACTGGTGCCAAGCAGGCAGCCCAGTGGGAGCCCTCTCTGCTTCTCGTCCCCTGCCTCTTCAGCAACGGTCACAGAAGCTGTGTGCAGGCTTCTGAGTTTCCAAAGTTCCAGCAGAAAAGACACACTTCGTCACTGCAGCCTCCTTTAGGGCTGCAAGAATCAGAACCAGGCACCCACAGAAGGGCACCTGTGCAGAAGCACACTGCAGCAGGGTGAGGGGCACAGAGAGGAAGGGGGTGGGTGTGACAAGTTTACCGGTGCTCACCCGCAGCCTGTCCTTGTCATCAGTGCATTTGTTCCCATTCCCTACCCCATCTTTTCTTTGTCCTGGTTCTGTGTTTTGCCCCACTCAAGACAATGACATCCTTTCCTTCATGGTCCTTTCCTGTAATTTTGTTTATTGAATGTTGTGAGGTGTTGGGAGCCATGCTGGATATAAGGAAGCCTGTGTAAAAGGCCTAGGCCAAGAGGCACTAGCATAAAACGAAGAGCTGGGAGTCAGCCAGAAGGGCTGGAGCACAGGTAGTGAGATGGTGGCTGGAGGGGGCTGAGCTGAAGACTTTTTCCAGAAATGTGGCACTCTGTCAATTCATCCACAGCTACAGCTGTAGCTCAGTGGTGAAATACTTGCCTAGAGTGCTCAAGGCTCCTAGTTCTATCCCCAGCAACACACACACACACACACACACACACACACACACACACACACACACACACACACACATCATCATCATCATCATCATCATCATCACCATCACCATCATCATCATCATCATCAACACTAAGCCAGGTATGGCAGCTCACATCTATAAATCCAGCACCCAAGAGGCTGAGACAGGAGGACTGCAAGTTCAAGACTATCCTGAGCTAGCTGTAGGGATAGCCTCAGCTACATAGTGATACCTTGCCTTAAATGAATGAAAGGATCTATTTAAGTCAGCAGCTGCTCCAGGTGACACGTCAGCCTCCTAACAGTGCCCTCACTCTTGCAAGCTGTCAGATTCTTATTTGCAGGGAGCTGTCAGACCAGCTTGGTTTCTTCCAGGGTCCTTCTCCTTTCTGCATCAGCCCCTACTAGACTGACTTCTCAAGAGAGTTACCTTTCTTTCTGGACTCAGCCGGGATGAGCTGGGGTTTCTGTCACCTGCAGCTACCTGGGGCAAACCTGTCTTGAGGTTGGTGCTCAACCTCTGCAGCTCCAGGATTCTGTTGCATCCTCTGCCCAATGCCCATCATGTCCATTATTGTCCCCTCTCCTGCATCCCCAGCCTCGTCTCCTAAACTCTTAGTCTCCCCAGACTTTGTTCCTCCATCAATTCACTAATAACAATGGGACATGAAGGCCACATGGGGACAGCAATGGCCTTGAAGCTGAGAGGGAAAGCTCTGACCCTCTCCAGTAACCCTTCCCCACCCGGCTGAGGAGTACTGGTGCTGTGTTAACTGAGCCTTCATCACTGGAAGCATCCACCCCTCAGGCCTCTCTTATGGATGGAACTCAACTCATAAGAAAGACCTGACATGTGGCAAGTGCGCTATAGTTACTAGTTGACACAATGGATGCCCTTGCCCTAATGCATCCCCTCCATCTGGGCAGGAGGAGGCTGGGAAAAATCTCACCCAGCAGCCTCGCCCTGGGAACCAGAAATAGAAAAGATTCTCATTTTGAAGAGTAAATGTCACAGGGTTGGGGAAGATCCCGAGGCTCTGAAAATAAACAGGAGCATGAGGGAAGGTGGAGATGGCGGCCAGAGAGAAGACGGGGGTGGGGGGTGGAGGCAGTTAGGGGGTGGTGCCATGGAGCCTGCATGGGCCACATGTGTCTGTGCAGATGTTAGGCTGAGCCTGACTGCATACAGAAGGCTTTAGGCTGCAACTCTCTGCAGACTTGCTAGGTTTGTTTTTTTTTTCCTGCATGAAATATTTCACCAAATGGGATGGATTTCCAGTGATTACAAATTGGTCTATTTTGCATAGAAATACAAATGTCTACCAGCATGGTAACTCTCGCCCAGACAGCTGGCAGTGTGTCACAGCCAGCTTGTGTACTTTGGACCCCCTGCCCACCACCCTCATCTCAGGGGTCTCTGCACAAGCTTCATGGACATTCCACTTGCTTATTTACTGTACTGGAACATGCCAACCGTGTCCCCAACTTCTGGAAGAGTCCAGGTGACCCCTGGACCTTAGAGGATCTGCCTCTGAGATGTCTGTCCACCCTGAGAGCCTATGGTTATCTCCAGTCAGCTCCTCAGAGGCGCTCACCTTTATACCACCAGCCCCGAGGTGGCTTTGCTGTGTGTATGGGGGACTCAAGGTTCAATGACGAGGGCTCTATGTTAAGGGGCCCAAAAGGGGCACAGGCAGACGGCACTCACATGTGGAACCTCTTTCTCAGTGGAGGGCACGAAGCAGGTGGCTCATCTTTCTTAGAGGCTGTCTGCTGTCCAGCCTTTCTGCCTGGCATGCACCTATTACAGCAAACACAGAGGGTCATTGTCCTGGCTTGGCAAAGGAAAAGGATTAGACAGCGACAGCCCAGCAGCCCATGTGTTAGATTATTGTCACCTCAGCAAAATGCGTGAGCTAGGTCACTTTGAATGTTCAAAAACTTATTTTGCCTTGGGGGTTTCAAGCCCCTGGGCCCTGTCACCTTGGACTGCACATCAAGGCAGGGGTGCCTGGTGATACAAGTCTACCCCACATCATAGTGGCCACAAGCAAGGACTGGGGTTTCAAGATCCCCTTCAAGGATAAGCCCCCAATGACCTCACTTCCTTTCAGTAGACCCTACATCTTAAAGGTTTCTCCATCTCTCAATAGCCGCACAGGCTGCCAACCAAGTCATCACCATAGGAACCTTTGTGGGGAACTGCAGACTCAGACAGAGCACCATGAGTCCTTGCCATAAAGTTTCCACCTTCCTTTTTTCCTCTAAGTTTCTATGTTGCAAGGGGCCAGCAGGTTAGGACATCGGTGTGTAAAGCGGCTTGCTGCCAAGCCTGACGGCCTGAGTTCGATCCCCAGGACCCACACGATGAAAGGAGAAAATCAAAATCGTACTTTAGCCTCCCCCACATACACCGCAGCACACATACAAACGCGTGCTCCACCCCTCAGTGCCCTACCCCAACCTCCCATCTTTGGGCTTGTGAGGTTTATTTGCATAAAACTGTTCATCTTGCTCTTTTATACTCATTTTAATATCTATGAACTGATTGGCAGTGATATTTTCTCATGCCCAAAACATTCCTCTCCTCTCTTTGTCCCTAATCACTCTGTATGTGTATTACTCTGAGTCCTTTCACATAGCTGGATTTTTCATTTTATCAGTCTGCAGCGTTTTTGTTTCCTGTCTCACGGACTTCTGATCTAACCTTTACTGTCTCCTTTCCCTTGTTTGTTTTGGGCTGAGTTTGCTTTTCCAGCCGCCTAGAGTGTAAGTTGAGGCCATTGGTTAAGACTGTTCTCATTTGCATGTTCAGTATTCGACATGCAAATACCTTCAGAGCTTTGATTTAGCGGCAGGTCATGCATTTGACTTGTTAGTTTTTCTCATCACACTCAGCTCAGGAAGTTTCCTAATCACTCATTGATTCCTTTTTTTTTTTTTTTTTTTTAGTTTACTTGTTTATAAATATATCGACTCGGTGCCCAAACAGCTCACAATTCTGTCTCTATTTCTACTTTCAAGTTCTGATTTATTTCATTATCAACAAGCAACATATTTTTTTTTCTTAAGGCTGGGAACCTTTTAAATTATGGAGACTTGGTTTATACATCCCAGCTTATTAAAAACACACCAGATGCCTGTGAATATAGTGCGTGCTGTGTTACAGCGTGGCGTAGAATTCTATCAGTGCCAATTAGAGGCAGTTGTTTAATGGGAGAATTCTCCATGACTTTCTCCACCACCTACTTACCCTTTCAGTAACTGGGGTGACATGGAAGGCACATGATAGTCACGGTGCCTCTGTCTATCTCTCTTCCCAATTTCCAGCTTTGCTTTCTCCTTTTGAGACCCTCTGGTCATCTGTTGACAAAGGGACAGCTCCGTCACTAGAAAGGCAGTGGAATTCTTTGGCCAGAAATCTACTCTGATGTGAAGACAATTGTTCCTGCTGTGGGTGAATCATCCTAAACACTTTGCCCATTGAGTCTTCTTAATTAGACAGGGTTTCCTGTGGTTATATCACGGTTGTATTTCCCCAAACCCTGTGATCCCCATATTGGTTTTTATAGTATTCACATTTAACAAGACTATAGCCAGACTTAGATTCTACGTATAGCTTCATATGAGCCACTTTTGTGACAAGAAAAATCCTGACAGAATAACTTGAAGAGGGAAACTTTTATTTTGGCTCATGGTTTCTTAAGGGTCTGTCCTGGTCGTTTGGTCCCAGATGGTTAAGCAGAACACTGTGAGGACTGGGCTGGCTACAACGGTGGTTTTAACTTATGCATCATGAACCTTCTGGGGGGGGGGTGGAGTCAAATGACCTTTTCACAGAGGTTGCCTAAGACTGTCGGAAAACATGGGTGTTTACATTACAATTCATAACAGTAGCAAAATTACAGTTATGAAGGACCAGCAAAAACCGGCTTTATGGTTGGGGGTCACCATAGTATGAGGATCTGTATCAAAGGGGCGCAGCATTAGGAAGGTTGAGAACCATTGAGTTACAGGGTTTCTCACTCCGTGGTGCAAAGAAGCAGAGAAAAGCAACACGGGAAGGGGCCAAGGCTAGAGGCTCCCAGGACACACCCCAGTGGGTCACACCTCCTCCTTTCAGAATCTCACACACACACACACACACACACACACACACACACACACACACACACACACACAAATCACCAGCCACCTCTGAGACTGAGAATTCACTCCGGAAGCCAGTGGGAGGAAGTTCACACGTGTCCTGATTTGCTTTTTGTCAGCTTTACACAAGGTAGAGTCATTTTGGGAGAGGGAACAAATTGAGAAAATGCCCCCTCGTGGTTGGCTTGTGGGCCAGCCTGTGGTACATTTTCTTGATTGATGATTGATGTAGGAGGCCCTAGTTTGCTGTGGGTGGTGGTACCACAACTGGACAGGTGGTCCTGGGTGCTATAGTAAAGCAAGATAAGCAAGCCCACGAAGAGCAAGACCATCAGCAGTGTTCCCCGAATGGCTTCTGTTTCGGTTCCTGCCTCCAGAATCCTGCCTTGAGTTCCTGTCCTGATTTCCTTCAACGGTGGACCGCGATGTGGAAGCATAAGGGAAATAAACCCTTTCCTCTTCAGGTTGTGTCTATCACAGTAGTAGAGACCCTAACTAAGATAAAAAAAAATCAACTATGGCAGCCTCGGTCCTTGCTTTTCTGTGTCACATTTGTTTCTGTTCACTGGGCCTTCTTTTTCTCCTCATCAGTTCGAGTAAATCTCCTCCGGGTTCCATTTTGTCTTCCCCTTGGGGTTTGACCTGCTCTTTGTAGCGGTACCTTAACGGTGGCCTAGGGATCATATTACATGTGCTGGCATGACCAGCATATGCCTCGTACCATTTCACATACAAAGCCTCTCCGACGCATATTCCTTTAATCTCTCCTCTCTGAGCGTCTTGGCTGCTGCCCATTTTACTTCCGTGTCTGTTGTCAGCTCAACGCTCTGCTATTATCAGTCTCCAAACAGTCAATAACCTTTTAAAGATATTTAACTAGTCAGAGGAGCCGTGGGGTATTAATGTGTGTAATTACCATTTCCAGTGCTCTGTGTTCCATGGCAAGATCCAAATTTGCATGTAGCATCATCTCTCTTCCGCCTTGAAAGACTGCAACATTTCTTACCGAGCTAAATCTGCTGGTTATTACTTCTTTCAGGACAGACACTATCTGAAGAGAGTTTCAGTTGTTGTCTGGGAGGATTGCTGTCTCTGTTCTCTAGGCCTAGTTCTGGAAGCTTCTAGCCTCCATACAATCTAACCCAGGCCTAGAATGTTTTCAGCCTCTGAGACTTACTCCTTAATAAGCTCACCCTTTCTAGCTCTTTCTGAACTCTGGGTGGCTGGTTTAGCTCAGCTGTTCTGGCTCAGACTCCTCTCCAAGCTGGCTGGTTCCATTTGGCTTCTCTCAGTTTCTCACTGAATTGCTCAAACTAACTCCGGCAATCTGCTCTAATCTTCCAGCTCCTTCTCATTTTCTGGATCATTCTATCTTCACCTGTGTCTAGCTTGTTCTCTCACTCGACCTCTCTCTCTGTAAAGCTCTCCAGGTAAAACTGCCTCCTCTCTCCTCATTCTCTGTGCTGACTCTGAGGCAGCTTCCCTTTCCTCTCTCCTCTTGTGAGAGTTGGGCATATCCTATTCTGTCAACTGTTTCTCAGGCTCATCACTTCTTATGCCACTCAAGTAGACATCACTTTCAAACATGGGTGCTTCCTTCTACAAACTAACTTTATCTTCATTATTTGAGACTGAAGTCGTGTACCACAATGCCTGGACCTAAGCTTTTCCTTACCTGAAACTTGTTATATACCAGGCTGGCCTTGAACTCAGATCTTCTTGCCTCTGTCTCCTGGACTAAAAGTGTGTTTGTATTCCAGCCAGATCACACAGACCTAGAAGGTCTTTGGATGTGATCTGTTGCCAGAACAGTTATGTCCTGAATTAAAATTCCTATACATAGACTGGCCAAAATGTTGCCAGTTTTGACAAAACAAAAACAAAAAAGCAAACAAAAAAACCCAAAATACAAAACAAAACAACAAAAACAGATCTAAGAACTTTCATAAAACACCAGCACACACACACACACACACACACACACACACACACACACACACACACAAAGATGGAAGGGCAAAATCCCATACTGACACCGTAGCAGATGTGCTCAAAGCCAGCCATACAGAGAAAGGCTTTGGAGCAAAGGAGGGAAAAAGATGTCACATACAGAGGGGCAAGCTCAAGGCTAACAGTAAGAGTGGTCTCTGAAAGCAAGACAACAAAGGTGTTTTTAGGCGCACACACCTGAACTACATCCCTCGGGCTTTCACTTCATTCCTTGTATTCCAAGAATCATTAGGTCCTCTTTGCTATGCCTAGTATCTGGAAGGTTCTGGGACATTTAGGAAGGTTTTGTTTCATATTTTTTTTTTGTCTAGTCTTGCTTTCTGTAGTTCTTTCAAGTATAAGGATGCATCCTGTCCTTATAGGTTCATCTCAGCCTGAAGCAAGTCATCACACCTGTGGATGATGACTGCCTCAGAAGCTGAGGAACACATTCCTGTTTCTGCTTCCTGCCGTACCCTCAGCACCCAGCATAGGACTGGCCACAAGGTGGGCTCCTGTAAGTGAACTCTTCAAACTTTGCTGGAGGTATGAGAAGATCCAGAAGACACTTTTTTAAAAGATGTATTTTACAAAGTGTGTGTGTGTGTGTGTGTGTGTGTGTGTGTGTGTGTGTGTGTGTGTGTGTGTAAAAAAGTACAGGTGCCTTCATAGACCAGAATCATCATCATCAGATCCCCTGGAGCTAGAGTTACCTAAGCTGGGTTCTGGGAACTAAACTCAGGTTTTGTGCAGGAGCAACAAGTGCTCTTAACCACTGGGCCATCACTCCAGCACCCAGAAATAACTTTTAACTCCAGATAAGAAAAGAATTGCATACCTGAGATGAGACCAGAAAAGTCAGCCAAGGAGGAAAGCCAAGGAAACCAGGAAAATCAGATTAAAAACTAAGCACCCTCATGGAACAATCCAACTCTACTTTCAGTCTCCCTCAAATAATTGTCTCATCCATGCACACAACAGTTAACAGCACACCATAAATTATCCACTTTTTTCTTGAAAAGCCTCATAGTTAAGCTGCACCAGTAAAAACTACACTTCCCAGCTTCCCCTGCAGCAAGGTGCAGCAAATAACTAACGTCTACCAATGACAAGCAAGTCATCAAGTGTGTAGTTTCCAGGCTGTATCCCCCTGCTTCTTCCTATTGGAAGGAAAATGGACATGGCGTTGAGCTATGTTTTTACAAAAGTAACAAGGTTTCTCGATGAGCAAGAACAAAATGGAAGCATTGTGTTCCCAACGCTGTAGACTTTGCCCTGTGGGACCCTGGTGGTTAATGGTAGAGCTGTGATGTGACAGAGTAATAGAACTCAACCTTCCATAAGCTGTTATTCTGCTGAGTCATGACTGTCCATAGCACCAGGTGGGGCACTTGTTTGTTTCTCATGGACGCTGACGTTGCTCAGAAAAGCTGAGTGATTCTAATACGCACCTTGGGCTCAGCATATCAAGGCATCTAATTCACTCTGAAAGAGCTCCCTGAGGGCTGAAAAGTCACCTCAGGGGATAAAATGCTTGCTCATAAGCATGGGGTCTTAGCTGAGAATGAGGGTTGGGGGTGGGGGGTGCTCAGTGGGTATGAGTGCTTGCTGTGTAAACACGAGGGCCTGAGTTCAGATCCCAGCACTCATATGAGAAGCCAGGCATGGCAGCATCCTCAAGATATTGGGGCTTACTGGCTGCCAGCCTGGCTTCAGGTTCAGCGGGAGGTCCTATCTGAAAAGACTGAGTTACAGATCAGGACGCGTGACATCCTGCTTAGGTTTCCACGCACAAACAGGCAGGTGAACCCACCCACGCATCCACCCATATACCACATGTAAACATGGCATGGTACACCTGTAATCCCAGCACTGAGAGGCTGGGTCCCGGGACTCAATCTAGCCAATCAGTGAGCTACAGGTTCAATAAGAGTTCCTGTCTCAAAAAACAAACAAACAAACAAACAAAAAAACAGTGTGAAGAGTAATAGAGGGAGACATCTAATGTCAGCCTCTGGCTTCTGCGTGAGCACATGTGGGTGAGAGTGTCTACACACACATATGTGTATACATACATACATACATACATACATACATGCATGCATACACACACACACACCAGGCAGGGAGGGAAAGAGGAGAGGAAGAGATCCCTTAGAATCTGGAGTTCTGTTGACTGTGACAGAAGACACAACGAGAAGGATCCTGAGGCTGGACAGAGAGAGGTGACCATAGTGGCTGCTCTTCACGTCCCTTCCTGTCTGTCCAGGAAGCTTGTTCAGCCTCAGCCTTAGCCTTAGCCTGCTGCATTGAATTGGGTACAGCCGGTCCACAAAACAAAGGAGCCTGGAAGGGAGAAAAATGAACGGTACCACTGATGGCATGGACAGTGCTATCCACCCACCCACCCACCCATCACCCTACAAAAGAGCCCTCGGGGCAGATGGGCTCAGGGACCCAGTACCTCTGATTGCAGGGCAAGCTCTGGCTTTACTGCTTGGTCTTCGTAGAGCCATCAAATAAATCCAACATTTAGATAAGAAGGGTCTGCAGAGGACACTTTCCTGAAATGCAATGGTAATAAAAGAGAAAAATGGACTGGCTAGCTCAGATAACCGCTACCGGAGCAGTAATTACGCTACTTCTGGTCCCGAGCCAGAACGCTGGTGGTGGAGTACCTGCCCAGGTGATCCATCAGCCCCTGATTTATGGACTCCTCAAGAGGCGCCCGCACATCCCTCCCCTACGGTTACTGGAGACACTTTTATTTAGATTTTGTCAAGGTTATTGATGCTCTCGCTCGGCCATGTCTGGAGCGGGAGAGGTGAGGCCGCATTGGGTGGTGCGATCCAATATGGATCGGCTGGTAACGATCCGGAAAAGGACGGCCTGCTCAAGCAAGCCAATTGTTCCGATGTCTTCTGCAAACCTTTGCGTTCCTGGCGCTACAGTCAAGTTAAGCTGGGAGCCCGAAGCCCTCACTGCGAGGGATCAAGGCTGCATACTCAAACGACAGCTGTGCGCCTCAGTTATATCCTTGATAGCGGTGGGCACAAAGCCTGCAGAAAGGGCCCCTGAGTGCCTGAGTGACTCCGTCCCTGCTACAGAGTCACCAACCCAGCAGAAACAGATGGCACTGGGGGATTTTTCCTGGATCTTCCCGTGTACTGTCCTGCTCTCAGCTCGGCAGGACACATGTTTTGACTTCAGTGATGACTCAGCCCAGCCCCAGCCGTGGAGAGGGAGAGTCCACTAAACAACAAAGAGGCATGAGGTCCCACGACGGCCAGGAGCTGCAGCCGTAACCACACAGCCACCGTGCTGATGCTGCAGCTCTGCTGGTTCCCACATGACAGACAGGCTCAGCATCAGCACCACGGGGCTTTGTGTTACCCCGGTTCATCTACCATAGGGCCATGAGGGGCTGGCCCTTTAGTTGTTTTTAAACTGCTTTTTGTTGTGGTGGTGATGGTGGTGGTGTTGTCATGGGAAATAAAGCCAATTTAAAACAGTTTCTTTTAACAAATAAACTCATTTCCATTATAAAGAGTGCGATTTTTTAAAAAATCAGACACGACTGGGGTCCTGCTCTCATCAGTGACACAGTCAGGTGGCTCCCAGGGATTTCCTAGAGAACTGAGCTGCAAAGCAGCTCAAAGCATGCAGAACTAGAAAAGGATACCCTAGATCCTGCCTTTTCTGGGTGTCACTGTCACAAGCCCCCTCCCACAAATTTCACCAGTTTCAAAGTCTACCCCGATCCCTTTGTGGGGCCTCACTGTGGGTTCTTCACAGGGGTGGTGGTGATAGGAAAAAACCAGAATTTCTGTACCCCGCTTCACCCCTGTCCCTCCACCCCCTCTGACTGCAGTGTGGCCTGGCCGCCTCTGCCGTCGCGATATTACAGATGCCTCTTCCTGTTGGAGCTCTTGGCTGGATTGGCAGAGAGGCAGACAGTGCAGACAGCTCTCAATGCCTATTGCTTAGCAGCAGCTATCGAAACACTCTCTAGAAGCCCCCTGTGAGAGAGTGGATGGACCAGTTCCCCTTCAGACACAGGTGTTTCTGTATCCCTTCTCAGCCCTGTGATTGGACTGTTGCCCCACACAGCCCTGACACAGAGAGGATGCTCATTACACTGGACAGACCCAGACTGGGAACTGAGCAGGACTATATGAAGAAAATCCATGGGGTAGGGGGGTGGGGGGTGGATGGAGAGCGCTTACTTAGTATTCACGAAACCCTAAGTTTGGTCCTCAGCGTTACATAAACCAAGAGAGATACCGCATGCCTGTTATCCTAGCGCTCAGGAGCTGGAGGCAAAAGGACCAGGTTTAAGGTCATTCTCGGACACTTAGGGCATTTGAGACCAGCCTAAGCTGCAGGAGACTCGGGAGAAGAAGGTTCCGTGAAATGGGGCTTCACTGGGGCATGCAGGACTTGAAAGGACACTCAGGCGACCACCAGGCTTCTCTCTGGGTGTCACTGGAACTTGCTGTCACAAGCCGCTGCCCACAGGTCTCATGGCTTTCAAAGTTCATCCACATCACCCTGTGGCCCTCCTCTGTGGGTTTTTCCACAGTGGGCTTCCTGCGGGTGGCAGAGAAGACAGCTCCTCAAGAAGCCTGTGGAAAAGTCTTCTGGAAGCTTCGGGGTGTCTTCCTCCTGAGCATCCTTCTTCCTGAGGCTGAGTCTGTAGCACACTCATGAAGTATCCACTTCCACCTCACCTCACAAAGGTCACACATAAAGCCTGAGGAAGCAGACATCTAAAGAAGCAGCTGTAACATTACCAAGAGAGCGCGCACAGTTCTAAGGCTCCATGATGCGCCCCCCAACCCCGCTGTCCAACACCCTCCCCGATATCATCTGCAGTGTCAATAGCTATTTAGGTTCCAAATGGCCCAGCTCACCCATTTTGGATGAGTTTCTGAAAATCATCATGACTATAAAATGACAAGACACCCAAGCATGTCTCTGTCCCCCGCCCCCAATTTGGTGGGAAACGAGGAATGTAGTGCTGTTGTCCTGAAGGGAAGGAGAGCTGACATTTTTTGCAGGTCTCAGAATTGGGAAAAAGGCACTGAGTTTTAGGGTCTTGGGAAGACTCCTGCAGCCTCCTTAGCTGAGCCTTGTCTGCAAGATGGGGAACCATAGGATGTATTGTTGGGGTTCTGGAAATGTTTCTCTGGTATCTTCAGGGAAGAACTTGTAGCTATTGATAGATAATACCCAGCCACAGCTTTCTTGTCCCCTGGCAACATTAATAAACACTTCTTATTTTTTTTAATTTTTCTTTTATTTTGAGAATATAATGTAGTCACGTCATTTTCCTCTCTCTTGTCTTATTTTAAAGGAAAAACATACACACACACACATATACAAATAGTCCAATAAAATTTCTGAAGACAGAAAATTCTAGAAAGGACACCCTTCCCCATATCATCCACCTATGTTCTCTGTGTAGGTATGTCATCTTTTTAAGGGAGTGTGGTGAGGTACAGGATCCTGCTTGGCCACCATCTGCATCATGACAGTGGCCTCTCCCACCATCTGCTCTGTGCCAGGTGCTGAGTCAGGTGCTCTGGGCAAGCAAGAGTGAAAGGACTGGACTGATGGATCATCTGATGTCAGCAGAGTCCCACTGACAGTGAGGGTAATGGCAGCGTGTGTTAGGAGATGGCAGGTGTCGGGGTGGGAGACAAGATGGAAAGAGAAATGCTGGGGAAGAAGACAATGTGAACACCAGTGAGGACGGTGTCTTGAGAAAGACTAAGCGAAGTGGAAGAGGGGAAGCCCAGGCACAAAAGCCCTTGGGCAGGAGCAGACCTACAGGACCAAAGAGAAGCCAGAGGCCAGAGTGGCTGGAGCAGAGGCAGCAGGGGTTGCCCGGGCGCTTAGGGTAGGGCTTTAGTCATGGCGACACTCTGGTTCTTTCTCTAAGATTGCTGTTGCTCTGTGAGAAGCATCTTCCTAGGCGAAGGGGGAGGAGGCAGGGAGGACATTTGGAGGCTTCTGTGAGAATCCCAGAAAGAGAGGCAGGACTGGTGGGAGGACAGGAAGCGAGCCAAGGAGAGGCCAGAAAAGGTAGCAGGGGAAACAGCCAGGGAGCTCAGGCAGTGAAGAGGCCGGAGGAGCAGGGTTGGGGGGGGGGGAGGCTTCAGGGACTGAGCACAACAGGGTTAGAACCAGTCTCACGCTGTAAACAGAAGCCCGGACAGACACAGCTTAAGAGAGAAGGGTCTCACAGTGGAGAAAGGAGGGCTCTGTCCTTGGAAGAAAGCACACCACCACGTGACAGGTCTTCACTTGACACAGACTGGGAAGTACAGAGCAATAGCAGGGAGCAAATGCCAAGGCTATTTCCCAAAGCCTTGCTCCAGCCAGGCCCTGCTTCCCCATAGGCACCACAGCCTGCCAGAACAGCAGCACCAGCCCAAGACAGTGTTTAAACACACGAGTGGAGGGGACTGTGCTTCACACTCAAACTATAACGTGAGCCACCGTGCTGAAGGCCCACGGCTCAGGGGCTCAGAGGGTCAGCAATCCACCAAGAGGCCGTTGCTGACCTTGACGCGTATGAACTTATTACAGTGCAGGGTGAGGCCGTGAAATATGGGCCCAAAGCGGGCGGGTGAGGGAAACTGTCTGTAATAAAACAAAGGTAGCAGAAAAAGGTTTGTCCCCTTTTTCTTTGTGCTCCATGCTGGTTTCCAGAGATTGGAGAAGAGTGCTGCGTTGACCCTCCGTAGGGGGTAGTCTGTGTGGCAAGGTGAAATTGACAGAGCAGGGGTGTGGGGACGCTGGCACCATCCACGAGCAGCAGCCACTGGGATGAAACGCCGTGCAAGGCGGCCTCCGTTCCGTGAAGGATTTCTCTCCAGGTCCCTCCACCAAGATATTTATCTGGGCACCTACAAAAAAAAAATGATTGAAAATGGTATTGAAGCTGCAGCATGCCGGGCATGCATTTATCAAATGTTTTCATTCTAAACATATGATGAGCAGCCTCCTGAGCCAGCACATAGGGGGCTCAGTTTGTTATCTGTTAACGGCTGCTGGAGAGAGGCACATCGCGTACGTTACCCTTCTCCTGTTCGTAGATGATCTTGGTTTTGCTGCTACGCTTTGGTGACCGAAGTGGCTCGCTGCACACATAGCTCACCAAGCCTGAATAAGGGTGATCAACACCCAGAGTTCACACTGCTGGGTGAAAGGCTCCTGTGTTTCAATTTTGATAGGTATTGTCCCTATGTCCTCCACTCCGGTGACAAGAATGAATGTCCCACTGGCAGCGTTTAAGAAATCCTTAGGCAAAGGGAGATTTTCTAGTCTGGACGTTTGATAACAAGGTTGTTGAGTTTCAACTTTAAAGTGACGTCAGAAATGCACCTGATGGGCAGGCCCCTCCTCCTGACGCTGCACAGATGTCCTGGGAGCTGGAAAGGCAGAGGCTTAGGCTAGGAAGGAAGGAGGCAGGCCAAGGGGGAAGGAGGACAGGGTTACAGGGTGCTCTGGATGCATCAGAACAGGCATTAAGTGTCAGCAGCTGCTGGGCAATCCCTCAGTGTAGGGACCTGGGTTCAGCCTCTCACTGCCTGGAGTCACAGCATAACTTGCCCCTAGGGTGGTGCCAACCAATCAAAGAGAACGCCAATGTGAGATCACAGATGTCCTGGCAGAGTGCAGGTTCCTCACTGATGTCCAGTCATGTGACATGCTTCTCCAGCCAATAGCAGCATAGGGTGCTGCAGGGGCATTCTGGGAAAGCTGCCTCGAAGGTCGGCCACAAGCTGGACTCTGCTGGTTCTGATGTGGGACATGAGTCCCTGTGGCAGAAAATCCAAGTCACGATCTCAGGGCTGTTCTCCACATGTCAAAGCCACAGAAGGGAAACCAAGGCCCCACTGGGACTCTGTTACGTGTAATGTACATGGGATAGACAGGCCCCCTCCTCCACACACTGAATAGATGTACAGGGGAGAACGTCATTGCTTAGTGTCCAGGTGGCGGTGGTGAGGGGCTCCCGGGACACCACACTGGACTCCAGGAAACCTGGGCCACACCCTCCTCACCACTGAGTGCTACAGCCCAGGTGGCTGGGCTTTGAGCCTCCTCTAGCGGTGTCACCATCTTTGGTGGGATCAAAGTAGACTTACCATGACTCCAATCCTTTGAAAACCTCTGTCCTGGGTGCTGGGAGTCAGGTCACTTGTCCTGACCTCCAACAGGTCAATATGACCTTGGAGGAGCAGCCCCTCCTCCCAAATGCTCTCTGACCTCCTGGTATCTCACAGTTAAATAGGGGACTTCATCTTGCACAGAACGGCAGTGGTCAAGGGAGGGGTCGTCACCTCACCGTGTGAGCACCAGACTTCAGGATGCTGATGGTCACCTGGTCACCACCAGGGCCATGGGATGGCTGCTCACCGCTCAGCACTCTGCAGCCAGCAAGTCCTGTGATGGGGAGCTTAGCCTGGCAGTCAGTTGCCCTCTGAGGCAGACACAGCAGGGTGGGAGGGCTCAGGCTTCTTTAGAAGAATGTGTTTCCAAGGCTGCTGGGAAGACCCTCCCTCACTCTCATCCTCTAGGAGTTTGCGCGGCTGCCTTTGCAGACCCACGTGGGTGCGGTGAGGTTGGAGAGGAGGAGACTGGACTCCTAACCAAGAGTGTGGAGTGACAAGAACCACAGGCTCCTCAGAGGGTAAGACACTCACGTGTCTCTGATAAATACGTTGAGATGCCTGAGTGGAGAAAAAGAGGCCGAGAAGGTCATGAGGGGCCCATTACCCACTAGCTCAGAACAACATCGTGACCCTCCCGCCAGGCTATGCTGTGTGCGCTTTGTCTGTGAGCAAGGCTGCCTTACTTAATTCGGTGTAATCCACAACGGCTCCGAGCAGATGGACGAGTACCAGGATGTACTCTCATTGGGAAGACTCTGGCCTCCTGCTAATGAGCCCTGTGATCCTGATTTAAAGTGAGTTTTGCCCCCCGTGTTACCATACACCACCCTTTCCCTGTTCGGGCTTCTATTTGCATGGCTATCTTTCCCATCCTTTCACTTCCAATAAAGACCTGTCTTTGTACTTAAGAAAGAGCCTCTTGGAGACAGTTTGCTCATGGTTTCTAATCTGTTCTGACAATCTTATGCTTTGACGGGAGAGCTGCATCCGTTCCCATTTAAACTAATTATTGATAAAGGGGGCTTCATTCCCATCAAGTTGCTATGTTGCTATTTCTTTTCCGTTGTCCTTAGATAACTGTCTGTTTTAATTGGGAGCCACTTCTGCTGATATCTTTCTTTCTGTTTTTTTGTTTTGTTTTTTTTTTTTTTTTAGCAGGGAAACATTTGAATTCTCTTCTTGCCACTCATGTGCTAATTCCACGGCAAGTTTACTTGTGAGGCCTTTGGAGATTACATTTAGCATCCTATGGTGATGCAACCCTGGTTCGAATTTCCATCTCTCCCACTTAACTTCAACAATATACAGAATTCTTTCCCCTACACAGCTCTGTTTCTATTCCTGTGGTGGTTTGAACAGGGATGGTCTCCATAGACTCATGTGTTTGAGTGCTTGGCCCATGGGGAGTGGCACTGTTAGGAGGCGTGGCCTTGTTGGAGTAGGTGTGGCCTTGTTAGAGGAAGTGAGTCACTGTGGGGGCGGGCTTTATGATCTATGCTCAAGCTGTGCCCAGTGTGGGACACCGTCTCTTTCTGCTGCCCGCAGATCAAGATGTGGAACTCATAGCCCCTTCTCTAGCGTCATGCCTGCCTGCTTGCTGCCATGTTTCCCATCATAACAATAATCAACTAAACCTCTGAAACTGTAAGCCAGCCTCATTTAAACGTTCTCCTTTACAAGAGTTGCTGTGGTCATGGTGTCTCTTCACAGCACTAACCCCCTAAAACAAGCCTATTCATTCAGTGATGAAGGTCATCCAATTACTTCTTTTTATGTTGTACGGACAGAGACATAGACTAAGGTTGTTACTAGATTGATCTCTCAAAGTATGCAGATTCAACAATAAAGAGAATTGAAAGGCTTGGTTGGTAAAGTATTTGTCTAGCAAGCACGAAGCCCTGAGTTCAATCCCTGGGTACCACATAAAGCTGAGTGTAGTGGTGCAGGCCTGTAATCGCAGCACTGGAGAGGCAGAGGTAGAAGGATCAGAAGTTTAAGATTATCCTTGGCTACACAGCAAGTTAAGGTCAACCTTAGCTACTTGAGACCCCACCTACACACATACACACACACACACACATGCACACACACATACACACACATACACACATACACGCACATACACATGCACATGCATGCACATACACACACATACACACACACACACACACACACACGTTGGATAATTCTATCTTGTATGATTGCTCAAATTACCATCTAGTGTCTTTTTATTTTATTTCATTTTTAAACGTGTAGAATAACTCCTTCTAAAATCTATTTTATGTGTATGAGTATTTGTCCAATTATGTGTATGTATACTATATGCATGCCTCATACTTGAGGGGTTCAGAGCCCCTAGAACTGGAGTTGCAGGTGATTTTGAGCCACTGTATGGGTGCTGGGAGCCACAAACCTGAATCCTCTGGGAGAACAGCAAGTGCTCTTACCCACTAAGCTGCCTCTTCGTCCCTGTTGGATCTTCTGCCGATATGAAGGATCCCATTCCTTCAGAACAGGCACTATAGCAACAAATGTCCTCTTGGTAACTTTCCTGTTGCAGTGATAAAATATCCTGAAAAGAGCAGATTAGGGAAGAAAGTGTTTACTTAGGCTCAAGGGTGCAGTCCACCAGGTCTGGGAAGTAATTGCAGTAGGAGCCTCACAGTCACTCGCTGTCAGTAAACGGAGAGAAATAAATGTTTTGTGAGACTCAGGACCTCAGCCCAGGGAATGGCACAACCAACATGGACATTGGATCTTCCTGCCTCAGTTAAGATAATTTCTCACAGGTATGCCTGGAAGCTTGTCTCCTAGATGAGTCTAGACCCTGTCACATAGTGTTTCAGCAATGACCTTCATAGTCCTCAGGCTTTTGTTTACCTTAAAATGTCTTCACTGGGGCTGGAGAGATGGCTCAGAGGTTAAGAGCACTGACTGTTCTTCCAGAGGTCCTGAGTTCAATTCCTGGCAACCACATGGTGGCTCACAACATCTATAATGAGATCTGCTTTCTTCTTCTGGTCTGCAGGCAGAACACTGTAAACATAATGAATAAATAAATCTAAAAAAAAGAAAAGGAAGCTGGGCAAGGTGGCGCACGCCTTTAATTCCAGCACTGGGGAGGCAGAGACAGGCGGATTGCTGTGAGTTCAAGGCCAGCCTGGTCTACAAAGTGAGTCCAGGACAGCCAAGGCTACACAGAGGAACCCTGTCTTGAAAAAAGAAAGAAAGAAAGAAAGAGAGAAAGAAAGAAAGAAAGAAAGAAAGAAAGAAAGAAAGAAAGAAAAAGAAAATTTCTTCACCTTTGGAGGAAAAGTTTGCCACAAGCAAGATTCTTGATAGATGGCTTATTTTATTTCAATATTTTGAATTCACCAGCCTGCCAACTTCCAATCCTCAAGGTTTCTGATGAGAGATCTGCTAACAACCATGTTTGGCATCCCTTGTATGTGAAGCCACTGCCATGTTGGCTGTGTCAAGATTCTTTTTCCTTCTGGCAGGTTGACCAGTCTGGGTTCCTCTTAATTCATTCAACTTCTTACCTCAAATTTGTCGAGCTTGGGGTTAAAATTTCTTCAACTAATGACTATGCTCCTTTCTCTTTCTTTTCTTTCTCTGGGACTCTTGCAGGGTGCATAATGGTTTCTTGATGGTGCTCCAAGGATCCCAGGGCTGGACTGGTTTATGTCAGTTTTCAGCAAGTCCGGAGCTCAGCAGCTTGCAGTCCCCGGGTGGTGTCAGTCAGCCAAGTGAAAATCTGCTCAGACAAACGTTGACTAGGGATGGAGGTTAAAGTTTTGGAACTTAAAGAAAATCTTACAATTGGAACTTTCAGGCCCACAATCCTAGTAATTGGGAAAGGCTGGAGTCTCGAGGCCAGGAGAGAGAGTCCATTCCCAGGAATACACAGATGGGGAAACTTAAGTTGCTCTTACCCAGAATCCATTTGACTTGTGACACATGGATTCAAGTCTTAGGACTTCCTTAACACTCTGAAGATTACAGGAATTTTTATTTTACAAAAAAGAGGTAAACATTCTAGATATATTAGCATTACCAACTTATTGAAATCCACATTGTTGAAAAAGCAGCTAAAATGTGTCTGTAAAACAGCTGGAACAGATGTATACCTTAAAGTCATAGCAAAAGCTATGGCTTTGGGTTTAAAAGTAGGAACATTTCCTTCCCTCCGTCCAGAGAGCCGGATATATGTTTTTAGCCTGATACAAAGCACCTTTAAGTCTATATTTAGCCGAGAGAAATCCAGAATCTTGAGCTTGTGACTGAATAGTAAGTAGTCCCTGCTCTATTAGTTTTATCAGAACTCCATTGATTGATGTTAAAAAGCCAAACCTTTGATCTTTTAATATAACAGTGGCACAGAAGGGGAGAGAGATCGGAAGCGTTTCCCACCTAATCATTTACCAGAAGCAGGGGTAGTTATCCTGAGAACAGTCATTGCAAAGCATGTTTCTTTAGTGAAAAGTGACACCTGAAACCTGTTTCTTCTTTACTATGAATCCTGTAGGCAAACCTGTCTGTCTGTTTAAAATAAGAGACCTAGTAGCTTAACTAATTAATGAACAACCAACGTGGATGTAGGGAAAGGAGCCAGTCAGCTGCTATTGCATAGCTGACACAGCTACAGTTAGCCTAGTCATCAGTGTTATCAGAGACCTGAGAAGGATAAATTACTGCAGGAAACATAATTCAGATGGCCTATGTGTCAATTCAAATCACGGAGACCAGACTATAGTCCTTTACGTAGATGGTCATCCCAGGCTCCTGTGGCACTGAGGGCAGAGGTACCAGGGCAGCAGCAGTCTTCGGTCGCCGGGCCCAGAAGATGAGAGGCTTTCCTATGCAGGAGGAGCATGGGAGGGACTGACCTTACTTTGTCTAGGCAAAGTGGAGACATACGCTCTCCAGAATTCTGCTTGTCCACAGGTTGGGCTGGGCTCTGGCAGCAGACAAGCTCTCTGGCAGGCTTGAGGACCATCATCTATTAAGTATATATGAGCTAAATAAACTCTTACTTGGTTTTTAGTTACTTGCTTTAGGCTATACCCTGAAAGCATACAGAGAAAGCTAAATAAAGTCTTTTTTTTCTGTAATTAATTGCATTAGTACTTAGCATGACTGTAAGCATATTTCTGAATATATCAAAGCTTATCATCTTTAATAGTTTAGTAAAAATATCAGTTTCTGAATTGAAGCTTTTTTTTTTAGTATCAAGGTAAGACTTTTAACTCATAACTACAGTTTACAAGAGACTGGGAACTTTCCTGGTCCTTACATAGTATGTTATTATAGAACGTAACAGTTTCCTGTATGACTCAGTTTACCAAAATAGCTACAGCTTAACGATGCTAGCAAAAATAAGGAGGTTAGACATATATTCTTAAACCAGCCTCTGTTATCCTGTATAGACCTTAAGTAAGGCAAAAACCCTTTGCCAGACTGTTTAGGTCACTGCCTTGCTGCTTCAGAAAATAGGAATACCTCAGCCTCTAGTGTTTAGTGTTTGGTGCGCATAGCTGTAGCTCTAATTTTTAGCCTTTTACTTATCTATTTATCAAGATCACATACTAATAAAGATATTTTTAAAAATACATCTTATAAATTTAAAACAGCCCATAGCCTTATTAATTTAAATATTCATAAAAGCTATTTGTTAAAAATATGCATTTTAGGGCCGGAGAGATGGCTCAGCAGTTAAGAGCACTGTCTGCTCTTCTAGAGGTGCTGAGTTCAATTCCCAGCAACCACATGGTTGCTCTTTTTTAAAAAGTCTCTCCCCTGTGTGTTCTTGCAACATCAAAAATAAAGCGCCTCTTTCTTTCACGAGGGAAGATACAGGGCACAGCCACAATCTGCACAACGCAAAACCAAGCTCCAACAGTATAAATGATTCAATGTTCAGTACCTGGGATACTCATTCATAATCCTCTGGGCTTTCCTGAGGAGCCTGGACCGCCTCTCTCGCTCCATCCTCAGCAGCACGTACATCCTGCCTTCTAGAGCCTAGCCAGCCATATTCCATTGCAGCTGGTGTTTCTGGCCATCATCACATGGCACCAACATCTCCAAAATGGCCATGGTCCACAATGTAATTGGCTCTCTTTAGGAACTCCAGCCCTGACACATAGTGCCAAGTGTCAGCTTCTCCTCATGACTCCTTTGTGCCATTAAAATCAACACCACCCTGGTGAGTGCTATATTATAAACTTTGGCTGCCAGCCTGAGTTGCATTCTTGTATATGAAAGCATGGAGGTAAAGCTTTAATACCTCATTAGACAGGCATTGCTTTACACCTTAATTTTCACAAACCTTGTTTTCATGACTTTGTTTTCAGGACAGAAATCATCATACAGAAATCCATCCTAATCTAAAATATCTTGGAGACCTGTGTTACAAGTTTATCTTTTTTTCACAGATTTTTTTAACCACACACAATAAACTTATAAATATATAATAGTCTTAATTAAATGAAACCAAAAATCTCTCTCTCTCTCTCTTTTTTTTTTCTTTTAGCTCTTCTGCTTCGCTCTCCTCTTCTTGTTACAGTGTCAGGCTGCTCCCTTGACTCTGGACATAGAGACTTCAAAAGCATGCCAGCTTTTCAACAAAGTAGAACAGCATAAAACTTTAATGTTTCCACACATGAATGGCATTTGAATCCCTGTTACATTACATCCAGTGGCCAGAAATCTCAAAGATAACTTCTGAGCCCCAAGCCATCACTTGGCGGCAACAGAAAGAACGAAGATATAACCAAGAAACACAGACCATGGTAAGCTCATGCATTCAAAGAAGACCAGTCAGAAACAAAACACACAGCGCTGCCGTGCATTCGTACATCCAACTGTGCCTGACACGTGTCAGTCTGGGCTCCTGTGATTATAACAAAACTTACAGACACATCAGAAAATACAGACCCATCCACACACAAAACAAACATACGTTCCATTCTGTTGTTCCAAGTTGGAACAACAACAAAGACAAACAAGACAAAACACAGAGCAAAGATAACAACAGAGACAATGACAGTAATAATTGGTGTCATTCAGAGATTAACCAGTCTGACCAAGAGAATTTAACAAATAGGAGGCTGTTCCAATTGTCTCCTTGCACAACCCCTGGACTGCCTGACATTCACACACTGGGCTTCTCCAAACTCTAGGTTTGGCCCCCAGTGTCCTATGGCATCCTCAGCTTATTGTACAGCCTAAGCACTAGAGTCCTGTTGACGGGCACCCAGGTACCAGGCCCTTCTGAATGTCTATCTCCCTGGTGTCACCAGGGCATCCTCAGGGCTCCAAGGCAGGTCAGAAGAAAAAACAAAAAACAAACAAACAAACAAACAAAAAACCTAGTAGCTCTGGCTTAACTCCCAGGTAACCAGCGTTAACCAGTAGGCCATGGGACATCTCCCTTTGTCATCAATGGGGTTGTATAGAGCTAGTCAGATCCTCGCTGTTCTCAGATTAGGATCCTTCAGAATCAGGACTAGAAGCCAGGCTGACAGGTGTCACAAAGATTAAAAAAAAAAAAATGAGGCTTCTATGATTTAACAAAATGAGGCCTCCTTAAAGGAAAGGAGGAAGGAAGGAAGGAATCAAGCCCAGTGGTTGACCTAGCTAGGGGGTTCACAAAGCCAAAAGCACACACACCCATTCCAAGGGTTACACCCCTTGGGGTCGCTTACCCAGCTATGGAGGGTCTCAGAGGGAAGAGACTAGCTCCAGAATTTGGATGGAGTGGTTTTCATCTCTCTGGGGCCTCCAAATGTTGGGGGGTGGGGTTGGGGTGGGGGGAACTGACTATCTGATTAAAGCAAGCTGTATTTAGCCGCCCTCAAGGGACTGGCAAGACAACTGCCTCCCCTAAGTCTAGGTTTCAGAGAGAAGGCCCTCGCTGGCTTTGGAGGTTTCTTTCATGGGGAAGGGATAGAGTTGATAGAAAAGAGCTGTTTAAATAATTGACTGTTATCACCTGACAGAAGAGTGGGGGGCGGAGCGCTCAGCGCTCAAGGCTGCCTGTGAGGTAGATAAGGGCCAGGACACATGACGTGAGTGGGGAAGCATCACAGGTGCTCAGGCGTTTAGCAAGGCAAAGGGGTGGGGATAGATCATGGGGTCACAAGGTCATTATAGGTGGAAAAGCATGGCTTGCAGGATGCATTAGGCTTAGGAGACAGAGACTTATCCTTGTAAGGTATGCAGACTTAACAACAATGTATAGTAATGTGGCTCCTTAACAACAACAGTGCGGCTCCTGTTTTGGTTTCCCACCACCTCTCTTTACAGAGATATGATTTTTCTGTGACTTCCAGGCAAGTGTCAAATATCCTGGTCCTCTGGACTGTTATTTAATCCACAGTGAGGAGCAAGCAGCAGAGATTGCCTCCTAGAATCGGAGCCTATGGCCGGCGGACAACACATGGACTCCCAGCTGCTCCTCAAGGGGCTCCTTCGGCCAATAGGCGAGGTGTGCTGGGTCGGCAGAGGCCATGCCACGTTGGGCTGTCCGGAGGTTACAAGACGGCCCGTTATCATAAATGATAGGTGGGGAGGGGTAGGCAGGCTTCAGATGAAGATGCTAATGCCTAGAGTCAGACAGCGGCAGTCACTATCAAAGTCTGGGGAAAGAGCAATGTCACTGTGTCACGAGTTCGATTCCATACTCGTTTCTGTTTAGCTCTGACTATGCACCCAGGCTGATGGGGTCCATGAGATAAACTAAAGATGAAGGTGTGGAGAAGTAGAAGAAAGCATCGGACCTCCCCTCCTTCTCCAAGGCAAAAATGTCACCCTTCAGAGAAGGAAGGACAGTGACTCGGGCATGCCCTTTCCAGTGGAGGCTAGAGCTTTGATGGAACAGTACAGACACATGCTACATGCCAAAGAAAATGGCCGGTTGCTCAGCAGCCTGCCCTGCTTGGGCTCCTGGCACAGTGCTCACGGGTCTCTCTGGAGCCTGCTTAGGGCCTCCTAACAAAAGGAAGGCACTAAGATCTCTTGGTGGCTATTTCATTTCTCCAAAATAGATTCTACATGCAAAGACTGATTTCGAGAAATCACCACACGCATAATCAGTGCTGACAGCCTGTGGTCAGAGGGGAGGTCTTCAGCAAGTTACAGAAACTGACCAGCAGTCAGCAAGGGGCTGGGGATGAACTCGCACCAGTTTTGATTCTGAAGCTCAAGTTCATTTGGAGCCAGAGATGCCTGAGAACCTGCCAGAGCCACACAGCAGCCAAGCACACTGGGGCGGGGTGACCAAATCCCACCTGAGTGTGGACTTGTGTAAGCATGCTAGAAAGCACAGAGGCTTGGTGTCCCCTGGTTCCCCCCCCCCCCTTCCATGGGAACACCAGTCAGTCCAAACATGCTCGGGTTGTTAAGAGACAGTTTTCTGGGTCCAGCCATCTCAGGAACAAGGTCCATCTTGCGGGCAGGGTCACAACTGAGCTCGTGTTCCCAGGCCCTGGACCCCAACTTCCTCTCCTGCTTCTTCAGGTGCTTGATGTTTCTCCGTTAGCCGGTAAAGGATGTAAAGAGAGAGGTTGCCATTACCTGTTATCTAAACTGTTGCAGTTAATTTAATGGGGGTGTCCTAATAAATGTTTGTTATTAGGCTTATAATTATTATGGTGGTATTACTTAACCCACTTTCACGATCAATAAAGACACAGACACCTGATGTATTTTAGAATAGCCCTTATCTCACTTGGGGCATGGCAGGATACTAACTTCTAAGCTACCTTCCACTATATCCCAGTCCCCATCCCCCCATGCCACCTGTTTGTAATTATTTCTATCTGGGCTGCCTCCCATTTATAATCCCAAAATACTTGCTAAGGTTGTTCATCTGGGCCATTTCTTTCTTTTTCTTCTTTTTCTTTTTAAGTTATTTATTATTATGTATACAGTACTCTGCCTGCATGCACACCTGCAGGTCAGAAGAGGACATCAGATTACATTATAGATGGTTGTGAGCCAGCATGTGGTTGCTGGGAATTGAACTCAGAACCTCTGGAAGAGCAGTCAGTGCCCCTAACTGCTGAGCCATCTCTCCAGCCCTGGGCCATTTCTTTTATGTGGGACTTCAGGGTTCTTCCTCTGGGCCCACGTGGCTCTTTCCTATCCTGTGGCAATTCTCCCTCCTCTTCCTCCTCTTCTTCTCCTTCCCAAGATCCCTCTCTATTCAAAGCCTGCACAACTTTGCTCCGCCCCTTTCTTCTGCTTTGCCCAGGTGTAGGCCTTTTCTTCAGCCAATCAGGGAGGCAAGGTTGGGGCAGCTACTAGATCTTGCGAGGCAGTAATTAGCATCAAAATACATCCCACCAGACCAACCTCCAACACTAAACTAAGGACACGAGTTGTAAATGTGTTGCCCAGTCTTGACTCAAAGATTGCCCACTCTTTTGCTCCCATATCATTCTAAAAATTCTGGGCCAAAGTCCAAGAGAGGACTTGGCTACAGACAGCTGAGTCAAGGGTCTTGAACTGGTGTCCTGGAAAGACCCAGTCACTCATGTTTGCTTACTTCCTTTCTCAACCCCTTGTGCCAAAATATGATTGATCAATTCAACAGCCCACCCTGCTCCCCCCTCACTTTGTGTTCTCACCTTTTACATATGTTGTACAATCTCCCTTTGGGGACATGGTTCAAATCCCGAACTGGCCACTTCTCTGAGCATGCAAAATAAAGCTTGCATTTTAAGCTACTGTTTCTGAAGTGAGTTTTCTCCGCTACCACCCCTGAATCCAACAGGGTGAGGAAGAAACCAAACCTCCACCCACACTGTTCTCCACATTGGGCCAGGCATAGGGAGCTATTCTGATCCAGTGGAGACCTTTCAGGAGGCAGCCTGGGGACTGGGCAACAGTGTGACTAAACTTGGGTTCACAATCTATTCCCAAGAAATCAAGTTCAGCCACCCATCTGGAGAAGCCAATGAAAGTGGCCAAGTTAATAATAAAAAGCAGAAAAAGGAGATTTATTCAATTGTAGCCGTCAGAAAGAGAGACTAAGTGATCCAGTGCCGCCCCGCCTCTCCCCACCCCCAACCTCAAGTCTTAAAGTGAGATTAAAGATTAAATAGAAGAGGCCACGGGTTTGCACATCCAAGCCCACCACTGACCCATCATTGTCCGGTCTTCATTCAACCTCTTCCAACAAGGTGGTATAACATGTGGTAAAGCTTTTCCAGAGACAAGACTTCCTTCTAGCTGGTTCCTTTTCCTTCTCCCATTCCTTCGGGCCCATTGTTTTAATAGTCTGATAGTCAGACTGAGCGACACTTGTGTGTCTTCCTTCATTTCTGCATTTCTGCTGGGAGCGTTGGTTAGAGGAGGAAGAGAGGGAATGCTGAGTGAGGTCCCGAGTCTGGGAAGTGAGCCGAGGGCTTGAATGACCACCTGTGAGATCCCAAAGGATCTGGCCAGCATTTACCCTGTGGTGGCCTCTGTGAGGGCCTAAGTGACTTACGAAGTCCCCGGGGACACGCTTTGCGCGTCGGCCGTGTGATTGATTCAGCTTTGGCCGTGCAGTATTTACACCGGAAATGTAATCGCTTCTGATGATAAACGAGTGGGAAAATAAATTGCAAGTGTCACACACTACATTAGGAGAGTGAGCAAGAGAGGTGGGGGGGGGGGCAACTGCCGGCCTCCGCAGCCAGCGAATTGTAACCCTGAGAAATGAGACTAACTTCTGCGGCTATAATTGCTAGGTCAAGAACCAGAGTGACCCGGATGAGAAGTGTGTGGGCAGCCAAGCGCTGAAGCCTGCTCAAACCAGCCCTGGAGCTTTGCGGTGAGTGATTAGGGATCTCTTTAGCTTGTTGTTTATCACAGGCACTATTAAAAATTAAATTATGCTAACGTACAGTGAAATAAATGGCACCAAAAACAAAGGCGCTGAGCCCTCGGAACTCATCAGCTCCTAATTACTTTGTGGTATTTTACCGCTGTGTGTGCCTCCGGGGTTATTTACGCAGGCTGTGTTTGTGTGGGATGGCACTCTGTCTCTTTCCCACTCCCACTGACTGACACTTTGGTAACTTGAAACTGATCTGAATGGGAGTGTTTATACAGCAAGAATGAGCAGATCTTACAAAACGGGGGATGTAGAAACCATGAAAAGTAATTTGCATGGTGAAATTTTAATACAAAGGATTGTGAATAGCTAATGAATAGTCAAGGAATAAAATAGAATGTGCAATGATGCTGTCTGGTTTTGAAGTTTACCCCCAAACTTGTGTTTGGAGGCTCAGTCCCCAGTACAGGGTCCAGTGTGGGGATCTGGTGGTGTGATGGACCATGAAGGATTGGATCTGATCAATGGATAAATCCGCTGCTGGATTCAAGACCTGATGATGTCTTGGGATACAGTGGGTCTAGCTGGAGGAAGTAAGTCACTGCAGGTGTTGCTGAGGGGTGTGCTTCGCCTGGTGTACCTCACAGCCGTCCCTTCTTTGCTTCCCCCGGGGTAAACAGTCTCAGCCACAGTCCCTGCTGCCACATCTCCCTCACATCTGGCCCCAAACAATCAAGCCGGCTAATGGCGGTTTGATTTCTAGCTTGTTTTCTGTCACTCTGATCAAACACTCTGAGCAGAAGCAACTTGGGAAGGAGAGGGTTTCTTTGCCTTGCCCCGGCATTGTGCATCACAGAAAGATGTCCGGGCAGAAACTCAAGACAGGAGGAACACAGAGGCAGGAACAGAAGCCAAGATCACCAAGGGGTGCTGCTTCCTGGCTTGTTCCTCATAGCTTGCTCAGCCTGCTTCTTGTGTACAACCCAGGACCATTTGTCCCAGAGGTGGCACCACCCACAGTGAGCTGAGCTCTCCAGCACCAATCATCAACCAGGCAAATGTCCTGTCACACACACTTGCCTACAGGCTGATGGGGTGGACGCATCTTCTCAGCTGCTGTTTCCTCTTCCTAGATGATGCTAGCTTGTGTCACAAGGACAAAAAAGAACTCACCAACACAGGGGGAAACTTTAGGAAACAGGAGCCAAAATAAGTATTTCTTGCTTTTAAGTCGTTTCCCTTCGTCACAGTCACAAAGTGTCACTGAAGAATATGGAAACGCAGAACCTAGAAAAAGCAACTACTTCCTTCTCAGGCTCTGTCAGCAACAGAGCACAAGAAGGAGGCAACGTGGAGAAAGGTCACACTGATCAAAACTAAGGTTCAGACATTGCTGGAGAGGGTGTGGCCACGGACCATTGGTGGTGCTATAGTTTGGGTGTTCGATGACTTCCGAAGAAGTAGGTGTTGAAGGCTTGGTCCCCAGAGTGGCTCTCTAGGGAGGTGGTGGGACCTTTAAGAGGTGGGTCTTTGTTAAGTGTCTTTGGGTCACTGGGTATATATCATAAATATTATCTTCAGCTTCCTGGCCATGGGCTAAGCTTCTCCAACTGCCCTACCATGATGTGTCACCTCGCCCAAAGCACTGAGGCCAACCTACCATGGGCCAGAGGACCTTTAAAGCTGTAAGCCAAATAAAAGCTTTCTCTTTTAAAAGCTGGTCATCTTGGGTATTTGTCACAGTGACTGAAAGCCGCCTAGCACAGAGGCTTGCTCATACCCTGGGGTATCTTAAACTAGTGAAGAGCAGGCCCCTCTCCATCTTAGGCTTAAAAGCCATCTTATAGTAAAGACAAACTAGGTTCATTTCTGTTTGTGATTAAACCTCTGTCTCTCAAGGATTGGGCTGTGTCCCATCTGTAACCTTATTACAAATGGTTCTGTGCTGCCTGTTCCCAGAAGGACAACCGTGTCTTTGTTTCAAAGTTAATAACTATCTTGCAACCCTAGCTTTGTTTCAAAGGGGTTATTATGGCCACGTTGTTATGACTACCTGTTGTTACATCCACCTTGCAATCGTGCCTCTGCTCAGGAGGTCATTGCGACTAACCCGTTCCACTTCTGGTCTGCTCCTGTAACCCCACCTATTTTGCCTACTAAATCTTCCGTTTGGAAAACCCCTACCCCTGAGCTATAAAAAACCTTGTCTTTCTCACATCCAAGTGTGACCTCTCAAACTCTGTCTTAAAGGGGAGGCAGCCTTTACAGGAATAAAAAAAAAACTTACTTGCTTTAATTAATTGCTTGCTTTAATTAATTCGGCCACGATGATTTGGGTCAGTGGTCTTTCTCCTCCCATCCTTGGGATTAACACTAGAAGTGGCCTATGTGCCCCACTGGGTGACAGCAGGACTCACCGGTGTACCTGCCTAACACAAAGGAAGCTTACAAGCTCCTGTGTTTAACGTATTCGGTCTTTTATTTTTACTTTTTTTTTTTTCTTTAGGGAAACTTCTAAAGAGGCATGTTTGCTCTTGCCTACCCCAGTCTCAGAGTAGATGGATGAGCCAGACTTGAAAGAGCTGATAAAAGAAGCCAATGCGGCTAATTCCATCATCAGATATGGGCTGCACTTAATTGTGTTAAGCCGCTTGTGACTTAGAGAAACAGGAGGGCGCTCCTCCACAGCTCTGTGATTTACCTTCCAGTCCACCCGCTCTACCCCACAAGATCAAGGATAGCAAATCTCCAAAGGATCAGCATGTAGCAAGCAGAAAAAGGAATGGCCCCGTCGAGTAGCCAGTGAGCCCAGACACAAGGAGGGCTTTCTAGCCATGACAGATGCCACAAGAACTCGTCGACTCAGCTGGGGGTCCAGCCGGCCTGGCTCTGGTTTAGAGCTCCAGCGTTCCCAAGGCCCGTGTGCTAAAGATTTTGCCCCCCAAGAATGTTACTGCTGGGAGGTGGTGGTATTTGAGAGGTAGAGCCTTCGAAGAGGTACTTAGGTCACTGCGGGAGGCGACCTAAGGGAACTGTGAGACCCTGGCCCATTCCTCCTCCTTTCTTCCTTGTGACCATGAGCTGAGCTTTATATGCCACAATGCCCACACACAACGGGCCCCAAGATGGATGTGAGTACGTGGCTTCTTGCTGCACAGTGACTTCATTGTCTCTGGGCATGTGCCATCTTCAGAGTTTATGTGCTGACGTTGTAGTGTTAAGAGGAACGCCACTGGGGAGTCATTAGGTCGTAAGAGCCCTGTACCCCCAACACCTTCCCACATTTCACGTTGCGTGGCTCAGTGACAGCCCCCTGTGTGTAGCGACCATGTTTCTTTATCCCATCCTCTGTTCACGGGCCCCTGGGTGGACTTCCTCTCTTTTGTGACTGGTACGTAAGAGAAACATGGGTAAATGGTTTGTCTACTGCATGATGACCTCACGTCTATGACGCATACACTGATTCCGCATTCAGTTATTGTCCTAAGTTAGATTTTACTTACTATTTTGTATGTGTTTGTGATGTGATGTGTGTGTGTGTGTGTGTGTGTGTGTGTGTGTGATGGAAAGTGCACGGATGCCACAGTATGCATATGGAGGTCAGAGGGCAACCTGTGATAATTGGTTGGGGGGGGGGGCGGTCAAACTCAGGTTCTGGTTGGGGGGTTGTAGGTGTCAAACTCAGGTTCTGGGGCCTGTGCAGCAAATATGCTTGCCTGCTATACCATCCTGCAGGCCCTATTTTTAGTTTATGAAGGAATTACCACACTGGATTGCATCAGGGCTGGGTTGATCTCACCCATGGCACGTGAGGCTCTCTTTTCCTGGGAGGGGTGGTTTTCTTCAGTCTCTTCTCATGTCCACTGACCCTACCCTTCCCTGTTTCAGCCCTGGCAGCTCTCAGCTCATCACTAATGCACACTTTGTATTTCAAGCGCTCCCGTTGGACCTTCCCCTTGTATGTTTGTTTGTTTGTTTGTCTGTTTAATCTGTTTAAATCACCCACCAGGTCTTTCCAGCTGTCTCTTAACCATTAACCACGGTGGTTTAACCTTCCCTGGCTACCCCAGCACCTGTGAGGACCCATATCGGCTCTCAGGATATCCGGGTATGACACAGGCTTCCTCGGGACTCTGCTGAAAGCCAGACTTCTTAGAGGTGGAGGAAAATGGTGGGGTCTGAGTTAATCTAGTCAGAAGTTCCGCTGGTTTTGAGATTTCTTATTGCTATGGTTACCTTCGAGGTCCCACAGGTTTCAGATACTCAGGTGCTACCCTGTGCTGAGAATGGTCCCTGCTCCACCAGAGCACTGTACTGGGAACTGCCGGAGGCCGTTCTTCGCACTGGGTCTGTGAGAGAGTCTCAGCGTTCCTCTCTCTCCTGTTCCTCTGCCTGGCGCGCTCCTTACAGCCTCATTGTGCGGTGCTCACTGGCCTGGCAGGCGAGGGCGAGTGCCCCAGGGGTATCTCTGGTGCTGTGATAAATGACATCCTAGGTCAAGCCTTCTTTGTTCCCCCGCCTTTCCCTTTCTGTGGTGTGAGGCCAGGTGGGAGAGTGCCCCACCCTCCCTCTCTCTCTTTCTTTCCCCCTTCTCCAGCTGAAATGAGCTTTGATTTGTGGGTTCAGGGCTGCTCGTCTCATTCCCCTCTTCCACTGAGGTATAGGCTTTGCTTTCTTCAGGGAGAAAGGTACGGGTCGGTGTTTGCCCTTCTGTGTCTGAAGTACAGTTTAGTCTAGGGCTCTTTCTGCCCTTTCCTGTGTATATCCTACACCTGGAAGCTGGTGTAGGCACCAGTGTCTGTGGGCTTGATGCTGTCTGGTCAGCCTGCTTGGCCTTCATTGACTTCTAACGGTGGCCAACCGATGCATCTGCCTCAGGCAGGGAGCTCTCCCGTCTCCTTCCTCCCACCCATCCCTGCCTCTTCTCTCTGCTCAGCCGAGCTATCAGCCCCAACCAGCTCCGTGATGGACTTGGAATAAAAAAGCCATGCAGTGGAGGGTATTTCTGTGGGTCTTCACGTCAAGGGAGGTATGTGCCTTTCAGACTGAAGGGGTTTAACTTAGGTTCAAAGCCTCAATTAAAAAAATATTTTTTTTTAAAAAAAACAAACAAAAAATATATATTATTTGTAATCAGTACTCTTAAGTGCCTTAGCTTTCTAGATCATGTGGATTCTTGTTAGAGAGCTAGAGTCCCCAGGGAACCTCTTTACCAGGGTGGTCTTGAGATGCAATGGATAAACATAAAAGAGAGAGAGAAACAATACTGGCTCTGAGCCGATGCCGCTGAGAGAGCACCAGCTAGGGCGTGCGACTGCTTGTGTGGGTTTCTTTTCTGTTGCTGTAATAAAATACCCTGGCGTAAACAACTAAAAGGAGAAGGGGTTTATTTTGGCTTACAGCTTCAGAGAGATAGAGTCTGCCATGGCAGGGAGGGTGTGGGGAGGACCTACAACAGGTAGAGGCAGGAAGAGAACGCTGCCTCATCTTATTGAATCCACACTCAGGAAAGCTAGAGAGAGCAGGACAAGATACCAAGCCCCAACACTGGGCTGGAGAGATGGCTCGGGGGTTGAGAGCCTGAGTGGGTTTTGCAGAGGATCTGTGTTTGGTTCCCAGCATCCCTAGCAATAGTTCAGTGGCCACTGGTAGCTCAAGTTCCAGGGGAATCCAACACCCTCTTCCGGTTTCTGTGGGCACTGCACTCACATGCACACACCCACACACGGATTCGTACATGATTGCAAACTAAAATAAGATATTTTAAGAATACATAATGAACCTCAAAACCTGCCTCCAGTAACCCTTCCCTCTAGCAAGGATCCACACAGGAGAGTGAGTGAGCCTTACGGAACCTTCCCAGACAGCATCACAGGCAGGGACAAGTGTGCAAACACAGGAGCCATAAGAGGCAATCTCACATCCATGTCACAATGCCATTCAAAGAACAAGGGCACAAAGACCACTCCAAACCAGCTAGGACCACCACCAACCTGCCTGGCTGAAATGACCATACCTACCGCTGCATTATATAGCAGAATTCCACATGCCATCCTTGCAAAACTACCTGTTCCCTTCACTCATCTGACATAGCCTCACATCTGAGGACCCCCATGAGAGGATAGACCCAGGAGGAATAGATCCCAATCCATTTCTTACTCATGGATGAGTAAGAGCCTCCACTCTATCAGTGTGTATCCGTCCAGTGAACTGTCTGCAACCCCAGTGTTGGATCTCTCTTTTGAGAAGCTTACACTCTGTCTTAGCTACCTTTCTATCGCTGTGACAAAACACTATGATTGAGGACTTTGATAAAATAAGGCATTTTTTTTTGCAGCTTACAGTTTCAGAGGGTTAGAGTTTATGACCATCATGACAGGGAGCATGGTAACAGGCAGGTGTGGTGCTGGAGACACAACTGTGAGTCAGAAAGAGAGACAGACAGAGAGACAGACAGACACAGAGAAAGAGACAGACAGAGACAGACAGAGACAGAGACTGAGAATGACACAAGTCTTTTGAAACCTAAAAACCCTACCCCAGCGATGCCCCTCCCCCAACAAGGCCACACCTCCTAATCCTTCCCAAACAGTTCCAGCAGCTGGGAACCAAACATTCAATAGCCTACAGGGGCTATTCTCTTTCAAACTGCCGGACCCTCTCGTAGGCTTAGAGGTCGACTGAGAGCAGCCGGCTTGTAAAAAAGGAGCTGACACAAATTCATAACCAGAAGGACTTTGTTAGGAGACGGGACCCTGAAAGTGGGAGCGCAGGCTCTCCGTTCTGAGAAGAGCTTCGTTAGGAGAGGCAGCCACCATGTGGAGCATGAGACGTGATGGAGAGGAAGACAAGGAATACAGCCTTGACATTTCCTAGGCAAGAGGGTTTTCTGACCACTTTTCCAGGGGCGTGCAGGCTTCCCACTGTGCAATCCAGCCTGGCCTGGCCAATGTGCAGATACGAGGTAGGACCGTTAACTTATGAAGGAAGAGCTGGCCTTGCTTATCCTGCCCAAGGTTGTCGGCGCTGTGGGTGCCTGCCAAATTCTTTGTCCTAAGAGGCATACCACAGCAAGGACCGGCCTGACTTCTGGGAGACAGAGGCAACCCCAGGGGCTGTGGTTGAGCACTTCTGCCTAGTCATAAATTCTCTCCCAACTCTTCACTGTGTCTTGACTCTGGCCTCGGAGCAGCTGGTGAAGGTCTCAGCTGGGGCTCCGGTTCGGAGGTCTTTCCAGTCTTCACCAGTAGCATCAGTCCCCCCCCACCCCCCTACCCCCCGCGCAGGAGAGACTCCCAGCAAGGTCTGGGATTGAGTATCAGGCCCAGGCCTGACTTACATGGTGACCCCAGGCAGGCCCCTGCCCACTCTGGCCTTCAGTTTCTTCTTCTTGTTGCATTATTTCCAGGGTTCTGTTCGCTGGTTATAGCGCCTCATTCACAGCTGCTGTGCATCCTAGCCTATGTGGGAACAACATACCATTCAGAGAACACTGTGGAAGTTCTGTTGTGTGCCAGCCCCTGTGACAGGCATGACAGATGTAGGATGATGAAGCGATGGGGCTCCGTTTGGAGGCTGGGCAACGCTCAGCCTCCTAGGGAAGGGAGCCACCTGGAATAAGGGCCAAACCCGGTAGGAAAAAAGGCCTAAGGCACTTTTTCAGGTGTCATGGAGAGTTCCCAGAGGTGGGGACACACTTCTGTGGTATCAAGACCCTGGTGCAGCCCACAGCTCACGGCATATAGCCCACAGGCCGCAGCTCACGGCCCACAGCTCACGGCCCACAACACACAGCCCACAGGTCATAGCCACGGCCCACAGCTCACAGCCCACAGCCCACAGCTCACAGCCCATAGCTCACAGCCCACAGCCCACAGCACACAGCCCACAGCCCACAGCCCACAGCCCACAGCACATAGCCCACAGCCCACAGCCCATAGCCCACAGCCCACAGCCCACAGCCCACAGCACACAGCACATAGCCCACAGCCCACAGCACACAGCCCACAGCCCACAGCCCACAGCCCACAGCCCACAGCCCACAGCCCACAGCACACAGCACACAGCCCGCAGCTCGCAGCTCACAGCTCACAGCACACAGCACACAGCCCACAGCACATAGCCCACAGCACACAGCACACAGCACACAGCCCGCAGCTCACAGCTCACAGCACACAGCTCACAGCACACAGCACACAGCACACAGCTCACAGCTCACAGCTCACAGCCCACAGCCCACAGCCCACAGCCCACAGCCCACAGCCCACAGCCCACAGCCCACAACACACAGCCCAAAGCACACAGCACACAGCCCGCAGCACACAGCTCACAGCCCACAGCCCACAGCCCACAGCCCACAGCACACAGCACTCAACACACAGCCCACAGCCCACAGCCCACAGCCCACAGCCCACAGCACACAGCACACAACACACAGCCCAAAGCACACAGCACACAGCCCGCAGCACACAGCTCACAGCTCACAGCCCACAGCCCACAGCCCACAGCCCACAGCCCACAGCCCACAGCCCACAGCACACAGCACTCAACACACAGCCCACAGCCCACAGCCCACAGCCCACAGCACACAGCACACAGCACTCAACACACAGCACACAGCACACAGCACACAGCCCGCAGCCTGCAGCCTGTAGCTCACAGCACACAGCCCACAGCCCACAGCTCACAGCTCACAGCACACAGCACACAGCACACAACACACAGCACACAGCACACAGCACACAGCACACAGCACACAGCACACAGCACACAGCACACAGCTCACAGCACACAGCACACAGCACACAACACACAGCACACAGCACACAGCACACAGCACACAGCACACAGCACACAGCCTGCAGCCTGTAGCTCACAGCTCACCTCCTGCCAGCATTCAGTAAGATCATTTGTTCTCTGTGCCTGTGGCTGGTCTGTCAAATATAGCCTTCAGGTGACTTCCTCCAGGCTAATTACAAAGGTTTGTGTGTTTTCCTCACAACACCCAACACTGTTTGATCTTATGTGGTTTGCCTGTTGCCTTGGCTTTTGTCTAAATGCCTCTGATCCCCCTCCCACAGGATATAAGTTAAGCCTTTCATCGCTTCACAACAAGTATTAGTGTCTTAATGTTAGAGGGATTGGGTGTGAACGAAAAGGCTCAGAGGCTGCACATTCGCCAACAACAAAGTAAATGGAGCACACAGGCTCTCAGGGGCTAGTAAGAGTTACAGCAGAGTGGGGAGAGGGGCAGTGTTAGAAAGGGGGCTGAGGGCTGGAGAGATGGCTCAGAGGTTAAGAGCACTGACTGCTCTTCCAGAGGTCCTGAGTTCAATTCCCAGCAACCACATGTTGGCACACAACCATCTATAATATGATCTGATGCCCTCTTCTGGCCTGCAGGTGCACATGCAGACAGATCATTGTATACATAATAATAAATAAATCTTATAAAAAAAAAGAAGAAGAAGAAGAAGGGGAGCTGAGCAGGTGTATGTCACTTGAGGATGGTCCCTCAGGACAGAGGCTGTGAGCCATGAGTGGTCACAGGAGCCACAGCATGGGTGTGTCTGGCTTGTCATAAAGCCAGTAGGGAGGCCTACGTGGCCAGAGCTGAGAAAAACAGAGAAGAGAGGTGAGGTGAGCAGTCACAGGGTCTTGGAGGCCAGAGCAGAGAAGGATCTTAGCTTTAGTCTGGGGAAGATGGTAGCCCTGGCGGGTGTGAAGGAGGAAGGAAGGAGTGTCCTGACTTGGCGCTTTTTTACAAAGTTCTTTCTCTCCTGCTGCCTTAGTGAGAAGAGACCACAATGGGCTGCGGGGGTGGGGGTGGGGCGGATGAGGGAGGTGGGCAGCCCCTCTCCTGAAATAATGATGGAGGGCAGGACAGGGCGAATTCAGGAAGCACCTGCTACAGAGCCTGGTGCTCAACAGACCACAGGGCGTGGTGACAATCTCTACAGCGAAGGACCAAGGAACCCCAAACCCTGCATCCTTCACTGCCTGACCTGGCCTGAGCTCAGGCTCTCAGGGGAGGGAAGGAAGAGGTTCCAGCTTCCCTGAGACCTCAGCCCTGAAGCCCTTTCTGGAAGAAGTGCCTGCACTGGGGAGAGAAGAGGGCAGGTGGGAAAATATGAGTGACAGGAACAGCAGCATTTCAGGGGCTCAGTCAGAGCTTCAGTAGACACACACACACACACACACACACACACACACACACACACACACACCTTTTCAAAGGGAAGATAACCTTGGAAAGGTTTTTGTTTTGTTTTGTTTTGTTTTGTTTTTATGGCTAAAGCTACATACAAAAGGTTAGGAGGAAAACTAAGTAGCTTGAATTTTCTCAACTCTACCTCTTCCCTCAGCACCTCCGCTGGAGAGGCAGTGAGGTGGATAGGTCACACCTTGACGATTGAAGGGACAGAAAGTCAGCCAGGGAGACGGAAAACTATTTCAGATGTTTAAAATATGGCTTTGACGCCGTGGAGGTAATTCCAAGGAGAACACAAACAGCAAAGAGTCCTCAGGGCAAATTAGCCTCCAGCCATGGGGACCAGTCTCCTGCCTGCTGGCGTCTGATCTCCAGCCGGTGGGGACTGGTCTCCTGCCTGCTGGCCTCTGATCACGGTGCTTGTAGCTGACAAGGAATTTCCTTCTTGGTAAGCTGTGCAGCTCCCGGAGGCTGGGGAGTAGCAATGGGTAAGCAAATCAGGCACACTGGAAGATGCTGGGCTGGGAGTTAACTCTTCCAAACCTGAGTGGGTCATGAGTTTAAGGAAGCACATGAGGACCAGCATCCTCCTATTACCCTACAGGAACAGTGGCCATGGCCTCTAGGACAAGTAAGAGCTGAACCCTTTCACCACCATTGATGGTTCATCTTCATTGTCAACTTCTAAAAAAAAAAAAAAAGTATGTATTTGTTTTGTGTGTATGTGTGGTGCGTGTGTGTGTGCTCGTTCCAGTGCATGCCGCCGCCGCATGTGTGTGGAGGTCAGAGGGCAACTTTCAGGAGTCAGTATCCTCTTCCTACCATCTAAATCCCCCCAGCGATGGAACTCAGGCCATCAGGCTTGGCAGCCAAGTGCCTTTACCCATTCTGCCATATTGTCAGTCCTTCATCGACAGTTTGATGAGGTTTAGAGTCACCTAGGAGACACACTTCTCGAGAGGATGGGCTGAGGAGGGAAGGCTCGTCCTCAGTATGAGCAGCACCATCCCATGAGCTGGGGGGAACAAAGAGGATAAAAGGAAAACGCCAGCTGAGTACCAGCATCCCTCTCTCTGCTTCCGGAGGCTGGACAAGATGTGACCAATCACCTCACATTCCTGCCACCACAGCTGGAGCCATTGTCACTACCACAGCTAACTCTCCATGGCAGACCCTACTTTCAAATTGAGACCCAGAAGAAACCCTCCCTTCTTAAGTTGCTTTTTGCCAGCTATTCGGGTATTTAATATAATACACAAACATTCTCTCATTTCACTCTTTTCAAGACCTAGGAGACCACTGTTACCATCACTCGTCTGAACCTAAAGTATAGAGAGGTGACAGGTCCTGTCAGAGGCCACATGCCAGCCTAGGCTTTCATGCTGGCCCTGGACTCATTTTCTAGGCAAAGATCCTCCTGAGTCCTTGAAGCTGAGGAGAAGGAGCCTGAGGCTGGCTCCATGGGGTGTGGGCAGGTCCCTGTGAAGAGCTAACATCTCCCTCTTGGGTCATCTGCAAAAGCTACTGACTCCCTGGAAGGATCAGAAGGGAACGTGGAGTTGCACAGCGAGATGAGGTGATCGGTCATCTTGACTTTATACTTGGTGGCATTTAGCTGGAGAAGCTGCCTGGGACCGAGAGTGCAAGGAGCATCTCCCTCTTCCCAGAGGCCTCAGTAGGGGCTGCCGGAAGACAAAGCCTTCGAGGCTGATACCTGGGTAGTCAGTGGCAGGAGGAGCATCACTGTCAATGCCTCCAGCCCTAGGATCAGAGTTCATGGCACAAAGGCCTGGACCTAGCCACAGCAGGTGGCCCTGGATCACATACCATCAAGGAACAAGGGACAGGGCCATGCGTTGCTTCAGAACCAACTTGCAGACCCACTGTGCCTGAGCCCACTCAGCCTGGCTCCATTGTCTCTAAGTCTTCGGGCCACACTACAGGTGCTCAGTGAAGGTACAGTAGTTCACCTTGGCTGTGCCAGAAGCCCCAAGCCAACCCAAAAAGGGAACATTTCCACTGGACGCACCATTTCCTTGTGACTTCACTGCTTCCTGCTTGTTCCCTGTGCAGGCCAGGAGGGTGGCACAAGGGGACAGAAAAGGCAAGAGAAGCCGATCAGCATGCCCTGGCTCCCAGAGAGGCCAGCAGGGGTGAGGCTCATCCTCTGCAACCGCTGGGCTCTTCCCATCTATCCTCTGCCTTTCCCACCACCATGTGTCTCTTCCTAGACATGTTGCCTATGACTCACGCTCAGTGTATCCCATCACCTGTCATGAGCCTCCTCAGCTATCGTAGTGGGCACCAAGATGGGGCCTCACTGGTCACAGGCTGGGGAATTAAACATTTCTATCAGAGCTGGCTCCCTTCTGGAGTGGCTCCCTGGTGCTGTACATCACTAGTCACCTACCAGATACGCGCCCCCAGGATGATGTCTTCCCCTCCTCTTTCAGTTGTACAGACAGCCTGACACCTTGGCCAGCCCAGCCCTCGCCACAGTGCAGATCAAGCCTGTAAGAACCAGTTGACTCAAGCAATGGCCATCCTGGGCCTTCAAGGTGATACTGATCTCCTCTGGGGCACCAGAGGAACAGGGAACAAGCACCGCTGGCAATGGCTTTCTACTAGTGGCCTCTAGGAATTGGGGTACAAACACTCCATTTTCCTAACCCCTTGGTGGCCATCACTATGAGTCTTGTGTCCTGGATCCGAGACTTCCCCCCCCCCCCCCAGAAGAACCAGGCTGCAAATATCCACAGCACCAGGTGCCTAGCCTGGACCATGCCCAGAAGTCATTACCACACAGAGCAACTCAAGGAGATATCTACAGGACGGACAGACAGACAGACAGACAGACCAAGGCTAGGAGGAGCCCATGGAAGGACTAAAGTGTAATCTGCCTGAAGCTCTGGGAAAAGGATCATTCAGGGACCTGAGGAGATACATAGACTGAGAGAGTGAGGTGAAGTCATGGGAAGCGAGGAGGCTCAGGAGCATCTTGGACACACTGGGCACATTGGACAGTGTGTATCCAGATCTGTGGCCTGCTCATACCTCCACCTGCTGCCCCGGAGAATACTCACACAGTGCCACGTACAGCAGCTGCACCGTCTCATCCAGAGCCAAATGTGGCACAAACGCCTGTCTCTGCACAGGAGAGCACATGCCACCGACAAGAACTTGCATGTGAAAGGCTTGGTTCCCCAGAGCAGCACTTTTGGGAAGCCATGCAAGTGTTAAAAGCGGGGTCTGTGAGCAGGCATGCTGACAACCACCTGTAATCCTGGCACTTGGAAAATGGAGCCGGCAAACTAAGAAATGAAGGAAGCAAAGAAGACCTGGGTTCCCATGAAAAATGACTGCATGGAATAGGCCGGTGGACACAAGGTGTCCGAAGAAGTGAGTGGAAGCTCAGATTTAAAAAAAAAATGCACAGGGAAAATGGGAAGACACTTGGATATACAGATACAAAGGTAGGGATGTCCCCAGAGGATTAGAGGGGCAGCTAAGCTAAAGAAAATAAACCTCCACCCCCGGAAACCAAAATGAAGTGTCTCCATCTAGATCCCAGGCTAAGGGCTTAGAGAAGTGGCAGAGAAGCACCTCCCATGGCCTCGTTTTGGATTCAGTAAGAATATTATTCAACCGACAGTGGCTGCTCAGCAGGATTAGCCTGGATCCGTGGGAAGGGCTAAACAGAACCGACTGCATTGTTTTCCCAATGATGTCTGCAGATAATTACCTATTATGCAGCAAGCCCCCAGCATGATTTTAATAATCGCTGTTTAAATAACACACTTCCGCCTTCTCTTTACAAATTAACCTCTAGGAAGTATAATTAATGCCCACACGAGACAGTTTGTCACGTGGTTTGGGATTGAGGGACACTTGGAATCTGCCTCTGGAGTCCTCTTGTGACACCACAGGATCAGGTGGCTGGGAACAGAGCTTAAGTCTGGGGACTCAGAACCCCCGGGGGACGGGGATGTCCATATCTCACACAAGGCACTTGCCATACGGGACTCAGTGTAAGACAAGGGTGGTCTCCGATTCTCAGGACATCGCAACTCACGCTAAGCCTGGACCAGGGTCTGCTTGTCATCCCTCAACTGAAGCCCAGGTTCCCATGGCTCTTTGGTACCCAATATGATCTTTGGTATACAGTGGGTGTTTGGTAAACACTGCTTTAAGTCATGATGGTCTCACTGCTTTCTATGGTAACCTCCAGTTGTCCCGGAACAGCCATGGTTTGGTGAACACACGCTGCTCACATATCCTCTGCCTTTGCCACACTACTGTGTCTTCTGACACATCTTAGATTGCCGTCCCCCCTTTTACCCCTGTGCAAGCCCTGTCCTGCTCCATGTGGGTCACATTTTTAGAATGGAGAATCCGGAACATCAGCGTGGCAAACAGTACTAGGGCTGAGTGAGGCCAGGACTACAAGCAGAGGCCGTGTGCCTCTACCATGACCCTGACATGGCCCCACAAACAAGAGGTCAGTAGTACCACAGGAGCCAGAGACATGCCCTAGTATCCCAGGCCAGTGCCTTCAGGAGCTGGGGGATATAGGTCTCGTGGCAACACCCCAAAGCTGTTTCTGCTGCCAATAGAAACAGATAACACATGCTGGTGGGGCTTATTTCCCAAGGCTAGCCCTCAACTGTGATGCTTGTGCTGGTGGGGCTTATTTCCCAAGGCTAGCCCCTAACTGTGATGCTTGTGCTGGTAGGGCTTATTTCCCAAGGCTAGCCCCTAACTGTGATGCTTGTGCTGGTGGGGCTTATTTCCCAAGGCTAGCCCTCAACTCCCTGTTTCCCATCATTGCTCTGGTTCCTTCCTCCTCTGTGGGTCCCATGTCTTTCTTCTGGATTTTTAAAATAAGCTCAAGGTTGTTATGGTTCTGATCTTACTGCATCCTCCCCCCACCCCAACATGCACGTGCGCACACACACATGCACACACACACACACACACACACACACACACACACACACACACACCATGGTCACAAGCTAAAGGCCTGGTCCTCAGCCACTGTGACATGGTGGAGACATGAGAAAACGAAGTGAGGTGACTGACTGTGGACACGCCCTTGAAAGAAATTGGGTCCCAGCCCATCCCTCTCTCTTTCTTCCCAACTTTCTTCTGCCGCACACTCCATCCCTTCAAGGACCCTCCCACACCAAAAGCCCAAAGGCAACAACAAGGCTACTCAACCACAGACCGAAACTTCTAAAACTGGGCCCAAATAACCTTTTCTCCTTTAGGTTGTCCGCCCCGGGTGTTTCATTACAGTACTGGAAAGCTAGCTTATGTAAGCTTCCAAATGTGTCGGCACTGGAACATATATTTCTTCCTTAAACAACTCAGGATGGTAATTTAGTTGGGTCTAGAATGTTCCTCTGATTTCATTTCGAGCAGAGCCTATCACCTCCTGACTCTCTACCTCTAACCTCCCTGTGGACAACCAGCTGCCGTTTCAGCAGTGGCTATGTCAACTAGGCTCTGCTTCGATTTTTCTCTGTTTTTGCAGCTCCACATTTGCCCGAGGCTGATTTTCATTTCATCTGTCCTGCTCGGGGGTTTTAGAGATGATTAATGCAGGAAGAGCTACTGCCTCCTGGCTGAAGGGACGGTGTTTGCTTAATAGCACTAATGCTATCATTAATATTGATTATAATTAATAAGCAGGATAGCTAAGCATCTGTAAGGGCTTACTGAGTACCAGAGTACCAGGCTATTGTAAGAGCTTTTATAACCACCACCACCACCTTCTTCTTCTTCTTCTTCTTCTTCTTCTTCTTCTTCTTCTTCTTCTTCTTCTTCTTCCTCCTCCTCCTCCTCCTCCTCCTCTTCCTCCTCCTCCTCCTCTTCCTCTTCCTCCTCCTCCTCCTCTTCCTCTTCCTCCTCCTCCTCCTCTTCAACCTACAATTGGCCTCATAAGAAGAGCTGAAGGCAACCTGAAGCACAGGCCTAGTGAGCTCACTGTAGGAAGGGGTCTGGGGGAGGGGAGCTTGGTGCTGAGCTAGACAGGTCAGAGGTCAGAGCTTCAGCTGGTGCTTTATCAGTCTTGTTGCCTTGAATGTGTCCCTTGTTGAGCCTTAGTTTCCTATTCTGAGAAACATGGTGGGGTTGGATATAGCCTCTGTGCCAGGGCAGAGTTGAGGCTGGGACAATAGGATACCTGTGTTCTCTGGAGCTGGCCCACACGGGGCTGAGGACGAGGGGAGGAGGATGGTCTTCTGGGGTGAGGAGTCTTCTGTGAATTTCCAAGAGGCTGTGGGGCACAGAGGGCCCAAAGCTCAGAAATCCCACTGTCATCTGTGGAGGCTGTAACGTCCTAGCAGAGAGGAGAGGACGCATACTGTCACCCGGAGCCTCTGCCCTCAGTGGGGCTGAGCCCAGCAGATGAGACTCACATCCCACACCAGCATCTTCATGACTTCTTAGTGAAGTGTCTGCAGCCAGCTGACAGTGCAGCCAGCAGCTAATTGTCACCTGTCACACAAGTGTGCAGATCGTGAGTCCCACTTCCACCCAGGTTTATGGAAGCCTAGCTGCTTGGATCTGATGTGACCTCTCTGAACCTGTCTGAGAGACATATCAGGTTCAGAAACAGCATGCATATATATATATATTCCTTTTCTAAGTAGATGTGTTTCCTTGTCTAATCTGGGGCTCTTTCCAAGTAGCAGAATCACATACAGCAACTCAGGACAGAAGTTGCTAGGGGTGGGGAGCCAGAGAGAGGATTCAGAGCAACTCTTTCAGATAATCTGAGCTGGGGTCCTGGTGCCCACACTGGGTGCTCACAGACTCCTGTAACTCTGGTTGCAAAGGATCCCGCCTCTGGCCTTCACAAGCAGACACATCCACAAATAAATCTTTAAGAAGAAAAAAAAATAGGACACTAGGACCTCAGGCCTGAGGCCTTGGCTCCTGACACTGTGGATTGAGAGGTCTGAGGAGGAAGAGCCACTGAGGCAGCCCAGGTGGTCAGAGAAAACATGGGAGAGTGACATTTGGGAGTCAGGATCTGAGTAGGCTGAGGGACACTGTTGAAGGAGTGTGTGTGTGTGTGTGTGTGTGTGTGTGAGAGAGAGAGAGAGAGAGAGAGAGAGAGAGAGAGAGAGAGAGAGAGAGAGAGAGAGAGAGACAGCCAAAGGGCATGAGGGATAGCCAGACTCTAGGAACAGTTGGAGGGAGCTAATCCCAGTCACAGAGGCCTCTTGGCAGCAGGACCCTGCATAGAAGAAGACAGCTCTAGCTGTATCCCGAAGCTCCCGTGTGCCTGAGAGCTGTGTCACTGGGTTTCTATGCTGTGCTCCCTGATGGGCCTCAAGAGGGGCCAGACCAACAACATCTTAATCACAGACTTTCATTTGCCAAGTCTGTTCCCAAATGTGTGATTTATAGTGTTTGGCCTCCGTTTCTTGGTCCCCAATTGTGGTGATGGTGGTGGCAATGGTGGTGGTGGTGGAGGAAGAGGAGGAGGAGGAGGAGGAGCAGGAGGAGGAAAGGGAGCTTCAGGGACCCCTCTGCTCAGCACCTACTCAGGTGGAAATAGCGAACTCTTACCCTGGCTAGACTTTCACACTGAGCACCTCACACAGAGAACTTCAATATTTCTACAGCCCTAGGAAGCAGGTGCTGTCGCTGTCAGCCCTCCCTCCCTCCCTCCCTCATTTAGACATGCAAGGCCACACAACTCAGAAGGTAGCAGCTCAGTAGAGGGACTCATCTCAGTGCAGGCCCTCTCAGAGCTTCAGGAAGTGTCCTGTGAGCACAGCAGCCGACCTTCTGCCTTAACCTCCCCCCCCACCCCCCTGCTCACAATCAAGCCGCTAGCCCACATCACACACCAAGTAACTCTGAATGTTGTCCCTGGGGTCCCCCCCCCCACCATGCTCCACCAATGAGAAAAGAGCAGGGGCCCCCCACCTCCACCATGCTCCACCAATGGGAAGCGAGCAGTACCCCAAAATTCAGAAGAAGCCCCATCCCATCCAGGGCAACAGTATCTCTCTTTGCACTACACATTTAACTCTGGCCTTACCCCATGGCCACCTGCAATTCTAACCAGAGCTCAGAGAGGCTCAATCTGCTTCCCTGGCGTCACAGACTGGGAAAGGCCCAAGGCCAAGGCCTAGGCTATGGGCAGCACTATAGCTCTCCTGCCTGGGTCTTAGAAGAAGGAGGTTGGAACACCAGACCCCCACCTCCTCCTGGACCCCTCTTCCACAGTTTATCACCTAGCTTCTCTGTCACTGTCATGCTGATGATGCTAGAGCCTCTGGCCTTTAGGGTCTGAAGGGCCAAGACAGGAAATAGCACAGCGAGGCTGAGTTCTGGGGCAGTCAAGGCTGGGGACATGGCTGTCCTGGGGGAATTTGACAGAGCCATGGGAGGATCTGCTCACAATGTGTGAAACCACAGAAGAGTGGTACATGATGATTAGAAACGCCCCTCCCTCTGCCACTGGGGACCCCAGTGCTAGGCACTGTCTGCACCATCAGTACCAGGCTGGCTTACTAATACCTCACCTGGTTTTCACCCATCCTACCACCACACACCTGCCATCCCCAGCTTCCAGGGAAGAAAACGGAGCCTCGCACACAGGGGCTGTTCGGTGAGTGACTAATTAGATGGATCAGTTCTGTTTCTCCTTCTAAATGGGAGCGATGACTGTGGAATCTCTCTTAGCTTCCCCTCCCCCTCCGCTTCGAAGGGCAATACTCAGGTATGCCCTGGAAAGCAGGCAGGCTAGGCCAGGCAGCATAGGTATGCTATGGCCCCCGGCAGGGCTGGCCAGCGCTGAGAGCCAAGTTCACAGCGACTGTCTCCAGCACCCAGCACCACCCTGGCCCGGCTGTGCATGTGGGTGTGTGGCTGTGGGAAGCAGGCTTTGCGTGCTGCAATGTGTCTGTAAATATCAGCAGATTATTCTCATCAGCATATGCTTATTGTCAGTCAAATGTATACAGTATACATTTTCCCCCAACGAGCGGAAGCTGCCAGGAAACCGACGCCACGGATGCCACCACTTATGTTCTTTTGCTGACTGGAGAAAGGAGGGACAGGGCGCATGGAGGAGAGCCTCCCCATAACAGAGACAGGTTCTGGGCCCTGGAGTGCTCGGGGAGACCGAGAACTGGGCAAAGAGAGGCCACCAGCTGGACCTGGGTGGGTGGCAGTTCTGGGGTAAGGAGTGGCTTTCCGTTCACCTACATGAGCCAGCTCCACCCAGGGCCCTGCAGAGGGGGCAGAGTCCTAGAATCGGAACACAGCTGTCCTTCTGGACTTGGGGGGGGGGTCACTCCTCATGACCCTCAGTTTCCCATCTGTAAAACAGAGGTGAAAGTAGCCCCCTGCCCCGCCCCAGAAGTGGGAGGTGATGGGCACATTCATCCAGGGGCTCCCATGAGAAAGACATGCACATATTCCTGAACTCCTGCTTCCTCCAATGTGGCCTAGGGCTGGGCAGAGTGGGAGCCGCGGGCCCATTTCACAGATGCACCCAGTGGCTGCACTAGTAGTGTGACCAGCCCATGCACCAAGATCTGCACAGGACCCAACATCACTTCACGTTTTCGTGTTAGATGCTGTCATGACCCCTGCCCTATGAGGGACAGCCATGTCACAGCTGGTGGGTGGGGCAGGTATTCAGAGTACAGGACCTGGACTTGGCTCTCAGTTCATACCCACATTCGTGGGACCACTCATCAGCCAACACTAAGGAAAGGTGGACATGGCTGCCTTCTTCCCCACTCTCCCCAACCCCACCCCCCACCCCATTTTGCTCATAGCAGCAGACACCTACCTGGTGAGATGGATCTTCTTCTTGCCTTAGGGACAAGTTCACTCTACTACTCCACTCCCCTTTCTCCAGAGAATAACTTAGGGATGGGCCCATGAACTAGATGACCTCGGAGGCAGAGGCAGGCAGATCTCTGTGAGTTCGAGGCCAGCCTGGTCTATAAAGTGAGTCCAGGACAGTCAAGGCTACACAGAGAAACCCTGTGTGGAAAAACCAAAAATATTTTTTAAAAAACAAAACAAAAACAAACAAACAAACAAACAAAAACTCAAAGAACTAGATGATCTCAGGGGCATAAGAAGAAATGTTCGGGTGGTGGAAATCCTTCGGCAAAAAAAAAAAAAATTTTTTTTTCAGATTCATCCCACGGCTTTCTTCTCAATGTAGATGTGAGGTGTGTGATGTTTGGAAGCGCAGCAGCCATCTGGCAACCACGAGGCCACAAGCTAAGGAGCAAAAGCCAATGCAGACCAGGATAACAAAGCAGGAACAGAAAGAGGAAATCTCTGTGGTGATATCCCTGAGCATGTGGGCCAGCTGGGCAGCCACAGCCGAATACTGGTTATCAGGAAGCACTTAGGCCTTAGACATTTGAGCCGCTGCCCTTTGCTCTTTTGTTCATGCTGCCCAGCACATCGCAAGTCAGGAAGTAGCAGACATGTGCCAAGAACAAATGTGCCAGTGCCTTTCTTCATGTTGCAACCATGTGTCTACGTCCTGAGCTCTGGAATCCCACAGAGAGGGAGAAAGGTCTCATAGGCCTTCAGAGCTCCCTGAACTTCCTGCGAGCCAGCCGACTAAGGGGGAGGAATCCAGTTCCCAGGACACTGGCGATAGCTCACTCGGCGTGAAGGTGAGAGACCCTGCGCACTGGAAAGTGCTGAGCTGAGATGCAAGATTGAGCTCTGACAAGTGGCAAACTGTGGGCTGGAGGGGGGTGGACAGGGGGGAGGAGACAGGCTGTCCCCAGGCCTCAGCAAGACCTTCTCCCTTCCCCAGACACTGAAATACACGACTGCAGTTCTCTTACGTTTCCCTAAGAAATTAACGCAAGGAACCGAAGATTGCTCTATCACTGTACCTGCCCCATTCTCCATGGTGGTATTTTTGTAAGTGACAAAAGGGGGAGGGACGCTGGAAGAGGGGCAGCCCGAGTGATGGCGGCCGTGAGAAGAGGTGTTGGAGCAAATGCTTTTCCAAATGTCAGCTCCTGCTTTCGCAGGGAAACTGGATTAAAGGCTTGTTACAAATGCATTTTGCCCTTAGAGTGAGAGATCCATCTCCCCAAACGCTTTGCTCTGACAGTCTGCGTCAAAGGATTTGACAGAACTCATTTTTCTGTCAGACGCCTGAGATCAAGGTAGCAACAAAACCCGTTTCACAAGGAGCACCGGGCTCACTTACCTTGGTGGAGGGGGTGAAAATTCCAAGGGGAAAACGGGCCTTGCTGCTTACTTTGAAGCAGGCGGGGGGGGGGGGGTTGGATGCTGGCAAAGCTCAGGGTCATTTTTCCTCTGGAAATTTCCCCATGTTTCGGGAATTGGTGGGCAGGCAGGGGCCAGATTGGTAATGGCAGACTCCTCATCCAGGTCCTCCCTGATCTAGGGAAGCCAGCACAGGCCTTGCCATCCAACTCTCTCATCCTCAGTTTCCCCTTCATCACTGATGGACCCTTTCCCACTGTTCCTGGTTCCCAAGACACAGATGTCCTGGATCACTTTTTTTTTTTCTTGTCCTACAACAACTGCCAGGTCCTATCTCTTCAACGACCTCAGCAACATTCAGAGTGACCTCACCCACTCTGACCCTTGAGATCCTACTCCTTGGAGGTAATGCCCATCATGGGACTGCAGGCTTTGGCTGTCTCCAGGTGCAGTGGGACTTATAGGGGCATAAGTAGACCTTCGGGGGCCAGTTGTCTCCAGGAGGCTGTGTGGGGTGAAAGGTCAGTGGGTCAGCCTGCCCTCCGCTGTTTTGTGAGTGGTGGGCGGAGGCTGCCTCTGCAGCTATTTTCCTTGACTGTAACAAAATGCCTGAGGAAGCAACTTATGAGGAAAACATGGTCGGCTTTGGCTCCTTACAGAGATTTCAGTCCTGCCTCCTAGTCTTTTAGGCCATGTTTAGTACAGCCAGGTGTCCCCGCAGAAAACATGTAGGAGCGCAAAGTGGCTTGCGTCAGGTAGACAGCAGGCAGAGGGCACTGGGAATCTGGTATAACCTTCAAAGCTACAGGTGCCGTGATCTACTACTTCCTATCGTTTTTTTTCCTAGCTTCTGTGCCCTCCAAACAGCACTACCAGTGTCCATCTGTGCATTCACCCATCAAGATGGTCACAGGCCGTGTGGTCCTGTCACCTTCCGGAAGCTCCAGATCAGCCCTCAGGGGACAGACACTTCCAAGCTAAACTCTAGCAGCCTCTGAGCCAGGCACCCCGGGGTTTGAATCCCATCTTCCCCTACCGGCTTGTTCTGTGTTGCGGGATGGGTGTCTGGCCCTCTCTCTGCTGAGGCTTCCCCGCCAACTGGCAACATGGATGATACCAGTCTTGAGAGGCAAGCCCAGGGGATGCTCTGTAATGGTTGAGAGAGGTGGCAGTGACCGTGATAATGGCAACACGGAACCTGGCACAAAGGGTGTGATGGGACAGCAACGGCTGGGACGACGTCCGCGATGGTGATCGTGATGAACGTGGAGACCCTTCCCCCAAGAAAGGATGGTTACTAGGGTAACAGTGGCAGTGACAGTGGCACCTTGGGCTCTGACCCATGTTTTGTGCCCCATCAGCGACCACCCCGCTATACTAGCTGTCCTCTGTGCCCTGCCGGGACCTCCAGCAGTAGCACCCTGTGCCCTCAGCAGGGAGCTGCTTGCAGAACTGAGTCTCCACGCCAAGGGGTAATAAATTTCACACCCGGCCTCAGGCTCCCATGGGGTGGCCAGGAGTAGTTCTAAAGCTCACCACAGTCCATCTGGCCTTGTGATGGTTGAGCTTCCCATCCCAGACCAGAGAAGCTTAGGGTGGGCCTGGAGCGGGCAGGCAGCTGAGGTGAGCGAGTGTGCAGCAGTGAAGTCTGCAGCAGGAACGGAGCCCTCAGGGGAACGTGGCTGCCGGGGAAAGGCTCTGTGGCAGAGACCTGTGAAAAATGAGAGGATAATAGTAAGAGGGAGAAAGGAAATCTATAATCCCCCCTGGGGAGGCAGAGGCTCCATTTATCAACTTCTCTTTGAACCTTCCTTTTAAAAGTCACTATGGACACAAGGGCTCCTGAGCTGTTGACTCCAGACGAGATGGAACCTTTAGTCCTTGGCCCACAGGTTACACGGGGAGAGATTAGCTTGAGCGCGGTCCAGAGTGTCAGCAGTGGCCCAGAGTGGCTGCAAGGTCCTGCCCTGCCCTGAGCCCTCTGTACCTCTGCCTAGAGTTTCTGTGTGACCTTGGAAATCAGTCTCCCTCTCTGGGCCTCTTCTCTTCCTTGTTCCTTAGAGGTAGAGAGAACAGAGGGACTTTCCAGGCCAGTTCAGCTATGGTGGATGTTAAGGAATCAAAAGCAGGGTTTGGGAAGTATCTTAGTTACTTTTCTATTGCCAGGATAAAGAATATGACAAAGGCAGGCAGTGATGGTACATGCCTTTAATCCCTGCACTTGAGAGGCAGAGGCAGATGGAACTCTGTGAATCTGAGGCCAGCTTCATCTACAGAGTGAGTTCTAAGACAGCCAAGGCTACATAGAGAAACTGTCTCAAAAAACAGCAAACCAAAACACACTCTCTCTCTCTCTCTCTCTCTCTCTCTCTCTCTCTCTGTGTGTGTGTGTGTGTGTGTGTGTGTGTGTGTGTGTGTGTGTGTGTGTGTGTTCGTTCATATATGCTTACTGGCTTGCTTTCCCTGGCTTGCTCAGTCTGCTTTCTTTTACAACCCAGAACGATGTGACACCACCCACAGTGCTCTGGGCCCCCACACATCAAACATTGATTCAGAAAACACACTAGAGAATTAAGTACAGACAAACCTTTAGAGGCATTTTTCTCAGCTGAGAAGTCCTAATTTCAGATGCCTCTAGCTTGGGTCAAGTTGACAGGAAGCCAGGACAGGGGGACAATCAAGAGACCAAGTTAGAGAGAAGAGCTTCACCTGTTGAGAGCCAAAGTTACATTTCAAATTTCAATGACTGTGCCTAAGAGATCCAGGAAACGAAAAACGTCTCTAACCTGTAAGCTCCCTGACCAAAGCCAGATACTTCCTGAAATCCTGGGGCTGTTCTTTATGGGAGATTACAAGCCGCGGCCAGGTGTTTTCACTCCCTGAAATAAGTTTGTCTCAACCATCTGCACCGGATGTGCTTGATCACATCGGTGGGGGGGTGGGGGGGGGCGGTACATGGTCAGGAAATAAGTCAAAGTGTATGCTTGCCCCCGGTTGGATCTGATGGGAAACACGGTGAATTATTTTGCCTTTTTCAGCCCCTGCAAACTGTGATTCAGCCCATCTCGCTGGGGACCTGGGTCAGTATTCAATTAAGGCTTGCTTCTCGTTTGGCTTTAAATTGTGGTAGTGGTCTCATTCTCGACTGGTGGGATTAACACTCTGATCTGGGAGTGGAGAGGAGGGGAGGGGAAGAGAGGGAACAGAAGAGAGGGGGGAAGAGGGAAGGGAATAAAAGAAAGGGGGGAGGAGAGGACCAAAGTTGCCCAGATCTACTGACCATGGCATCCGAGAAACCGGCTCCCAAGGTCCCACCCACTGCTCTGGATCTGGACTCTCTACCAGGAAGCCAGGGAGCCAAGGGCCCCTTCCATCGCTCCCAGGCTTCTGGAAGAAGCTACCTCCAGGCTGTCCTCTTATTGCTCTGGACCATGTTTTCAGCTCCATAGTCTCTCCCACCCATCACTTCCCTCTCCATGTTTCCACAACAAGCCACAGCACATCCAGATGAGGATGAGAACCGGGCACCACCAAAAGTACTTCCCTTAGTAAGATCACTCAGAACACCCGAGGGCCCCAAAGACTGACAGCAAACTTCTTCAGCTAGGCAGGGTGGCACACACCTTTTATCCCAGCGCTCAGGAGGCAGGGGCCGGCAGATCTCTGTGAGTTTGAGGCCAGCCTGGTCTACAGAGTGAGTTCCAGGACAACCAAGGCTACATAGTGAGACTCTGTCTAAAACGACAACAACAAACAAACAAACAAAGAAACCAAACTTCTCCTGTCTCTTGGCACAGTCCCTCCCCTTTCTCTCCAGACTGACCCAGTTCTGTGAGTCCCCTGGAGCCTCCACCTGCAGGGCCCACAAGTCAGATTCTGAGTCAGCTCACCCTCTAAGCTACCACATTGTATTCGCTGTCTTCTGCCACCTTCTTTCCCTCAAGTTTTTTACTTTTCGGATCTCAGATGTCCTCCTCCCAGCCCTCTGACAGGTCAGACCTTGACATGTCTCCCAGAGCACCGAGAAGCTTGACTTTGGCACCCTGGCTCCAGGGCAATGCTGGAGTGCCTGGTGACCACCCAGTCACTCTGGGCTACAGAGCGAGGTCTGTTTTATTCACAGCCGTGGACCTGCCAGGGAGCCTGATGTGGTACATGTGCTCCAGGGATGCTGTGGAAGGAAGCGAGGAGGGAGAAGTGTGATGGAATTGGTGCTGATCAAAGAAGACCACGGCACCCCAGTGGGACTCGAGGACAAGCCTGAGCCACAGGTACCCAGAGAACTGGCGTGGCCGTACTGAGGGCTGGTGGACAGGGATGGGTCTCTGCTTTTTTTTTCCTTCCCTTCTGGGCCTCAGGACCCCAACCCTTGGGCTCTCTGCCCACAAAAGCCCTGAAAACCATTGGCTGCATAGAGAGAAGGGGAAGTTTCTGGTTCCCATAGGGCAGCAGCTGATGGGTTTGTTTGTTTGTTTGAGAAAAAATAATTTGGTTTCTGAGGACCTCAGGCTCTTGGTGGAGGGATCCACCAGCTTCCTGGCCACCCTGAAGGCCAGAGACCATGGAGGAGCCTCTGCGACCAGCAACTCCAGGCCCAGCTATATGTGTCCAAGAGGGGGAGGGGGAGGGAGGAGAGAGAGCAGCACACATGGGCTGAGCCCCAGCACAGCAGGAATGCTTCCTTGGCGGTCAAGAACAGGTGCAGCTCTGGGCAAAAGACCTGTTGTTATAAAGAAAACAAAATCCCAAACATCATCCCATTTTACCAATTAAGACTTGGGAGCCAGATGCTGGGGTGAAAGCCTACTAGCTCAAGAGAGGCAGAGAAAGCACCCAGGTGACCTTCCTACTCAGCTCACATCCCAAAAGGAAAATGCCCTTTCTCCTAATCCATGCTGTTTTAAATACCCTTGAACTCAATGTCCCTCCTTTCTACTTCCTGTGCCTCTCTCTGTCCTCCAGACTTCCTCTCACTCTCTGTCTTTTTTTTTTTCTTCCTAAATTCACTTCCTGTCAACTGGTTGCTTGCTCTGTCTCTTGACTTGTGGCTGACTTCATTTAATCCTGTTTACAGAAAGCTCTTGTATTGAAGGTGTGAACTAGGTAGGGCTGAGCCACCCCACAACAAGACACAGGTTTTTCCAGTTCACAATCTCAAGATTCACAATGGGACTAAATATTCTGCAGCAGAGACCCATCCATGAGTCAGACATAGTCTTCAATGCCTGTTAGCTCTCACCTAGTATCAGACTACGTTCTGAGCACTGGAGATGCCAAGAGAGAGCCATGAGCAAAACACACAGGGCTGTGCCATAGAAGCAAATGGTTGCCAGTGCCCACGGAGTGCCCACTGCATTCTGTGCTCCTGCTAACCTTGTCTGGTTTGTCTGTAGGTTGGGTGTTACAGTTGTTCCCTTGTACAGGATGGGAGGACTTACGGAAGACCTAAGCTTGGATCCCAAAGTCCCACATAAAAAGCTGGGTGTGGTAATGTGTGCCTGTTATCCTAGCACTGTAGAGGAGTGGAAACAGGAGGATCCCTGGGGTTTGCTGACCAACCAGTCTATCTTACTTGATGAGTTCCAACCTTAGTGGGAGACCTTGCCCTCCCCCTCCCACCCCAGCCCAAATGGTGGAAAGGTCCTGAGGAATGCTCTGAAGATGACCTCTGACCTCCATGCACCCAAGTGCCAAGTACATTCATACATGCATGCCCACATACACAACAACACACACACACACACACACACACACACACACACACACACACACGAGGTAAGACCTGCTTTAAAGGCAAAACGCACAGCCTGAAGGGACAAAGCAAGCATCGTTAGATGGCACACAAGTGTTCTTGGTATTGAAGTGATGCTGTTTTCATAATTAAATGGTCCAGAGAGAGAGCTGTGTTAACATGACTCTCATTCACCTGAGGCAGGATCTCACTACATGGTGAAATATTTCCTCGTGGAAATCAATGGATGCCCATGGGAAGAATTGCTAGCTAAATAACGAGGGCAGATGAGTCAATAGACCCTAGTGAGCCACGGAGGGGAGGCCACAACTCACTCCTGATTACAGGGCCAAAGACATTAAGCTGATACTATGGTGACACTGAACTATGGGGGAAAATGTGCAAATTCTTAGATAGAAAGGCAGGAACCAGCCAACGTGACGATAGACAAGTTGCCTGAGCTGCATGTTTTCCATTCACGGAATTAAGTCTGGGTCAGACGCCCCCTCACCAGCCATCTTAGCCGTGGCCTGGACCCTATACCTCATGGAACTAGGTCTCCCCAAGGCCTCTTCCCAAAACTGCAGCGGTGACAGCAGAGAATGTTTTTAGCAGTTTACAGAGCAGGGCCCTGAGTTCCCATTCTCTCTCCCATAGCACGTGACCATGCCTGGCACTTTCTACAGCACTGAGTGGGTGCTTGGAGGCACTCAAGATCCTTAAGGTCAAATCCCACTTCCACCACTTTCTAGATGACTCTGGGCAGGGTATTTCCCACATGTACCTCAGTCTCCCCATCTGTAAAATAAGACTGACAGCATCCCCGACAGGGTTCCTGTGTTGTCTTTCCAGGGAAAGCACATTGGTGTAAAGCCCTATGGCACATCAGAGTTCTGCATCTTCCTCCCCCTTTACAGAAGGGGGAAACTGAGGCACAGAAAGGGGAAGTGAAGTGCTGCAGGGCCAGCATCCATACCAGGGCTGGCGCTTCCTTCCCACTGCCTCCTGGCTCTTGTCCCTGTGTGTGGAGCCAGAGAAAGGGGCAGCGACAGTGGCTGCACACCCAGCATGAGACCGAGCAATATTATCACCCGTGAAGACGTCTCCATCCCCACCTCACAACAGAGACGACAGTCCAAGGTCCCCGCAGATGATGCTTTCAAATCATCTCAGTACCCGGCATCCATGGCTGTCCATGCCCTAGACTCCACTGAGTGCAGTCTGTCATAGGTGGTGACATTGAGGTGTGGGATGGCCATGGGACCCTCCCAAGGTCCCACAGCTAGGGAGAGGAAAGATCCCACAGAGTCCACCCCAGAGATGTCATCTCCCACCCTGTGACCAAGAAGGTGTCTCTCCTCTCCTCCCTGTCCTCTGACTGAGGTGTTAGAGGGAGGACATGAAGGACATGAGTGTGCGCCAGGCCTGCAGCCTCTGGAAAAGGACTTGACATCTGCAGTTTCCTAGAACTGCTGTTGCTTCCAATCCTGTATTAAGCCGGAGCCTCCTCAGAGCTCCTCATAGGAAATCTCTCATTTCTCTCCATCTTTGGTATCAGCGGGACCATGTGTTTACCTCAGAAACGGAAGTTCCCTCTTCACAGGATTTGGAGGGGACCGTACACAAATGGATGTTTCTTAGCCTCATTATCACTTCTTCCAGGGTCAGAGGTCACATCAATAACTCCTTCTAGCCTCTAGCCCACTGCGGAGCCGCAGTCGGACTCTCTCAGCTGTGAGGCTAGCTTCCTCCCCACAAATCAATGATAAAGCCAGCTTTTAAATTCTCCATCAGCTTTGAGTTCATAAACCAAGGCCTTTTTATAGATTCCCGCTAGCTACCAGGGGCCCAAAGGAGATGCTGTCCTGGAGTCGCAGTTGCCCTAAACCCTGCCTGGGGCTAAGGGATCAGCAGGGGCCACCTGCTTGGCTCAGAGAGCAATTAGTAGGAACGTGGTGGCCCAAACCAGCAAGAAGTTGTCCCATATGCCTGTCCCTCACCAGTCCACCCATGATGGACACTTTTACCTAGGAAAAGCTCAGTAGCCTAGGCAAGGAGGTCTGAGGACGGGCGGGGCTAATGGGAGAGCAGAAAGGTTCCCTGGCTTTTCCCCTGGGTAGGTCTTGTTGGGGTGATACTTGTCAAGTTCCAGAAACAATCTATGCTTGGGCTGTTTTCCTCCAAGTTCATGGCTCTGCAATCAGGCAGAAGTCCTACAGGCAGGGGGAGGAAGGAGTGGACACATTCCTTGACTCCCTCCTGGTAGCATTGTGGCAGTGAGAGGTGAGAGTCAGCCTCGGCTCTGCTCTGTGCCACAGCCATGTCTGGAGGCCACAGAGGGGACTGACTGAGCTCAGACTCTCACCACTGATTTGCAGCCAATGGGTTGGTTCAAGGCTGGGTGTGTGTGCAGGGCAGGAGCCAGGCCTGAGGACCCAATGTCCTGGGGGGCACTCTCCACTTCCTTCACAGCAGCTACTGGCAGCCAGCAAACAACCTCCAGCCGTGGATGAGTTTCCTCTGGAGTGAGGGAGTCAGGAAGCAGAAGCCAGAAATTAACTGAGGAATTAACTAACCAGGAACTGAGGGGAAGGGGTGTGCCCAGATCTTCAATGCTGCAGGCTCCGCTGCAGTGGCTGGGTCCAGAGTCACATATGTCACTGACTCGGGTATTGAGAGTCCAAGAGTCCAAGACCCAGAGGGAGGGAGGGAGGGTTCCTTGGGAGTCCAGTGAGCATCATTTCTCAGTGGAACACGTCTAAGTAAAAGATCAAGGCCATGGGCGCTGCTGATAGAGCGGGCTGAGGCTCAGTGGAATTTGCCCAATGAGCTCAGAAGAGGAGGGAGGCATTGGAGCCTGTTCTGAGCACAATTTCTTCATTTGTTTAGGGCCTCCGGTAGCAGAGGCAGGTCATATCCTCCTGCCTCCAAAATGCTAGAATTACAGATGTGCCCTACTTTGCCCAGTGGAGGCTTAGGGAGAGAACACAGTCTTTCCAGGGATGAGTGCAGAGTTGGCATTGTTCCTGAGGACTCAAAATGCCACAGTCATCTAACCGTCCCAGAGAAAGTTCTGGGCTCAGTAGAGATAGAACGCAAGTGCCGTGCCATGCACAGTGAATACGGCGAGTCTGTAAACTTGCTTGTGGTGTCCACTTGAAATAAACATAATGATCCTCGTGGGGACATGGGATGGTGAGTTCTCATGCCCTTAATCGATAAAACCTGTACACCACGTTTCTTTCCCCTAATCGCTCTCCACCTTATTTTCTGAGACAGGGTCTCACACTAAACCGGGAGCTCATTGATGCAGCTAGGCTGGCTGCCTAAGAGCCCCCAGCATCCACCTGCCACAGACTCACCCTGCAGCAAGCTTTTCGTGTGGATTCTGGGGAATCCAAACTCAGGAGACAAGGCAAGCGCTGGGCTGACACATCTAGCTGCCCTGCTCCCACCTCTCTTCCTAAGGAAGAGAACCTTATCCCGTCTAAGAGTGAGGACTTTGCCTAACTGCTGCCATGGAAACACTGGATGGGATTCTGCCCCTGAGGCCCATCTTCTCACCCCATAGGGCTTCCTACACGGAGCTGCAGAGCCAGCGTGGGGGAGGGGCACAGCCTGTAATCTCAGTGCTCTGGAAGCTGAGGAAGGCTGCTGCAAGTTTACAGCTAGCCTGGGCTACATAGTGAGCCCAAGACGGTTGAGACTACACAGCAAGACCGTTTGAAGAATGGGTGATTCTTTGAAAAAGAATCCTGGAAGCAGAGCAAGGGCCGAGGAGAGGAATCCAGGCCCCAGAACCTACAGCTGTATTTGACCCCGAGCATGCTGAACATTAAATCCAGCCTGATCAACCTCAATCTTCACACCGAAGACTTGTTTTCAACTCAGTTCCTATTACTAGCTAGCAAAAGTCTGGCTTTCGGCAAAAATCACAGGAGATGATAAGAGAGAAGACGGAATGTGGATAAGAAAAAACAAAGGGAGCCTAAGAACTAGGCTCACAGACGTCATAGATTTGAGAACTGCCAGCAGGGAACTTTAAACAACGATGATGCAGCAAGTGTTGAGGGCTCTAGGGGGGAGGGGGAGGGGGCAGGGGGCGGGGAAACAGGGGAAGAGCAAATCACTGTTAACTCGGGAGATGGACACTCAGAGAACCCGAAGGAAAAGCTAGCAATGAAAAGATGATATAAAAAGAAATGGATGCAGTTCATTTGGTGCATCAATAGACTGGACATGGCCACAGGAAAGACCAAAAAAATGCGAAGATGGCTCCTGACGATACAGCCCCACCTGGAATGCACAAGGAGGTGTCTGGATGTGATAAAGCAGACCCCAGCCTGTAAGAACCTGTGGGTGTTGCAGAATACCTAATGCCCTTCCTAGCATCTAGAGCCGAAGGAGAAGGTGAGAAAGAGAGGAAGAGTCAGGAACTGCCTGGGGCTCTCAGCAAAGAACCAAAGTGCTTCCACTGACAAAAGATGGTCTGTGTGAAAAATGATGCTGAGGCAGTTGGACAAGCACATCTTTAAAATGAAGCTGGACACATCTCATACCAGCCACAAAAAAGTAACAGAAAATACAAACGGTTCAGCAGAAAATATAGGTGGCTTTGCCTTTGGTGATGAGTTAGTATTCGTGCATGTGTGCTTGTGTGCATTCGTGTGTGCGTGTGTGCAAGTGTGCTTGTGTGTATGTGCATGTGTGCAAGTGTGCTTATGTGTATGTGTATATGTATCTGTGTGTGTATGTGTGTATGTGCCAATGTGCAAGAGCATGTGTGCGCATGAGCATGCATGCATGTGTGTATGCATGTGTGTGTGCATGCATGTGTGTATGCATATGTGTGTGTGTGTGTCTGTATAGGTATGCTTGTGGAGGCCAGAGGTTTACATCAGGTGTCCTTAATTTTTGAGACAGAGTCCCTCACTGGACCAAGCTCATTGATTCAGAGAGAATGGCTGGCCAGCAAGTCACTTGTCCACCTGTCCCCAGCACTGGGGTTACAGATGTGCCCCCACTGCACCCAGCTTTTTCTGTGGTTTCAAAGATGTGAAGACAGATTCTCAAGCATTCGTGACAAGCATTTTCCAAACTGAGCCGCCTCCCAGCCCCGGTAGTGAGTTTTGTATACAAGCGTGATTCTGAAAGGAAAATCAATTGCTGTTGCGTTTTTCTAAAATTACATTTTTTCTGCTCTCTGAAAAGGGGTTAAGAGAATCAGCAAATAAGTCAATAGACTGGGGAGAGGGTGTTCAGCAGCCACACCTGATTAAGGACTGCCACTGCTACCCACAATGCACACGGTGGAAGTGTCGCAGCTCTGAGGGGAAAGGTATTGGAGCAGTCAGGAGCCAAGGAACACCACAACGTCACTCTGCACACAAACCTCACACAAGCGATTTTGTTGGGAGAGACACAAGAAGGTGGATGCCTCTGTTAGGGCGAAATACAGCAGGGAACTGAGCAGGAATCAGGCACTATGTAGGATTTCTTGGAGGTGGAGTTTTCCAGGGTGGAGATCTCGGAGGTTGGAGTTCATGGGATTTCAAGGCAAGACGGGCCTCAGGGATTAGTGGGGTTTGGTGAGTTTTCAAACCCAGAAGTGGGCTGGGACCTTTTTTTTTCCTTCACCAGTAACAGTAAGAAAAAAATTTACAGTGAAACCATGAGCAAAAGATCTGAGCACATTGACCAGAGAAGATTAGTGGACTATGAATGAACTCTCAGATACTGTTTTGTATCACTCCACAGGTGGGCTGAACACAGAATCAAGGAGACCTGTCGTAGTCTGAAGACAGAGGAAGTGGCATCGCTGCCTAGACATTAGAAGCTCTTGCTGTTCTCACGGAGGACCTAGGTTGATTCCCAGCACCTATGTTGATCAGCTCACAACCACACGTAACCATGGCCCCAAGGATCCAGGTGCCCTCTTCTGGCTGCTGAGGGTATTGCACTCACATACACAAAGCCACACACATACAAATACACATATTTTTAACATTAAAAGGATGACTTTGTTTGTTTGTTTGTAAGAAGAAGCTTTTAGCACTCCTTGCTGCAGGATACAAAGCACAAGAACTCTCACTTACACCAGTGGGACTGTGAAGTGCGCACAGACACTTCCAGGACTTTAGTATGGAGGCTGGCAACCGCACCTCTAGGTAGTCACTCAAGTGACCTTAAAACTTCTGTCTACGTGAAAGTCTATATGTGATTATTTACAACCACTTTACTTATAATCTCCCAAAGCCAGAAACAGCTAATCTGTCCCTACATTAAACAAACTGCTGCACACAGCTACAATGGAATATTTCACAGCGATGAAAAGAAATGTTCTAGCAAGACACAAGAGAACATGGATAAATCTGCAGCGTGTACTGCTGAGTGAGAGAAGCCAATCTGAAAAGACTGAGACAGGCACAACTACAAACACGATATTCTGGAAAAGACAAGCTATTGAAACAACTGAGAGACCAATACTGCCTGCCCAAAGTAGGAATGGAAGCAGAACAAGATTCTTAGGTCTGAAAATATCCTGTAAGATTCATGTCTTGGTGGAATTTTAGTTAGCAGTAGAGAAACACGGAATAATGACATTTTCAGGAAAGCGACTGGAACTAGAGGTCATTATGTTAAATGAAATAAGCCAGACTTAGACAAATAATGTTTATCTCAAACATGAATCCTAGATTTAAGTGAAAATATGTATAGTACAACAGGCATGGTGACAAATACCTGTAATCCTTACACTCAAGAAGCAGAGGCAGGAAGATTGCCACAAATTTAGTTCTGGCCTGGTCTACATACTAAGTTCCAAGCCAACTAGGGCTACATAATGAGACCCTGTCTCAAAAAAAATTAAAATATGTGTAGGCATGTGCCTGTGTACATACATGTATAAAGTGTGAAATTAGAAAGGGGATTCTGAGATGGGAGTAAAATATCTTACAGGGAAGGAGAAGAGAGAGAGAGGGTAATGGAATGTATGTGACACAAAAGCACAACAAATGACTTTTGTTGGGATGAAGAGAACTGTAGTGACAATTTTAGAATTTTGGTGTCCCTTAAAAAACACAGCAATGTTATATGAATGTGTTCTCGTTTTGAGCCCAGGTGTGGGATATGGGGCTGCTTCAGATTGTCCGCAGCAGATGACTGTGATTTGCCTCATGCTCTAGCAGGGGTGTGATTTTTCTTTTCCTAGCTGCTGATAGTATCTGCGATGGTATGATAGTTGGAATTCTGGGGAGTCTTTAGAAGGTATTATAAATGCCTAGAGCCCCGATAGGGGTCCATTGTGGACGGGTTGGTGGGTGGTTGCTATCGGCCGCCATTTGCTTAGTCGTCACTCGCAAAGAAGAAACAACAATTAGAAGAAATTAGGTACCCTCATGGTGAAGATCAAACTTGCCCCAAGGAGCTCAATGCCCCTAACCAGCAGGAAGTAACCTAAGGATAACGTTGCCCCCTTTCTGACCCCTGGCTTTATTTGGGGATCTCCTTCCTTTCCCCTTCATCCCTTTTTCTCTTATCTAGTGTTAGAGGGTTGAAAGGGAAGAAGAAAAGGATTGGAGAAGGGTGGAAGGAAAAAACCCAAAAAGTAAGCGAAGACAGCTACAGGGAACCAGCAGAAGGGGACAGGGGCCCAGGGGCAACAGTCGGGGGCAGGGGGATGAATGAGGACAGGATACAGTGACACGTGCGTGTGGAAATTCCACCATGTGACCCACCGCTTTGATAATTTCAAAATGGTTTTTTAAATTTCTTGTAACAGTGTCTACAGGATACTACCCATGGACCTTACAGGACAAAGAGCAAACACTGAAGTGTGCCAACTAAAAAATAATTTCGGTGAGGAGAGAGTCGAACCTTTGATGTAACAATCATTTTTGCAGGTGCATGAAACTAGGGAAGAGTTTGAAGGGGGGGGGGGAGGGCAGAAGACAGAGCAACCGCTTTCACTCTCCTCCAATAGAAAGCTGCTTCCCACAAGAGCAAGGTGATGGTGGGGGGTGGGGGTGGGGTGTCTCTGGTGTCTGGTGTCATTAAGAATGCACTGGACTTGAGCAATTACGTAATGGTGGCAGGTCACCGAGTGTGCTCAGCTCAATTTCTCCATTCCTATACGGCCCAGGATCCCCTGTCTAGGGAATGGTGTCACCCGTGGTGGGCTGTTCTTCCCACCTCACTGCTTATGATAACTCCACAGATGCACCCACAGGCCAATCACTAAGACTCTCATCATAGGTCACTCTAGACTGTGTCAATTTGACAGTTAACCCTATTATTCACACATATGAAGCCGCCATGCTGTTCTTGTGTACAGTCACTGTTGGCGTTTATCAGAGCATGCTGCCAAGTGGAGTTGTCAGTTTGGGTGTTCTGGGTCCCTCCTCTGAGTCTGGCACCCACACTGTCAGGTTCTGGTTCTGGCCCTGGCACTCGAAGTTTCTAGGGAGGGGTAGAGGAGCATCCCTGACCTAATTTTTCTTTAGAAATTACCTAACGAGTTTATCACCAATTCATTCACCCATTTGGGTGAGCACAACCCACAAACGGACATCAATTCCTCTGGGCTCTGCCTTCTTTCAAATCTCCTCTGAGCTCCCAAGGGCGCCATGAGCGCACATCCATGTTGCTTCCTACCCATGAAATGGTAAGTTTTGCAAAAAGAGCATTTATTTACAGAGTGGCCAAGCCTGGAGAGGAAGACTCAAGGCTTGGCTCTGCCTCCTCAAGCACAGGGCTCAGGGCCACCCAAAGGATTAAAGATGCCAGTGGACTGAGTCCTGGGGAACGGGAGTGGAGGTGAGGCCAGTTTGTCCACAGCCTTCATAGCTTTTTCTGTTACGCGTGTGCAGACAACGGAGGCATCAGCCGTGAGCTAAGGGTGGAGCGCTCTACTCACTGATGGGAAAGGTCACCTGCACAAATGAAAAGTCCGCGCTTTCAACAAAAGTAGTCTCCAATTCCCTGAAAGTAACCTAGGCAACCGTTGTCATCGTGACCTACACAACCGAAGTGTCACCTGGCAAAGCTAGGGAGAGACTAATAATAGCTTGTTTGGCCCCAGAGCGTGACAGAAGCTGTGATTTTCAAAGCCAACTGACAGCAAGTGACACTGGAGGCCTCATTGGGGTCTGGGTTAGTTTCAGTGCCGCAGGCAGCTTCACAGGCTTTCTGCCCTTGAGCGGCCACCAGGAGCCACAAACACAGAAGCCACAACAGCAATTAGCCCTGCTGCTGCTTGCCACTTTCCAACACAGTTGGACTTCGTCATTAGTCTACCCACAATTCCCAGCTCCCAGGATCATCAAGGTTGGGGGACCCTAGTTGACAATGGACTAGAAAGTGGATACATCATTTTTCATTTCCTCTCCCTTCGCCTTTGGGATGCCCGCTGAGGAGGAGACCCTAGAAGAAAGGGTCAGAGCTTTAGATGCAACCCGTGCTGTCAGTGCTGCTCCCCGCATTTACTGCTGGGACTTTTGGGAGTGTTACAATTTTTTACATTAATTGAATAATTCGTTTTACATTAATTAATTGATAAAATTCTAATGCTGTGATTAAACATGGGGCTTTGTGCATGTTAAGCCAATACTCTAGCTCCTGAGCCCTTCACATTTATTTTTTAGTTTTTTTTTTTTTTAATTTTTCTAACTGTGGTGGCTTTCAGTCAGGGCTGGGGGAGATGGGGGAGACCTATATCAGCTCTTTCCTGAGGTACAGTGGATGTGTTTATGGGAGCCAAAAAGTTCCCTGACAGAGAAGGGGGTCTGTCTTTCTGCTGGCCTTTTTGTGCCTCACTTACAGTCTCCAGAAGTCCTCCTTGTGTGTTCACCTTGCCCTGCTGAGGAGACCCACCCCTTCAGGAAGTCCCAGGAACATTGCTCAAGCATCAGTAGGATACTGTGGTCTTCATATCCTGTGCAGAAAACCCTTCCCCTCTACCCAGCATACTCTGGGAGCACGAGGTTCTGCCCCCAGCCTTCCAGCCTCCTCTCCACACCTGCCCTGGTGGACAGCTGTGGCCAACCCTCCCACCCTCTGGATCTTCAGCCTTTCAGGCCATTTACCCTAGTGATGGTCTTCCTCAGGATCACTCAGGGAAACTGAGGCATGGATACCTTAAATTAAAAATATAATGTAACCAAAAAAAAAAAAAACCCCAACGTTTATCGTCTAGAAAAGAAATAGAAACAGAGAAGCAGGGGCAAGAGATGGTGAGAGAACAAAAAAAACGACACATGCCACAGAAAAGGGAGGTTACCCCCAGACTTGGCATTCTAGAGAGGAAAACTGGCTGCAGAACTCTGTGCCAATAAGCTTTTGATTTGAGACTCTCCAAGTGCAATCCTGGATTTAAAAAAAAACAATGGAACTATGAAAAACCAATCCCAAAAGGAAAATTTAAATTCTCAGAAATGTAAAAACCACCATAGAAATGGAATCCGTTGTAGAAATCTATGGCTATAAGGTGTTGACAGGGGCGGGGGGCTATGTTCTATTTGTGAGACTAACAAAACCTTGAGCCCAAGCTCATACCAGAAGCAGAAAGCTGAAAACCAGGCTCACTTAACGATGTAAATGTCAAATGCCTTTTTAAAATTAGCAGGAAAAGGCAGAGCTGGAGAGACAGCTCAACAGGTGACAAACGCTAGCCAGACAAGTTTAAGGAGCCAGTGTCCGTCCTTCCCCAGAAGCCATTTGAAAAGCCAGAGGTGGCAGTGTCTGTCAGAAGAATGGTCCAGAAGAAGCTCGTGGGCCAAGCTAGCTCACACAGCATTGTGAGGGAAACAAGAAAGTCCACACCTTAGCAAGGTGGACGGTGAGGATCCACTCCCTAAAGATGTCCCCTGACTTCCAGACCTGAGCAGGAGTGTGCATGTATGCAGTGTTAAGCCAGTATGTAGGTTCTGGGATGCAAGCCCAGGCTCCCTGCTGCAGCCGTGAGCGCCCTTAACCAGCAAGCCATTGCTCCAGGTTCATGAAAAAAAAATAAATAAACATAAAGGGCTGGGATTGTAGCTCAAGGGCTACAGTGTTGGCCTAGCACACACAAGGCCCTGGATTCCATCTCAGCACCACAATTACTTTATCAATTAGTTAACATAAAAGTAAGTATTCAATTAACGTAAAAAAAAAATAATAATAATGGCGCCGAAAGTCCCAGCAATGAATGAATCAGGTGATAGATCACAGCGACTTCCTTCTGCCTGGAATGTGGTACCTGGGTAGCAGTGATGTATTCGGGAAAGTAATTTGTCACATTAGGGAGTCTTTGAAAAACAGATGCTCATCTGAACGGTGCAGAAAAGGCGTTTAACCAAAACTGTCAGCCATTCCCGGCCAAACTCCAGCAAGCGAGGAATGAGAGAAGCAGAGGGTGTTCCCCAAAGAACAGCAAATGGAAAGGCCTCACCTAGGATATCAGGAAGGAAGGAAGGAAGGAAGGAAGGAAGGAAGGAAGGAAGGAAGGAAGGGCGGCGGCAGCCACCACCCTCATCCTCTCTGGAGCAGAAAGAAGAAACTGGGGAAGAAGAGGTGTGGACTGAGGAAGAAGTTCACCTCCTTGGAATGCCCAAGAATCCACAGAAAATCGGAGTGCTTTTAACATGCTCGCCAGCCTCCTGAGCAGTGTACTGAAACAAAGATGCCACCTACAGAAGGAAAATTATAGCAACATCTAACTAGAGTCCTTATGTCCCTACGGAGAAAAAACACTGTTGATCTGCATGGGTGTGGCAAGGGTGGTCCTCCCCTTTTCCTCTCTACTGTGGATTTCCCTTCTAAAGAAGAAACGCTGATGGCAAGATGGCTCAGAGGGTAAAGGTGCTTGCAGCTAAGCCTGACAACCTGGGGTCAATCCTAGGAACCCACATGCTGGAAGAAGAGAACCAACACCTTCAAGTTGTTCTCTCGTGTCCTAAGGGATGCTGAGGCATGCACACACACACACACACACACACACACACACACACACACAAACACACACACAAACACACACTAATGTAATTTTGTTTTGTTTTGTTTTGTTTTGTTTTGTTTTGTTTTGTTTGAGACAGGGTTTCTCTGTGTAGCCTTGCCTGTCCTGAACTCCCTTTATAGGCCAGGCTGGCCTTGAACTCACAGAGATCCACCTGCCTCTGCCTCCCTGAATGCTGGGAACACAGGAGTGGGACACCATGCCCAGCTATAATGTAACATTTTAAAAACCGAAATAAAAGAAGAAACATTGTGCCTATTGATTGAAAGACTCATATTTTCCAAACCCTGTCACACTGTAACCCCTTCCTGCCCCACCTGACCCGTAATAGATTGGAGAGGGAAGTAGCCTATAGGATGCCATCCTGGGCTTGGACCACAGGTCTATCTTGGTTTCCAAGACCATTGCTTTTTGAACTTGCTGGTCTTGAGTGCTTTGTCACAGCAGCTATAGGGAGACCCTCTAAGCCTTGTGCTGGGAGCCAGGACACAATGACAATGCCCCTCGGCTGGCTTCACAGAGCACCTGCTGCAGGAGAACCCAGAACATCCAGTTCACCACTCCACTGGAGGACCTGTGCACTGCACATCTCGCGCCCTTGTGACCTCACGGCTCAGTCACAGTGTCTATCAGGGTCCCGAGCTGCAGTAACTGACCCAGGCCAGCAACTGAGGTTGTGGGAAAAGACTGGGGAGCTCTGAGGACAGGACTGCCTGGTCCGTGGTCTCTGAGCCCCACTCTCTGCTCCTTGCTTTCCTGTCTTCTCCGTCTCCTCTGCTTTCTGGAAAGCAGCTTCGATTTCTCCCCCTGCACATGTGGTCTGCCCAATTGCTACCAAGAGGCAACAGAAGCCATTTCCAACCTCTTGATCCCAAAGACACTAGGGAGCCTTCCCTAGCTGCTATAAGAGAAAGGCCCAGGGAGGGAGCCAGAGGCTGGATTGCCATCCTGCCCAAGTGGTTTCAGAGCCAGGAGCCCATAACCTCTCTCATGAAAACAAGTACCTCAGGAACTGGATGGGTTATGAGGAGCTGTGCCAGAGTTTGGCCTCAGCAGGCGGACTGTTCCCTGAAGGATAGACTCCTTCCCTCTCCCCTTGTGCCGCCTGCAGCCTCACCTGGGATCCTCGGAGGTCATCCGCAGCCGCAGCTTCTGGCCACCTCAGACAAGGCCTGACCGCTTACCTCAGCAGGTCCACTGCTGAGTGTGAGTCCTAGAGGATGCCGCCACTGGCATCCCATCAGGCGTGTGTAAGGGAGCTTTTGTTCCAAGGAGGACGATTGTACAGAGAGCAGAACGGAGGCAGCCTGAAGAGCCATCAGTGGGGGAAATGGGGAATTGTGGGAAGAAGGGAGAGAATTGGAGAGGGAAAGGGAGAGAGAAGTAAGAGAAAGGAGAGGGAGGAAGAAAGGAGAGAGAGGGAAAGCACCCGAGCCTTTGAACCTTTCAGTGTGCAGCCTACAGCTTCATTAGGAGGAAGAAGGTCCAGGCCAGTGTGAGCACTCCGCAGATAGAGGTTTTCCCAGCTAACAACACCCTGCACCCAGTCCCTGCGACCCACACAGCAGAAGAAGAGAGCCAACTCCTGCAAGTTGTCCTCCCACCCCCACGTTCAGCAGGTGCACAGTCACACTTTTGCATACATACAAATAAATGTAAAAGGAATTTTTAAAAAAATGAATGGGCTCCATCAATATTTCCTAGTGCAGAAAAAGTGCCTTGTGATATTATTATTAAATGGTTCAAAAGCCAGACGCACAAAGCAATATAATATGGTACCTTTTAACTGTTTAAAAATACAGAGCTGGGTGAATACAGCTAAGCATATTGTGTGTGTGTGTGTGTGTGTGTGTGTGTGTGTGTGTGTGTGTGTGTTTCTCTGTGTGTCTGTATGCATGTGTGTCTTGGTGTGCATGTCTGTGTCTATATGCTTATGTATCTATATGTGTGTGACTGTGTGTATGAGTCTGTATGTATTTGTGTATGTATATATATGTGTGTGTGTGCATGTGTGTATCTGTGTCTGTATGCATGTGTATCTCTGTACGTGTTCGTGTGTCTCTCTGTGTATGTATGTGTGTACATGCTTGTGTATCTGATTGTGTGTGGCTATGTCTATGTGTCTGTATTCATGTGTGTATGTATATGTCTGTGTGTATGTGTGTGTGTCTGTGTGTGTGTGTGTGTGTGTGTGTGTGTGTGCATAAACACAGAGAGAAAGGTTCTCAGGGCTGCAGAGCACACAGTAGAGACTGGTGATGACAGAAGTGGGTAAAACCTAGAACAAGTGGTCCACACAGCAGAGCATTTTCTCTGTGTGACCTGCTTGACTAACAAGAAGAAAGACCTGGATCACACTGGAGTAACAGAAATGATTGCAAATGAATGGAAGAAAGGATACGGCAAGGCGTGTGTTTGTTAAAACTCAAGCCCCTGAATACTAAGTGCTGATAGAACTGCAGGGACTGAGTGAAACAAATGACGGGGCATGTTTGCAAGAGGAGGAGCTCCCAAATACACAGCAAGTGATGCATTAGCATGCAGCAAACAGTCCCACTGTAAAAAACCAAAACAAAAACCAAAGCATTGTGTGTGTGTAGCAAAGTGTGGATTCTGGCCTGGCCAAGACCTGAGCAAAAGTGTCTCAGATATTATCACAGGAGCTGAGGACTGTCACAGCATGACCCCAGCCTCAGTTTCTCTATTTCATAAACAGCATCTGCCTCATAGGTTGACATTGACTCTGAATTGAGTTAGTATACCCAACACAGCAGAGGGGACACATGACAGAAAGCTGTTATTGCTGCTGCATGGTTATTCCCAGTGATTAATCTAGAAAAGGGGTTGAGGACCCAAGGCCAGAAATGGGCACCTCAGTTTTGTTTGTTTTGAGTCAAAGTCTTACTGTGCATGTAGTCCTGGCTAGTCTGGTACTCACTAAATAGCCCAGGCTGGCATCAAACTCACAGCAATCTTCCAAGGCCCCATCTACCTCAGCCTCTGAAGTACTGGATTACAGGGACACACACACACACACACACACACTGCACTCATGCACACATGCACACACGCACACACAGATTAAAAGTAGGGACTTCCTTGCCCTGGGTCTACCTGCCATGTGCTTGTTCTGGGGACCCAGTTCTCTGGCACTGCCCTATAGATGCGGCTCCAGGCTCTCCTCCTAAGAGGTCACTCATGATGCCCCAGAAATAACTGTGGAGAAAATCCTGGGAATAGAGACAGGTACGCCTTAAAGATGATGTCTCCAATCCAGGATCTTAGGAGCCTGGGGATGGGCAGGAGGTGGTGACAGGAGGTCTGTCACCTGCCTGTACCTTGTGATTGAACACAGTTGCAGCATTTCCCTAGCTGAGTGGCAGCCAGGGCTCCAGCTGCATGAAATTGGATGGATAAAATCTGGAGCTGAGGGCACCAAGACCTTGGTTCCCTGTCGCTTTGTCACCAGCTTTCCCAGAGACAAGCCAGTGCTTTAAGCTGCTGGAGTCGATAATAAAATGGATGGAGGATGAAAGTGGAAAGAGATTGAGAAGCCCACAAAACTGTCCCTTCCACCAGAGTCCCAGGGTCATGATGTTGTCTCTGGGAGAAAGACCACCAGGGGTGGGGTCCCTGCAAATGTCCAGAGGAAATGCCAGGTTGCTGGCGGTGGAGCCTGAGGGATCCCTTCCATAAGCTGAACACCTATTGGGTGGGTGAAAACAGTCCTAAATCCAGTTTCAAAACGTGAAACATTTCTGATTTGGGGCAAGGAATGGTCAACAGAGACCTCTGTCCTCTGCGCTAAGCTTGGCATCAAGGCAGGTGTGCCCACTCCTTTCTCTGGTCACCTCACTGTCCTCAGCAAGATGACATTAATTTCCACGTTACCTTGTAGGAAAGGGTATTAAGATTCGGAAGGACCAGTCACTCCAGGGTCCCCAAACAGTGGAAAGGTGGACTTGGGGATTTTCTAGGTCTGTCTATGTCCAGTCCCCACTGCGTTGCTTGGCATCCTTGTGACCTTTCCAGAAGACCCTAGAAGAGAGGATCGTGCAAAAGTCAGGATGCTCAGATTGCTGGAAAATCTGAGATGGTTCTCTTGACACCTGTAAAATGGCAACAGCAAGGTTACTTTCTGGAGGGAGGCTGTGCATCTCAGTGGGGTAACAGGTAGAAAATACCCAGTGCCACTTTGGAGGGCTCTTCTTGTCCTTGATGACGACCGTATCTATGACAGACGCCTGGGAGAGGCGTGAAGAGGGCCTTGGTCTTCCTGAAGCCAAACTCATCTGCGGGTCCTTCCTTTCCTTCCTTCCCTCTCTCCATCCCCCTGCCTCACCTCTCCCTTCCCATTGCTTTCATCCTCCTCCCTCCTTCCTCACTCCCACCAGTACATCAGCCCTTCAGTGGTCCCAATGGATGCTCTGGCCCTGGAGCAGTAATAGTGAAGAAAGAGAGACTCGGGAATCCCACATGGGAGCCATATTCCAGTAGTCAGTGATCATAAACTGAAGAACCCACTAAAAGAGTGAACCCTTTCCTGTCTGTGCCAAGGAAATGTGAGGGGGCGGGGGAGGAGGCTATGAGACAGTGGCGATCGCATTGACAAAGATCTTGTCATTGCCTGAGCACAGACACAGTGAGACAGACCCTCGTATCGGGCAGGCTAGCTGTCCCCATGGGCCCTGGCACAGTGAACTCGCTATGTGCCCCCCCCACTCACCTCACAAGCTCCTGGAAGCTTCTCAGCACCCAGCTCAGCAATGTCCCTGGCTCACTTGACTTGCTTGCTTTTTTTTATTATTATTAATTTATTCTCTCTTTTCTATTACATCCTGACTGCAGCTCTCCTCCTTTCTAGTACCTTCCTCCCCAGCCACTCCTCTTTAGATCCCCTTTAGAAAAGAGCAGGCGTCCCAGGGATGTCAACCAAACATGGCTTGTCAGGTTGCAATGAGACTAGGCACCTCCCCTCACATGCACATTACAGCTAGATGAGGCAACCCTGTAGGAGACGAAGGGTCCCCAAAGCAGGTGAAAGTGTCAGAAACATGCCCCCCTCCCTCCATTGGGAGTCCCACAAAAAGACAAAGCTACTCAACTGTAACATATATGCAAAGGGCCTAGGATCGACCCATACAGGCTCCCTGACTGTCGGTTCAGTCTCTATGAACCCTTATTAGTACAGCCTGGTTGACTCTGTGGGATTTTTTGTGGTGTCCCTTCTTTCACAGGATTCATCGAGTTCCACCTTTGGCTGTGGGTCTCTGTGTTTGTTTCTAGCAGTTGTTGCTTAGAGCCTCTCTGGTGGTGATGCCAAGTAGCTGCCTTTTTATTTTATTTTATTTTATTTTTTTTATTTATTTATTTATTTATTTATTTATTTTGAGACAAGGTTTCTCTGTGTAGCCTTGGCTGTCCTAGACTTGCTCTGTAGACCAGGCTAGCCTCGAACTCACAATGATCCACCTGCCTCTGCCTCTTGAGTGCTGGGATTAAAGGCGTGCGCCCCCACACCCAGCTACAGCTGCCTTTCTTATACAGCCCAGACCTACCTGCTTAGGGATGGTGTTGCCCACCGTCAGCTAGACCTTCCTACATCAACCATCCATCAAAACAACACCCCTATAGATGTGGCCATGGGCCAATCCGATCAGAGCAATGGCCCCAAGAGGAAGGAATGGGGCATGAAGGGCCTCAGCTATCTGAAACCTCATCAGAGGCAGTGCTTTCTTGCAATGGCTATTCTTGGTGTGGCTTCTCAGACACCCGTTCAAGCATGGAACAGACTTCTGGAGACAGAGGTAAGATCTGAGAAGACAAGGCGATCCAAGAGGAGGCAGTTGGGGCCTGGGAGACTTGAGACCTAAGTGAGGCTATGCAGTGTTCTTTGAACTGCTCCTACCCTTCTCAGCCACATAGCATTAAGGCTGGCCAGAGCATTGGCCAGGATGACGTGTGGTGGGGGTATCTGTCTGTGCTCTGGGGGAGGGATGCTCTAGCCTAGACACAAGGATGAGAAGAACACTAGGGGAGTGAGGAGTGAGTGGGCGGATGGGGTCCGTGAACCACCTGAGAGCACCTGCCTGCCTGTGTGCAGATCCTGTAAGAGAGAGGAGAGCCGGGTACCCAGGAAGAGCTGCTGAGGGAGCCTACAGGGGTGGGGTGGAGGCTGGAGCCCCAATCCTGCCTCCTCCTTCAGGGGTATACTGCCTGCTGGAGCAGCCACCATCAGCTTCATCTCACACAGTGCCAGGACCCAGGCTTTTCACATACCTCCTCCTTTCTTCCTCAAATGACATTTGAAATGAACCTAATAAAAATCCCGTTCTTTGTGTCAGAATAAAACCTCGCCAGATCCTCTAAGTCGCCCTGGTGTTCTCGTGCTGGGTTTTGGATCAAACCTTTCCACACAGTAAGGGCCAGGATTTGCCTGGTAGCACTGTGGGCTTTCTGGTGATCCCTATTGATGCATTTCAACTTTCCTGCCCCTCCCTGGCCAGTGAAGTCCCTGGAGGCAGGGTCCTGTGTGACAACCCCAGGCTGATGGTGGAAGTGTCTCTGCAGAAGGCTCCTGTGCCCTCACTCCAGGCCCCCACTGCCCCTTCTAGCCCTGTAGCTGCCCCCCTCACCTAGATGCCCCACAGTGTGTTGCTTCGCAACACTGAAGCTCTTCTCTGACTCCCAAGCTTTCCCTCAGGCTGCTTCTTATCTGGAACACCCTTCCCACCTCTGTCTGGAGAGACCCCGACCTCCCCCCAGCCTGAGGATGGAAGATGGGAGGGAACAGCTGTGGCCTGTCCTGAGAGGTGCCGAGTCTGTGCAAGGAGTGAGCCGTCTCGGTGAGCCCAGCATAGCCCAGCACCAAACACAACATAGGCTTCACCATGGATCAACCTGCTCGAAAATATCCCGAAGGTCATTGAAGGGATACATGCAGACCAGGCCTGTCTATCCACACTTGGCCTCAGACACCTTCTTGACCCCAAAGAAGAGTGTTGTTTCTTCCTTCCTGACAGGACCAGAAAAGCCCCCATTTCTTCTTTCATCTCAGTTGGTCCATCCTACCCGGCTGGTCTTTCTTAGTCCCTCCCCTAGGGAGGAGCCATACTCTGTGTCCCCAGGGTCCGGCCTCTGTCCTGTCTTCCACCTTAGTGAACCCACTGACTTGGCCACTGTGGTGGGGTCAAATCATTGTCCAAATACACCCATGATGTCAAGGCAAGTGTTAAGTAGGCGTCATGTGACAACTGGGCTCCACATTAGCAGAGAGAGACCATGAGGCAGACTCCCCCTTGGGAAGGTGACCTTCCCATCCTTGAAGTACAGGCCCTTCAAGGAAGTAGCTTCTACATCATAGACCGAAGTGACTGAGGCCCCTCCCTGGCTGAGACTTCAATTCCAGGATACCTGTCCTCTGTTCTGTGTGTCTCAGGCCAATATAGGCTTCTGCGTCTTCCCAGTGATCCTTACTTCCTAGGCTCTTTGGCCCTCCGAGTCTCTGAATGTGCCCATGATGCACAGAGTCTGTGAGTCAACGACTCCACCAGAGAGCGTTTGACTTCACCAAAGAAACTCAGATTCTGAGAGCTGAAGTGTGGGAGGGACAGACAGATCAGAAAATCCTCCCCATAAACGAAGGAAGGCTCCAGACCTCTCATCTTAGCATCCACAGGAGGAAGAGGTTAGACCTAGGGTCTCAGGCTCCTCTCAGAACTAAAATATAGGGGTACCTAGAAGTCAGCAGCTCCATGTCCCTCCTCGCTTGTGCACTTCTCTCCTTCCTATCCATGACTCCACAGGCTGAGTGGGTCAAATGGGACCAGAAGCCTCTGGGGATGAAGTCGTGGACTCAGGTTTTCTGGTTGAAAGACTTGACGCAATTCTGCAGCTGCTGTGGTTTCTAGGCTCTGTCCCTTGCAGACTCGGGTTCCTTGATTCATGAGGTGAACAGCCTAGGAACCAGGACCAACAGCCCACTGTCATTCCTGGACTGTCTGTCCTCCTCAGGGGCACCTACAGGGAATCCAGGAGACCACACTGTCCAACCCACGGTGCCCTTTGGGGTTAGAGCAGGGCTGCCCCCAGGAAAGGTGTTTGCTTCCCACAGGTAAGAAGGGCCTGTAACATTCGGGGAAGCTGATGATCCTGGATCCTGTAGGACACCAGGGGTTCCTACCCCCAGTCCAGCCTAACAGCAGCTCCCCTGAGCTAGGGCCCGGGGTCCTGGGATACTCAAAGTCTACAGACTTGGCCAAAGAGCATCAGGAGCTCCAGCAGACACCCCCAACTGGACTGGCTCCCTCTGCCTGAGCCCCTGTGGGCTGCAGGGAGCAGGAAGAGGCTCCCAGGCTGTGTAGACCAAGGCTCTGGTCAGTAAATCCAGCTTGTCCCTGTGGGGCTTGGGGTCCAGTGGACAGAACACTAGTCTCACTTCCAGGACCTTAGGGACAATGGCTCTGCATTGTCCCAACCCCCATTCCCCACTCAAGTGAGTGCAGTCCTCCTCACAGCTGGGGTCATGTCTTCCATCACTAGGCTTCCTTAACAAATATCTAGAACAGACAAAAAAATGTGTTTGGTGGGTGGAGGGAAAGGGAGCTGAGCCTAGGGAAAGAAGACCTAGGTCACTCACTGTTGGATCCCACAGAAGGCCAAGCATCATTCTGTGTGTTTGTGTGTGCGTGTGCATGTGTGAAGTCACTCAACAGCATTTCTTGAGCACCTACTGTATGCCACATGTTCTCGTATGTCAGAAACAAGACAGAGAGATCCCACGTGGATCTGAGTACGCAGTCAGGGAGGGCAGTGGGTCCATAAGCAGCAGGCACAGAGCTGAAGCTACTGGAACTTTGGGGACTGGGCAGGGCCTGGGAGTTTTTAAAACGCTAAAGACACCACTGCAAGAAGTCTCATCGAGAAACAGGTTGGGGCAGGAAAGGGCTCTTTTTACATCATCTGAGCAGAGAGGGTGACCAGGTGCCTAAGGTCACAGGGCAAGAGATGGAAGTGGAACCTGCCCACCCCATCTTAGAAAGGAGTATCCTCCCACCCACACCCCTTTCTATGGCCCATGGGTGTCATTGTTACTGTGGTGGATCTCTTTGCACCCACATCTTCCCCAAAGGGAAGTGGAACACTCGCCTGGGCTATACAGTGTGGAACAAAGGTCAGGATTCCAACCCAGGCTTGTGCAAATGAAAAGCTTCTCATGGGCCAGGAGTTGTCACTGGAAAGGACTCTAGGACCTGCTTCAAGATGGTGTCTCAGCCTTTCCAGGGACCTGGGCTCACTCACGTTGGATTTGGGTATTGACACCTTCAGGAACGTGCGTGCGTAGCTGGCTTCTGCAGTAGCATGACTCACTATAGGAGGATCAAGAAGAGACCCCCTGAGCCCGAGCCACAGACGGCTCTCCCAGGCCCAGCATCTGAGCTCAGAGGCAACCCGGCTTTTGATCCAGAGTCCAGATCCAGCTGCTCTGATGTGAAACTGGTGCCTGGTGAAGCCAGATCCCATCAGGGGACAGATCAGAACCCTGCGGCCTCATTACTGATCTGACCTATTTTGCACTCCCCCTCGCTGTGAGCTGAGGTGGCTGCTATAGTAACGGCACAGACAGAGGGGATGGAGGGGACAGAGGCAGCCCCTGGGACACTGTTCTCTACCTAAAGGAAATAAAGCCGATAGTCCATGTGGGGCCCCAGGGCCTGGCCTTCCCGCTTCCCACCACAACCCGGCGGGTCTGGTCTGGCCTTTCCTTTCCCTCTCCAGAAGGCTCCAACTCTATTACTGTCCTGGACACTGTTCTCATCAGTCACCACTGACTCTGTTTAAGGGTTGTGGGAGCGGAAGTGTGCAGAGGAAGCTATGTGGCTCATAACTCAATCTCTCGTTTCTATAGTAATGGCTTTGCTGGGCACTTATTTGTCTTGGGTTGCCCTATGTTGGGTCTCAATGTAGACACTGGGCAGTGCTGAGACTACCTGGGATCAGAGCTGAATTCAAACTGGAAAGTCACTGATGGGAGGCCACACCCTCCTGGTGGAGCCAGCCCCTCAGACACTGTGTCTTCCTAACGCTCAGATTTCAGGGATAGTCACACTGACAGTGTGTGATGTTCAGGTGCCAGTATCCTGGCTCAGGTATCCATGGGGATGGCAAAACCAATCTTCACAGGTTCCAGGGACCACACGATATCAGGGCTGCAGTCCACGGTGTGAGGAGCTACCTGGGATCCAGCGCCCGCTGCTCACCTGAGGGCCTTTTCCTATTCTGCATCCTCCTCCCACCTCCAGCTTGGTCATTAAAGCTTGTTCTGTAGTCCAACCCCAGGCTCTTCCCCTCCTCCAGCCCCGGGCTCACGCCTAGCCTGCAGCTGACATCTTAGGAGTGGCCTCTGTGATTCTTAAAAAAAAAAAATCATCACGCAACCTGGGTGCTTGTGCTTCTGAGAGAGCTTGTGTTAAAGTCCATCTGCCTCATCTCACAGTGAGATCAGTGAAGCCGAGCAGTCGGACATCTCCCCACCCCCACCCCAGCTCCATATCGTATCTATTCCCAACCTCTCCCCTCAGTCTGTGCCTTCTAATTCTCGGTCTATCTGTTCCTCTCTGTGTCTCTGTCTCTGTCTCTCTGTCTCTCTGTCTCTCTGTCTCTTTGTCTCTGTCTCTCTCTGTCTCTTTCTCTGTCTCTCTGTCTCTCTCTGTCTCTGTTTCTCTCTCTCTCTCTCTCTCTCTCTCTCTCTCTCTCTCTCTCTCTCTCTCTCTCTCTCTCCTGGGTCAGGGCTACAGAGGCCTCTCCTTCGCTGTCCCCAGAGAAGACTTCATTCAGTTCTGCTCTGAGATGCATGTACATATCTGTGCGTGCGTGTGTGCGTGCGTGCGTGCGTGCGTGCGTGCATGCGTGCATCTGATGGCCAAGCCTGAAGTATGGCAGGACCGAAGAAAGCTGATGCCTTGGTGTAGGTAGGGTGAGCACAGGGCCACCTCAGCTCTTACCAAGCCTGGCTGTGAGGAGGAGGGGATGATGTCAGTGAAGCCTCAGCTTGAGACACTCAGGTTCTAGCCTAAATGAAGCCACAGGTGTGAGTCATTCCTTTGGTAGGTTCTAGGACCGGAAGCAACTTCAGGAAGACTGCTCAGCACTGTGAGGTAAGACGTCCACACTGATTGCTTCATGAGACGCCTTCCTTATAGAGTTTCCACTTGTACAGCAAACACTGTTTTGGGTGTCTCTGTCCAGTCACCAGAGCCAGCAGCATAGAGCAAACCCCAGGAGGTGTTCCTCAAAACACAACATAAAAGGCTAAGCAAGAGAGAAGTGGTGGGTAAGTTTGACTCCCTTCCCACAGAAAGATTCCCTTCACCCAATGTCACCGTGGAGAAACTGGCAAGATAAAACAGGGTGTGGATGCAGATATTTTGGCAGCAAATGGTCCCACTCTGAATACATGAAGATTCCAGAACGACCTCAGTCGAAGGACTTGAGTCTTTGAATTGGGGTTTCAAGAAGAAGCCTGAATGGCTCATCAGTGCTTTGGAATACTTGGAGCCTCATTAGCAATCAGGGAAGCGCAAACGGAACAGCGGGAAAAGAATCCACCTGCTGACTGGGCAGCGTGGAGTTTGGGCTAGGTGGGGAGGAAGGGGCCTCCCCTCATTGTCTCCTGGAAATAGAAATTTGCTCTTTCAGACTAATTTGCCATTGTCTTGTAAAGCCTGCGAGGCAGATCCCTCAACCGGCAGCAGCTCTGCTTCTAGAACATTCCCGGGAGAGCTCCCTGCACATGAGCACTGGTAGCCTCGTACAAGGATGCTCGTGGTCACTCATTTGCAATAACATGAACCTAGGAACGGCCCCAATCAATACAGTTGAGTGAAGGAATCCGATTTCCAGATGGGTATGTGGGACCAGACCTTGCATCAGCAGCAGGCACCAGCTCTGCTCCCCTCCCGTATAAGCTACTCCCTGCACACATAAGCAACCCAAATACAGATCCCTAGATCGTCACTGTCGAGTGCAGGGCTATTCGAGAGCTGTCCATCATGTCTCTGGAGTCAACAGGGGCTCTGTGGCTGGGGCTACATGTCTGTTACATCAAGGAAGGAGCTAAAGAGCCTTGGGGAGACCCTGCTGGGCCGCCTTCCTAGGACCAGGACTATGGTTCATCAGTGCCCCACTCTGGTGTTACTCTTTGCTAGAATAGCATAATAGTGAGCCTTTGAGAAGGGGCAGCGGCAGTTCTTCCCCTTAGAGCATCATGATCCACCTTCCACAGGCAACCCCCAGGGTGCATGACCAGGGTCCAAGCCCCCTGTCTCTTACACTTCAACAAGTACCCGTCGTGGGAGACAAAAATCCTGGGCTGGGTGTAGGGGAGGCTTCTAATGGCACCTGGGCCTACAGAGGCGGCCAGAGCCATCCCAAGGTACCATTTTAAGGCAAATTCTAAGGCGAGTACCAAAGACAGCCTGTGGGAAAGGATGTGAGGCCCCATCCCTACCCCCACCCCAACACACACACACACACACACACACACACACACACACACACACTTCAGGCTTATCTCTGATTTGAGACAATATTTTAGTAATAGCTATTCTGCAGGGAAAGAAAAATGAACGTCAAAACCAGGCAGGAGGCAGGGGTGGCTTAGTAGGCAAAGTGCTTGCTGCACAAACAGGAAGACCTGAGTTCAAATACCCAGCACCCATGTGAAAACCCATGGGTGGTGTACAGTGTCTGGAATCTCTGCTCCGGGGAGGTGGAGACCTTGTCTCAAAAAGATATTTGACATTGGCCTCTGGCTTCCACACACCAACATGCTTACACATGCACACACTAAAGAAATGCATAAGGTATAAATAAATAAATAAATAAATAAATAAATAAATAAATAAATAAATAACCCAAAGTTTTTCACAGCCAAACCCTGACTTAGCCCCTGCTGGTATTTTTCTACCCACCTGTCTGGATTGTGTAATCCAGGGATAGAAATCCGTGAGGGTGAAATTAGCCATCTGCATGCATGTTTTATTTCTGGCCTTTCTTTTTCTAAGCATTTTACCCACGTGACTATCTTGACGGGGCTGTCCTGTTCAGTAGCCAACAGTAGCCCACCATATCTTCATACCAAAATTACTTTACCCATCCCCGTGGTCAGGTGGCTACACGGCTATGACCCTGTGCTCAAACCTTGGCCTCTCCTTCTGGCCCTTTTCTAAAAGAAGGTGGCCTGAGGGCCAAAGAGCACAGGCACCTGCATTCTTCAGGCCCAAATGTGTGGGGCCACATTGCCATTCCGAAAAGCTGGCTTGGGCCCACACCCCAGTACTCCGCATGGTGTCCCCCACTCCTTCAGCACCATCCTGACCCTTTACTGACCTTGCCTCCCTGGATCCTGCTCTGCCTTTGGAAAACACAATAGAAGAGTTGGTATGCTGCAATAGCTAAGCGTGTATTTATCTGTAGGCACTTCAAAAAGTCAACATAATTACTCAAGTCCCATTAAGCTTAATTTGCAGCCAATCTCACATCTCGCAGGAAGCAGACAGGGTGCTGAGGAGGGTGGAAGAGACAGGTTGGCTCTTTAGAACCAGACAGCAATCGATGACTTGGCTGGGTAGGCAAAGCTGGTCTTTCCAGTGGGTGGTCCTCTTGCAGGTGGGGAGCCAAGTGTTCAGGACTCTGCCAGTGACCCCCCAGGCCCTCTACCCTCTACTGTTTTAGCCAGGCCACCTCTGGAACAGGAATGCTGTCCAGCATCCTGAAACGTAGCCAGCCCCCAGGGGGAAAGCACATCCCTGGTGTCCATAGGCGTAAACCTCAGGGAGCCTTTACTAGGAGGAATGGCAAACAGTGAAGGGGACATCCAGCCCTCTCATTTGTATCTAGAAGGCACTGCAGGGTCACCCACTCTTGTTCGAGCCTTTCCTGGCCCTTTGCTCAGGCCTGTTACCTCCTGGGGGGTCACTGCCAGCACAAGCCCCTACACTGTGGAAGGCCTCACATCAGGAAGCACAAGGCCCTTTTCAGATAGCAGCAGTGCTGGGTGCCAGAGAGTCACGGAGGATCTGATGGATGCTCAAGAGAGGGACCAGAAGGATTTGCTGGGGGGAAAGAGAGGCTACATGACCTCTGTTTTCAGCTGGCCAGTGGTTCTCTCCTTCTGCTCTTCACAAACACGTTTGCACGTGTGTGTCCCCCTACGCACACATCACCACTACGATGTGAAAGACTTCCTGCAGGCTCAGGCAGAGAGAGGTCTTGGTTGCCAGTTCGTGGGCTTTGCAGAAGCACCTGCATCTTGCGGGCTCAGACCACATCAATGGGTTAATCCCTTACTGGCTTTCAAGAGATGATGGCTTTTGAGGAGGTGGAGGCCAGTAGACGGGGTGAGTTGTCGGAAGTAGGCCTTGGGAGTGGGATCTGCTAGGCCTTCTCTTCCTCTGCTCCCTGCGGACCCTGAGTGAGCGTCTCTGCTTTGCCACACCCTCTACTCCACAATGCCCTGACTCACTGCTGGCCCAGAACAATGGAGACAGCGAACCATGGACTGCAGCCTCTTAACCCGTGAGCTGCAATAAATGCCTCCTCCTTTCACGTTTGGCTTTTTTTTTTTTTAATTTTCAGTTCTTTTTCACTCTTAACTTTACCCTGGTATGGATACCCCGTGATCCCAAACAAAACTGGGAACATTCTTCCCATGAAAGATGAACAGTGACATCTTTTCCTTGGTGTGCTGTTTTCCTTTTTATGATTGAGTTGTGGACAGCTCTTTATATTTGCAGGCTCGGCATCTTCTTCAAAAGAAAACAAAATGAAACGAAACAAACAAACAAACAAACAAACAGCTCCTTTTATTTGAATTTAATACAGCTACGTACATAGAAAATTCAAATGGCTTTATAAAGAAGTGACTTTAAGACTGCAGCCTCTCAATCCGTGAGCTGCAATAAATGCCTCCTCCTTTCGCGTTTGGCTTTTTTTTTTTTAATTTTTCAATATTTTTCAGCCTTTTAACTTTATCCTGGTATAGATACCCCATGATCCCAAACAAAACTGAACACTTTTCCCATGAAAGATGAACAGTGACATCTTTTCCTTGGTGTGCTGTTTTCCTTTTTATGATTGAGTTGTGGACAGCTCTTTATATATGCAGGCTCGGCATCTTCTTCAAAAGAAAACAAAATGAAACAAAACAAACAAACAAACAAACAAAAAGCTCCTTTTATTTGAATTTAATACAGCTGCGTACATAGGAAACTCAAATGGCTTTATAAGGAAGTGGCTTTAAGACTTATTTTTATTTTAAATTATGTATAGATATATGTGCCTGCACTCACATGAGTGGAGGGGCCCTGGAAGAATGGATGTTGGATCCTCTGGAGCTGGAATTACAGATAGCTGGGAGCCACTTGACATGGATGCTGGGACCTGAACTTGGGTCCTCTGGGAGAACAGCAAGTGTTCTTAACTGCTGAGCCATTCCTTCAGCCCCTTTCCCACAGCTTTTTGAGATAAGGTTTTATGTAGCCCAGGCTGACCTCAAAATCTCTATGTGACCCTGGTCCTCCTGCCTCCTCCTGAGAGCTGGGGACCACAGGTGTATACCACACTCCCAGCTTACACAGCGCTGAGAACCGACCTCAATGCCAGCTGCTTGCTAGGCAAGCACTCTGCCCACTGAGCTCAAACTTTTCTTATTCACCAATATGTTTGGAGGATCAAAATGCTAAGAATTCACGATTATTTTTTTCCTCCCATGATTATTGTGCTTAATAAGTCCTGATTGCACCCAAAACTGGTGGAAAGGTTCGCGTGACACACTTCCTGTCCTGTTTTCATGCTGAGATCTGCTGTTTCATCTCAAATTCATCTGTGCAGGTGTGGGAAAGTGTCTAGACTCATTTTCCCCGGGAGCACTCAGGTGTTGTAGCACTGCCTGTTGAACAGGGCAGCGCATGCGTGCGGGTTCTTTGGGCCTCCGTCTTCTGTTCTGTCAATTCTTACTTTGTCTTCGCTGCCAGCTGCTAGGTTCACCATCCTGAATCAGCTGCTGTGGGTCTCCCAAGTTCTGTTGAAAAGTTCTTTGCTGAGGCTACACAGCCTCAAGGCCTGCCCCAGGAACCCACTTCCTCCACTGAGACTCCCAGGTTCCACGACCTCCCACCAGCTGGTGACCAAGTGTCCACACTCGTGAGGCTGTGAGAGGTATCTCATCTTCAGACAAAACGAGGCAAGTGCTCTACGGCAGCCCCCTTTGTAATTTAAAATTTTAAATTCTTTTGCAAATGTCCGTAGTGTATGGTGGAGCATCTTTCAGGCATATGCCCAGGAGTGGTAGAGCTGGGTCTTGAGGTGTAACTATTCCCAATTTTCTGAGAAAGCACAGTTTGCTCAACTATGTTCATAGCAGCTTTATTCGTAATAGCCAAAAATCTGGAAACAACCTAGATGTCCCTCAACTAAAGAATGGATAAAAAAAACTGTAGTAGATTTATACAATGGAATACCACTCAGCTATTAAAAACAAGGAAATCTTGAAATTCACAGGCAAATGGATGGAACTAGAAAAGGTCATCCTGAGTGAGGTAACCCAGACCCAGAAAGACACACATGGTATATACTCACTTATAAGCAGATATTAGCCACATAACAAGGGTAACCACGCTACAACACAGACATAAAGAAGGCAAATAACAAGGAGGACCCTAGGGAAGATGCTTAATTCTCCTTCAGAAGGGCAGATAGAACAGACACCGGAAGTGGTTGAAGAGACGGAACAGGACGAGAGGCTACCATAGAGGTCCTCTGAAAGACTCCACCCGACAGGGGGATGGAAGCAGATGCTGAGACTCACAGCCAAACGTTGTGGGGTGGAACACTGGGAGTCTTGTGGAAGAGCTGGGGGATAGAAGGACCTGTAGCCAGCAAATCCGGGTGCTGGGGGTGGGGGGGGGTGGGAGGAAGTTGCTACAGAGACTGAGGCACCAACCAAGGACCATGCATGAAAAAGACTTAGACCTCCTGCTCATATGTAGCAGATAAGCAGCACAGTCTCCTTTTGGGGAGTAGGGGCTACCTCTGACATAGACTATGGTGCCCACTGGTTCATTACCTCCCCCTAGTGGGGCTGCAGCCTAGCCAAGCTACAGGGGGAAAGGATGCAGGCGATCCAGACAAGACTTGATAGGCTGAGGTCAGATGGAAGGGGAGGAGGGTTCCCTCTTTCTGAGGACTAGGGCAGGGAAGGATGAAGGAGGCAGGGGGACCAGGAGGAGATAAGAGAGGGGCTACAATTGGGATACAAAATGAGCAAATTAAAAATAAAAAAATTTAATAAAAAAAATAAAACAAAATTCTTTTGCATCTATTCGTTTGGGGTGTGTGTGTGTGTGTGTGTGTGTGTGTGTGTGTGTGTGTGTGTGTGTGTGTGTGTCCGAGGCAGGGGTAGAGGGCTGGGGGTTCACATACCAAGACACACTGGTAAAAGTCAGAAGACAGCTTGTGGGAGCTGGTTTCCTTCCGCCATGTGTCTGGTCCTCAGGTTGCCTGCTGAGCTGTCTTGCTGAATGTCTTTGTCCAATGAGATAGGATCTTATTGTGAAGCCAGGTTTAATCATCCTTCTACCTTCAGTAACATGTTTTTGAGCTTTTTAAAAGTTTCCTTTAAAATGTTTTTAGGGTTTGTGCCAGGACTTTGACATTATCCCAGCTCCCCCAACCCCTGGCCACTCTCCCCAACTGCAAAAGGCCAATATCACTAAAAGACCAGACCGTCTGAAATACACCTCTACACCTCAGCTGCTCACAGCCCATTTCTTCCCATACCTTATAGTCTTGTTGATAAAAGATGTTAGAAACAGAAAATAAGCAAATAAAAATGCTTTAAACTGTTTATTATTAGCCTAGAGTTGGGGGACTCAGTGAATTATCCTTATAGGGGGACAGAGTAAATAGTTCAGGTTTTGAAGATCATTCTTCTTCTTCCTCCTCTCTCTCTCTCTCTTCCCCCCACACATTGTACTGTGAGACTGGTAATACATGTGTCAGTCAGCTTTCCATTACTGCTGTGTAGCCAAATTATGAGGACAGAAGGTTTATTTACATCAGTTTGGGAAGGTTTTGTTCCGTGGCTGGTTGATGTCATTGCTCTGGGCTTATGACAACCCAACACATCATGGATTGAGAACATGTAATGAAGAACTTCACCTCCATGGCAGGATCCAAAGAAGGGACCAAAAGGAAGACTTCAGAGTCCTCTAGGCCCCTTCTAGAATATTCCCCAGTGACCTGACAGCTCTCACTAGGCCCAGTCTCTTAAAGGTCCCACCACCACCCTTTGGTGGGATGCAGTGGGAGCCAAGCCTTCAAAGTATGGACATCTCAGGAATATTCCGGGTGTAATGCAAAGAGAAACCACCTGTGAAAAACAAGCTTTGGCTATATTCTAATAAAAATGCTCTCCCAAACATGGACATTGGATTTTGTACAATTTTCATGTATCACAAAGTGTTACATTCTGGATGGTGGCCCAGATTGGACTCATAGGCTGTAGTTACAGCCTTAAGCAGAGCAAAGCCAATCCATTTCAATGACCCTGCTCTCACAGAAGCTCATTACACCCACCTATGATGCTATGGAGCTGGAATTATTGAGCTAGTTAAAGCTTCTGGCATACAGCATCCCCACCCCCCACCCCCAGTGAATGGCTCTTAGTGGTCTACTGGGCTGGGCAAATCTTCCTCCCATGAAGCCAGAACCAGCCTGTGTTCATGTCCATGCAGTCTGTCATCTTGGCACTCACTTTCACTCCCTGGCAAAAGAAAGCAGGCCCAGCTTGTGGCCAGCAGGGCTGGGAGCGCCAGAACCTCACCCCAGCACAACTCTAGGGGAGTTATAGTAGCTGCTGGACCAGACCACCACTGGTAATGGATGCCGTTCTTTAATGCTGCTGGGGAGACACACCCCTCTTAATCTCCTGCAATGTCATTAGGAGAGAAAATGTTTGCTCTGGGAGCTCCGGTGGCCTTTGGAAACTGCAAGATCAACACGAACTGCCAAGGCAGCTCTAGCCTTCACCTCCCCTGGCCAGCCCAGGCTGGGGCCTCAGAGAGGTGCTCTGTGGGATACCAGTCTGGAGCTCTGGAATCCTGGGTCTTGTTTTCAGGCTCTTCTGGCCTAAGAGAGGCAGTGGGTGGAGGGGAAGGAAGGAAGGAAGGAAGGAAGGAAGGAAGGAAGGAAGGAAGGGAGGGAGGGAGGGAGGAAAGAGGAAGGGAATCCCATGTAGAGTCCCCACCCTAAAAGCTTCCCAGCCCTGGGCATAGCATGGGAGCCAAGGCTGGGGGATGTCTGTTTGTCTTACCAAGAGGAGTAGCACAGCTTAGGCTGAGGTTCAGAACTCTCCCCAAGCTGCTGCCCTAAGGCAGGAAAAAGCCCAGCTCCTGGTCAGGCTGGCCGGAGTACTGCTTGTTTCAATTTCTTGGTTTTGTTTGTTTGTTTGTTTTAACTTTGTACGTGTGTGTGTGTGCGCGCGCGCGCGCGTGCGCTTGTTCACATAAGTGCACTTAGCTGTGGAGGCCAGAAGGGGACATCAAATCTTCTGGAGCCGGAGTCACAGGCAGCTGTAAGCCATCCAGCCTGGGTGTTGGCAACCGTGTACAGGGCCTCTCCAAGGATGCTGTGCACTCTCACCCCTGAGCCATCTCTCCACCTTCTCTGTTTTGTCCTTAGATTTCAAGAACCCTTAGATTTCCCACCATCCACCCTCCTAATGACTCTTCCCGGTGCATTTCTTCCAATCGCATTCACAGGGTAGATAGTGATCTCTTTTATCTGGGGGGGGGGGGACCAGGCTGAGAAGGCGGACTGTTGGAGACCTGGTGACAGGGTCAGGAGAAGGAGCTGCTGATGTCCCAGCCTGCCTCCTTTACTTCTCTCTCCTTACTTAGTCAATGTCTCTCTCAACAGCACCTCAGGATATGTCTTTCCATTCGTGTTCTGTTTCCCGATTTGGGCTCCTGTGGTCCTAGCCATACAGGAAGAATCCTATCTGTACCTCTCTCTCTCTCTCTCTCTCTCTCTCTCTCTCTCTCTCTCTCTCTCTGTCCCCAAGGGGAACCCAGCTAGAGAGTGTGGATGCACTATATAGAAAGGCAAAAAGAGCAGCTGACACACCCCAAGCCAACTTCCCGGGCTGCTAGGATTGAGGGAAGAGCCTCGCAACAGCTCCCTATGCCCTAGGGAACCGGCTGTGGCTCAGGTCAGGTTGAACCTGGAGTTTGAGCAGCCCATCCCTCAAATGGAGAACAGCTGGAAGGGCCTAATCATTCTTGGCCACCTCCACAATCTAGGCTGGCCCTCTCCTGCCTCCCCAAGGACCTGTAACAGAGAATCCCTGGCCCCAGGCATCTGTTACTTCTTAGGTCCTGGCCCAATGCAGGATTACTAGCATCTGCTTTCCAGCAGCACGTCCCCAGTTTCCAGCCCTGACCCCTTGACCTCCCTGACCTCTGACCCTGACTACACAATCCTCACCCAGTCCAGAGCACTGTCCTCATACTTCAAACACTGACAGATACCTTGGCCACTAGGACCCAGGCTCTTTGCCCTCTCTCTCTCTCTCTCTCTCTCTCTCTCTCTCTCTCTCTCTCTCTCTCTCTCTTTCTCTCAACAGCTCCTTGGAGCCCTCCTACAGCTCCCTACACTCCCACCAGAACAGCAGAGACCACAGGGACCTTGTGACCTGGCCACAGGACCTTGGCTCTACCTCTCAGCACCAGTCATGCATGCCTCCCTGAGCTGTGGTTCATTCCCACCCCTTCCCAGGCTCTCCTGCTCCACCCAGTCCTGTCTTCTGCACAGATTTGTTCCAGTCCAGGGCATTTGCTGAGCACTCCCTGAGCTGGGGCTTGACTTGACTGCCTCACTCTGCACTCCCAGTGACCCTGGGGTAACTGTCCAATCCTGTAGTTAGCCGATCAGTATTCAAAGACCAAAGCAGGCGGCCAGGGACACTTGGCCATGATGTGGCATAGCTGGGATTAGAGCACGGAGCAATTGCACAATGTCACCCCTTCTTTTCACCCACCTTCTTCCCAGGTGAAGGATCCCTTCTAGTCTGGGTTGAGTTTCAGGGTCTCGCCTGTGTCTTAACCCCAGTGGCTACCAGACTGGTGCCAAGCACATTTCACACACTTTGCTAAGGTCTGCAGACTGAGGGGCTAGGGACAGCACAGTGGCTGCTGGGACCCTCCCTCCTCTGCCCATCGCTCCTGCCACTTGATCCCTCAGTAAGCAAAGCCTTTAAACCAAAAACAATTTTACACTCCATTTGAGTTAATCACGGAAGTTCTTTCTAGAAGCCATCTCCTCCTAATTGTCTGCAGAAAAGCAAGTGCCTGCCTGGCAGCCCCACCCCACCTCTGTCACAGAGCTGTAGGAGAAGGTAGCAGATAGGAGGAACTGAAAACCAGGAGCTAAAGACAGTGTCCATCTGCGTGCCCACTCAGCCTGGGTGCTGTGGTGCATAGGGCAACGCTAATGACTCGGTTCTCCCAAACACATATCACGGAGGGGAAAAGAGCACATTTAAACAAATCATCATGCTACGAGCGGCAATGAAGACCTATACTCAAGGGGCCGAGGCAGGAGGATCATAAATTCAGGGTCATCCCCAGTCACACATCAAGTTTGAGGCCAGTCCCTGAGACATGAGCCTTTGTCTCAAAAGAAGGCAGGTTGTATAGCCATAGACTGTCTTGAAGAAGAAAAGCATATGCCCAAAAGACCTGAGCACCTGTGTCCCACATCACATGTATGTAAGAGTCACAGACACTTTATGCACTGTAGTCAGAAAGTAAACAACCTGGAGCCTGTCTTTGTAGAGAACAGAAGATGCTTTGTGGGGACTGCCCTGTATCAGCAGGTCATCCTTCAGTGACAGGATCCTGAGAAAGAGGACCGGGAGATGAGAAGAAAAAAGAAGATCGGAAAGCTGGGGTCAGGAGGTCTTGCACAAGCCATGTCTTATGCCAAGCAAGTTTATTAAGAAGTGCAGCTTTTCAGTGGAAAAATGGGACAGAGTCAGCGGAAATCTATCATACAATGGGGCAAAGTCAGCAGGAAGCTAATTAAGCAGTGTGGACAGAGGGAACACAGGGTATCTCAACTGCATCACAGACCAAGTGTTCAGAGGGCCTTCGGGGTCATTAACCCTAGTCCACACAGGGGAAAAGTTGGGATCTCAGAATCCAAAACCACAACTCCCCCAAGCCCCTGGCCCCAGGCCCTTACTGGCTCTGCCAAGCATGCTCCTGGCTTTAGACAAGGATCTACATTCGTTCTCCATACATCAGGGCCTCGTGGGAAAGCCCTGGATCAACCTGTCTATCTGCAGGAGACAGTGAAATGGAGTAAAATGGCATTTGAAAAGGTAAACAGACTAACACACTCCCACAGGATGTGTACAAGTACCAGTAACACAGTCCACAAAAGCAAAAAATGTAGCTCATACAGAACTAATGTACTTTACAGTTCAAGTAATAGGAGCTGACCTGAAGTGATAGAGGCCAGAATGTTGGGCCCCTCTCAGAGTGACAAAGCAGCTTCTTTAGATGGGGAGGAACCTTGTTGAAACTGGAGAGCTGGCAGTGTGGGTGCACATATTTATGGAGCTCACAGCTAGCTCCCTCTGCTTCCGTCCTGCAATGTGGATGATGAGCACACAGCTAGCTCCTAGCTGTCTTTGGTTGGGTGTGTAGTTTATCAGGCCAAAGCTCCCACCGCTTCCTCCTCATGGGTCTGTGGCCAGTGGGTTGTCCTCCTGCCACGGCCTTCTGTGATGGTTTCACAACGTGTCCGTTAGTTGTCATGGGAACCCCCACTCTCCCTCACGTGGATTTTCACCTCTACCAGGATATCTTGAGGTCATTCCCGCCTCTGTAAGTTCATCAAAGGGGTAGAAAGTGAGGTGTCCAGAGGCTCTGCTTGCCTTGTGTTTGTTATTGCTCAAGTCCATCAGCCAGCCGAGGTAGAAGAGGTGGATTCCCACGCTTGGTGGAAGGATCTAAGCGCCACGTCCTCAGGGAACAGACTTGGAGGGAGAAAGATCTGAGGGTACTGCAGATACGCCTGAGGGTTCTGCATGCCACGTTACATGGTTACACTTTAATATGTAAAATGTAACAAACAAAATATATGGGGAGGCAGCTGGGTCAGATGAAGACAAATGTGTTGAGCCCCAGTGGTTCCTAGGTTTCATATATTCTATTCCAACTGACAGTGGGGTGAGCACAGGACAATTAGCGGATTATGTCCTAAGGAGATGGTCCTAAGGAGATGGCTGGGGAACTAGGTTAAAGAATGGATGGGGACATATCCTGTCCCGGACTGTGGTGCAATGTGCTGCTGGTTTCAGCACCTCGGACAGATCCCAGGGTGCGCCTCAGCCTTTCCTCTTCACAACCCTGTCTTTCCTCTTCTCAACCCTTGCCATTACCTGGTTCCTTCACTTCTGTCTGGGTAGAATTATTCTGGTTAAATGCTGCCAGAAATGAGGTCTTAGTCTCTATGGCCATATTTCTTGAGATCAAGTCTTGCCTTCCCCGCATAAGCTGTTCAGGGACAGACGGTGCTCACTTGGTAAAATTGAAGGAAATGATAAAACAACAAAGTAGAATAATATAACAAAGTTAAACACCCTAGTTTAAAAGATACTGGACTAGGTGGGTTTTGTTGGTCTCACTACTTAAGGCTGAGCAGAGCAGGTATGGTAGGTAGTTGGAGACTGAGACCCGCCTTCTTGTGACATCTTGCCCCGTGTATGCACAGACATTTCCACACACCACCCCACATACACTGGGACTGGCACATCAGCACACTTCACCTCCCACACTGCTTCGGACACCATTGCTTCACTGCCTTGACCCTTATGACCCTTCCCTTTTGGAGCTTGCTTATTCTCCATTAAGAGGACTATTTGGCTCATTCTTGGAAAAAGAAATCCAGGAGCTAATGGCTCCAGCCGGCTGGCTCCTTCCTGGAGATTCAAATGCATCCTTCCTGAACATGGGCTTTCTGGTTTATCCTGTACTGGAAGCATCATGGACCATCTGCGGGGGGAAAACAACCACAGGGGTGTCTGCTTGCATCACAAAGGCCACCGGTCCCCTTTCCTGGGAGCTGCTGCTGCTATGACCCCCACTGAACACACATGAAAATACTTCACACATTCACAGGCACATTTACAATATACTCATTGTCTTATATTGTCATTGGCATGCGCACTCAGTCACCCCAAAAGCACGTTTGCCTGTGCTCGCAAAACATTCACTTGCGTTCTCACCTCTCCTCCACGCCTACATCCAAACACTTATGTATGTATTCGCAAGTGCATATACACACATGAGCACAGATACACCTGTACGAGCGTGCACAAACCTGGGTGTTCTCATAGATTCTGCATCCACATACAATCACTCGCACACCCATCCACACACTCTTACACTAACAGCTGACTCACACATTCACACGGCCACACACACTCTCTCATATGAACTCATCGGATCCCCAGGTGCACGGATGCAAATGTATATGGATGCAAAGGCACACATACACACTCACAAACACAGCTAGTCCTGGGCAACTGCTTGCTCAGCACCACTTCTCCCTTCTTCTGTGATCCTCCCCGCTACCAGAAAGTGTTGTATGCCCAGTAGTCACAATCCTTGGGTCCTGCCCCATCCTGCCCTCCCCTGGGGAGTGACCTGAAACTTTAATACCAGTCCCCTCTCTCCTCTTCTGCTCCCTCCCTCACCTTCCTCACTCTCTCCTTTCCTCTGCAGTTTTCCCCTGTCTCCTGGCTTGCACATCCTGCTCCACTTTCTACAGCTAATTAAATGATAGCAAGGAATGTTTCTCATTTGCGCTTGGCTCTGAAGCACACCAGAGCATGCACTCATTAGGTGGCCCTGCAGAGGATGGGCTGCACAGGGCCAGGAGTGCCAATTGCCATTCCCAGCCCATCCTTGAAGCCATTAGGTATTCACCAGGAAAGATCAGAACCCAGAACCTGAATGCCTGGGTTGGAATGGTAAGTGGAGGCAGGAAGGCCACTCCTGAGGACAGTCCTAGGCTGTCCCTGACTCCGTGCTGTAGCTAGGGCAGGAGGGAAGAGGTACGATTGGTCACAAGTGACTCCTGTCACTGACACCAGCCCTAGCTAGAGTCTGACTAAGGCACCCAGCCTAGGGCCCAAAACTCCTGGGGTGCCAGCTGCCAGGAGCCCTATTTGTCAAGCAAGAAAACCACACATGTTTGCCACAGAGGTCACTGGCACAGTTCACCATGGTGTGGGAGAGCCACCGCAGTATCACTGACAGAGTTTGCATCATCTTCTTGCGACCTAATGGTAGCTACTGGGGCCATGATGCAGGCACCAAGGTCTTCTAAGTACCTAATGAGGGGGTCAGGGAGTTCAGAAATGAAGCTGAGAGGGGGCCTAGGGCCAAGATGCTGCAGTCCATCCATGCAAGGTGGAGGGGTGGCAGAGTGAGTACCACATCCTGTCCTCCCAGCAGCCAGGGGGTAAGACTGTTCTTCACAGTTTAAAGATGAGGAAATTGAGGCTCAAAGATGCATGTGCGACTTTGAGGCACCAAGGATCAGACCTGAAGTCTGTCCTCCACAGCTCTCCCCACTACCCCTTGCTTCTAGGAGGAGCCAGCTCCCACCCACAGGACCCAGCACTTACTAGTGCTAACTCTATCTCCACAGGCCCAATGCTCTGACGATCACCTGCAGCCTCTCTGTGCCCCCCTCTCTACACAACAAACATCACATTTAACTTCACAAAGAGCTTCAGGCAGAGACGCTCTTCTCAGCCCATGTTTACAGATAAGGAACCCGAGTCAGGTCACTTCCTCAAGTGCAGAGTCAGCAGCAGGCTCAGGCCCACCGTTAGCTTCCCTCCTGAGCTCTCTGCCTACCCTTCTAGTCTTTTTGGAACAGTTCGGGAGAGGGAGGTACACTTACTCATTACCAGAACACCACCTGCTCACCATCCCATAGCCAGCTGTGCACTGTGCCCCCACCCAGTGCTGATAACAGCATTTCCAATTATTATAATTATCACCTGAAAAATTGGGTCCTGACACAGATAATAAAAATTAAATTCAGCCCCTCCTCCCACCATTCCTGTCAGTTCTCCATCTGCTGGTGAGTCTTGCAGCCCACATGGAAACGGGGCTCATGAAGAGGGTGTTCCTGCAGAGGGAGGTCTGAGGGTCAGATGGCGGTATGGTACCCTGAGGGTGAGGGGGTGTATGTCATTTGTACATGATTGTCTGTGAGGGTGCATGATTTTGTACACACAGAAGCACGAGTGCATGCTTCAGGGTGTGAGTGTGTTGGAGAACATGTATGAATGTGTGTCTGTACATGAGCATGTATGTGTGTGCATTGGGCACATGTACATGAGCATGTACGTTTACATATGCATGTAAGTATATATTCATGTGTGTGTATCTCCACATGAGTATGTATGTGTGCATGCATGCATTTCTGTACATGGGTATGTGTCTGTATATGAGTGTTCTGAGTGTGTCCATATGAATGTGTGTGAGCATCATGCATGTGTATGAGCAGACATGTATGTGAGCCTGTATGTGTGTTTCATGTGTCTATACCTAAGTGTGTTTTTATCTGGATGTATGTGCATGAGAGTGTGGCTAAGCATGTATGGGCATGCATGTGTGTATAAGCACGAATGTGTATATGTGTGTGATCATTGTTCTAATTCTAATCACGACAACTGTGATAGTCTGCCAGAAACTGAACCTAATAGTAGCTTAGGTGCTAAGCCACTCCAGATGTCATGCAGTGGGTGCATTTCTTCTAGACAAACAGTCCCTTCTCCCACCTGTAAGCCCCTCCCCAGCAGTCCTCTGCCTCCTTGGTCCTCCATCTGCAGATCCTAACGCCAGTCTGAAGACCTGGTACTCACGCGGGTAGCAGAGGGTGTGGAGGCTTCTCTTCTCCTGCTCTGGTCCAGGCTGGTGACCACAGTGGCTCCTACTACGTTCTCTTCTGCCCTTCTGCACTTTCCCCAAGGCCTCAGCAGCCACTGTGACAACGGGAATAGACAGCTTCATGGTTACCTGCTCAAAACGCTACCCCGTGGACTCTTGCTGCACTCAGGATAAGGCCAGAGCTCCCACAACGGCCCAGCCATTGCCTTTTCTCCTAGACACCTGCCCCCATACCCTCACTAGACTGTGGGCTTCCTGTCTTTTCTAAATGGTTCCACAGGTTTGGAACACTTGTTCCTCACTCCTCTCTCCTCGCTCCTTATTCCTAGCTCCTCACTCCTTGCTCCTCCTTCCTCCCTGCTCCTCACTCCTCCTTGCTCCTCCCTCCTCCTTGCTCCTCGCTCCTCCTTGCTCCTCCCTCCTCCTTGCTCCTCGCTCCTCCTTGCTCTCCTTGCTCCTTACTCCTCCTTGCTCCTCGCTCCGTCAGTTGGCCCTGTTTCACGTAGAATCTCTGCCTGATGTCAACTCTTCGTAGACCCCAGATGCCCTGCTCAGTGGATCTTCAAAGCCCCTCACTGGCTGTGCCGGTTGATTTCCTCCCCAGCTTTGGCAGCTAACACTCTCAGGTGAGATCTGGTTCATTCACTCATGGTTGGGTTTGTCATGGGTCTCTCTCCACTTCCCACCCAATGAAGACACAAATTCCTTCAGGACTGTCATCTCGCTTTGTTACCTGACTGGACCCTGGGCAGAACTGGTGAGTCCTTTGGTGTTCTCCTGCCTGGTAGCAGGAGGCAGGGACATGGACCCCAGCCTCCTGGCCTACAGCAAGTGGCACTGTGGGCAGGTCCTTGCTGCTCTGCTCCTTCTTGGCAACCCAGGCAGGGGCTGGTGCTTAGAGACTATCCTGCCCCCGTGGGAGTCACCACCCCTCCTTTCATTTTCTCCAACCCCACCCCCACCCCCGTGTCCCTCTTGTCACCTTGGTCCTTGATCCTGCAATCATCTTGATCCAACGGCAACTTGGCTAATTTCTTGGGCCCATGAACCACCCAATGTAGAGGTCGGGAGGGTGGCCGCTTCCGCTCCATCACCCTCCCTAATGCGTCGTCTGACACTTTCAATTTATTTTTCAATTCCTTCACCATCAGAAATGACGATTAAATTCCCAGCGTAAATGCTGCTTTACCAAACTGAATTAATCACGGTGAGGAGGGGGGTGGCTCTGCCCCTCAGCTTGAAGCAGGCAATAACAGCGTATTCTTATTGGGGTGCAGGCTCCGTGGCCTCTCTGGACAACCCATGTGGAACCTCGCTGGAGGCCTCCCACTCCACAGACCTCTGCCGTCAGAAGCCCCACTCCTGTACAGGGTCTGCCTGAGGGAGGAGGCAGCCCAGGGCCGCTACTTGTCAGAGCAGAGTTAGGGAGACCTCCTCTCCACCCAAACAAGCATGGGGGTGTCCGGCCTTGGATTTGATAGCATGCAGGTTACAGGTGTGGGGCCAGGGTTCTGTCAGGCTCACGGCTAAGCACCCAGCGATCTCAGAGCCTGGAAGACAGGAGATACAGAAGGACCCAAGATGGCAGCCTCCATCTAGGCCACAGCAAGGCCATGCCACCATCAGCCAAGTGTCACTTTATTCTTCCCTTCTAGCCTTCCTTTCCCATCCCAGCCACACTCAGCCCCTTCCTGACCTCTACAGCCTTTCTCCCCGTGTTGATACTTAACCATCCAGTCCCATCCCACAGCAGCCAGGGTGTAGCTGCCAGCATGCCCCAGCTCCATTTTCCCAAAGCCACTGGTTCCCTATGCCCTCATCCCAGGCTGCTGTCCCCACCCCCACTGCTACCCAACCTTCTCTGCTTCAAGTTTTCTACCTTGACACCCCCCACTGAGAACTTTCCTGCCCCCTCCCCCCTTCTAAATTAGATTCTCCCTCTCAAGGCTCTCCCTCAACCCATTTCCTCTCCTCAGAGCACTTAACAGACGTTAAGATTGCACACTAATTCCTGAGTTTGTTTAATAGGCTCCTCAGGGAAGGGACTTCAGCTAACGCGCTGAATGCTGCAACCCCTAAAATCCAGCCTTGGATGCCGAGGGTGTCCAGTGTTCACGAGCAAGTGAGAGACAGAGAGAACAAATAGGCTTGGATAGCCTGCTTATCTTGCATAGAGCCTCATCCCAGAGGGCGGGGTGGGTGGGCGGAAGGCCTTTGTAGGGACCCTCTTTAGTGGCATGTGCACTCCAGGAAGGGACAAAGGGAACTCGTTGCCTCCCAGAGCCCAACGTACTGGTTCAGAGCATTCCTCCGTGCGGCCTGCCTGTCTCCTGCAAGCTGGACATGACTGTCGCCATTGGAAGCAAGAGCAGCTGTGACTGCATACACTGAAGGGGGTCTGTTGACACTCCCTCATGCATGGAGAGAGAAGCCCTGTGGGCTCAGCAGTCTTCCAGAGCCCCTCCCCTTCTCAAGGTTGCATAAGACCTAAACAACTGACTGTGGTGGGACTCTTGGGTCCTATAGCATTTCCTGATGGGTTGTCCCTGCCCAAGATGTGACGCTTCAGTGTTATAATGGTCTGCAAGTGGCCCAGGGTGGAGGTGACTTCCATGCAGAATATCTGCCTATGACAGCCTCATGCTCCTTCCCAAAGGCTCGTCAGCTCACCAAGCTGGGCACGAATGCTTCTTTATCAAGACTCTCTCTGTCTGGAATAAACCTTTTACTTATTTTTTTTTTGCAACTTCCCATAAATACATAAATAGACATGTAACATTTGCCTCTTCGCTGTAACTTTCAAAGTGGCCCTAGCAGGCCAGATGTTGCTGTTTACACGGTAAGAAGAGGACAATGCCAGGCCCAAGGTCATGCAGCTGTTTGGAAGTGGATCCAGTTGAGTTCACCAATTAACCGAGAACCTGAGCCTCCCTGCCACAGCTGCATGGAGCTCTGTCCACACATCTGTCCAGATGGAGCAGTACGGACACCCGGCAGGACACCAAAACCACACCAGAATCTGAATGGAGACGTTTAATGAAGTGAATGACATTAGTTCACCCCAAGCATGGATTTGTGAAATGCGAGCTTGCCTAAGAGAAGACGCCAAAAGGGAAACCCAGGCACGACTTTGGATCCAGAGGAGCACTCAGAGAATTACCTCAGAGTCTCCTAGAAACAGTGTCTTATGGCTACAATCAGAAAAGTTGCTATGGTGTCATATAAGTCATAAAACTTGCAGCAATCTGTCCTTACCAGAGTAATATAGAAAACCGCCTGTAGACCAAATACTGAAGACTGTTGGCCTTGACACCCCCAAGAAGGTTTCACTGCCACCCTGGCTGCTCCTGGCTGCTGTGTCCTGCAGGGTAGCCGAGGCAGGGGATGTTAAGGATGTCACTTGTGCTCAGGGATGGTGGCTAAGGCAGCTGGTCCTGCTGCCATCATGTGCTGAGCCGGAGACCACTCTAGAACCAGGAAGGAAACTCCCTTTTCCAGCAGCGTGCCTCCTCTGCCCTCTACTGACTAGGTTTAATGTCAAGCCAACTGGAAAATGAAAAGTCTTTACAGAGCAGGGACCCATTTCCACGCTCACCGGGCAGCCAAGCGTGCCTGGGAGTGGAGCGAAGACATTTGTAACTGGCACGGGTGCACACCTGATCGCCTTCCGTAGACACATTTCCGCGCATATCTGAACCCCATCCAACAGAAAACAAGCTCTATATTTCAATCTAAACTAGAGGCAGCCATCTATCTTGCACGTGGACAAGATCTGACTGCAGATGGAGCGGGCGCACGGTCCCAAGACTCCTGCACTAGCTACAAATTACTCCTCCAATTCAGTCACGGCCCACTGACTGTTCTGTTACTGAAGACTCTATTGCCGGAGTTTGCTTCCTAGCACTTGTATATAAAATGAAGATGGAGAAAAGGGGAAGAGGAGAGTAGCCAGCATATGTAAGTAAGCAGCGATAGCCAGAAGGAAAATTGGGAGTGCTCCACGCTGCCACAGGCCTCACTTGTCTAATTGGCCATGAGGCCTTCCTGCCGCCTGCTGCTGTTTATTCCATATATTGCCTGTCCTCGCACTCAGCCCGAAGCTCTCATATGGAGCTCCTTGACTTCTGAAGGGACTCAGACTAGCACTGAGTACTCTGCCAACAGTTGTGTGGCCCTGGTTTCCCTCTAGCCTTTACATAGGCACACATGTATCAGGAGACATAGTCGTAGGCCACGCTCCCCTTGGAGACAGGGACCAGTGACTCCCGGTGGCAAAGAAACTTCTTTCCTGCCTGTTGGTTCAGAGGCATAGGTCAAAAGAGCGGCCAGAGATCCAGGTCTGTGATCTCCGAGAGTCAGGAGGCTGAGGCCAGAGGACTGAATGTCCAAGCCCTGCTTGGAATGTAGTGTGAGTTCAAGGCCAGCCTAAGTTGCTTAGGGGAGCCGAGAAGAACAAAAGGGAGTTGGGATGCAGCTCGGTGGCAGAGCGCTTGCCATGGGGCCCTCTGATCGACTCCAATTCTCTCTTTCAAGCAGGCACATGCGGATACACAAGTGTGCACACACAGAGAGACCGGGCATCACGCCCATCCTCCAGTGCATCATTGGTGCAGGCACACTCGGATACACAAGTGTGCACACACAGAGAGACCGAGCATCACGCCCATCCTCCAGTGCATCATTGGTGCAGGCACACTCGGATACACAAGTGTGCACACACAGAGAGACCAGGCATCACGCCCATCCTCCAGTGCATCATTGGTGCAGGCACACTCGGATACACAAGTGTGCACACACAGAGAGACCGAGCATCACGCCCATCCTCCAGTGCATCGTTGGTGTGTTCTCTGAGAATTAAGTCCTATGACACAGCAGAATATAAACTGGCCACAGTGTGATGAGAAAGACAATCACCAAGGGCGAGTGCTTAGGCAGAACAACGGCAGGTGCCCACTCTCACCCCATGTCTCCAGAGCCCAGCACAGTTAGCAGCCCCCAGTTCAAAGCGCACTCCATGTCCTGTGTGAGAGAGACAGGACCCATGTCCCCAGGGCCTGTGTTCTCTCCATGGATATCACACCAAGTCTTTATGGCGCCATCATACTTTGCATTCGAGCCATGTGGTTGCTGCATACTGGGTGTTATAGACTGTGGTCCTTCGAGCAAAGTAGCTGCCATCTTCCTCAGACTGAATGTGCCTCGTTGCAAGACTCCATCACCGTTGGGGTTATTGACTGTCAACATTGCTTCAGAGCATGAGGGAGCGAAGAGGGTCACTGGGCCCTCACCTGAGATTGTCTCTGCTTCTTTAAACTATTTGCATACAGCTCTAGGCTATCTGGAAGTGCTGGAGTTGAAGAGGGTTAACACACAGAGACTCCATCTATGCAGTCACGGGGAGACCACCATCTGTTCTGGGTGAAGCCTTTCCAGTATGGTTGCTTTGGGGTCACCCGTGCTCCTTTAAGCAAGCCCTGATCCAGGCTTTGTAAGTGAGCCCAATACAGTCATTGGTTCCCCCAAGTGAACCTCAGTGAAACCGTAGTCTGGTCATCATTGGGGCCTTATGAAGAGCACAGAGACATTGTTTGCCTCTCCCCAAAGAAGAGATATTCTCAATGCTAGGAACTGGACAGGAGCTGCTGGCTGCCCTCCTTTGCTGCATCATGAGCAGGAAGGGGTTAATCCATAGTCAGAGCACCTGTCCATGATGCAAGAGTGAGGCCCATGTGCCTCTAGTCTGTGGGAAGAGGTCTCCTGCAGTCTACCTGCCCCTCTGAGGCAGTTAGCAGCTTCCTCCTTCCTCCCACCCCACCCAGTAAGCGCTGTGATAGTATGGCATCAGTGGTAGCCTCTGCTGGGGGTGGACAGGTCCTAACTGCCATCCAGATCATCTTCAACAAGTAGCAGCCCGTGCTGAGCCTTGTAGAGCCTCCACCTCTGCCACTGCGACCCCTGCGTCCATGTGAACAAGCTCCAGGGTGGCTGTGCAGAAACCCACTTTGTCTCCTGGATTATCAGGGCTCCTGTCTTCAGTGAGCACTTTGGTGAGTTTTCTACATGAGATACAAATATCTTCCGCATGTGTGGCCTCTCTGAGGTCCAGCCTGAGCTCTTCTTCAGGCCTCCACAACTCTAATCTGCAATCATGTTACCCTTAGGACCCTGGCTACATGGTTTGTTCATTTGTGAGTACACATGATGGAGTCTAGCCTTGGCTGCCTTCACTGGAGAAACAGTGGCTGACCAGAAGCCTCCTTCCACCGCACCCTCCTGTTCTCCTCAGTGTGATACTGAGGGAGATCAGCCAACTGTTATGGCACTCCCAGGAGCCTCTGTAGACCTCTGTAGATTTGGGTCTCTGTTCCTTGGGGTGCCAGACATTCAGAACAGGGCAGAAGCATACACAGGGCATGTATAGCAGATGTTGATTCTAGAAGTCTGACTCACCTGCTAGTGCAACTTGCTTCTACCTTCCAGGTGTGGCTAGACTTGTGGTCTCTTTAACTCCTCTATTTGATAGATTGTACATGCACTACCTTAGGACTAGACTAGGCCAAGTGCATGCTGGGTAACACAGGTTGCACAGCCACCTGATGTGCTGCAGGCAATCCCTCCTGAGCCAGTAGCAGCCTGCAGATGTCCCTGGAACTTGTCTATCGATGCTGACCATGGTCTCTGTGTAGCACCTACTCTGCCATAGATGAAGGATCAAGTTGTAAGTGTGAAGTGGAGCAGTTACTGGGAGTACAGTTTGAGTCTGATGCTGAGCCTCAACCTGGTAAGGTTTCTATGCAAAACTGGAAGCCCATCCTGGGTGGTGTGGGCCCTGAGAAGCTACTACAAGGTGTTTTCCCACCCTCTAGCTTTCTTGTCTTCCGCATGTGTCTATGAACCTGCTGTGTGCCGCTGCTCAGGCCAGTGTGGACCAGGAAGTCCTGACAGTTAGAGACTCTCTGGAGATTGTCATCGATACACCACAGGGCTCAGTGCAGACTTCCAACTGCTGTCTCCTCCTACGCATGACCAGTGACAAAGATTCTGGAAGATTCCTCAGGAAAGCTATCACCCTGCCTGTGGTGAGAAAATATGGATTCGTGTCACATTTCCTCTAATTCACAGCTTTCCATTAACTCAACCACCCATCCATCATGGCGAATGCCTCTTATGGGCCATAAGATGGTCTTAAGCCTGGAGACACAGCAGTGGATAGAAGATAAGTCATTCTGCCCCTCACCAGAGCCTGCATGGTAATGAGGGAAAATAATAGACACATAAACAACCAACCAACTACAGGATAGATGGACACATTGGGTGGGTCAGTGTGAACTGCCAGCAGGAACACTCAGGATACGTGATGCCTGAGCTGTAACCTGAAGCAAGTTGACAGAGCCATGCTGTCCAGGGGCAGGGAGGGGGCACTCGTGTGGTCTTCTTTGTGGACGGTGTTACATGGACTCATATGCACAGAATCTTCTTTAGGGAATTAAAAGATAGTTTACTCAGGAGCCGTTTTGAGTGACCTTGGCTCGGAGACACAGATTTAGGTCACCTCAAATTCCGTGTTCCAACACAGAAGCAGTTTCATGAAGGGTTTTTTTTATAGTTTTACAGAATAAAGAAAGTCATGAATCAAGGCAAGTTGAAAAATATGAGTAAATACATTGGGGTGGGGAGAGAGGGAGAGGGAGATGGAGGGAGGGAGGGAGAGAGAGGGTGTGCAAGATGGGGCCAGGTTTTCTATAGGCTCAAGATGCTCTCTGAGCTTTGGGGTTGGTGGAAGCTAATAGTCTGCTAAGTCAATAGATTTCAAAAGGTTTTTATCTGATAGTCACAAGGTGTTAGTTCTGACTCAGAGGTGGGCAAGGAATCACTGAAGTATGGTGATTGGCCTCTGGACCGGCAACATTCAACCCCCTCCACAGTGCTGAAATTCTGTCTCTGCAGGCACAGAGTCTCTGGGGGGTTTTCATTAGCAGATCCCCCTGTTGACCAAGCATCACATTGTATGTATTCAGGGGCCACATATTACTTATTGAACATTATAAGGACTCTCATAGTTAGGGAGGCTCATTCCTCAGATCTGACATGGATGAGGCTGAGCGATACACAGAACAGCAGTCTTCAGGAGAGAGGACTAGCTTGTAGAGGACATTAACAAAGAAACTCCCAGATAATATCAAAACTATTAGCTATCATGACTCGGACCTCAGTTTTTTTCACTCTCTATCTGAATATATATATACAGAAAAAAATTTTTTTTGGTTTTTCGAGACAGGGTTTTTCTGTATAGCGTTGGCTATCCAGGCTGGCTGTGAACTCACAGAGATGCACCTGCCTCTGCCTTCCCAAGTACTGGGATTACAGGCGTGCACCACTGCACCTGGCTTATACACAGAATCTTAGTGCAGGTGTGCAGCATGTGAGAACTACTATTACCATAACCATTGCTACAATCACCATCATCATCATCATCACCACCATCATCACCATCATCATCACCACCATCACCATCATCACCATCATCATCACCACCATCCCCATCATCGTCATTATCACCATCATCACCACCATCACCATCATCATCACCATCACCATTGTCGTTGTCATAATCATCACTCTCACTATCATTATCATCACCATCATCACCACCATCATCATCACTATCATCACCACCATCACCATCATCATCACCACCATCACCATCATCACCACCACCATCATCATCATCACCACCATCGCCACCATCACCACCATCATTACCACCATCACCACCACCATCACCACCATCATCACCACCATCACCACCATCATCACCATCAACACCATTGTCATTGTCATAGTCATCACCCTTACCACCATTGCCACCACCACCACCATCATCATCACCATCATCATCACCATTATTTACTACCATCTTTACTGTCATCTTTCTCACAGTCATTACTATCGCCATCACCACCGTCAACCATCACCATTACCATCTTCAGCATCATTACCACCATCATCAGTATCACTTTGATGGTTATCATCCTGAGCTCAAGTGCTTCCCACTCATCAAGTCCCTGTTCTCAAACCTTCAAGAGTGTTGAGGGGAACACTGCTTCTCCAGTAGAGCCACCCTGTGTGGGCCTTTTAGGGGAGGAGAGGAGCACCTAAGCTCTCCCCAAGTGGACGGTACCCAGCATGGTACCCATCCCTTTTCCCAACTCCCCTGCATCCTCGAAGACTTTCCAGGTGGCTCTGACTGGACTTGGTGGCCCTTGCTGTTAGCCCATGTGTCCAGAGCCTGATGAAAGTCTAAAGCAGTGATTACAATAACTGACAGCTTCACAGATCTTTCTTATTTGGTGTCCACATTGGCAACAAAATGACCCAGTGGCCCTGTCAGAACAGTACTTTCCAAGCATATGTCACCTTGGCCACTGGGAATACAGTTTATTTTCTAGATACTAGTCTGAGACATATGAGCCCTTGGCCACTTGCATAGCCTCCTGGAGACTTCAGACAGTACTGAAGCTGGGGTACAGCCACGTTGCCCCCAGACAGATCTTAGAGAAACAGGGCCTGGGTGCTACAGATGGGGAGAACACTGGCAGGTATCCAGAAGGGCACAGACTCTGCAGCCTACGTAAGTAGATAAGTCTGGGCTGGCTTAGTGCCCCAGCCCACTGAGTGGAGAAGGCTGGTGTCTTCTGACTTATATCAGAAGACTGAGGGCCAGAGAAGACAGTCATGTACCTCACTACCGCTCCACCACATTAAGGGTGACCAGCTAGAGCCTTGGCCTGATCAGTGTCCTTCCATCCCAGCTCCCCTCAGTCCCCTGCTCTGCCCCCACCTTCTGAGGTCCTGAGAAAAGCCTGAGGGTCCCTGGAGCACAGCCAGCAGCCACGTGAAGCAGAGCGGGAGGAGCTTGCTAAAACACAGATTCCTATGACCCTGGAATCCTTTCTTGCCTTATTAGGGCTAACCAACCAATCAGTGCTTAACCACTTTCCCAGGAGTCTGTCCTGACCTTCTCGGAGTCCTACAACTATTATATATATCAGTTTCCTCCTCACCTCCCGTCCATCCTTCCAAGACCCTCTCACCTCTGCCAGGTCTAGGCTGGCCCCATATACCGGACCCCTCCATCACACAAATCTGAGTCTGGAACTGAATCCAGTGGTGTGCCCTCCTAGTAGCGTGTCTCCGCTGACCTCAGCTGGGATTTGTCAGCCCATCTGCAACCTTAGCTCCATCCTACCCAGGCCTTGAGCCAGACATAGGACCTCCATCGAAAGCTAAACTTGGGAATTGTGTGCCAGTCTGGCAAGACCAGAGATCCAACTTTTCTACGTTACAGTTGCCCCCACCTCAGTTCAGAACACTGGGTCTTGTGCGTGGTTCACTGAGAGGCTAAAATTGCTGTTAATTTGAACTCTTAAATTCCCTTTACCAGAAGACTAGAGTCAGATGGAAAATACTAGAAGTCCTGAGCCCAAGGATTCTGAATACTGATGATGTTTATATTGAAAGCTGAATTGTCCTGGGCACAAGCCCATCAGCTCCTTCATCTGGCTTAACCCTCAAAGCAGCCACATGGGTGTGTTATTCTCCTCACTCATTAGTGAGGAAACCGAGGCAGAAGCTTGGCATTGCCCACAAGGCAGAAGGTGACCTCAGATCCTCTCACTCCACTTCTGATTCTGTCCAGCTTCATAGCCACAGGATCTTGGCAGCAACCTCAGCAGGGTCTGTGCTAAGAGTGAACCCGGGAAGGGAATCAGGCCTGGTCCAGCATGCACCTGCCTGCAATCTGGGTCCTGCTTTGTCAATGTGCAGCTCTGAAGGAGCCACTCACTAATCAGAGCCACACATCCTGTGGGAACCCTTAGTGTACTCTAAGGATCGTGGAGTGCCTGCTCTTTGCTCTGTAAACCTTCAAGGGGCCTTGGGCCAAAGCAATAACATTCTGACCTGAAACGTTGAAAGGACTTTGAAATTATGCGCCCCCAAGCCTGGCTCGAACCCTGAGCGCAGAACAGAAAATACAGAGAGGGGAGCCAAGCAATTTCCCTTCCACCACAGCCTCGGGATTCCATTAACCTCCCTGCCCAGAGCCCGACATTCTGAGTAGGAGCAGGTGGGAGGGGGCTGCGCGTGCTTCATGGTCACCATGTCCTTGCTGAGTCCCCGCTTCCTCCAGCGGTGTCTTTTGTAGGAATTTAGGGGTGGCCACCGCCAATGCCAAAGTCAAGGGGAGCTGCAGGCAGGGCCACTGAAGGATTTTTAGCAGCACTCTTGAAGAGAGACCACACACAGATGCACACAAGGGTTCAAAGACTACTAAGACCTCCGCATAACAACAGGGCCACCACCCGGAGAATATTCTCTTGACAGAACCATATTGGGAGTGGGGCACACTCTGTAGAGCTGCCCATTTCTCATTAAAATATCGCTGTCTGCTCTTTCTGCTTTCAGGGCCTGCCCTGGCTGTGCTCCTCTCCTCCTCAAGCTGGAAGCCTGTCATTGTCACTCAACCTCCATGAACACCTTGCACCCATATCCCCTTTAGACGTCACTAAAGATGGATATCGGAGGAAGGGAAGAAGGAGGCTAAGTCTACATGACAGCTCAGAGCCCAAGCTCATCCCAGCTGTCTGCTTGAGGCAGGAATGATGGGAAGGCCATGAGGCTCACCACAGCAAGTGAAAGAGAAAGATCCAGCTGGGGGCAAATGTCCTAGAGTGTGGTTGTGGGGGTGACTCAGACTGTGGTGACCTGATCAACAGTGGTCCCTCATTGTCTCATGGGGATTCTGAGGGTGGTGGCGGCAGGGGGTACACTCTGGGCATCTTGGTACCCACTATCACAGGACCTGTGCTTCTCCATGAAGAGCTTTCTAACCGTGGGAGCAGCTGTCAGCCCATTGTAGGTGGGAAGGTGGAGAACACAACCCTTTGCCCGACCTCTCCCACCAAAGGAGACACTCTAACAGAGCCTCAGAGGGGACAGTCATCGCTGGGGGTTGTCTCCATCCCCAAACTTCTGGCCAACAGTATGTGACCAAGCATTCACAGTGGAATGGTGAGCTTTAAGTGATCCGTCTGCCATTCAGGTTTAGGGACATGTGTAACGCTTGGTGTCATTTGTCCTGGGCCAGATTTCTCTCTAGGGTTGATACACGGAGTCTTGGCCAGTTTCTTCTTTAAGTGACAATGAAAGCAAGCACACGCTGTTCTTACTTTCCTTATTGTACTGTCTTCAAATGCTTTCAAGGCAGGGAACCTACCTCCGTCCTTGTACTCCATCACCAGGTCGCTGTGCACCTTCCCAACCGTGATACCTTACACCCCTGACACCAGCCCAGGAAATGGCTCTGGTGTCTCCAGGGAATATAGCACAGAGAGCTAGAAAACCCAGAGCCAAAGAGGAAGATGAGATCCTCTGGTTGTTGTAAGTAAATAGAGCTGCACCCAACAGCCCTGTGCCCAGCCTCAGGGGAAGTCTTGACCTATGACTTATATTCACATCCATGGGTGTGTGGTATGTGAGAGATTTCAGCACAGATGGCATGGGTGAGGCCCTTCTGCGTCTTCATTCCCAGGGCAGACAGCACTAATCGATCACCACCCCCCACTCCACCTTCAATGCCTTTTAAGTACTTAGCATCCCATAGTAAAGACACAGCTTGGGAGAGATGGCAGATGTTGCTGGTGGAGGTGTCAGGTCCTGGATTCTGTCCCAACTCCATGAATGAGCGATGGGGTGGTCCTGAGCAAGCGCTGGGATGACTCTGTCTTAGTTTCTGTACCTGCAAAATCAAGATAATTGGTACAAAGTGGTGCCATTGGGACAATTGAGGAAGAAAACCCCTGAACTGGGCACATGGGACAAGACCAGTGGTGAGAGCAAAGAGAACCCTGTGGTCCCCTGGTGACCACTGGCAGTTAACTTTTGTCACCAGAGCTGGGGCTGGGGGAAGGTCACTGGGCCTGCTGTGGATCAGCTCTGTGCTCTGATGTAAGGCCCTGCTTACCTGGATTTGGAAGACAGGGAGTCACATTGTAGGAACATTTTTCCAGTATGAAAAATGGGATTTGCTTACATCTGGAATAGGTTGCTCAGTACAGCCTTTAACAAGTTCATTTTTTCACCCCAGTCACCACAATGGCACCCCCACATCCTTTGCCTTTCCCAGGCTCCACAGCTGACCCCTGAGAAGGTCACTGGCTTTGTGAGGTTCACAGGCTGCTCCCACTGGTGATTTATGCAAATCTGGCTCTTACTGTTCGGGGAGTTTCTGTCCCTTTGAACTTCTAGGTGCCACAATCGTCCTTGTTCCCAGTCTGGTTTCTAATCCTGATTTTCACGGTGCCAGCCGTATGACAGCCAGAAGAGCGGGTGTTTTTAATCTCCCTGCAAAATGCCCAGGAAACAGAGCCTAATGGGTTTATTTTGTGGGTAAAGAGTGGGGCAGCCCCATAGAAGCTCCGGACAGCAGGACAGAGTGCGTAAAAGAGTCCCCGGGAAGCAGGGCTGTACTCAGGGAAGCAGGGATCAGGGTGAGGCCAGGCACCAGGGGTCATGGTGAGGCTGGGCACCAGGGGTCATGGTGAGGCCGGGCACCAGGCGTCATGGTGAGGCCGGGCACCAGGCGTCATGGTGAGGCTGGGCACCAGGCGTCATGGTGAGGCTGGGCACCAGGCGTCATGGTGAGGCTGGGCACCAGGGGTCAGGGTGAGGCTGAGCACCAGGGGTCAGGGTGAGGCTGAGCACCAGGGGTCAGGGTGAGGCTGAGCACCAGGGGTCAGGGTGAGGCTGGGCACCAGGGGTCAGAGTGAGGCTAGGTACCAGGGGTCATGGTGAGGCTGGGCATCAGGGATCAGGGTGAGGCTGGGCATCAGAGGTCAGGATGAAGCAGGGTGGGTGCAGCCGGCTGGGTTCTGTAACTCAAGTCATCACCGACAGCTACATGGCTCTTTAGTCTCACATCTCAGAATTATGCTCTGGGACCAATGTGAGGACCTGATGTGAGATCAGGAAAACAGACCCCGGTGTGCCACTCGGATGTGAAGACTCTTATCCAGAAGGAAACAAAGCATCCAGCGTAGGCCACAGAAATCCCTGCACTTTCCTCTTCCACATCACAGTCATGACCTTCCCAGCATCTCCCTGAATCCAAAGCTACACCAGCCGTGTTTCAGAGCCCAGGACTCTTTCCTGCATGGAGCCACCAGGTGAACAAGCAACAGCACAGAAACCGAGGGCCAGGAGGCTGAAATGCGCTCCACCACACCAGCAACCAAGACCATCAGAACTGAAAGGAGCCAAGGCAGACCCGATAGCAAGCAAGCCTCAAGGTAAATCAGATCCTAGGATGGCTGAACAAGGTTCTAAAAAGCAGCCATTGTAAAACATCTTCTTTCAATTACAGATTCTCTTGGAATATTAAATAGGAGCTAGAAGTTACAAGAAAGAACATAAAGAAATTATAGAACCAAAAATACAATACCAGAAAGGCCTGCTGGATCATAGAATGGAGGTGACAAAGTGGAATCAGCAGATTTACGAACAAAGGATTAACCTCCGAACAGCAGGGTGTTGACAGAAGAATCCAGGGACCTGTGAGAGAATAAGAGAAGACCCACAGCCAGGTGTGGGGGCCCACAGCCAGGTGTGGGGGCCCACAGCCAGGTGTGGAGACCCACAGCCAGGTGTGGAGGCCCACAGCCAGGTGTGGGGGCCCACAGCCAGGTGTGGGGGCCCACAGCCAGGTGTGGGGGCCCACAGCCAGGTGTGGAGGCCCACAGCCAGGTATGGGGGCCCACAGCCAGGTGTGGAGACCCACAGCCAGGTGAGGAGACCCACAACCAGGTGTGGGGGCCCACACCTGTAATCCCAGCACAGATGACCACTCAGACACAATTTATAGTCAATTTAAAAAAAAGTCTTCATTCCAGCCGGCTGGGACTACACTTTGGTATTCAGGACCCAAGTGTGCTCAGAATAAGGGGTTCTTTAAAGCAAAGGCTACATCCTGGTATCTCTCCCGGCAGGTGCAGGGGGTAGGTTTTGTGCCAGTGAGCAGTTTAACAGAAACTAAGCCAAGTAAGCTCTGGCTAAACTTCACCTCGGGTTCCTAGATTAGAGTTGGGTTACTTTCCACGGCGGCTTCCCATGGAGAAGATAAAATTCTAGTCAGACCTAAAATGGCCTCAGCAAGAATGCAAGCTGGAGGAACTTCTACACTGTCTGTCTTGTTGCAGTTCCTTGCTACATACGAAGTGTGTGGCCTGCCTGGGCTACATGAAAGCCCATCTCAAAAAAATATGGCAGAAAGAGGAAAGACTCAGCACCCACATGGTGGCTTACAGCATCTATAACTCTAGCCCCAGGGGTTCTGACAGCCTGTTCTGGCCTCCATGGGTACTAGGTATGCATGTGGTACACAGACACCCAAACATAAACACACACACACACACACACACACACACACACACACAGCTTTGTTAAGAAACATCAACACCAATTAAGTTATCAGAGCTTTCCCTAAGTAATAGCAAACTTCCACTTATAAACTTATGAACTTCCTTCAACCTCTAACTTTGAGAAAAGATTCGAACAGCTTCTAAAACAGGATCATTTCGGTTCAAATAAAAATTGTAATTCACTAAAAAATAAAGTCAAGAAAGGGAAAAATAAGAACACCCTCAACCAAGGACAATATAAGTTTTCATTATCAAACCTATACTTGGAAGTGGCGCTGAGGGAGTCTACACTTTGGATGTGGATTGTCTATCACGGGCTCCTGTGACAGAAGCTCTGGTCTCTCAGTGTGCTGAGGGGTAGTGGGACCTTTAAGAGGTGGGGCCTGGTGGAAGGTGACTGGTCTAGTCTTGGAGAAATGACTCCGATCTTCCTCTGGGGATTGTATCAGGCCTCTCTGGACCTGTTCTAGGTTCCCTGGAAGTGAGTTGGGTCTAGATTACCTCTGAGAGGAGAGACTGTTATAAAGCAAGCTTGGGGTCGCCAAGGCACCAACCACACTGGAGAAAGCATTAAAGCTCTCGCTCTGCAAGTCTGAGGGCCAGAGTTTGATCCCCGGATCCCACTATTGGAGAAGAGAACTGGCTCTCAAAACTTGTCTTCTACTCCCACCACTTGCATGATGGCATGCACATGCTATACACACACACACACACACACACACACACACACACACACACACCCCACAGCACACATACAAACACACACACCACCCACATCTACACACACACACCACACATACATACACACACACCACACACCTACACACACACACCACACATACATACACACACACCACACACCTACACACACACACCACCCACACATATACACAACACATACACCTACACACAACACCACACACACATACACACACACCACATACACACACACACACCACACATACACACACACACACACTCCGAGTTTTAAAAAGCAAGATAAGCAAGCTTATGCTGATGTTTGGCCTTTCTCTAGGTAACTGTTCACCACAAATCATTGTGCTCCCATGAGGTGACATCATTTACCATTTTTTGACACAGCACAAGGTCTTTGCCAGATGTAACCATCCAATCTTGAACTTCCCACCTTCAGAGCCATGAGCCAAAAGACAAAATTAACAGCATTTAATAGGGCTAGTGAATTACCTAGCCGTAAATAGTTTGTGATAGCTATAAAAAAAAAATAGACTAGGACAAAAACGTTTTTCAACGTGTGTGTGTGTGTGTGTGTGTGTGTGTGTGTGTGTGTGTGTGTGTGTTTGAAAGAATCCTTGAGCATTGGACAAAAGAATGAACAACAACAAAAAGCACAGACATCAGGGAGGTAAGTCGATTCTCACTTTCCTGATGAGCTTTATGACATATTTGATGAATGAAATGAAAAACATATCCCCATCTGACACCAAGACAATGGCAGTTGGGAGTGAAGAAATAGGATCAAGGTGTCCCTTGTTCACCTCAAATGTGAAAGCTCAGTGCTGGCAGGCAACAGTGCCACAGGGACTAGACAGGATGCCCGTCCATTCACCAGCCGTTCCTGGAGCACTTGTATTCACACGGGCCAAACAGGAAGCCCTTGCATTCCGTGCATCACCCCGCAATGACAGGAATATACAACAGAGAGCTACGGAGCTGTTGCAGGAGGAAAACCTTCATGACTGAGGCCCCGGAAGAGTTCTCAGATACAAAAACACAGTCTACATAAGGAGGAAAAAGTCCCTGGGTCTCACTGGAATTGAACTTGGCTTTCACAAATGACCGGGCATGAACCTGGGAGGCACAAGGCTCCCCAATGGAGACAGCAGAACCCTCCAAGCCAAGCTCCATAGCCACCAACCCCAGAACAGAGTCTGTCTGCAAGCCTCACCTGCATGAGGGTGTTTCCAGTGCTACCTAGTGAGATGTTGAAAATGAATGTGGAAATTTCTTCCTTTCCGGCCCTTTATTTGCCATGTGCAGTATGCCTGTGCTTGCTTCAGAATCCCATCTAGCCCGGGCTGGCTTGAACTCTCTGGATCATTCCGCCTCCACCTCTGGGGTGTGGGATTACAGCTGTGGGCCCCCATAGCCAGTTACGCAGTGCTGGAGCTGGATCTCAGGGTTTTTGTATGCCAGGCAAGCACTCTGCCAACTGAGCCACATCCCCCGCCCGGAGCATCTATTTTTGTTCATGTTTCCTCTGTGCTGGGATGAGAAATAGTGGGAGCAGAAGAGACGTCTCTCCCTCATCCAGGACATGCGGTCCCAGAGGTCAACGCTGCAGAGGAAGGTGTCACACTCATCTTCCTGGAAATTATTCAAGGCATCTTTGATCACAGTTCATTGGTCACGGCAACAAAGGCATCGCATAGGATGCTGGGAAATGCAGGAACGTTTTGTGCCTGCTGTCTAGGGCACTGAACTCCATTGAATATTCCTCAGTTCTCTGCTACAAGCTAGCCAGGAATTGGCTACAGCATATTGACTTTATCCTGAAAAAGGAATTGTTCGTTCTATTTCATACGTATATGACTAGAGCCGTCTCTGTAGGATACACCCCACAAAGCCACCAGAAACGACAGGTGCTGATTACAACATATATGACCCCAGAGAGGGAAGAGCAAAAAGACAGCCCCAGAGAGGACCGGCCTTCCCAGGGCTACTTCCTCTTATGGCTGAGAGTCATCGGATCCCCACTTTCCTCTGGCTGAGACGGGAAAGAGAAAGAAGGACAGGATGGGGTGCAGCTTGAAGTCTTGAGGTCACTTCATTAGTGGGAAGGAGCCAGGTGTGAGCGCTGAGGGTGGTGATGGATGACAGAGACAGTGAGGCCAGGCTAGGAGACGGTGTTTGGTGTGACAACAGGAAAGCCTGCTGTTTCCTCTCCAGGGCCACTTTCCCAGGAGGCATCAGGAGCCAGGAGGCCAAAGGCAGAGTCATGAGCCAGGAAGGGACTCTTGAGTGGAGCAGCCCAGCTCCTACTTAACCAGCCTGGTTTCATGCTCCTATGTCACCATGCTGCACAGAGGCCATGTTTGCTGGAACAGGGGAAGAAGATGGCACTGTCCCGTGTGTGGTGAGAAAACAGCCACAAAGAGGCCTGAGTTCACACAGCCGGGATGTGGAGCGTGGGAATGGTCCTGGCAGCTTTCTTCTCTCCGTCCCTCTCCAGACACCCAGAGTAGCAAGGACAAAGACACTGAATGCAGAAAACAGCCACAAAAAGGCCTGAGTTCACACAGCCGGGATGTGGAGCATGGGAATGGTCCTGGCAGCTTTCTTCTCTCCGTCCCTCTCCAGACACCCAGAGTAGCAAGGACAGAGACACTGAATGCAGCCAGTGACAGCAGCCACACCACCCTCAAGAGATACTGTTCTGCAGTGACAACCAAGGTCCCTCCAGCCACTGTCACATGTCAAAGTGACACAGCATGGAGAGTCAGCAGGGTGGAGAGAGCCATGGGAAGGGGTGTGAAAGGCCTTCTGTGGGGGCCTCTGAACAGACCCGAGTGAGGAGCGCGTGGGTTTGAGGTGGACAGGCCTGTGGAGAAGGAAGGTCTAGGATACTCTGGAACATTTGTCATCTTCTCCGGCCATCAGGCACCCTTCGCACGGCTTGGTGATGCCTCCTGAGACTTTGTTCAAGAGTCAGGGTGAGTTAGAGCACTCAGCCTGGCTCAAGGCCCAAAGGAACACTCCCTTTGGGTCCCTGGCTCCAGCCGTACTTCAGTCCCCATGAACCTCCCAGTTCCACCAGCTGGTAAGTCCCTTTTCCACCCTTATGTCAGAACTGAGGCCAGCTAAGCCAGTGCTTACTCCCAGTGACACAAACAGTACTGAAGTGATGTGTCCCTTGCCACCCAGGATTCGAACCCAGGTCCTGCTGTGTCTGAAGGACAGTCACTGGGAGAGCTGCAGAGAGGAGGAAAGGGCGGGTTCTGCTGAACGTTGGGGGAAGGGATGTTCACCGTGTGAGCTGGCACAGACTGAGGTCATTCTAACCTGAGGTGGCATCCATCAGAGGCAACTTCCGGGAAAGCATACTGTTCACCCGGCCCTTCCCAGGGCTCATCTGACCAAGACGGGTCCTTTATTAGATTCAGTAAGCCTGACACGGTGCAGCACTCAACAGTCAAATCAAATGTGGAAGGAGTAATTTCTCTCTGTTTGCTTCCTGGGGAGCAGCCCCCATCCCCCAGCTGCCACCAGAATTGTCTGGTAAGATGTGGGGGGTCTGCAGCTCAAATGAACCCTGATAACTATCACCCCCAGAACAGCCGGAAAGCGTGGCGAGCAACCCCAGCTGGAGACACAGAGGCACCTTGTCTGCACTGCCTTGGGACTCCAGCCTGGAAGGTACTAGAACTTCCATAAGCATGCCTTGCAGCTGCTGTGGGATCCTAGTTTAGCCTCATCCAGGCAGGGATCCCCCTTCTAGACCCTTCTTCAGTCACAGACAGAAGTTTAAAGGTTAAGACAAAAATGATGCTTTGCCTCCTACAGAGTGACAACAGCAAGGAATAAGTCTAATTTATGACTGGGGCCCCACAGCCCAGTGAAATCCCCATGGCACATTAAAGGAACTTGTCACACACCAATCATTTATGTGACAGGAGGTCCTTTGAAGTCACCACCTCGTTTTACAGGAGAAATGCTGAGTTTTACCTGAAAACATGTTCCTTGTTTTCAGCCTGATCTTGGAACAGCCAGCAGTGAACTTGCACACAGGTCAGTGTGAAGGTCTCAGAAGCCTCTCGTAACCCTCAGGACACGGCTGGAGATGGACAGAGTCAGCGCTGGAAGTGCATTCCTCCGCCCGGACCATCACTTCCTTCAGCTGGGTCTCTGCCCTCAAAAAGCTTGTGCTTTGAACCCGTTCTTTATTTTATGAATAATTGGAAGATAAGCACGCAAGCCTTACAACGCGCTGTCAGGAGAAGGAGACGGGAGCACAGATCACCCTGCTTTCCTCAAGACAGGTTTACATGTATCACCCAGTAGCCCAGAAGGACGTAGAACTGCTACAGGTTTGTCATTTTCTCTATGTTTACGTAGATAGAGGTGCTAGACAAAATAAATAAAAGGCCTATTGTTCCATTAAGAGCCATATGTTCATAGTGGGATAGCCAGGACATTTTGGCTGCAAGTGATAGAAATGTAATTGAAGAAAACTGCTCTTCTGGCCTGCAGGGGTGCAGGCAAACAAAGCACTATATACATAATAAAAATTTTAAAAAAGGAAAAGAAAACAACTGAGTACATCTTGTCCAGCGTAACCAATCCAGGGAGGGGCGGGGACATTGACGAATCCCTGGGAGACCGCAACCCGGAGCCAGACTGCTGAGTTCCTGCTTCCATTCTTGTTCTTTCTCTCCCTCCCTCTCCGCTTCCTCTCAGCCACTTCCTCCTCTCACATAAGCCCGGCCCCTTCCCTTCCAGCATCTTCTTTTTATAGCCTCTGGGTCAGACTACAGGTTTCTCTCTCTTATCAGACCACGGACTGTCTCTGCTCATCACTGGAAGGCAATATTCACCAGGGTTGGTAGGGAAAGCAGGTTTATGCCAGTGTTGGCCCTAAGAGGATAAGGGGTCTCTCATACTCAAACACAGCCCGAGAATAAGTTACACAAATGGGCTTTTATGGGGTGGGGGCGGTGGGGAAGGAGGCACAGCATGGCAATGGGCAAGGCGGCTGCATGGTAAGTGTCCTGAGTTATTGTCTCTTGCTGTGACAACCACCTGACAGCAAGCAGCTTTGTGAAAGAAAGGGTTTTACTTGGCCATAATTCTGGGTTCTAACCCGTTATTCAAGGGAAGGAAGCCAAGGCAGGAAACAGAAGCCTGGCATCCACAGTCAAGAGGAGCGAGAGGAGAAGTGGGTGGGATCCCTGCTTGTTTGACCTCAGCTAGAGTTCTCTTCTCTGGTACTGGTCAGGAATCCCTGCCTAGGGAATGGTGTCGCCTATGGTGGTCTGAGGCCTCTTATATTCATTAATAACCCCACACGCACATGCCCACCAGCCAGCCTGGGCTAGATAGTTCCTTGTTACAACTCTCATGTGACTCTAGGTTGTGCCAAGTTGACAGTTAAAACCCAACAAGCACAATAATCAAGATATTTTTTATCATCCGAGGCATCTGACACCTTTTATTCCTTCCCCTGGCCAGAAATTTCAACTGACCTTGACTTCCCTGTGCCGGCTCAAGCAATTCTTTAGACTAACGTTCCTTCCCTGCAAATTAAACCTCACAGCAATTACAAGCTGTGTCTAAGTGAAGGCACGGGCACTAGAAAGTGGGAGCATGTCACAATCCGGTGTTAGCCAAAGGTCACCGGATATCTAAGGTTCTATAAATCTGAAGAGAGATTAAATCGCAGGTGACATTAACCTCTTAGGCAACTGAATGCCGATTTTCTTGGGCAGAAGTAACTCTGTTAAGATCAACACCAGAGAAGCAGTTGTGCCTCACTCCTGCAGCAGCCAGGGCCTAGGTCTTTAGGAAGGGATGAGTTGGGGGGGGGGTCTCCCCTGAAGGGAGAAACAAGCCCAGCAGCAAATCTGGTAACAGCCAATAGCAGAACGAAGTCGTTCATGGTTCTTGGGGGTTTATGAGATCAGCAAAGGAAAGGGTCAGAGGTCCAGAAGATCTGATGTGCTACTGAGTCTCGGGGAGATTCTATCTAGATGTGTGTGTCTAGATATGGTGTTGGTGTCTGTTGTACATATGTGTGTGGGTATATACACACATGTGTGCCTATATATAAATATGTATGTATATGTGTATGTGCATGAGTGTGTGTGCATGTTTGTGTATTCATGGTGGTATGTATTCACATGTAGACATATATAGATGTGTGTGCATGCATGTGTATTTATATGTAGATATGTGTTTTGTGTGTAGATATATTTGTGTGTGAAAATGTGTGCAGGCATGTGCATATAGATGTGTATACGTGTATATTTGGTGCATATAAGTGTGTACATTGTGTCTATGTGTAGATATATGTAATTATTTATGTGTGTGTTCCATGTGTAGGTGTGTATTTGTGTGCATGTATATTTTTAGATGTGTTTGTACATGTAGGTATGTGTAAACATATGCACATATATATGCATGGGTATATAGATTTGTTAATTTGGTATGTATAGGTGTGCACACTTGTATAGATGTATACATGTGTGCATACATGTTTTTAGGTAGGTGTGTGGGTGCGTGTTTCTGGGGTTGACTTTACACAGTGACCTCTGGGGCAGAAATGAAATTTGGATTTCTAGGGTCTGCCAGGTTCTGCAGGGTTCTGATAGATCTGTGAGGGAGCTAGAATGTAACCACCGCACAATGGGGAAACTGAGGCCCCACAGCAACAAGGACAGCCTCCCACCCAGCTTCCCCATTCCACCTCTCCAGGGAAGTCATCCTCCACTCCACAGAGAGGTCTGGAATGGGTAGGCAACTGCATTAATGGCCATAGCAGGGGGGCAGGAGGCTCTGCAGAAGGGGCCCTGCCAGCATGGACCTCTCACAGGACCCTTTATGTGCTGTTAAAGAGCCAAGGGAGACTACCAGCACCTGGAAGAGAGTGCACACCTGCTGGGTGCTATGCCACACGCTGTGTGTTCTGGGCCCATCTCAGACCATCCAGGGGAAGCCTAAGGCATAGCCAGTGGTCACATCTGCCATCCTTCTCCACGGCAAAGTCAGCAGGCACTCTGCAACAGTAGCCATGAGTAGTCAGAGGTGGGAGGTGGTGAGTTGTGGAATTTGAGATGTTATGGGATAGGGCAACCTCAACCCCACCTGGCCTTGTTTATCCCTGCTGTCTGGTTGTAATCAAGAGTAGTGGCTCCTGGGTGCTCAAAAGATGTGCATACTTACAGAATGAGCATAACATGAGGGGGTTCTGGTACGGTTCTGGTCATGCCAGGGCCCTCCCACAGCTCTTCTCAGTTATCAGGCACAGCCACTCTGAACCCAGTATAACGCTCCCCACCATACTTGGGCAGGTGGAGGGAACAAATATTTAAGAAAAAAATGTCACATGGGTTGAGATGAGAACATAGAGCAGAAGGGGGTGGGGCACAATGTGACAGATAGGACACAGGGACTTGGGACGGGGACCACCAGAGTCACATGGCCAAGGATGAGGACTCGGACAGACTTAAGTCAGCAGGAAGTACAGTGGCAGGGAAGCCCAAGGACGTGCCCAGCCACAGGGCAGGGGCTCAGGGTATTTATGTTATATTGGAAAGACCTGGGACGTGTGCCCCTCCCCCAGAGGACACTCTGATTCTGCAACAGGGGGCCGAGTCTGCAGCGCTGAGGGGGGCAGACAGACAGACAACCCTCACCCATCAGGTGACCACAGGCCCCGTTTCTCAGGGTCCACGTGGGAGTAAGAGAGGGGTGTTGTCCCTGGTCCCTCCCTCTTCACCATGTGATCATGTGACCTCATGGGGAGAGGGGGCGAAGGGGTGGGGGAGCGGTACTGTAGTGGGCAACACAAATTTTCCTGACCCTTTGATGCTGGGCGCAGAGTCAGGCTCCAGTGGCTGTTGGAAGCGTGCAGGCGCCTTTCTGGGATCTCCAGGCTTCTCAGTCCCTGGCATATGGGTGGGAACGGAAAAGTTGCTTGATTAAGGGGAAAAGGATACTTCTAAGACCGGAATTGGGCCAGAGCTGGAGATCAGTCAAGGCTTCCACAGTGCTGGGCCTCTGGGTCTTGAGGGAGTGGCAACCCTCTGTGAGTCATCCTCAGAGCACCTAGCTTTTCCTCTGCCTCTTCCCTGTGCACTCTCTCCTTCGGGGATCAGAGGGAGTCTTTCTCTACCATTGGTTTCTTTCATATGTTAATCTTTTAAATTATTTATTTATTTATTCACTTTACATCCCCGTTATAGCCCCCATCTTCCTCTCCTCCCAGCCCCACCCTCCTTCCCTCATAAGCCCTCTCTTATTCCTCAGAAAAGAGAAATCCCCCCTACCCAGCCACCCCAGCTCATAAAGTTGCATCAGGACTGAGTTTGTCCTCTTCCCCCTGTGGCCCTAGCAAGGCATGGAGAAACGATTGCAAAGCAGGCAACAGAGTCCATGTCAGAGACAGCCCCTTATTGGGCACACACATGAAGCCTGAGCTGCCCATCGGCTACATGTATGTAGAGGATCTAGGTCCAGTCCATGTATGGTCCTTGGTTGGTGCTTCAGACTCCACAGGATCCTCCGGGGTCTGTTGGTCTTCTTGTAGAGCTCTTGTCACCTCGAGGTCCTTTTATTCTTCTTTTCACCTTTCCACTAGACTACCAATGTTTTACCCAGTATTTGGCTGTGAGTCTCAGCATCTGTTTCAAACCAACGCTGGGTGTAGCCTCTCAGAGGACAACTCTAATAGGCTTCTGTCTGCACGAGTATCATTAATAGTGTCAAGGGTTGGCTCTCTTCCATGGAATGGTCCTTGGGTTGGGCCAGGCATCGGTTGGACATTCGCTCAATCTCTGCTCTATCTGTTCTGTCTTTATCCCTGCATGTCTTGTAGGGAAGGTAAGTTTTGGATCAAAGTTTTTGTGATTGGGTTGGTGTTCTACCCCCTCTACTAGGAGTCTTGTCTAGTTAGAGGGTGTCCTCTTCGGTCTCCATGGCCCTTGCTACTAGGAGTCTCATCTAGAGTCCCCCTCATATCCTTCCGACATCTATTCTGACTTAGGTCTCCAGCTTGTCAGAGATGCCCCGAGCCACAGTCTCTCTTTTCTCTGTAGGTCTTCTGTCCTCCCTTCTCTGATGTCCCCAGGTCTGATCTCCACCTTTACTTCTCTCTGTGCTCCCTCTCTTACCTTCTTCTCTCTCTTCAACCACTACCTCTCTGTCTATCCTGTTTCCCTTTCTGAGTGGGATTTGAGCATCCTCCCTTGGGTCCTCCTTGTTACTTATCTTCTCTGGGTCTGTGCATTGTAGAATGTTTATCCTGTACATCATATGCTGAGCTTGATGCCTCCCTCTGTCCCAGTCCTGCTGGAACAGTGAAAGGAAGGCAGAACTGACAGTCTCCAGTTCCAGGGTAAGATCTGGATGTGTGGCACACACCCCGGTTCTCTGCTTACCCCTCTCCCGCTATGACTGGGTATCTTTTCAGGGTTTCTATTGCTGTGATTAAAACCACAAGCAAAAGCACCTTGTGAAGGAAAGGGCCTTATTTCTTTTACTCTTCCACATCACAATGTGCCACAGTCAGGGGAGAAACTCAAACAGGGATGGAACCTGGAGGCAGGAGCTGATGCAGAGGCCATGGAGGGGTGCTGCTTACTGGCTTGCTTCTCGTGGCTTGCTCTGCCAGATTTCTTATAGAATCCAGGACCACCAGTTCAGCGGTGGCCCCACCCACAAAGGCCTGGGCCTTTCCCCATCTATCACTAATTTTAAAAATGCCTTGCAGCAATGTTTTCAACCTGTGGATTGTGACCCCTTTTCGGGGGTGGGGTGGGGTGTGTGGAACAACCCATATCATTTACATTACAGTCCATAACAGTGGCAAAAACTACAGTTATGAAGTAGCAATAAAATAATTTTATGGTTGGGGGTCACCCCAACTTAATGAGGAACTGTATTAAGGAGTCGCAGCATATACCCCAATCTTACGGAAGCACTTTCTTAATTGAGGATCCCTCCTCTCAGATGACTTTAACTTGTGTCAAATTGACATTAAAAACTAGCCAGCACGCCAGGAGAAGCCACGGCAAGGACAGGGAGCCTCTGGTTCCCCACAGGGCTGAGACCTCACCCCACTGCCGGTGGCTTATAGGCTCATAAGCCAGGAAGACAAATGCTCGCTGCTACATTGCCTGAGATATCTGTGCTGCTGCATAGGAAAATCAAAGAGAAATATGGAACCCTAGTGCCCCAAGTCAGCTTCATAAGGGACCCTTTAGCAATCTCAGAACAGCCTTCCCTCCCTCAGAACTGCTGCTGAGGTCGGGTCACAGGAGCCTCTGCCCTCCTGCTCAGCAGTGATCCAGGTGGGGTAGGGGAGGTGGGAGGTTGGGGAAGGGTGAGGGGAGGGGCTTAACGTGAAAGACAAATGCCATGTGCTTTTTCCTTACACTTGGGGTCTAGATTTCAATATATACACACATGTATGTGACCAAGTGGAGGGGGGACAGAACTGAAGAATGAAGGGACCTGAAGGTAGAGAGGAAGGGGGGGGCACGAGAGATAATGGAGGAGTCAGGAAGGACGGGTCACATTTTCTCTCATGTGTGGAGCATATTTATATAGATGCATGTGACAAAAAAAAAAGCAGAGGCAGGACTATGTAGAGGCATGAAGTACAAAACCCTCTCTCTCCATAATAACAAATTCAAAGGTCTGCAGAGTAGAGCGCATGCAGAGAAAAGGCAAAGGTGGCTGGCTGGCAACGTGGCACAAGAAGGTTGCTAAAGTCCCAGACGGTAAGAAATCCCTGCCCTGGTTTCCCACAAGCTGTTACTCCTAGAGGTACAATCTTCTGTGGGGCACGTGAGCCACGTGACCAGGGCAGCAAGCCTGGAGCAAGAGACGTGTTCAAACCCCGAAAATCTCATCTTGGGACTGGCAGGAGTGAAGACAGCTCTCTCCGTGTTCTGGGCCTCCGTGCCCTAGTGCACATAGTCTTTCAACCCCCCACCTCTGCCACCCTTGAGGTAAATCATGCAGCCTGGTGGCCAAGGTCCTATTCCTAGTTCCTTAGAAGGACGTGTCCAGCTAGCGCCTGGAATTCCTCTCCATGAAAATGAAGCATTCCCAGCACCTCAGCCCCAGCTAAGGATGTATATTCACTCCAAAAACTTCTACCTACTTCTCCAAGGCTTATATAGCCCTTACTTCCCCCACCCCTCAGTAAAGGAGAGATGTTTCACTGAAAAATGTCTGGAAAAAGGCTGTTTCTCCAGCATTCACTGTGAGACTGAGATCCTGTTGTTTCAAATAAAGAAAATGCCAAACCATTTTATTTTACCAATGAAGACTTGGGAGCCAGATGCTGAGGTGAAAGCTTGCTAGCTCGGAGAGGCAGAGAAAGCACCCAGCTGACCTTCCTACTCAGCTCACATCCCAAAGGAAAAATCCAAAACAAAATCTAAAAGCCAAAAGTCCAAGGTCAAAAGCTTGGTAGCTCAGCTGATGGCCCAGGAGGAAAAGGCCTGTTAGCTCACCCAGCAGCCCTGGAGGAAAAAGCCAAAAAGCTGAAAGGTAAAAGCTAAAAGCCAAAAAGCTAAAGAGCTGCTTCTTCTCCATGCTGTCTTTTTTGTTTTGTTTTGTTTTTGTTTCTGTTTTTTGAGACAGGACTTCTCTGTGTAGCCTTGGCTGTCCTAGACTTGCTTTTGTACACCAGGCTGGCCTCGAACTCACAGCGATCTGCCTGCCTCTGCCTCCCGAGTGCAGGGATTAAAGGCGTGCGCCACCACACAGGGCTCTCCATGCTGTCTTAATTACCCTTCTCTCAAAGTCCCTCCAATATCCTTCATCCCTGTCAGCTGTTTTCTTGCTCCATCTCTTGACCTAGGGTTAACTTTAATAAATTCTGTGTGCGGAAAGCTTTTGGATTAAAGGTGTGTGCTAGGGCTGAGCCACACCATAATCACCTGTTTGCAATCAACAGAAAGCTCTTGGCTTAAAGGTGTGTCCTAGGGCTGAGCCACATCGAGCAAGAAACAGGTTTTAACAGTTCACAATCTTGGATTTCACAATGGGATCGAATGTCCTGCAACAAGTTCCCACTAACACATCTGCCTGGCTAAGCTTCATTCCTTCAAGTCCAGCCTAGTATGCAGCCTTGTCTGTACACCCTGGGGAAGAAGCCACCCTGGAACAGCAATCCAAGCTCTTCTAGCATAAGCCTCTTCCCAAATGCCCCATCCTGCTCCCTCTGGATGCCAAGCCTTACCTAATAAACATGCTGGACCCTGGGCTCAGCCTCATAGCAGTCTGTCTGTAACATTCCATGGCTCAGAGTTCTGAAAAAGTAGGTGCTGGGGAGGGAGGAGCCTAGCCACCTGCTTGTCTGTGCCTCTCAGCTCCAAGCGTACCTCCTACTGAAAATGGACCACAAGGATTTCTTTCTTGCAGGGGGAGGAAGGGGATCCATGAAGGATTTGGAGGCACAAGAGGAGGTAATAAGAATAAACAATATAAAGACAATGGTATGCATGTATGAAAATATCACAATAAAACTCATCTTTTGTTCACTCAACAGGTGAGCACAGAATCTCTCTCTCTGCCTAAAGTTCCTAGTTCCTTCTAAGGACCCACAGTGGGTAAGCACAGGTCCAGGGCTCTGTCTCCCCTCATTTGTCGACTCTGCTCATCCCAATGAACTTTGCCCGCTACAGGCTGGAAATGGGGTCTAGGATCCTGTGCCTCTGCTGAGGGCTGAGGTACGGCCCACTGCCCAGTGGGGCCTGGAAGTTCTTCACTGTGTCTATGGGGAAACAAGAACCCACCCGTGCTCCTGAGGGCACTGACTTGACTAGAAATAGGGCTCAGTCTTGACTCTGGGGTCTGGGTGGATCCCTGACTGCTTGGGGACTGAGCCTCCCTGGAGCCTCGTGCATATGGCTGTGTCTCTGGTTTCTACCCTTGTCTCTTTGAACCTGGACACTACACCCTGTGGTAGGGGAGAGAGAGAGAGCGCGCCTCAGATATGCGTCCTGCCTCTCCTTCATCCTCACTTCTGCTTGTCACCTATCCTTAGCATCTGTCTCCTGACATAAAATCCCATAATCAAAAGCATTCAACTAATGGAATTAGGCTGTCTCTTTGAAAGTTACTTATTTATTTACATTGTGTGTGTTATATGTCTGGCCAGGCTGACTGAGGCATCCTGGGAGAACGCGAGTGGTTGGTCGTAGAGATACACACACCATGTCACTACTGTTCACCGGTGTCCAGAAGGGTGTTACCAGCGATGTGGGAGTGTGTCTCTCATGTCTGTGGCCACACCGGTTACTGTGGAGACATCCAGCTACACACTGGGGCTAGACCTACCCATGCTAGGGTGACTTACTCTCTACTTTGTAGGTGCACAGCTGGAGACATCTCTAAGTCTTAGTGCCATCTACGGAGTAGGATTGCAGTGGGACCCATTTCATAGGTTCCACTGAGGTCTAGGAAACGGAACTGCTCAGTTCTACCTGGCCTCGCAGAAAGGGTTCAGTGACCACGAGTTTCTCTCAGGTTATCACAACGATCACATGCCTTCTCATTCTCAGGTGACCGTGGAGAACGTGTTGGCTGGTGCACGTGGCCAGGGCCTCCCTGGCTGGCTCACACACCGTGGTGCATCTGCAGCCACAGGGAGGGACCTTTCTGTCACACTCAAGATACCCTCTCATCTTCCTTTGTGGATCAAACAATGGCCCTCTGTGCCTGGCTGTGAAAGAAGGACACCCGTGACAAGCCAGTCCTCCAGGCCAGGGGATCTGACTTTATGCAGAGCCCCAGACCTACTTCTCTGGAACTAAAAGCAATTTGCAGCCTCACAAAAGGATGTATTAGAGAGAGCCTGAGCACAGCAGAGGAGGGCGGCTGGAGGCTGGGGAGAGAAGGGAGGAACTGGCCTGAGGAAGAACAACACAAAGACAGCCAAAGCAGGCGCTGGCTTCCACTCAGGTTGCAGGACCCATGAGGTGGATGCCTGGCCCAGTTGATGTGGGGGGTGGGGGGTGGGAGTGGCTCAGGTGCTTTCCAAGGTAGACGTGGCATTTGGATTTTTGTTTTTCACACTATGTAAAGTAGGGAGAACGGGCTCTTCCTGGTATGTGTCCTTCTCGAAGCCGGACAGAGAGCTGGTGCTGAAGTCTGGGTATGGGACAGAGTGGAGAGGGCAGGACTGAGTCAGGGTCAGTGGCAGGGAGCCACTGTAGCTGGGTCAGACAATGGGATTCAGGCCCAAGGTTAATCAGTGCAGAGACCTGGAGAATAGGCTGCAGGCTCAAAGGCTCCAAAGCCTTACAGAAGAGACTTAGAACAGGCTATGGATGGGGAGTGTGATGCCTCCTTTTGGGATGGGAGCTGGGTTTGTATCTTTGGAAGAAACCTGGGCTTCGGGCCTCTCTCTCAAGCTCTCGGGAGCCCCTGATTGCCTGGGCCCCCGATCATCCTGGACTGTGAAAATGAAATTGAACACCTAGTCAAAGGTGAGGGGCTCAAAGAGAATTGGGGCCACAAGGGCTCCAGGAAATAGCCCAGCCCCGAAACCTCACAATAGGACGGCAGGGTTAGAGACATTCTGTCCAAATTAACACAGCCAACTGGGAGCTAAGCTGGTTCAGTGCCAGGCAGTTCTGTCTCCCACCCTGTCCCTCTCCAGGGCAACACTCTGAATGTCACAGCCCAGGTCCAGTTCATGGACCGCTGGAGCCTCTGAAAGGGGCCGGTGACGGAGCATCTGCCTCCTGCACAGGAATTCTCCTCATGCCTTTCTCTCTTCTCCATGGCAGGACCAAAGGCAGGACCCTTCTCCATCAGCACAGCAGCAGGGACTCCATCTCTGGCTGGGCAAAGACACCTCACAGAGGTGTTATGGGCCAGCTCAACAGGCAGCTCGGAAGCAGTGAAGAGTTCTAGGCAGTATGAAGAACAGTGCCTTAGGGCTAGGTGGGGCTAAAAGAGGGAGGGGCTAGTGGTGCCACACCCCCACGGACTTTTCTTCCATTGCTGAGTGAGCAGGTGAGATTGAACCTGCCCTGTACAGGGGAGTCTCGCCTGGCCAATTTCCTCATTCTCTGAAACCTAGGGTCGGATAAGAAGGCCACCCCTCAGGACTGCAGCAGGGGTGCCAAAGAACCAGAAATACAGAATTCACCCAATCTGGAGCTTTTTTCCTCAGTCATCCTAAGCTAGGACACCTCAGCAATCAGAGGCCTGGCCTTTACCAGTGTGACCTGAGCAAGACCCTCGCTTTTAGTTAAGCCTCAGTTTCCTAGTCTGCAGAATGGAGCCTCACCAAGAACTTCCTTGTCCAGTTCCCACGCAAGACCTACACAGAGGATGACCTCCACCCCAGGCAGGGGTGACATCCGAGGGGTCTTTCAGATGGGTGTCCAGAACCAACAGGAGAAGTTGCTACTGATGCTTCCGTGTCATTTCCTTTGGGTACTCCTCCAGTGTTCTCCGTGCGGATCCCCAAAGTCACCTGCCCTGCTCCTTGCCCTCAGCTTTCTGAAGTTCTGTCTGTGGGAATAGATACTCCACATCCGTGATTGCCCACTTATCTTGTGACTCTGCCGCAAAAGCCATTTTCTTTCGCATGGCAGACACTGGGATTCCACAAGGCACCTTCCCGGCCCCTGCCTTTAGTAACAGAAAAGTGGAGAGAGAGCCATTTGCCAAAATGAGACACTAGCTTTGAGGCTCGTGGCACTGAGAGCCCAGCTCCTCTCTCCTAGCCGACAGCCTTTTTCCTTTGTCCTTCCTTTTAAGTGAGAGCATCTTTTGTTCATTCTAGCTGCAGGTCTGTTAAGAGAGATGAATCTGGAAAAAAGTCATACACTCCAGAGAAGATGGGGCTCTTAAAATGCATTCATGTTCAACGTGAGATCTGCCGAGTATGCAGGCGTAAACTGAGGGGTGAATAAGGCTTAGCTGGCTTCTCTGAAGTGAGGAGTGGATCTGTCTGTGAGGGGACAGAGTCGTTCCTGGGATGCTTCAGGCTTGGGTGCTGTGGGAAGCGGAAGGTGCCTCGCTCACTTCGTCTAGTAAGGTATTTGGGCAGATGTCCACTTGAGCCCTAAACAGGAAGGTTGCTTCTCTGTGAGCTTCTCCCTAACTCAGTTTTCTTGAGTCCAACTTTAAAAGGGTGACCAGACTGAGATAGCTCAGTAGGCAAAATGGCTTGTAAAAGCCTGACTACCTGAATTTGATTCTCAGAATCCACAGCAGGAAGACACACACACACACACACACACACACACACACACACACACACACACACACAAATAAGATTACCAAAACAACAACAACAACAACACTTCTTAAAAAGAACAGCCATATAAGGGTGTCCCTGGTATAAATCTGAGGCTGACCCAAGGAAATCAGGCAGATGCCCTTGCTGCCCCTGGCCCCCTCACTAGGAAGCCAGTACAGACTGCTGGAAGTTATGGCGCTCTCTCTCTCTCTCTCTCTCTCTCTCTCTCTCTCTCTCTCTCTCTCTCTCTCTCTCTCTCTCTCTCTCTCTCCTTGGACTCTCGGCTCTCTCACAGGGATATTGTTTCCTTCATCTCACAAGATGTCGCCCAAGGAGGTTCAGGCATTTACTGGCCATACATAGCAGGCTCAGCATTCTTACCAGGTCCCTGACTTGGGGGACAGCCCATCCCATACAGCTGGGGCAGACTCTGAGACAGAGGCTAGAAGCAGATTTAGCCATGGTGCAAGTATGAGGTTTCAGAAGGCTGGATGTGAAGAAAGAAACAGGTCCCTGTGTCCTGTGTCCTGTGTCCTAGAAAAGAGGGCAGACTGGACAGAGAGCTCTGGGGAATCAGCAGGTGGCTGGTGAGGACCTGGGGACATGACCACACACAGGGGGCCCTCAGAAGTGTGGGCTGAATCCCAGGAGGTGATCTGTGGAACTAAACACCCCCGCCAAACCCAGAGGAAATGGAGTCTGGACTCACAGCCAGAAGCAGCCAGGTTCAGACTCCCAACAGCTGTCAGCTGACTCTGGGTCCCACCCTTGCTCCAGGTCCCTCAAAGCCCAAAGAGTCTTCACTAGAATCCTGAGACATTCAAAAAGCCACCAGCCCTCTGCACATCTCATCTCACCCAAAGGAAAACTTGAACCTTAGCATGGGCCACAGCCCCTTCCCAGCTTCCCGTGAGCCTGCCCCGTCTCTCCTCCCATAGTGAGAATTCTGGAATTTTGTACCGGTAACCCTTGCTGAGCCCCCTCCGCCGGCTGTGCGAATGAGAACATCAGCCAAGTACCACCACACACGTGCCACTGCAAGGCTTGAAAGCCTGGTGTGTGCCTGCCCATGTCCCTGCCTCTGCATGACTGTTAGGGAGCACAGTGGACAGGAGGAGCCGAAGACAACCAGGCCAGTCAGTGTGTGGATCTGGGGCGGAAGGTGTTCGGTGGTTCAACAGGCATTAGTAGCCTTAGGGCCTCCCATCCATAATGGAGTCTATCCCTGACTCTGAGTGAAGACATGGCACTCTGATCTGTTCCCGAGGTTAGACCATTACATACTCTGGGCTAGAGAGATCGCCCTGAGGTGAAGAGCACTTGCAGAGGGCCCAGGTTCAGTTTCCAGGACCCATGTTGATGGCCCACAACGGCCTGTAACTGCAGCTCCAAGGGATCCAGTGCTCTCTTCTGACCTCCAAGGCAGTGACTGCACGTGGTGTACCCACAGACGAACAGGCGAAAACATACACGAAAATAAAAATAGGTAAAACCTGAGACTTTAAAAAAAAAAAAAAAGAACAGGGGCTGGAGAGATGGTTCAGCGGTTAAGAGCACTGACTGCTCTTCCAGAGGTCCTGAGTTCAATTCCCAGCAACCACATGGTGGCTCACAACCACCTACAGTGAGATCTGGTGCCCTCTTCTGGCCTGCAGGCATACATGCAGGCAGAGCACTGTATACATAATGAATAAATAAATCTTAAAAAAAAAAAAAAAAAAAAAAAAAGAACATTATATACTTCTGTCTCCTTCCTTAAGAGTTAATCCAATTGGGCCTGGCAGTCACCTGGTCAGGATATAACACTTGCTTTACCTCCACTTCCACCAGGAAGCCTGACCTGGCTCACCTGGAGACGACATGCTGAGGAGAGGGGGAGGGATAATTGTCCCCTCGATGAGATGATGCACTTGTCTTTCCCAGAAGCCCCCACTTGCTGAAGTTCTTCAAGAACCAACCTCCGTGGAGCCCTGATAAAACCTCCCCACTTTTCTGACTTTAGAAAAGTGTAACTTGTAATTTCTCTTCTTCTTCTTTTTTTTTTTTTAATCTCTTTCTCTTTTAAACACTGGCCAAAGCCTGGGTGTGTTTCCCATGATGCCCCGGGTTCTCTCTCTCTCTCTGAAACCAACCCTCTCTTTCCCTACCCATTTCTACCATGTGGCTTCTTACAAATGGCATGGTTTTCTTTCTTCCTCTTATGCAGCTTCTCTGGATAGCAGCCAAACACAGCTATCCTGCCTTGTTGTTGGTGGTGGCTTTTTTTTTCTCTCTCTCTCTCTCTCAATTTATAATAAAATTGTCCTCAAGCTTCCTTCCCGGTCCCTTTTTCAATTCTTTTATTAACAAGACTAAGAACCCATAAAAAAAATGGAAGTTCAGTTGCCTTAGTAACAGAGGGGCACCGAACCAGAGCATCAGGGAAGGCGTAAGGATTCAGCATTGCACCCCGGTCATGGGGGAGGAAGCAGCCAGGCCACCCAAATTTATTTGAAATTGTCTGAGTTGCATAAGGAGGCTTCAAGTGCCTTGGGAACACTAGCAAAGCTGGGCTGTCAGGTGGGTCTTGGATGTTGCAGCATCTGGGGTGACAGAGGGAAGGTAGCCAGAGTCTCTCCGTGAGATGACAAGAGGCTGCTACTGTCACCTGGAGCCAGTATAGAGAGATTAAACCGTTCTGGGAAAGGTTCTGCTCAGCGAAGACTCAAAGAAGAGACACACTGGGCTCACCACGACGCAGTGATGCTGTTGGTCAGGAGACCACACAGTTAGTTTTCCCCTGGAAAATTGCGAGGGGAATTCTGTTGGTGTGGGTCAGGGTCTCAAATGCACCTGCTAAGATTTCCGAGTTCTAGTGCCCCCAAAATGAACAACCGGACCTCTGAGAGGCTTGTGAATAGTGGTAGAAACAGAGATGGTTCACTAAGGCACAGAACAGCATTCCCTCAAGAATGGAGGTAGACCAGAGATGTGGGAAAGGTGTGAAGCTCAAAAAGGCTCTGGACCATAAGAGTCTCATCATTTACACAGTCCTATCCCTTCTCCAACCTTTGGAGATTTGTTTACATGTGTGAATGAGGGCACACTCGCCCATGCTTGCAGGTATAGAGGCTGGAGGCAACTGTGAAGTGTCTTCCTCTATTGCTGTCCATCTTACTGTTTGACACGGGGTTTCTCTCTGAACCTAGAGTTTGCCGTTTTGCCTGGCTGGCTAACAGACCCTCAAGATCCACCTGCCCACCTTCCCACTGCATCCCAGCACTGGGATTACAGACATGTTCCACTGCCCCCACCAAACTTTCATGCCACCTTACCAGCTGAGCTAGCTCCTCAACCTTGCAGATTTTTTTTTTCATGTGTGCTTCTTTTCATGTGACATGTTGCCTAAGGTTTGGGGAGTTTCCAAGTATCCTTTGCCATGGAAACAAGGGTCGGAGGTCGAGATCCTAATTCATATAGTAACCTTGATGCCTATGGTGGTTTCAGTGAGAATGACCCCATAGGTTCACATCTTTGCTAGTTTAGTCCTCAGTTGATGAACTGTTTGGGAAGGGTTGGTAGGTGTGGCCTTGTTGGAGGAAGTGTGTCACTGAGAACGGGCTTAGAAGTTTTAAAAGCCCATGCCTGGCTAATTCTCTCTCTGTCTCTCTCTGTCTCTCTCTGTCTCTGTCTCCGTCTCTCTGTCTCTGTCTGTCTCTCTCTGTCTCTCTGTGTCCATGTCTGTCTGTCTGTCTGTCTGTCTGTCTGTCTCTCTCTCTCTCTCTCTCTCTCTCTCTCTCTCTCTCTCTCTGTCTTCTGTCTGGTGCCTGCCCTCAGCTATTGCTCCAGTTCTCTGCTTTTCACCGTGATAACAGAATAACGCTCTGAAATTGTAAGCAAGCTCCCAGTTAAATGTGTCCTTTTGTAAGTGTTGCCTTGCTCTGGTGTCTTTTCACAGCAGTAGAACAGTGACTACAAGAACGCCTCTAGAAACCATCTATTCTCCTACCTCAGGAGAGCCCCACCTGCCAAGACAGCCATTTTTGTCCCCGTACGCTAAACAACACGGGGGTCATAAGCATTTGTCCCCAGCTTGTTGGGACTTGAAATGTCAGCGCTGGAGTTTCGTTTCTGTGGCTGTTGGCTTTGTCTTTTGTTGCAGAACAAACAGTGCCGCAGAAGTCTTGTCTTCCACGGACACTTTCATTAATTCAACAAATATTTATTGAGTTCTTAGTCTGAGCCAGGCAGTTCCTAGAGTCCAGGAACGAAGATATTAATTAAGACTTGTCCAGAGTCAAATCTTCCGGGAATCAGCAAGCTGCGTGATGAGGTGCAGCCTGACCACAGGACCTCCCAAAGGGCCACGGGAATGAAGGTGCTCCCCAAAGTGGCCTAAGAATCACAAGGGAGGGACTCACTTTGCAGAGAGAGAGGAGAGGACGCCAAGTCCCAGTGGCATAAACCACTGTTTTGGTTATTTTTCTAATATCTCATGGGGGTGGGGGGGCTGCTGGTACCTGGGGAAAAAGGCAACTTAAGGAAGGAAGGCTTCATTTTGCTGATAGTTAGAGGGCACAGTCCACCATGGTGGGGAGTCGTGGCTGCATCGCATCCACGTGGAGTCAAGAAGCAGAGAGCTGAACGCCGATGCTCATTGCCTACTCTCCTTGAGTCTGAGACCTCAGCCTGTGGACTGGTCCCCCTCACAGTGAGGTTGGGCCTTCCCACCTCAATCAATCCAGCCTAGAAACTCTTCACAGGCACGCCCCCAGAAGCCTCTGAGGCAGTTCTAGGTCTTGTCAATCTTACAACCAACAATTAACTGGTCACAGCCAGGAAGCATCTACTCAAGCAGGACAATTGAACAAATGAAATAGGAAGAGGTGGGAGAGAGCATTGTCTGGTTCGTTCTGAGATCAGGAGCATCCTGATTGTGAAACTGGACAAAGTTGTCCTCAGCTAAGGAAAACTATCAGACAATTCTCTGTGGTGCAGAAGGAGATGCCACAACAAAACGTCAGCGAAGGGAACGTAGGAAGACCCATGATGAAGAAAGGGACTGAGACTCGGGGGGCGGGGGTGCAAGTTTGACTTTTTCTGAACGGAGACCAAGCAGTGCTGCACTCCAGACTGACAGAATAAGGGTTTAAATTCATATGATTGTGTTTATAGCGGCACAAATAGCATGTGACAAAATTGACATCCTTTAAAAGATGGAGACGGAGGGAGAGAGGGAAAAGAAGGGAATTTATAGACGAGACACGGAAAGTAATATTCTCTTCCCATGAAAGTCATCTATGAAAACTTTGCAGCTAACAACACATGTGATCGTGAAGCCTGGATGCTTAGAACAAGCCTAGACCTTGCCTGTTCTAGCTGCTTCTATGAGGACTATGCAGGATATGAGTCAAGAAAAGGAAATACCATATTTTTTGGACCATAAGACCCACTTTTCCCCCTAAAAGTGGTGGGAGGGATTAGGGTGCACGTTATGGTCTGATTGCCATTTTTCTTGTTTTACTGCTTTAAAAACTAGGTGTGTCTTATGGTTGGGTGCATCCTATAGTCCAAAAAATATGGTCAAGGGTAGCCATGCAGCTCAGGGGAGCCATTTTTGCATACCACATGCACAGCCTTGGATTCCTCCCTCAGCACTGCAGGGACTTGGGGAGGGGAGGCAGCAAGGAAAAAGATAAAAGAGGTGAAAGACATCTAGACAGGAAAGGAAAAAAAACAAATGTGTGTTTGTAGACGGCAGGGCTGTTTAGACAGAAAACACTAAGGAATTCAAGAAACTTGATGAGGTCTAATAAAAGACTGCAAGCTGTGGGCTAACGGGATCAATAACAAAAATTAAGTGGATTCCCGAACTCTACTAATGAACATCGGAAATGAAATTAGGAAAACAATCGCACCTCTAATTGGACTTCACGAAAATTAAAAACCCACGTGCTCCAAAAGATGCTGCCCTGTGAGAGTCAACAGCGCGAGGTCCACAGGAGCAGGGAGCAACACACAGATCTGCCCAGGAAAGGGAGTTTATATCCTAACAGAAAGAAAGCTCAGGCGTGCCGCTGGCTGAAAGACAAATAAGCCACGCTAAGATGGCAAAGGACCCGAAGGGACATTTCTCAGACGAGAAGTCGCACATGGACGGACAGTGTGTAGCAATGGGGGCTCCACGCAGCATCACACAGCAGAGCCAGAGTGAGAGTGCTTCAAAGAGAGGCCAGCACAGGGTGGGGAGTCGGGGGAGAACAGGAGAGGACAATAGAAAAGGTCTGTGGGAACAGAAAGTGGGGGTTCCGGGGTGAGGATAGAAAAATACCACAGCCACCACAGGAACTAGCGCAACAGGTACGTAAAACATTTAATGAGAAATTATCAGATAATCCTAAATACAGAGCAGGCAACAGAAACACCCTGACAAGAGAACACAGCCAACAGGGCAGCTAGCTTAGGCGGGGCAGATGGACAAGGATGGATGGCGGTCCCTCTGAGACTCGAGAGGGCTCTGAACACTTTTTTTTTCCTTAATCGGTTTTTTGGTTCAAAATTTTTATTTTAGTTGTTGTTGTTGTTGTTGTTGTTGTTGTTGTTGTTGTTATTTTTCAAGACAGGGTTTCTCTGTGTACCCTTGGCTGTCCTGGACCTGCTTTGTAGACCAGGCTGGCCTCGAACTCACAGTGATCCACCTGACTCTGCCTCCAGAGTGCTGGGATTATAGGCGTGCACCACCACACCCGGCTTGTTTTTATTCCTTAAGAAATTCTTACATGTGTACAGTTTATTGTAATCATATGTGCCCACATCTATCAACTCCCCCATATTCCCTCTAACACGATCCCTCCTAACTTTATCTTCCTCCCTCTCTCGGTAAGGGGTGGGGCCTGGGCATCAGGACTGCATTTATGTGGGAACTCTGGCTGCCTTAACTGTAACCACAGCTACTGTGGGGTCATGGGTGTGGTAGCCAAGGCACATGCAGAAGATAGCATTTTCACAGATCTGCCCACTCTCCAGCAACTCTAGCCTTCCTGCCTCCTCCTATGTTCCCTGAGCCTTGGCTGGAGACACGGCTGTGGGATAGAAATGTTCCATTTTGAGTCTGGCAGTCAGTCTCTCCTCGGCACTCTAACCAGCTTTACGTCTATGCAGTGACCACTGTCCACTGCAGAGACGCTTCTCTGAGCAAGCCTGGGTGCAGCCCGAGTCTGAGCCACACACTTGTAAAACCCCCCACTCTCCAACAGGCACCTGCCCTAACACTGGCTGACTCTGAGGAGAGTCAGAGCCTGGGCTGCAAGCGAGGCTGGATGGAGTCTGGGTCTCTCTTCATCTTAAATACTACCACCCCTATACACCACACCAGGGTGCTCCTGTAGTTAAGGTCCATCCCCTGGCACCCCTCTCTGATTCTGTAAGAGTCAGGCAGCTATTTGTCCACAGTTCTCCATTTACAGTTTTTCCCCCAGAATGATCTACAGGTGTCAGTGTCTACCTTCAGCATCTGATTCCAATGACGATATCACCCTGTGGGTGAAGTACTGTCTATACTCTGCACTAAAACTCTGGGCAGATGCAGACAGGAAACCTCCTGCCCTAGTAAACAGCCCCCACCTTAGGTACGCATGACTGGTCCCTTGCACAGACTGGGAGCCTGTCCTCGGGTCCTCCTCGCCATTTGCCTGTCCTTCTGTCAGCAGGATATAGGTCCTGCAGCCTCTGCCTGGGAACGTCACTCAGTGCATATGCACAGGCCACCCCTGCTCTTCTCTGTGAGTCAGTCTGCTAGGCACCTCTATCCATCCTGGGAGGACTCAAAGTGCTCCTGCAACCGTGCTCCAATGTGAATGTGCTTGCATTAACCCAGTGAGACAGGTGGTGGGCACAGGTGAAGTGGAATGAAATGACTGACTCATGCCAAGAACAACAGAAGCCAAAGGTGCGTAGAAAGCTGGTCCCCCAGGGTTGCCCCGGGAACATAGAGTCTTATACATACCCACTAGTGCCCCCAGCAAAAGCGTCCCCCTGCTGAGGATTTTACAGAGTCCAGAGAAACAGACTCTAGGATAAGCCACAGGAGCCAGAGACAGCCCTGTGCTGGGAGCAATGGGAACAGAACTGCAGCTGCCATTCTTTACCTAAAGATGCTGCACCCCGGTCTGCCTCTTTAGAAAGGGGTAAGCAAGGGGGGAGGAATTGTACTGCCTGTCACTGGAGACACCGCTGTGCTGCTGGCCATCAGGAACTGCCCTGCACCAAGAGCCCACAGGAGCTGCCTTGCACTGCTTAAACCAGGGCTAGCATGGCAGTGCCTTGCTTTCCTCCATAAGGGAGGTGTCTTTCTCCCCTTGTATTGCTCACGGGGAAGGCAAAAAAGAGAATCATTAAAGACAACATTGTTTCTAGGCTGCCTTCATCCCACCAGCAACTCGGGCAAGAAAGACTCTTCCCCAAAGCCCAGGCATGATTTTGATTGGCAATCAGCCAGTTTTGGGTGCAGGCGCATTCCTGGGATAAGTCTCTGTCTCTGTCTCTGCCTCTGTCTCTGTCTCTGTCTCTGTCTCTGTCTCTGCCTCTGCCTCTGTCTCTGTCTCTGTCTCTGTCTCTGTCTCTGTCTCTGCCTCTGTCTCTGTCTCTGTCTCTGTCTCTCTGTCTCTGATTTTTTTTTTACTATTTTAAAGAGACTATATGTGTGCCATATTTTGTTATTATTCATCTCATCTCCCAATGTCCTCCCTTTGTCTTTTCTGTCCCTCTCCATTTTCCAATGTCTAATGCTATGATAGATCTGTCTTGGCCTTTAAATATCTTTGGGAGAGTGTGTGCATGTGTGTGCACATATGTGTGTGGTGGTATATGTGTTTGTGATATACTCACCTGTGTGTGCAGGTATGCACGTCCCCATGCATATGCACAGCGGCCCAAGGAGTACATCAGGTGTCCCACTCCATAGTTTTCCTCTTTACTCCCTTGAGACAAACTCTCACTGAGCCGAGAGCCAGGCAGATGGTTAACACACCCCAACCATCTTCCTGACTGCAGTTATAGGCATGCGCAACCACGCCCTGGCTTTTCACTTGGGTTCTGTGGATTTGAATTCAGGTCTCAGTGTTTACACAGAAAGTGTCCTTACTTTCTGAGTCATATCTGCAGCCTCCTCCCCCATTTTTAGTATTTAACTGTCTTTAGAGGGGGATGCAGGCTATGGGGTCTGTGGTTAGAAACAGTGTCTGGGGCTGGAGATACAGCTGTCTGAGTGCTTGCCTAGCATGTGTGAAGACCTGGGGTCAGTCCCTAGAGTAAATAAACTGCTCATGATGGCACACGCCTGTAATCTTAGCACCACAGAAGTGGAGGCAGGAGAATCAGAAATTCAGGGCCATCTCCTCCTCAGGTCTGGCTGTACGAGACTCTGTCTCTCCAAAAGAAAAAAAAAAAAGGAAAAGAAGAGAAAAAAACAGTGTCTGCATCCACAGGCTGGGGAGTCAGGGGCCTCCGCTTCCTGAAGGAGGAGGGGCAGGGATGGAAACAGCACGGTTGGTCACCGACCATATAATTAATACTTTACAAAGCAGAGAACCGTCTTAGAAAGCCAGAGTAACCAACATGGCTGAACGTGACAAAATGAAAAATCAGAAGTCCTGCCCAACCAACCACTCAGATCCGGCTGGCTTCCCAGGATGCATGGCACCTCCCCCGCCCCCCCGCCCTCCCCTCCCCCACTTCTTACAGGCCCCTAACACCCACACGTGAGCCTGAATTCCAAAACTTTGAAGCTCGTAATTCCACCCAAACAGAGCAAAATTCTCAGGGCTCCAGCACTCAGGCCTAGCAAGGCCGCAGAGCTTACAAATCCAATCTTCACAATGGCTATAATTTGAGGGGCCTATTTTCACCCAGACACAGAGCATGCTACCCATGGCAATTTCTTGTCCAGTGAGCAGTATGCAGAGCGAGCCTATCAAAGGGAACAGAGACCAGGTCAGCGTTGCCAGGGGCGACATTAGCCTGGATATACAGAACTGATTAAAGGGGCTGAGGGGTGGGTGGTTTGACATTTGAGCAGGTTCTCCAGTGACGTGCCAGTGCAGCTTAGGCACACCCAGAGCCCCGGAGCCTTGCTTCTGCCTCCGGTCTACCTATGCCCAGTACTGCTAACTCAGCCCAGACTCCTGCATTTCACAGATGAGAAGACTAAAGCCTAAGAGACCAAGGCCTTTGTTCAAGGTCAGAATATAAGTTAAAGAGAAAGGATCATCATGAGGATGGGCCTGCTGGTGTCAGCATTTTGACTTTGCAGTCTCTAATTCCTAGTCAAGGATGGCACCATTGCATCCATGAATACAGCCTCTCTTTATGTCACACAAACACAAGGACTGAACAGACACATCTCACACAAAAGCCAAGTCCTGACCCACTGGGCTGGCCATTTGCCCAGTGTTTCTTGGGGATAATAGGGGCCTGCAGCTGTTAATCAGGTTTCCCTTGACCACAGGCTCCCTTAGCTTCAGGTGCCTGGAGGAGCTGGCAGAGAGCAAGCACCCTGAGGTAGAGGGGACAACGGTCTCCTTTCCCTTCGCTGTGACTGTGACTCTAGTAGCAGCTGGATGGCAGCCACTTCAGCAGCAGTCACAGTGGTCCTGTCTCTTTCATAGCGACATCAGGCAACTGTTTCACCCTTGGTACCCCCAGCCCAGTCACCACTTTCTTGTCCTTCCCCTTTCTGTCTCTCAGCTCACCTGTGACCAGAGTCAGTGATCTTCACTCCACGGCAGTCACTCCACGGCCTGCTTTACTGGGTGGTCTGCTATCTTGGTGTTAAGATGAACCCCATGGTTGTTCACAGGAGACAAAACTCCAGGTGTCAAATTCTGAACAGCCAACCAAAGACCTCACTGTTGTGGAACTAAACCCTGAGACCCACGATGTGCAGAGGCACCTAGGTCACTGCACTTCCTCCTGATGTGGCCTGGAATGGAACCTCAGGAAGAGCGTGGCAGTGGTAACCCAAACCACCAACCAACCAGGGCCATTAGAGCTTTCCACCCACAGTTAGGGGCTGTGGGCTGGTATAGGACAAAGACATGGTGGTGGAGGGTGGGGACAGAGACATGGTGGATGGTGGGGACAGAGACATAGTGGAGGGTGGGGACAGAGACGTGGTGGTGAAAGATGTGGACAGAGGCATGGTAGTGGAAGGTGGGGGCAGGGACATGGTGGTGGAGAGTGGCAGCAGAGCTGTTCACTTAAAGGAGACCAGAAAGCAGAGAGAAAAGCAGGAAGGGTCCAGGAATGAGACACATCCTCTTAACTCATGGCTCAGTGGCCCTCTCTCCTAACAGACCATCCAGCTTTGACTGCATTTGTGGATAAACCCATTGATATAGTGGGAGCCCTCATGATTCACTCACCTCCCCAAAATCCATCAACTCTCACCCACACCTATAACACACGAGTCTTCAGGGAACAATTCCAGTCATGTTCCCTGCCTGCGTGCATGCACACATGTGCGTGTGTGCATGAGCCCACGAGCAGAGGCCAGAAGAGGATGCCAGCTGTTCTGCTCTATCACTCTCCCCCTTATTTCTTTGAGACAGAGTGTTGGATGTGGTGCAGGTGGTGTGTGGTCTGGCCTGCCTTCTGGTACTCAGGTGGAAGGTGATCACAACTCCAAGGGCTAGGAAGTGGGGCAGTGTCCCAAGGGTATCCTAAGGCATGGGAGCTCTGGGAGGACGCCTCTTCAGCAGAGATGATGCAGCTCCCAGGGTAAGGTTGCCCCTAAGCCCTGAGGAGTTGAGCAGCCTTAGAGCCTGAGCTCTTCCTCCTCCTCCTCCTCCTCCTCCTCCTCCTCCTCCTCCTCCTTCTCTTCCAACAGGAGAGTCACAGCAAGCAGCAGATCTCTTAAAAGAGATTTATTGGAGGGATGAATCCAGGAGTAGCTGCCTCTGCTCCTAGGAGGAGACAGCCCTTATATAGGGTCCCTTAGGGGGCAAGGCTTTCTGGGATTTCCAGAGTGTGGATTGGTGGAATTTCAAGCCTGAGCTGCGGGAAGCTCAGGGATTAGTGGGTTTTTTGTCCAGACTTTTCATCCCAATTTAGCATAATCTGGGATGAGTCCTACTGAGGGCCTGGAAATGACAATTACAGAGGTCTGGGGGTGCGGGAGGGGGGCCTGGACTGCTGACCTTTCTCAGGCCCAGGTCTGGCCACTTTTCTGCCTTGAGGCATTATAAAGTTTACAGTGTGTCCGAAATGTACAAAGAGTCCACTGTGACGGCAGTAGGTTGAAACAGGAAAGGTTGTCGTCACCATGGACAGCTCCCATGGTGGCGGCAGCAGGCTCTCTAAGGCAGGAAAGGTGACCGGTTCTCAGAGCAGTAGGCGGAAGCCGGAATGGTCACCATGGACAGCTCCTATGGACAGGGTAGGAAAGAGTCAGCTGAGGCAGGAATAGTCACCATGGACAGCTCCCGCTGAAGTACTGCCAGGAGCTGCGGCCATTTTGATTCCACAGCTCCAAGCCGGGAAGAAGAGGCTTACTGCCTGAGGAGGGAAGGAGGACTGGCAGCAAGCCACTTTAAATTTTAGTGGCCTGGTCAAATATGGGGCACCAGAGTTCATGTGAAAGTCAGTCCCCACTCTCCACTCAACTGTGGAGAATGCCCTGTCCGTTGGCTATATCTGGGTAGGGGTTCGAAGTTTACTGCACATATTGTTCTTGGCTGGTGCCATAGTTTGAGCACGTCCCCTGGATGGGGAGGCCTGGTGGCACTCAAAGGAAAGATAGCAGGCCACCAAGAAGAGAAGAAGAGACTTGATACCCTATGAGCATATACAGGGGGCAGAGGTCCCCCTCAGTCACAGACATAGGGCAGGGGAGTAGGGGGAAAGAAGGAAGGAGGGAGGAATGGGAGGATACAAGGGATGGGATAACAATTTAGATGTAATATGAATAAATTAATAAAATATTTTTAAAAGAAGAAAAATTTTAGTGGCCTGCTGTTCAAAGGCTAGACAAAACTCTTTGGGGGTGGTGATACAATGGGCTGAAAAACTGCGTCAGGGGTGGAGGGCAGTGGGATCCTCTTTTGACTTCCACCTCCCACTGGGGAAAGGTCCCTTCCCTCCCTGGTGTCCTTTTGTGATGTCTGTCCTCATTACTCTCTGCTCCCATCTCACCTGTCTGCCTGCCTTGTGTAGAGCGAGGTGCCAGGGAGAGAGAGAGAGCGAGTTACAACAACTCTGCTCCTGCTGGTTCCCAAGGCACCTGCTGCTCCATCTGTGAATCTCCCCCAAGGAGAAGCCCATTAAGCTCCCAGGAACTGCAGACAACTGTGGTTCTGGTAAGGCCCAGTAGGAGCTGGCTTTCCCTGGAAGCGGGAACAGCAGGCTGCCAGGCCTTACCTCAGCACTGTGTCAGTACTCCCCCTGGGACATAATCTAGACTGAAGGGACCTGAGTTAGCATTACAAGAAAAGCATGCTGAGTCACCAGGATGATGACATCACGCATACTGGACCTGCTTAGAGAAAGAGGCAGCCCTGGGACACTTTCGGAAATATACAGGGACAAATGGTTGAGAGACCCCCATCAAATGTTCTGCTGGCCCCAACAGGAAGCTTCTAGAATCCAGTTTTCAGAGTATATTTCAGAAACTGACAGGCAGCTTGTCCAGCTTCCTTTAAGAGACACATCACTCAGTGGGCTCCTCTAGATTTTGGACGCCCCATTTCCCCCATCCCATCCCCACCCTAGTCTGGCTGGCCCATCTGTAAAGCTGCTTATTTTGGACAGGAAAGTCTAGCCCCACAGGAAGTCTAAGCTGCCACTAGAGCCTCCTCATAAAGCATCAACTGTCGGAGACAGATAGTGTTGCTATGGAACCTGCGAGCAATTCCCAGCATGAAGACCACAGGATAATGGAGTAAACCTTTGCATACTGCTAAAGACAACTGTTCCCCATGAGGCACCAAGTGACCCCCCCCTAGATAGTGCCTGCTTGTGGTGAACCTGGTGTGTTCTGACCCACTGCATCACAAAGTCAAGCATGTAACACCAGACTGAGGTTGAGTGAGCGCCAGCAGACCTTTAAGGTATGAAGAAGTTGTGTATCCAGGCACCCCGCACAGCAGAGTCTCAACCCCTTCACTGTGGCTATTCACTGTGTTCACACTAACAGCTATTTGGAAGCACCCTAGGACCAAGTGGGTGAGAGACAAGGATAAGTCTTACTGCAGAGCTGGTCCTTCCTGATGCCTGGAACCATCCAAGGAGACTTCTGCAGCCTCCCTGGCCTTCCTCAGGAATATTGCTGAAACATAAACATACACACACCAAAAAAGGAAGGAAGGAAGGAAGGGGAGAAGAAGAAGAAGAAGAAGAAGAAGAAGGAGGAGGAGGAGGAGGAGGAGGAGGAGGAGGAGAAGGAGACAGACAGACTATGAGGAAGGGCTATCCTCTGATGGCCAAAATCTGGTGCAGACAGCTGGCCAGAGGCGAAGAATCCAGGAACTGCCCAACAGTGTAGATAGTCAGGAGGGAATAGAACTGGAAATCTGGGGCAGGGTGGGAGTGGAGTCTCCCCAAGGATCAAAACTTAAAGGAAAAAGTCTTAGTGTGAGCATTTGTTTGAGAGATGTGGGTAGCGCTGGAGAGGAGCAAGGCCATCCTGAAATGAATCCCCAGGAATTCCAGAACGGAATAATAGGGGCCTCTGAATTATCTCACCTGCCAAGCCAGGACACTTTTGTACCATCCGAGGGCACGGGGTGGGAGCTGTTCCGACCGCTGTCACCTCTTTGACACATAGACCTGCTAGCTGCTCGGGTCCAGTGGCCACCCAAGGCTCTGCAAAGTACCTTCCTCTCTGGACTCTAGGTGTTGTTACCCTCTGCCACCATGCTTAGTATTCTTGGGCACAATCAGAGACTTATGGGGATAGACTTACAGGAGTACTGACTGCCTGTGGGGATGGGAGCAGCTTGAGGCTCTCCATCCCTACCACCATGAGGCTGGGTTGGCCTTTCTCAAATCAAGTGGTGTCAAGCAGATGCCCCTTAAGCCCTCCTCCCCCAGCTTCCGGCATTTGCCAACACCTTTGGACATGTCCAGTGTTCTGCTGGGATCCTGCTTCTGGTGTCCCTGGGCTATGACTCCCTTAAGGCTCGCCTCAGTGAGCTGCCCACAGGTCCCCTGTAGCTTTTGAAGGACAGAGAGGGCAGAACTCCAAGAGAGAGGACTGTATGATGGAGGGGAACAGACCCAGAAGTCGCAGCCACAATATTTATAGTGGACAGGAGCTGAATGGCCATTCGTGGGACAGACATGGGATGAAGGCCACCAAATACGAGCCCTTCAGGGACATCCAGAATCCACCATAGCCTCTCAGTTCTGAGTTCTGGGATACAGAGAACACAGAGGAGAGGGTAGCTCCTAAGGCCGTACGTCCCTTTCCTCCACAGGTTGCCACCCACCTCCTGTCACAGAAGCTCCCACATGGCTCTGCCTGGCTGGTCCAGACCACAGGGTGCAGGGAGACAGCTGGCTTTGTTTAGTGTGACCTCCTCTTTGACAAAGTGCATCTGTGAAACAACTACCAAGAGAAAGACAAGATTATGAGGTCAGAAGCCCCCACACCTGTGTGACTTGGGCCCCAACCCAGAATCCCACAGCTCTGAGCTAACGGAGTGATGAAATGTTCTATTGGTTTTTTTTTTCATGTGCTTCAATAAATGTTGCCTATGAAACCAACAAGCATTTCTATTCTTAATGTGTGATAACTAGTCCCATAAATCCAAATTATCCCTGTAAATCTAAATTAAATGTCCAGGTTTAATGTATTCAGGAGGCCTAATTAATAAAGCACCCGCTGTAGTCACCACTAACCTGTTCGCTCTACACCAGCTCTCATTTGCAAAAAAGACATTTCTGAGTCTGGGTGGGAAGATGAAGTGTGAGGTTCTGGGCAGTTTGCTCACTGTCATGAGTGCTATCCCTTTCTTGGTACCCCCAGAGCTGCCTAGGCTCCCACATATCTGTCCTTCTCTGACCTCTGGGTCACTTCCTCACCATTGTCTGAGGAGAAAATGACCAGAACAACCTACAGATTTTAAAAAATCCACTAAGCACACATCAAGAGACATGGGTTGGCCACAAATACACAAGTCATTTGCCCTCTTTGGGCCTCAGTTTCCTCTTCATGATACCAAGGGGAGGGAGAGATTATCACAAGGTCTTTTCAACAGCTGTAGGGAAGAGGATGTGGGGGATGGCTCATGAGTATAGAGCTGTGTGACCTTGGAGAAGTGACTAAAACCTCTTTCTGACTCAGTTTCCCTATCCATATACTGGGTACAATAACAGCCCGCTGCTCGCAGGGTTCTGCGGAGTCTAAGTGTAATTATAAAGCGGCATGTTTAACGCATGCCCCGGAAGTGTTACTCTGCAGAGTGGCCAACTCCTCCATCACCTTAACAAGTCCTCAAATCCTAAGTGGAGGACTTGGGGAATGGTGTTGGGGGTGGGGGGGAACCAGTTGGAGTTGAAGACAAGCTGAACTCTTCCCCCAGAGGGTGGGTGGTGTGGCCCTGCCTGGTCCAGATCTGTCCTTCCTCGATCAGCCCCCTATTAGGACACTAAAGGGGATGCTCAGTAGCCATGACGTCTCATGTGTTCATGTCACTGGCTCAGTGGCTCAGGTCAAGGATCTGGACTGTGCCACTACCTCCTCCACTCCCTCACCCACAGCCAACCATCTCCGGGCTATAACCCACCCTCTTCTCCCTGCTGCTCCACCTCGGTGCCAAGAACTTTCCCATCACCTCTGAGAGACACAGAGCCATCTGGCTGGTACACTCCCCCCTCCACAATTCCCCTCTCCCTTCCCTTCCCTCCCCAGCTGCTGAGCCACCCTGCTGGGGCTCTCCCAAGGCTGACACCTGCTCCTCCTGCCACGGAGATGATGCATTTTCCACCCAGCAACTTTTATTACTTATTGATTTCCCTTGATCTCTTACAGCCTGCTCCATTTTTATCTGGTGTAACTAGAAACCACCCAGTATGAGATGCAGAACTTAAAACTTTATGGCCACCAACAAGGACCCACATTAATGGGCTGTCACCTCTGAAGGAGAAAATATCATGCTGGCTGCCACTGCTGGGCCGGGGGAAGGGGAGAAGGGGGTCTTGATCCATCTCCACTAAGGGGTTCTGGGGAGCTGAATTTCTGAAGCTGCTCGCTGAGACTCCAGGGCCTGGGTAGAGGGTAAGTATGTGCCTCGAGGTAACCTGAGGGCCTCAGGGGAGTGAGGGGAGGTGGGAGGGGAGCCGTGACAGTGCTTAGGTAAGATCATGAGTGACGTTCCACGCATTCCCACGGCAACTGAGCTGTTTCAGGGCTCTGCCACGCAGAAGATGGAGCTGGCATGAGAACCCAAGCCACACTGTGAGGAGACATCTGGGGTCAGCCTTTGAGGACTCCTAGGGAAAGCTGCCAAGGAAGGACCACTGTGCTGGACTATGGACCTGAAGAGCCACCACTAGGTGCATCTCTCTCTCTCTCTCTCTCTCTCTCTCTCTCTCTCTCTCTCTCTCTCTCTCTCTCTCTCTCTCTCACACACACACACACACACACACACACACACACAGCACCAAATTCAACTTCTAAGATGGGGAACACGTGCTTGGGAGAGGCTGGCCATGAACTGCTCAGTGCTGAAAGTCCTCAGGAGCTCAGCAAGTCCCTGAGACCATAGGGGTGATGGTGTGATGATGGTGGCAATAGTGATCATGGCCACATGATCATAGTCTTGCAGAAAAACAGAAAACACTCCCCACCCACCCCACCCCCGTGTGTGTGTGTGTGTGTGTGTGTGTGTGTGTCCCATATAATCTATGCCCAGTTGAATCTACCTCTCTGGACAATCTTCCAATAATTTCTTGTAGTAATATATACAATATGTATGTGCATATAGAAAAAGGAAAAAGAGTGGGGGCGGGGTGTAGGAAGAGATTGAAAGGAACTGGCTTATTCTGTTAGGAGGTCAGCTGGTCCCAGTTCTTCAAGGTGGACATGGTCATGGTCAGAGGCCAGGGGCCAGGATGAGCTAAGCAGCAGCTATGCTCTGGACACCTTCCACAGCCAAGCTCCCACTGGCCCAGCATCCCACGCCCACCCTTTTTTTGGAGAAGGTAGTGTGCTTTCTGTTAAGGCCTCCCTCCAGCTGATTAGGTTAGGCTCACTCATCTTGCAGGTCATCTGACCCTAGTGATCTACTGATTTATATATTAATCTCAGCCAAAAGCTACCTTCATAGACTAGCACTTAATCACAAAGAGAACGACAGAGATGGTGATGGTGACTGGGAAGGATGATAAAAGCCCTGGAGTGACACCAAACTCCTCAGGAGTCACCTCCTCAGGCCCTCGCGATGCAGAGCCCTGTGCCAGCTGCAGCGAGGTCTGTGCTGTGCAGGGCCTCTTTTCTCACCTCCAGAAATGGGGTCTCTTCACCCACAACTCTGTCCTCACAGCCTGGCTCACGGTCTAGCATGTGACCAGGCACCTCACCTCTGTCCAGGACTTGGCAGGAAGGAGAAATCGGCCCCTGATATTCTCTGATTCTAGAAAATTCCCAGGCTGCTCTCCTCTCTCTGCCTCTCCATTGGTTCCCATGCCTAGGTCTCAGAAAACAATGAGATTCTAGATTCCTAGAATTTAGGACTCTGGTACCCTGGGCTAGTCACAAGTCAAATCCCCAAGCCATCTGTGATTTTGACCTTCAACTTCCCCCCCACCCCACCCCACACTGTGGAGAGGCACCACCTTTCCACTTTCTAAACTGCACAGTAATGGGATGCACTCAAGGGCACCATAAACAGAAATGAGCTATCTATAGTTTAAGCCCTCCAGGCTGTCACATTCTGGCATGGCTGCTCAAACAGAAGTCAGCAGTAACGGTGATGAAGAGCCAAGCTCTTCCCACTATGGGTCTCCACGGTACACTTTCCCATCATGCCCAGCTCCAGGACTCACTGGCTGAACCCTCATTTCATCACTCTACCAGTGGTATTCATTTGGTGGTAGCTCTGGGCTGACAGCTACAGGGACAGAAGCAGTGGGAAATCTGGAAGTGTGAGGTCAGAACACAGGCTTGTTAGTAGAGGTGGGGAGGCCAGGAGAGGCTAAGAACAAGGTTGGCTTTAGTCTCCTTGGTCCTGGCAATGAAAACCCTAAGGGATCCAAAAAGTCCTGGTCAGGCTGTCCTGGATAACTTCAGGTTCAAGATCATGAAAGACCCATTGTCCTTTGAAGTCAATCTCAACACAATGGCCAGGTGTCCCTAGTCATTCTGATGGCCTTTGTCCAGAGGATTGACACAGAGAAAAGTTTTAAGGGATATGGGGTCAAATTATGAACTTTCCTCCATTCCTCAAACTGATTAGTAGAATTTACATGAGGATGTGCAAGCTCATGTAGGCACAGGAAGTGGCTACAACATGGGCCGAGACTGGTGATGGTGATGATGATCTTGCTCATGGTCATCATGGCGAAGGTGATGACAATGGTGGTGACAAGGTTAGTGATGGGGGTGATGGTGACAGAAATGATTGTGAAAATGATAATGATCATGATGATATTGTGAAGATGATATGATAAGGAGGTGGTAGTGTAGGAGTGATGGTGATGATGATGGTGATGATGGTGGTGATAATAATGTTGATGTTTGTGGTGGCAGTTGTGATGGTGCTGGTGGTGGTAGCGATAATGTTAGAGATGACAGTAGCAATCACGGTGGTGAGAGTGAAGAAGGTGACGGTAGTGACGATGATGATGGTAGTGATTAGTACAGTGGTGATGATGGTGGTGACAGTGGCAGTGATGGCGATAGTGATAATGAGATAGTAAGAATAACAAGGATACAGGAATTAAGCTGATGACAGTAAGCACAGTAATAAATAAACACGGGGTTGGGGTGTAACTCAGTGACTGAGCACCTGGTCAGCACTGCAAAAGACTGGGCTCCATCCTCGCCCTGAGAAATACAGAGAAATAGGAGGATGAGATGATAGCAAGCATCCATAGTCCGTGGCAGGTGTCTGCCTGTTAATAGACCCCTCCGCAGGTTACTTAGCGATGCTGTGGGCCCTACGCTACTTGCTTCATGACTCGCCAGCCTACTCCTTCTCCCTTGTTCTAATGCAGCTCTTCATTTGGCATTGTAGCCCTTCCTTTGAGGACTTCTTCTACCATCTCCCATCATGCTTTGTGATTAGCCCTTTAACCTTGTGTGCCTGAGCAGGCCTTGATTTTGCCTTCATTTTGGAAAGCATTTTACTGGGGGGAAGACGTCTAGGCTGACAGTTTTCCCCTGAAGAGGCAGTTCCACTGCCCTTCAATTTCCATAGCTTAAGATATATAGTCAGTTGTCACCACTGCCTCTGTGGCTCTGTGTGTAACATAGCTTCATTCTTGGTGGCTCTTCAGATATTGTTATTATTACATCAGGATCTGGTGGTAGTCTAGTTGCTGCTTCTATTGTGTCTCCTGTGCCTATGCCTGGCACAGTTTCAGCCAACCTGAAAAAAAAATTTAACTACAGTTCCTCCCAATCATTTCTCCACATCCTCCCCCGTCACATTGGGACCTCCATTTGTGTAGTTGTGTGAGGCCTCCTGAAGTGGTCTCAGATCATCAATGGCCTTAAGTCTTGTCCGTGACTTTCTTCTCTGAATGAAATCTTGAATCATTATTAATCCTTTGCAGTTTAAGTGTACACCTCTAGAACTCAAGTTAAGGTTGCTGGTGATGCCTTTGTCTTTGCTTTACTTTTGAACATCTGGAACACTGATTATATATATATATATATATATATATATATATATATATATATATAAATGTTCCTGCTTTCTCAATCTATCTTGGTGTCAGCTCTGGATTGATTTCAGTTGAAGACAACTCTCCTGGCTTTGGTCTGTGTTTTCTTGCCTCTTGTATGTCTGGTAATCTTTAAGGTGTCAGACATTGTAATTTTAACCTTGTATATATGGATACTTTTGTATTTCTATAAATATTCTTGAGGCTTTCTCTGTGGTAAAGTTAAATTGGAAACAAATTGATATTTTTGAGTTTCACTTTAAAGGAAGGTGTTTTTAAAAGTGTGTGTGTGTGTGTGTGTGTGTGTGTGTGTGTGTGTGTGTGCGCGTTTTCACCTGTGAGTGCCGTTGCAAGACAAGGACAGAGGAGGGTATCAGATTCCTATGGAGTCAGAGTTACAAGCTATTGTGAGCCACCAACCATGGGTTCCGAGAACTGAATTCTGATCCTCTGAAAGAATAGCAAGTGCTCTAAACTATAGAACCACCCTTCCAGTCCCTGGGTATTATTTCACACAGGGTTGAATAGGGTCCTCGAACATTCATGTTCACCCCGTCATCTGAGCCAGGGCATTTGAAGTTGTCATTGGTTCAGATGAGATCAGAGTGTCTAGGGACCTAAGTCAGTGACTGGTGTCCTTAGAAAAAGGCTTATATGAGCAATGAAGGATCATGGGGAGTGAAGCATCTGTGATCCCAGGGTGACCAGGGACTGTGGACATCTACCGAAGCTTTGAGAGAGGCTCAGACGCCTTCCTTAGCACCCAGCTCTGCCCTCCTGCCCTGTGAGAGGCAGATCTCTGTTATCCTGATGAAGCCCTAGGAATCCGACACACAAGACACAAGTGTTGGGCAGCCCAAGGGCATCATCCTCATGGGGCTTATTATTCCCTGCAACTGATAGGAGACTCTTTGGGGTTCGCTACCCAGGCCCCATGAGTTCTGTGCCTCTCCCACTAGCTGGTGGCCAGAATTGCTTCTGACCAAGCACAGTGCTAGCCATGGTCTGCTCAGCACTCTCAGACGGAGCTTCCTGGCATCTTCTCACAGAGCGTAGGGCTCACAGCCCAGGCAGCCTAGCCGCCAAAGTCATGTTCAGTCAAATACTCAAAGAGACTCCTGAGCATCTCTGGGACTCCGTCTCTCCCATTCAGCTCTCTCGTCTGCTACTTGTCTTTGCAAGCTAGCTGCCTCGGCCTCCTGTGGCTCTTGCCTCCTCAAGTCTAGGACTTCCCACATGAGAATGTTCCTAGTGCAGCGATCAGTAGGGCCTCTCATGGCCGCTTCCCTTCTTGTGTCCACAAGCCTCTACTATTTGAGGTCTGAAGTCATCAAAAACATAGCCCTAGCCATCTCTCCATTCTCGGGTTGCCTGGGTGGGAGGAAGGGCCCCCACCCATGTTGATTCATCCTGGGAATGTACATGAGGCCCTAAGTCATAGGACCCTACAGCTTTGGATTCTTAAAGTGTTCTGTACCCCCAAGCTGATTGAATCATAAAGGCTGGACCCTGGGATCTTTAAGCACAGCCACGTGGAGCCATATCTCTTACAGGGGATGGAGCTCATGCTGATGGTCTCCACCCTCTATGAAGTACAAAGTGTGCTGGGTACTGAGCTTGGTCCTCTGTACACACTGTGTGGCGCCATCTCCATGACAACCGTGGAAGTAGGGGCTGTCATTTCACCTGATTTCCCAGAGGAAGAAACTAAAGCTGAGGTTAAGCCAGCGACTGATGGCCTGGCATCTCCAGCCTCTGAAGTCGAGGCTCCTCGTCTCTCTCTCTCTCTCTGCTACTTTGCCCCTGCTTTCCTTGATGAACGCTCAGCTGTCCGCCCCCAACCTCCAATGTGTTAGAGAGCACAATGCTCCTCCTCACGGCCCCACTTCAGAAGACATGTACGACTCCAGCAGAGAGAAGGGGATGCCACCAGCGAGGCCGGGGAGGTGACGGTGCTGAAGAGGAGAGTTGACTGAGAGGGTCCCAGACAGAGTCCATTCCTGGTGGAAGATGAAGAAGAAGGGACTTATCCAGAGGAAGGAAATGAACCCCAGACATCAGGACCAGGCCCCTGGAAGAAAAAAAAATGAGAACAAGTTCACAGCATCGGGCGGTGGGGGCTGGGGAGTAACCACCTAACTCAGAAATACAGTCCCCACAGTCAGAGTTATGGGACCTAATGAGACTGGAGGCCTAAGTGCTGCGCCTTTAATTTCCTGGCTCTTCTCCCCGAAATGCATTCCACTAAACGCATGTGCCTGGGCCATCCATCCTCCCGGATGGCTCTTTAAGTGAAGCTGTTTGTTAAAGGGAAGAAGAAAGGGCGGGAGAAACATTTGGAACTGAGAGGCTCCTCTACCCTCACCCCAGCTAAAAGCAATGTGATGGGGGACAGCAAGAGGGAGAGCCTACAGGGAGAGCTCAGCCTCCAGGCCAGGAAGAGCAGGCTGGTCCTCAGCAGGGTCTCAGAGCCTTTACTGTGTGCCCAACACTGAGCCCAGCGCATCCTCCAACATTCTGTGCGTCAAGTTCTCTGACTCCTCAGTCTCCAGAAGAGAAGCCGAGAGAGGTGTAAGCACTCGCCCAAGGTCACACAGTTAAAGAAAGACTGACAGGAATTCTGGCCTAAAGACCTGACATCTAACCAGAGTGGTACACAGCCGCTGCCCCTCCACCCCCCAGATTGCCAACTGCAAAGCCCTTAGAGATCAACCTACCTACCTCATCACTCAGGTCTCAAGGCCTCAGTTTTCCCTCCGTACAGCAAGCTGCATGGTTTGGCCTAGTGGTAGAGCCCTTGCCTTGTTTCCTAGCTTCAAATCATCAATACAAAATAAAAACAGGTTGTAGACCAGGCTGGCCTGGAACTCACAGTGATCTGCCTGCCTCTGCCTCCCAAGTGCTGGGATTAAAGGCGAGTGGTGGTGTGGCATGCCAGGGTGTAGGATGCTTGACAGAGCAATTCCAGGGTCAACGCCTGGAGTTGCCCAGGTCCCCAGGGCTGTGCCATGACTGTTATAAACTGGCTGCAGGCTATACAGCTTTTCTATCCCACCTTGTGCCAGGCCTGAGTCAGGCTCTAAGGTTATGATACTGGGTCAGAAATAACTCCCACCACTAGGATCCATCACACACACACACACACACACACACACACACACACACACACACAAAACCAGTGGGCACATAGAAATCAGGATACTTCAAAGGCCACGAGACCATGCCATTTGCCAAGCATCAACCACACACAGTGTTTCACCTCAGAGAAAAGGGAGTGGATGTGTCCAAATCTCATGAGTCGGGCTTTGGAGTTGGCTCCGGGGTAAAGTGCTCACCAAATGATCCTAAAGATCTGGGCTCACATTCAAAGAATCTGTGTATCAGCCCAGCATGGTTTGTAAATGTCTGTAGTCCCAGCATGCCTACAGGAGGTGGGAGCTGGGAGGGAGAAAGTCCAGAAATTCAGGCCCTGCTAGCTGGCTCTCAGTGACAATCGGATCCTGCCTCATGAGGTAGAAAGCTGCAGATTGACACCCAAAGTTTGTCCTCTGACCTCCATACTTGCACAACACACACAAGCACCCACACTTGTGTACACATATGATCACAAACACACGCGCAAGCACACATACACACATTCAAAGTCTCTTGGCTTATGTTTCTGAAAGCAGTGCTATTTAAGTGTGCCTATTTCAGCTCAGACCCACCAGCACTAAGCACCAATCGCTTGGTTTTAGACTGATTTGAGCTTCCCTCCCTTCCTTCTCTCTCCCTCTCTCCCTCTCTCTCTCCCTCCCTCCCACCTTCCCTCCTTTCCGTGTGGCTCCTAGAATCTCTGAACCTTCCTGGCCCCATGTGCCTCTTCTATAAGATGGGAACATGACACCCCCTAAAGGTCCTGTCCAGCACCCAGACAGGTTCCTGCCTCTCAGCATTGGGTCCATCCCACAGCAGGTCCACTAGAGAGATTTGAATTGGCTAATTAACAATTGAATGAAAGAGTAACTAAATAAGTGAAGGAAGGAAGGAAGGAAGGAAGGAAGGAAGGAAGGAAGGAAGGAGTGCAGTGGTTGGTTTTGTCAACTTGACCCAGTCTCAGAGAAGGGTCTCTGAGAATGTCGGTGAGAGTATCTGTTAATGTCATTTTTATAAAACTGTGTTTATTTCCCTTAGTTTCTCTCTTGCCCCAGCTATCACACAAACAATTGAGACTCTTTTATATGTGTTTAATATTAGGCTTCACAACACAGTAACTGAGAAGTTATTACTCTATTCTTAACCTTCTAAGGTAATTTGGCTTCCTCCCAGTGTACGTCCCAGAGATAGTTGCACTTTGTAGCTCTTTCTCCTAAAGTCTCCTAGACCTCTGCCTGTGCCTCAATCCCCTACTTCCTTCTCTGACTCCTCCTCCCCTGTAAGTCCAGCCCTATTCTCTCCTCTGCACAGTGATTGGCTGTAAGCTGCTTTATTGGCATACCAGGGGGCAGTGTGTTTTTACCACATTGAGACAGGAGATTCTCAGAACAAGGATTGCAACTAAATATAGGGGAGGGGAAAGGCACAGAAATCAGCATTTGAATTACTCAATAACCTTATGTCTACACCTCCCCCTGTTAGTCTAACAGAAGGCTCTTTCTCTTATATGTAATTATAACAATTATGAAAATTATTGGGTAAGATTTACATTTGTATATTTGGCACTCTTGAATAAAGTATTCTACAATCAATTTCTATCATCCTAAAGAATTTATGTTTAACAGTGAGACTATAACTATCTAGTCTTCAATCCCATCAAAGACTCAAGAAAGAATAAATATTACCTAAATATGTAGGAAGTGCAGGCAAGCAGCTTCCAAAAGCATAGAAATGGCAGAGGTATTTGGGTGCCTGGACAGTCTCCCCAAATTTCTCCATAATGTTGGAGCATCACCTTCAGCTTTCTAGCTCAGAATATTTAGCAGACTGTTCTGCGAGGCAGAAATTAGAAAGGACTTGCCTACCTTGTCCTTGCAAAGCTCAGCAGTCCATTATCTATCTATCTTATTTGAACTGTTTGTTTCTAGCTAATTTTTAATCTGTCAATCTAGGAAACATTTTGTAATTAAATAAACTAGTGCCTTGCATGACCGTGAGTTTGATTATCTGACTGCTAATATGCATTTCTTACTTACTCTAAACAGTTGATAATAACAGGTTTCAAAAATACTAGAATTTAACATTAGTTTTAAGAATTATATAGGTACAATACCTCAGCAGGTTGTAACCATATAATACGTATTAATATAAAAAAAATTTATACCAAGGTAAGATGTTTGGCTTATTAATACTCTTTAGTATAAAAATAGATTTAAAAAATCTACCCCTTTACTTATCATTTCTATAACCAGCCCCTTTAAAACAATAACAAACATTTACCACCCATAAAATGACCAAAAGCCATTCACCGGCTCTTGGAAATGGGGTGTAGTCTTCTTAAATTGCTTCCTGCTGATTTTGGGGCATATTTTTTCTTTTCAGGGAGAGGCAAAGAAAATTGGAGATATTTTTCGAGTCTTGGGAAAGCTAGGTGTAACTTCTGCTGTCTAGTCTCTGAGTGCTGGGAAAGTTCAGGGTTTAACTGAAGTCCTGACTGGAACAGTGTGTGATGCTGGGCAGTCTAGCTGGCTGTTCTGAAATTGTCCCAGATGCAGATTCTTAAGGAAACAGTTATTGAGGCTGTCTGTGAGGCTGGATCACCTACGCATCTTGGTTTTCTTTGTTTTTTGTTTTTGTTTTTTTAGTGTCTGGTCATTTTACTCTGCCAAATATTTAACTTTCAAAGGTACTATACACTTTTGTATTAATATATGTGAGAACTGTGCGCTGAGGACAGTTCAGTTAAAGATGCTCCCCCTGATAGCTGTTCAAGCGCATAAGACATTTGTTTTTCCGTATAAGTTAGTTTGGAGTGTATAACAAAATTGTAAAATAAATATTTGCCAATGCCATTTTAAAAAATGGCAGAGTAAGTTCTAGATTTTGTATCCTCGTATTTACTGGCCATGCACAGTTGAAGTTCTGGCTGGAGACATTTTTCATGTCTCAGTCAGTCTCAGAACTGTTCCCATGTAGAGGGATTAACAAATTATGTTACCTTTCCTCTGTGTGTGTGTGTGTGTGTGTGTGTGTGTGTGTGTGTGTGTGTGTGTATGTGTGTGTGTGTGCGTGCGTGCGCGCCCGAGTGTGTACCATGTATATTTTTCTATTTTACCTTTTGGTCCTATGCGTTTACTTTGTTTTACTTGAGACCATGTCACACATCCTCGATGCACCATAGATACCTTTTGAAGTGGCCAAGTCGGATTCCAAGAGTCTTGTGAAACTGTTATATCGGCTCCTGTATCCATTAAGCCTTTAGGTTTATTCTCACCTACTTGTAACTTTACTTTGGTCTCTTATCTTTTATAGCAGTTTGCAAAAATACTTTTTTTATTTGGTCGCTCCTGGGTTTTCTGATGTATCTATTGAAGCTGCTTTGGCTTTACTATCTGGGTTATTAAGGTCGGGACGCAAAGCTGTGTTGTTTAATTGTTCTGCGGATAAGGTTTTCTGCTGTTGACCTCAGATGGCCAATTTGAACTTGGTATCAGGACTTCTTGAGGCATTTCTTGAGAAGGGGTTACACCTTCCTTTCGTCTTGTTGAACTTTATTCATTAGTCCAATGTCAGCCTTTGCCACACCTTCTGCATATTCCAGAAGACTGGGGCCTTCTTTTTGCCTTATCTCTAGACAAAAACATTGTTTCTAGGACTGCCTTGTCTGGAAGACCTTTTTAAATGACCTTGTTTACCACAGTTAAAGCATCTGAGAGTTTGGCTATCTTTAAAATCTCTTGTTTTATCCCTAGAAGCATCTTTGTCTCCGTTAAATGCTTTCTCTAAGTTTTTAGTAGTCCTGTTTGTCCTATCATACCTAGAAATTTTTGGTGTTGTTATTGGGTTTTGGGTTTAGTTTGGTTTGGTGGTGGTGGTGGTGGTGGTGGTGGTGGTGGTGGTGGTTTTGGTTTTTTGAGACAGGGTTTCTTTGTGTAGCCTTGACTGTCCTAGACTTGCTTTGTAGAACAGGCTGGCCTGAAACTCAAGGAGATTGTCTGCCTCTGCAACCCCAAATGCTGGGATTAGAGTCTCTTTTTTTTTTTAGAATAATACTTTTTGGTGGACAGGAAACAAGTGGCTCATGTTGTTTTTTTGTTTGGCTTTGAACAACGTCCCTTAGTCGGTTTTCCAAAATTAAGGAATTGCCTTGAATATCCTTCGATGACCTGCATTCATGAGCCATAGGACCGTTCCTTCCACATCTTCTACATCTCATAGGAAATCTTTTCCCTGAGTTATTATTATTATAGAAGAATTTATCCTTAGGAATTGTTTGCTCACGGTCATTTAAGGAATGATTTGATTTTTTTTTTTTAACAGCAATGAGCATTTTGTGTTTTGATGTCTCCTGTAGCTGTTTGTCCAACTATAACTGAACCATGAATATTTGTTTCTATGTCTGCAGTAGTTTTGCCCCGTTCATGAAGAGGTGCTACTCTTGCCCTCAAGGGTCTAATATCTCTTTTGCACTCAGCGTCAGCATTCTCAAACGCTAGAGACCCAAGTAGAATTTCTCTAGCATCTGGATCTGATACTGTCCTACTCAAAGCTTTAGCAATCTCTGTAAAAAGTCAATGAAATTTCACTGGAAACTTGGGTTACCCTTGTAAATGATTCCGTGTGTCCCTGTTGTTCAACCTTGTCCCAAGGGATTTAAGGCTATTGCATGGGGATGGTTCTAGGATAGCATCATCAAGGGTAATCTGTACTCTTAATTCAGAACACAGACTTTCACCTAGTAACTGATCTGCAACAATATCCATGTCTCTACTGCTGTCCTGTTGCTCCAGAAGCGGAGCCTCATCTTTCCCACCACGCCAGCCACTTCAGTTGTGTTCATTTCTCTTAGTTCCTCTCTTGCCCCAGCTATCACACAAGTAATTGAGACTCTTTTATAATTTGTTTAATAATAAGCTTCACAACACAATAATGAGCAGTTATTACTCTGTTCTTACCCCTCTAAGCAAATTTGGCTTCCTCCCAGTGTACACCCCAGAGACACTTGCACTTTGTAGCTTTCCTGCTCCAGCTCCCCTGCTGGTGTCTCCTGAACCTCTGGCCATTGCTGAATCCCCTACTTCCTTCCCCAACTCCTCCTCGCCTGTAAGCCCAGCCCTTTTCTCTCCTCTGCTCAGCAATTGGCTGTAAGCTGCTTTTATTGGCATATCAGGGGACAATCTGAGGAGCAGTGTTCACACAGCATTGAGACAGGAGATCCTCAGAACCAGGATTGCAACCAGATATGGGGGTACAGAGACCAGCATTTTGATTACACAATAACCTAATGCCTATAGGCATCTTAAGTGTATTAATTACCCACTGTGGCTGACACCTTCCCTTGGACTTGGAGTTCCTGGACTGTGTAAGTGTAGACACGGGTTGAGCAATAACATGCGTGACCATTCACTGCTCTCTGCTCTTGACTGGGGTGTGATATGAACGGCTGCTTCAAGTTCCTGCTGCCTCAATTTCGCCACAGAGGTGGGGGTATAACCTGGGGATATGAGTCAAAGAAGCCCTTCTCCCTTAAGTTGCCTTTGTGAAGGTGTTTTATCACATCAACAGGGAGCAAAATCAAGGTGATGAGTGAATGAATGAATGAATGAATGAATCCAGCAACTCTTAGTGCTCATGCAGCAGGGGTTAGTTATCAGCTTTCAGGTGATGTTAAGATCCTAGGAGGAATCCAGGCTTAAAATGCAGAAAGGCATGACAGCAGAACAGAGGCTATTTGGGGCAAGGGAGGGACCAGCATGAGAGAGGATAAGACAGGGTGATGCAGAAAAGTGGATGTGACCACAAAGCACAATACGTGTGCATTAAAGTCTCGTAAGCAGATTCATTATCTTGTGCAATTAATCCAAGCTAGTTTTTTTTGTAAAAAAGAGAAATGTTATTAACATTATCAACTCGAAACCTTGGAGGGGGCTGGAGAGATGGCTCAGCAATTAAAAGCACTGGCTGCTCTTCCAGAGGACCAGGGTTCAAATCCCAGCACCCACATTGTGGCTCACAATGATCTATACAACTCCAGTTCCAGGGGACATGACAAACATGTGGACAAAACACCCAAACACTCAGATATAAAACAAACAAACAAACAAATATTTTTTAAAGGAATGGGAGAGGGGCTAAAACTCTAGCGGTTGGGCTAGGCTAAACTTTCAGATGTTAAATCTATATTCCTAGATGAGGCTCTCGGCCCTTGCCCAGCTGCCCCACCTGCAGCATTGGCTCCTCCCTCTGCCCTCTCATTTTGCCATTAGCAGCCATGCTATACTCTTGTAACATGGTGCTAAGATCAGCACAGGAGCCTTAAAAGTGACCGCTCAGGGGTGAGCTGGTCCTGCCCTGATGACAGGGAGTGAGAGAGCTGGCCCTGCCCTGAAGGCACAGGAGCAGGAGAGCTAGCCCTGCCCTGAAGGCACAGGAGCAGGAGAGCTGGCCCTGCCCTGAAGGCACAGGAGCAGGAGAGCTGGCACTGCCCTGAGGACAAGGGAGTGGGCCCTAATCCAGGATTCTGAGTGGACCTCATCCCAACATCTACCCCATGTATGACCTGCTGGAACACATGAAGGGGCCAGATCTGCGTATTCAAAGATTAAGAATCTCTTTGACACAAGGCAAAAACGGGATATCCGACAGTAGTCCCTGTTAGGATCTGGTAATGATAGCGTAGGCTTCAAACCAGACCCATGACTTGTAGCAAGGAACATTTGAAAGTAAACATATGGCTATACTGTGTGATACAATACTATGCTATACTATACTATACTATACTGGGTCACAGCTTCTGTGACAAGATGTTTTGTCTGTTTGTTTTATTTACTAGGGGGAGGAGAGGGATTTTGGTGCATGACATATAAATCATAGACATTCAGGCTCCAGGTAGCCAAGTCCTCACTTTTGGAAGAAGGAACTCTTCACAAATGACCACTGTCCCCACTGTGGACTGCCCCAGATTTATTTCAGCTTTATTGTTCAAACACGACGTCCATTCTTTCCCTCCATCCACCACTACCCAGTTCAGGCACCTCGCCAGCCCTCCTTTAGTCCAGCAGTGCCAGGTGCCTTCCCTGTTCCTGTGCCCTGTCCCTCGGCCAGTGGTGAGGCTTTCCCTCCAAACTCACCCCAAGCTCACCACCACCACAAGCTGTGTCTCGTTCCTTTTTACTCCCACCTGGAGACCTGGCTGAGCCTATGGACAGGCCTACCCAATGTGTCAGCCTCCCTGTCCATCCTGCCTCCACACCTGCCAGCCTCTGCCAATTACAGCCCCACAGACATCTGGCCCACGCCACTACGCTGAACTCACCCACGATCTCTCACTGAACCTAAAACCCAACCTCTCTAGCCAGAGGCTCCACCCAGGCTCTGGTCCTTGGCCTCCTCCATCTCTTTTGCCTCAGGTGATTGGACCAGGTACTCTATCCTGCTCTGCACACATCCCAGCCTTTCAGTCACTGCCAGCACTGTGGCACCATTCCCTCCTGCACCTTGGGGCATCCTCCGGGGCCTTACCCCATCCAGCACCCCTGTTCTGTACCTTGGGGGTTGCTTTAAGGTGGTTTTGGCCAGCAGAGAGCCTGGGTATTCAAGGAAGAAAGGAAGGTGCTGCTTATGTTCACACTGCCCCTAGTGGGTGTCAGCGGCTCTCAAAAGGGGGTCTTCCCATGGCTCCTCTACTCAGCCCTCACTATCCTTATAATCCTCCTCCATTCTGCCCAAGTTAGGGTTACTACTGCTGTGGTGAAACACCATGACCAAAAAGTAAGTTGGGGAGAAAAAGGGTTCACTAGGCTTACACTTCTACATGATAGTTCATCTTGAAGAAAGGCAAGATAGGAACTTAAAAAGAGCAGGAAAGTTAGGAGCTGACGTAGAAGCCAGAGGGGTGCTGCTCACTGGCCTGCCCCTCGTAGCTTGCGCAGCCTGCTTTCTTACAGAACCCAGGACCACCAGCCCAGGGATGGCCTCACCCGTCTCACAACAATTATTATTTAAGAAACTGCCCTACAGGCCTGCCTGAAGCCCAATCTGATGGAGGCGTTTTCTCAATTGTGGTCCCCTCCCCTCAGATGACCCTAGCCTGTGTTATGTTGCCGGCACACATACTTTCAACATGTGTGAGGGTGGGGACATGGTCTTTCTGTTTCTAGAAGCTGGAAAACCCCACTCACTTTCTCTGCACCTACTCTTAATCATTACGGGCCGCCGACGTTAAATGTGAAATACGCGCCACACAACATGGTATAAGATTTACTATAGAAAGATGGGAGAGGAAGAAATGGAAAGGGGACACCCCAGGAGTACAGAGAGACAGAGAGAGCAAGAGAACAAGTAGGTAAGCTAGAGATGAGGTGATTTTGCCCTTTTATATCCTGGGCAGGGGTGGTGGGCTGCCTTGATGACGTCATATGTTGCTAGGCAGCCTGGAGGCAGGCATGTGAAGCTGTTTATATGTTAACACCTGCTCCCCACCCACCCCCTTCGTACACAGTCTCTTCTAGTCATCCAGCTCCACTTCTCAATTGTCCCCAGCGTGTCCCCAGGTGGATGCTGCTCACCTTCCTCCCTTCCATACGCCACCCCCCACTAAACTTCTAAACTTGTCACTCTCTGAAATTATCATCTATCTGTGTCCCCACCACCAGAATAGAAGCGCCATGGGAGATACATGGCAAGTCCTCATGTTTGACGTCCCGTGTCACAGGAACAGCACAGACGCATGTTCACACACACACCCCCAACTCCATGCTCAGACTTAAGGGGAGCCCATCAACGCTGGGAACGTTTGTCCCTGAATCACACTGACTTTTAAATGCCTGAACGTGGCATTTCCCAAAGCGGGATCAGATGACGCTCCTCTGGGAGGTGTTAACAGTTGGCAACGACGCGCAGACAGATGACATGGGTCTGAATTTCCTCGAGTGCCTGTGACAATTTCATCTCAGGGTGTGGAGGCTCCAGGTTTCAGCTGGGACCAAGACCTCTGTTTCATGGCCACCCCCAGGCCTGTCAGCAAAGGCCACTGTCCCTGTCCTGTGTGCAAATGCACACTGTTCCCTCCTGTCCCACAGCTGCTCTCACCTTGGGATTCTAACAAAAACTGCCCTGGGGCTGGGACCCCAGTTTCTAAGAACAGGTCAGCATCACATAGGCTGCAAAGTCAGGTCCTGAGCTCTGTGTTCTCCACCTCACCATAGGACTTTCGTCTGGTTTGTCCCCACTCTCACAGTTTTCCCAACCAGCCTGCTGTTCCCCTTACCTAGGATTCCACTCCCTGAAAGCACACTGCAGTGCTCTCCACATATGCTACCCATGAGGTGATGGGTTTTCAAATTAAATCCGCAGCTTCGAAAGAGTCTCGGGAGAGAAAAGAGAATAAAAAAATGTCAGCCTGGCAGGAACACATAACCACTGTAGTCAGAAAGCAAGAGACATGGCCGCACGCTCCAGGCTGCCCGCTGACCAGGCGAGTGTCACACTGCCTGGTGTGACTAACCTAGGTAAGATAACAATGGTAACATGTCCTCTTCTCTAAAAGGGGTTTCAGGATTAACAAGACCCGGGGAGGAAGGAAGCCCAGATGACGCGGCATGGAGACCGTGCACCAGCAAGGAGGCCAGCCTGGGACGCCCGGCGTGGCTGTGGGAATGGTGGCTGCATCATCTGGTTCACGCCTTGTCATGGCAACTGTCCTCCTCTCAGGCTTCTGAGAGCAGCTGAGACCTGAGGCTCTATGAGGAGAGACACACCTGAGTCTCAGAGCAGGGCAGGTCCCCACCCCCCTCTCGGGCTCCTAGCAGAGGCCGCTTCACCCACCGGTAAAGCCTTCAAGAGACTGTGAGACTCCGAGAAATCTGTATACAGTACAGCTCTGTTAGTTGAATGCCTACTGTGTGCTGGGCCCCCAGGAATATCTGTTCCCACGGTGACCTTCACTGATGGTGATTTACCTTCAACGGCTTTACGGATGTATAATTCACAACCACGGTGCATATTTAAAATGTAAGCTTATATAGCATTGACATGCATATCCACCCACAAAATACCACCACACTCTAGCTAACAAAACCAGCCAGCCATCACTTCCAAATCCTCCTCAGACCCCTTAGCAACTTCTTCTGCTTGTCCCATATCCTGTCATTGCTCTGCTGTCACCACAAATTAGTTTTGTTATGTTTTGTTTTTTATCAACAGACCTTTTCAGGGAATGCGTCTTCTGTCACGCAGCACAATCACTGTGACAGTTGTCTATGACAGAGCATAGGTGAGGGACTTTACTTTGAAGTAGCAAGTAGGATCCCCAAGATGTGAATTCTAAAATCCTTCCCATCCAGTCACCTCTGGCCAGACATTTGCACTGCATCTAGTCTGGGTGATTGCCACTAAAGCCACTGTGAACATTTGTGCCTCTTAACTGGCTCTCACTGCGCCCTCTTCCTGTCCTTTGGTCAGTATGATGCTACACTTGACCTCTATGAGATCAGCACGCTTAGCTTCCACACATGAATGACGGCGTTCGATGTCTTTCAGCGTCTGATTATTTAATACAATGTCCTCCAGGCTCATCCATGTTGTTGCAAATAAGATTTTTCCTTTAATGACTGAGCACCACTTCACCTTGCCTCTGTACCACATTTTCTTCATTCCTTCACCCACTGATAGGCACCTCGGCTAGCTGTGTGTCATGGCTCTCTATTGTGAAGAATGCTCTCTGTCTTTGAGTGGACCTATGCCCGGTCTTCAGGTCCATTCACTGATCTATTTGTCTCGGTGTCATTGTCAAGCATGGGGTCTTGATTCCTCTTATTCTCTATATCAGTGCTGGGTACTGTAACGCCCTCTGCTATGATGAACACCATCACAGTTACCGTTCTGTTGCTGTGAAGAGTCACCATGACCAAGGCAACTCTTATAAAGGTCCCCCAACTGGGGACCTGCTTATGGTTTCAGAGGGCTAGTCTCCATCTGACAGACCCTCACTGGAGCAGTAGCTGAGAGCTTTATATCCTGATCCGCAAGCATCAGGCACAGAGGGAGAGAGAGACACGTGGCCTAGAGTGAGCTTTTGAAACCTCAAAGCCCATCCTCAGTGACACACCTCCTCCAACAAGGCCATAGCTACTTCAGCAAGGCCACGCTTCCTCATCTTCTCAAACAGTTCACCTAACTGGGACCAAGCATCCAAACATATGAATGAGCCTATGGCCACTCTCTTTCAAACCACCACAAACACCACAAAGCAAGTCGTGAAATAGAGAGTTTAATTTACTTCAGTTGACACTTCCAGTTCATAATCTGTCTTCGAAGGAAGGAAGTCAGACTGGAACTGGAAGCAGGAATAGAGGAGGAACACTGCTTAGTGGCTTGCTCGACCTGTGGATCACTCTCAGCCAGGTTTCTTATACAGCCTAGACTCACCTGCCTAAGGATGATGCCGCCCACAGTGGTCATGTCCCCCCTGCATCAATTATGGAGCAAGATAACTCCCCGTAGATATAATGTGCCCTCAGGCCAAAGTGACCTAGGACTTTCTTCAACTGAGGTACCCTCTTCCAGGTTTCTCTGGGTTTTGTCAGGATGACAATAAAAACTAACCAGCATATAGACATTTGCATTTCCTACAAATTTGTAATCTACTTATTCATTTCTACCAAATGAATTCAAATGGATGGGAGAGAGAGAGAGAGAGAGAGAGAGAGAGAGAGAGAGAGAGAGAGAGAGAGAGAGAGAACCTGGCAAACACAACTTAAAAGGCAGAGGGTCTGTTTTGGCTCCCATGCATCAGGGTAGCCTTGGGACATTGTCCCACCTCAGGGCTTGGGGTCCCTTCCCATCTCTCGGAAGGCAGGCCACCACCCACCTACACAATGCACACAACAGTATGGGTGTGGCTTTAGGTGGGTGTGGCTTTAAGTGGTGGATATGGTGCGCTGTGGTGACTTGGTTTTCTTCAGAACCAGAACCAGAGGATTCCTGAGGACATTTGTCAACAGATGGAACTATAAGAAGCTGTCTCCATGGAAAAGAATTTCTACTCTCTTGAAGCCCCTATGTCTTCTCTGCAGACCTGATCAGGCCCTGTCTATGCCTTTGCAGGCCCCTGTCACCTTTTCCTTGGGACCAGAGGACACACTTACCTCTAGCTCTGTCTATATGTTCCCAGATACCTCAAGCTTGAAGAAGTGGGGCATCTTTCCTGAGTTCCCACGAGTACTCTGTGGTGTCCACTAAGACAGACAGACAGACAGGCAGGCAGGCAGGCAGATGGACAGAGGAAAGAAGGATCATTAGTCACAGCAAAGTGCAGACCAGCATTCCAACCTCTCCCAAGCCTCTGTCTCCACACCTAGAAGCAGGACCAACAATAGAACGGCCAGGTGAGACAGCAGGTGGAGCGCAGGTGGCCCTAGTCCCTGCTGCAGGGACATTCCTGAGCCCTGGGGTCATAAACACCAAGTTATCACTCCTGGCTTTACAGTTTCTTTATCCATAGAATGAGATTCACAGTTTTCCTCACAGCTTCACTGACGCGATGAAGAAGAGGCTGGAGAGATGGCTCAGTGGCTAAGAGTACTGGCCGCTCTTGCAGAGGATTACAGGCTTGATTCCCAGCACCCACATCAGTATGGAGGGTTCTCGCAACTGCCCATAACTCCAACTCCAAGGGATCCTGGCCCCCCTCTTCTGGCCTCCACAGACACCACTGAGTGTATATTCTCCCCCCCCTTCTCTCTCTACCTCCCTCCCTGCCTATCTATCTATCTATCTATCTATCTATCTATCTATCTATCTATCTCTATCTCTATCTCTGTGTATGTGTGTGTTTCTCTGTCTCTTTCTTTCTTACACACACACACACAAAGAATAAAAGAAATGTTGCTTTAAAAATAATGAAGAGGCCAGGCAGTGGTGGCTCATGCCTTTAATCCCAGCACTCTAGAGGCAGAGGCAGGCGGATCGCTGTGAGTTCGAGGCTAGCCAGGTCTACAAAGTGAGCCCAGGACAGCCAAGGCTACACAGGCAAACTCTTGTCTTGAAAAATCAAAAAATAAATAAATAAAAATAAAGAAGAGGGATTATTACACCCCATGCTCCCACAGCACTCTCCCAGGTCCTTCCTAGGGACCTGGCTATGTCCCCTGATAGAGGTGATCCTGGGTCTAGCATAACAGCATAAACTGTGGAGGGAGGACATGGGACAGACAGGTAGGTCCCATGAGAGGAACCAACTCCATGACTAATTTCTCACAAAGCCAAGTGACCTGTTGAGAAATAGTGTTATCACCTTTAACTGCTTTGACATTGTTGTAAGCACAGTGGTTACCCCAGATCCAAGCTATTTAGAGAGACAAACACACACTCAGGTGCAGATGGAATTCCACCCTACCCAGAAGCCCTGTGTACATTGCAGGTTTTGCTTTTTTAATCAAGATTTTTGACTATATAAGCAACAAGTGACTGGACCACTGTGGGACAGATAGACACAACCCCATGCAGGCTGGGAACCAGCATAAGGGATCCAGGTCAGCCTGGGACCAGGCTTGGCAATAACACTCACCACAGGGCTAGCCCTGGGGGTCGAGTCCTGGCACATGGACCAGGTCTCCAAAGGTCTACAGAAAGAATGAGTGAGTGGGAACCCCCAATATGAATGTGAGTGGCTGAGTGAGCCTGGTCAGTCACAGCATTTCCCAGGGACTCAGAGTGGTCTTTTTAAAGATTTATCTTATTTTATATGTGTGGGTGTGTTGCTCTATGTAAGTGCCTATGGATTTCTGTGACCCATTTTGTGGGTGCTTGGAACTGAACCAGGACCTCTGCTTGAGTAATCAGTGCTCTGAACCTCCGAGTCTCTGGGCCATCTCTCCAGCCCCGATGGTCTTTGTATTACTCAAAGATTTTTCCTCTCTGTTCATTTAATCCTCTCTACATCCCAGGAAACATAGATGCTGTCATTGCCTGTAATTGGCAGATGAGGAACCAGGTAAGATGCTAAGTGACTTCTTAGTGGCCAGCAGTTGATAAGAGGCAGAGAGGACATTGATGCCTGGGCATCTGCCTTCAGACCAGCACTGAGTACTCTTCTATAGGCCAGATTTTCCACAGGGCATTCAACAACCTGCCTCCTTGCCTCATGTATCAGCTAGCTCTTGCTGTGTGTATTAAAGGACTCCACGACACATTGGCTTAAAACAGCAACGGCAATGTGACCATGGTTATGGCTGCTGGTAGGTCAGTATTCCATGTACAGCCACCTGGAGGTGACAGGGTCACTCAAACTGCACAGTCTCAGCTCCACTGACTACACACACACACACACACACACACACACACACACACACACACACACACAAACGCACACACTGGGATCTAGGCTTCCTCCAGGAGTTCGGCTCACAACAGTACAATAGCACACTCAGTGTGTTTGCTCAATAGCTTCAGCTTATCTGAACTCCAGAGCATGTTCCTCACTCAACTGAAGTGGGGTACCCAGTGTGTCTTTGTCCTACAGTGGGGTGGAGTCAGGCGTCCTCCTACAGCAAACTCTGAACCCCAGCCTTGAGAAGGGCTTGGCCTTTGGACTTGAGTGTTCCATAGGGTTTGCTTATGGTTCCGTTTAAATTTTTGTTTTATGTTTAGTTGTCTGTGTCTGTGTCATGTTTGTGTGTCTCTGTATATGTATCTGTGTCATGTGTATGTGTGTGTCTGTATTGTGTGTATAGATATATCTATCTCTGTGGGGTGTGTGTGTGTGTGTGTGTGTGTGGTGTATGTCTCTGTGTTTCTGTGCATGGTGTCTGTGCCATGTGTGCCTCTGTGTGTGTCTGTGTCAGGTGTGTATGTCTGTATCTCTCTGTGTGTCTGTGTGTGTGGTGTATGGGTCTGTGTGTGTATGTGTGTATGTCTGTACGTGTCTGTATCATGCGTGGGTGTGTCTAGTCATGTGTCTGTATTTTTATGGTATGTGTGTCTGTGGTGTGTGTGTGTGACTGTGTGTATGGTGTATGTCTGTGTGTGTTGTATGTGTCTATGTGTACCTTAGCATGTGTCTCTGTGTTGTGTGTGTATGTCTGTATCTGTGTGGTGTGTATGTGTGTGTCTGTGTGTCTGTGTGTTTGTGTCATGTGTGTCTGTGGTGTATGTATATATGTGTGTGTAGGCCAGAGGTCAATACCCTGGTTTTTTTTTTTCCTATGAGAATATTTAGTTAACAGTTTATTGTCAGAAGATTTGACCCAAATAGTTTAAGTCCCCCTCTCTCAACACTTCCACCAATTCCCACCAGGCTTGGCTGGACTTTCTTTCTACCTCAATACATGCCAACCAGTTCCCAGAGACAGAGAGGGAAGGCATCCAATGTCCCTGACCTGGAAACTTGGTCCCTTTTTGCTAGGCCCTGGGAATTAATACCCTGTTTTTAATTCACTCACACTTCATCTTATTTTTTTCCTCTCTCTCCCATCCCTGAGCTGAAATTACAGGTATATGATGCCACATCTGGCTTCCCATATGGGTGCTAGGGGGTCTGAATCCTCATATTTGAGCAGCAAACACATTATCCATTGAGCTGTCTCTTCAGGCCCTAAAATAAAGACTTCCATATTAAACATTCCCTGTCTAAATGACTGTGTCGCTTGTCCCTGCGTTTCACACGCTCTAGCGAAGGATTCATGCACACACAGGAACAGCTCAGACACAGGTCTACAAATATTTGCAGATCTTGTCTTGAGCTAGAAAACCTATGTGTGCAATTTGGTGTATTCAGTGAGTTGTTCCAGCTCCCCCTATCACATCCCCTGCACCTCCCCCCCACACACACACACAACCCTGAGATATTGACTCACAGCCTTGAGGGACTACAGTTTTGGGAGTCATTTGCCTAAGTAGCCCAGGGTCTTCTGGGAGGGACAGGAAAGCAGAGCAACTTCTGCTCTCTGAGTTTCAAAGCTCTAAAAAAAAAAAACCAACCAACCAGGAAGGTCCTGGTCAGTGTGATGGAGGCTACTGAGTGGAAGAAAGCAACTAGTCCCCTACACACTGTAAAGAAAGGAGGCCAGGCTGAGCCATCAGGAAGAGTCAGGAAGTAGTTAAAGGGGAGTTGGTTTTGTTCAAGGAGTGCATTGTTTTCTAGCCATTTCTACTCATAAATCCAGAGACTTAGAAGCAGACAGCAGTCATTGTAAGCATCCTTTAGCAGATGACAAAATTGGGACTCAAGCTGAGAGGAACCTACCCATATACCTTTGCACTAGTACCCACACTTATAATCCCAGCTTTCAGGAGGATGGGAAGTTTGATGCTAGTCTGGGATACATACCAAGATCTGTCTCACAAAAAAATAAAATATGTAAGAAAATAAATAAACGCATACTGTTAGGTCCAAAGCAGGCCCCCAAAATAGCAGTGCTGCAGACAATGTCTTAAATGACAGCCTAGGCTCAACTCCGGCTGGATTCTGACTGGGTAAAACTGAATGATTGCTATCCAGCAAACAAGAGCCAAACTCAGCACTCCCCCAGAAACCTTATTAAACTCTGTCTGTTCCATCAGGAAACTCCATCCATCCTCCTACCCTCCCCTACGGTCAGGCGCCTCCCATGAGGGCACCATCTAGTTCTGAACAACACAGACAAATCTGAAACACAATCAAGGTCCCCACTACATGGACTCCCAGGCTGTTCTGGTTCACACACACCCCCCTCCCACAGCCACCCCATGCCACTGCCACCTGACCCCCTAAAACTGGTAAGGCTCTTTCCGCCATTTGCTGTTCTCTCTGCTCTCAAGAGACAGCCTGGAGTGTGAATCCCCAATGAACCTCTTTCTACTCATAGAGTGGCCTAGTTCGCTGGTATCACTGAGCCCTCCTACACATACATACAAGCATACATACATACAAACAAACATACATACATACATACGCACGCATGCATGTATGTATATACATGGCCATACGGGAGTAGCCCAATGACTTACACAAAGCTCCAGATTTGATCTCCAGAGTTAAAAAGACAAAACTAGACTCCTGCAGGGTTGTACATGAAGTCACAAGTAGGATCCAGATGGGCTAGTTAATTCTCCCGGTGTTCACACTTATTTCTGAAGCAGCCAGGAAATGCATGCCTGTCTAGGGCACGTCCATCGGCGTATCTTTTCCTGCACCTTCTCATAATCAAAACCACGGCAATTTAAGAAACTGTCATTGCTGCAGCTATGCAGCACAGTGAGGGCTGTCGATCCCTACAGTGACACTTGACCACGGCTACTATGATTATCCCCCGTCTAGATGAAGAAACTGAGTGATACGTGTCGCGCACAGTCACGCGGTTTACAAATGGTGGAGCTGGGATTTGAACCCAGACAGTTCAGCAATATATGCCAATGGCATTGTTACAAAGCAAAGGGCCTGCCATGCAAGCTACAGGATGCTGGAGACAGTGGCGCTGCCTATAGGGAGACAGACTTAGTCCTTTGATATGGACCAGACAGTCTATGCTTCCACCAGCCATTGTGTCTCTGTTCGTGGTCCCCTGATAACAGCAGTACTGTCTTGGTTTGGCCTCTTGCTTTGAGACAGAATATTTCAACTCTGTGGACAGGACTACAGACCCTCCTGGGTCCCAAAGCAGTCAGCACCTCCAGCCCCAGGAAGACATGCTATCCTGCCCACCAGTGTGGGGTGACTTGAAACTGACAAAAAAAAAGCAACCAAGCATGGTATCCTGCCCACACAGTGTGGGAAGACTTGAAACTAATAAAAAAAAGCGACTTGCCCGACCCCAGCCTGATGTCCCCACTATCAATCCAGTGCAGTTACTAAGAGTGGAAGGCAGGCAGTGAGAGGAAACTCTTCTTGGGCCTTGGCCCGAGGATCTCTTCTTCAGCGTGGCAAAGGGATGCGTTGAAAGAGGGGAAGGGGCGGGCGTGGAACAGAAGTGGCGGCCTCTGTGTTTCACAGGGAGACTCTGTCAGGAAAGATGGAGGCTGAGGAGGATGGGACAGAAATAACCCCTGCTATCCCAGGCAAGAGAGCTGGGGCTGGTCCTCACCTGGCTCCTCTCCCCTGTTTGAAGGGGGCCTAAAGGAGCGCCCTGCAGCCTCCTCATCCTTCAGCTGCCTGCACCGAATACCACAGGCCTCTCGTGTTTGTGTTTTTCCTCTCTTCTCTACAACCTGAATGTCAAGCGCTTCTTTTCCAGAAGCACCAAGCTGAGCGAGATGAAGAGGACCAAAGGACACATTTTTTATCCTGCCAAAGATCACCTGGTGGGACCCGAAGTAAACAGACCCCAGGGGAGCCCGCCCCACCTCTTATCCTTGGTTCCCAGGTTTCCTGCTTCCCCACACAACCCCATCTGAGTTCCTAAGGCTCGGGAGTGAGAAGCAAGTTATCATGAAAGTGTGTGTGTGTGTGGTGTGTGTGTGTGTGTGTGCTTGCGTGTGCGCGCGTGAGTGCGCGAGTGCGCACTTGCATGGCTGGCTGGCTAGGGCAAGGCCCTGCATGGAAGGATAGCCCGGCAGGCATTCCAAGGCTATACCACCTCTATCTGAAAATCACCCCGCCCTGCGTCTCTGGGCGTTGCCAGGGGTCCACAGCAGGCTGTTAAACTCACCTGACAGATGCTCCACTGGGACTTATTAACTTTTAATGTCAAACAGCCAAGGCTGCTTAAATATTTAAGAGTCCAATTCATCATTTGAAAGGCCAGTTAGAGCTGCAGGGAGGTGCCAGGCTTCTGGGGTCTCCGCAGCTGGGATTTCAACAACCGCTGGGCCTTGCGGAAGCCCAATAACCATGTAACTAGTCACACTGCCACTTCATTTCTTGAACACCTACTATGTGTCAGGCCCACCATGTGATGAGATTTACATGCATGATGTCACTTCAGCTCTGAATGGTTCCGAGAAGTTGACATATTATATGTATACACGTGTATCCATGTATGCAAAGGAGGCTCAATTTTATAATATATATCTATAAGAGAAGTTCAGAGAGGCAGATAGGTATACTCAAGATCACACAGCTAGTAGCTTGTAGAGACAAAATCTAACCCCAAGTATGTTAAACTAAAAAACACAGTTTTTAAAGATGTTTTAAATTTAAATGATTGTGCACGCACACACACATACACACACATACACACATATACATACACACACCACAGATGCCTTACAGAAATCAGAAGAGGGTGCCAGACTGTTGTTATGATGAAAAAAAATCCCAATCATTCAATTTTACCAATAAAGACTCAGGGCCAGATCCTGGAGTGAAAACTTGCTAGCTCAGAGAGGCAGAGAAAGCACCCAGCTGATCTTACTATTCAGAAGGAAAAGCCCAAAAGCCAAAAGCCAAAAGCCAAAAGCCAAAAGCAAAAAAAAAAAAAAAAAAAAAAAGTCACCTTCTTCTCCACGCTGTCTTAAATAAATACCCTTCAACTCAAAGTCTCTCCTTTCTGTTAATCCCTGTCAGCTGGTTACTTGCTCTGCCTCTTGACCTAGGGTTAATTTTATTTAACCCTGTGTACAGAAAGCTCTTGGATTAAAAGTGTGTGCTAGCCGGGCAGTGGTGGCGCACGCCTTTAATCCCAGCACTCGGGAGGCAGAGGCAGGTGGATCACTGTGAGTTGGAGGCCAGCCTGGTCTACGAAGTGAGTCCAGGACAGCCAAGGCTACACAGAGATACCCTGCCTCCAAAAACAAAAAAATAAAATAAAAGTGTGTGCTAGAGCTGAGCCACTCCACAACTAGAAACAGTTTTTTTACAGTTCACAATCTTGGGGTTCACATGGGAACAAATGTCCTGCAACACCAGACCCCTGGAAATGGACATCACTACAGACCACACCTCTAGAGACAAAAAATAAAAAACCTGCTGCTGTCCTGAGGGACCATCTCATTGGTTTGCTTCACCCATCCATAAAACTGAGATTCTGTGACATCAGTCAATGGTCTTCCAACCTATGAAACTAGGTCAAGCACAGATCCAACCACCTGGACATGGCTCAGGGGTTAAGTGATTCGCCTTGCCTGCGTGAGGCCCTGGGATCACGGTCCAGTACCATGAGAGTAAGAGAAGGGGAGAGGTGAAAAAGACAGGGAGAAATGCAAAGAAAGAAGGGAGAGACAGAGGGGAAAGAAGAAAAAAAAAAGTAAAAAGACTATAAGCAAGCCTGAGCTACAGAGTGAGTTCAAGGCCAACAGTGGTAACTCTGTGAGACACCTCCTCACTCAAAATAAAACTAAAACACATGCGTCCAGGAGTTCATAGGTTTGATCCCCAAGACCATAATTAATAAGAACCTGGTGCAATTCTTTGATAACAAGGTATAATGGGAACAATTGAGATGTAATATGAATAAATTAATAAAATATATTTTTTTAAAGATGTAATGGCAAATCCCTTCCAATCACCTCTGTGAGAGTCTGAGGACAGTCTGATGATGAGGCTCAGTTGCAGGTGGAGCATCACCAGGCCATCCCTATCCCACCACCAGCCAATGACTCCACACAACTCAAAGGCAGTGTCAAGTCCTGAGGAGGTCAGAATCTGTGGTCAGCCTCAGCTGGCTAGACACTAGAAAGAACCGCATGGAAGCTTTTTCTAGCACTCACTTTTAATGGTTATACTGCTCTGGCAAATCCAAATGAACGCACGCTCCAGCCCACACGCCAAGCCTCCCTCACAGTTATATTCCAAGCATCACAGTAGCTCAGGCCACATCCTGAGCCTCACTCGCATGCCTCCCCCCAAACCTGTTGTGGCTGTTCAAGAGGACAGGTGACAGCAGGCGGCAGGGTGTGCAATAGTGCACGTGGCCCTGGCAGGGCCTTGTATACCAGGAGAACATAGCATTGCTGGGTGTCACAACCCATCACACATGCTCACTGTGCCCCACTCAGATGCTTCACTCTGTCATGTGTAAACGAAACTGGGGACAAAGGGCTGTGGTGCGTAGGCTGCCAAAGTGTCTGCTGACCTCTGAGCTTAGTCAGTACCTGTAGCTCCTCTCAGCTCGTCTCCTCTCACCCCTACCCTAAACTTCTCCAGCCCATGATCCTCTCTCCCCCCCCCCTCCAAATTTTCATTCCTATATAACCCTGATGTTTGGCCATGTGCCCTTCTGGTCCACTTATTCCCCTCTCTTGCCCTTCTCCCTGTCCTCCTCTCTAGATGACCCCCCTCCTCGTGGCCCAGTTCACTCTGTGAGCCATGTGCAGTTCATGACTTTCCTTCCCTGCTCTGGATTCTTCCAGATGCCTCTGGCTGTACTCTCCCTCATGTCTACAATAAGAACTTTCCCCTAAACCACACCTTGGAGCGGTCATGTCCTCATTTGATTATACACACTCCACGAAGATGCTCCCCACTGTTAGAACTACTTTTTAACTCTGTTTTATTTTGATTTCTTACATCTCTACCTCCCTTCCACCAACCCTCCAACACTAGGTAGGAAAGAAAGAAGTTAGTGAAGAGAGGGCGTGGTGTATGTCTCTTTACTACTTCCGGCTGGGTAGGGCCATTGGGTTCTTTGGGCAATACCAATCTCAGTCATCAGGATATGCAGCAGTCTAGCTAACCAACAAAACAGAAAATGCAGCAGCTCCTCTGACTGTCTCCTTGAAGTGTCTCTCTCTCTCTTTCTCTCTCTCTCTCTCTCTCTCTCTCTCTCTCTCTCTCTCTCTCTCTAACCATCTCCTCAAAGCACCCCTTGAAGCATCCTTCAAAACATTCTCTCAAAGCCTTCTTTTCCTCTCTCTGGGCTCTGATATTTATACCCTCTCCAAGTCCTCAGAATTCAACTAACTGTAGCTGGCAAAGACCATGCTCCTCTCGAAGTCGCACAAGGCTGTTACCAGTTATCAAAGACCACGCCCATACATGAAGCAATTATAGTTAGCATCTGTGGACAAACTAAGGCTGTCCCAGATCCCACACTTAGGATTAAAACAAAAACATATTTACGTAACATAACTGAGAAACCAAATCTTCCACCACACCCCAGCAACTCGAAGGCCCCGTCACAATCTCCATCACATGGTCACTGGCTAAGCCCTTCATATTTGAGAGCAAAACCTTCAAAACACTTTGTTCTGAGTGACATATTTTTTTTTATATTTTTCTTAATCCTACTTTGTTTGGTTTGTGCTGGACATTGAGCCCAGAAGCTTGCAGGTGCTAGGCAAACACTCCAAGGCAGAGCCCCATTCAGCTTTCTTTTCGTTTTCAAATTTTGAAAGGTGACCCCTGTAGGTTGCCCAGGCTGAACTCACACTGTAGCCCACACGGCCTGGAATCTGTGGCCTCCCTGCCTCAGCTCCTGGAACAGTTCCTGGAATTAGAAGCCTGCTCAGCAGGAACACATTCTTTCCCATTTTTCCCCCCTCATCCTTAAAGGGCTGTGTGCTTGTTTTTGAAGGCAGAGAGTGTGAAAAGCAGCTTGTGTTTGTAGATAGTCACTACTCAAAACTGGTGCGCTTTTCCACAGTACACAGTGTGTATCGTGTTTTTGACACAGTAGACATTATTTTATGTTTAACCTTTTTTTTTAAAGGAAACATTCATCTATTTAAGAAGTTCCCTTGGGAAGATGACACCCAAGCAGGCACCACTACGGTAAACAAATATATGATGAAGAGGTGGGAAAGATAGGAAAACGGAGAGGTGTGTGAGCTATGGAGAGGGGCGGAGCAGGAGATGTGATGGCAGTGACAGTGAGGGCTAGTGGACATGCTGACATTGCTCGGTTGGGTACAGCACCCTGGAGCTTATGCAGATGCAGAGTAAACTCCCAAACCTGCTGTCAGGCCGTGGGATCCCCCTGGCTCTGGGCAATGAAGAAAGGTTTACCTTCTGAATTGGACCTCCTAGAAGGATCACCACGGTCCTCAAAGCCACTGGAGGCCATGCTAGCGTCTGTGGTCCACGATGATGCCCCAGGACAAAAGGAAGCCTAAGATTCACATGACCTTGGCTGATGACTTGGCGACATTTTCAGGCTTTACTGCTTGGGCAGGGGGTTATCCTAATGTAAGCATCATGTATAGTCGCCTGAGGCCATGTTGAGGCCCATGGCCCATGAGTTGCTGAGGGATGTGAGTGGGTTGGTGGCTCTGATATGGCCAGGGGCCAACATGTTAATGTCTACAGATGGCCTATGTTACCACCAAAGGCCACATGGATGTGCTTGAAGCCATGTTAATGTTCATGAGCATGGGAGAGCTGGCCTCACCCCTCCCTGGCCACCACCACAAGGCTCTCCTCAGTTGATGGCTTCTGACAGGGATACAAGCTGATACATCCTCCCTGTTTGTTGGGGTTGGGGGTGGGGGGGAGACTGGCCACTAGGAATGTGGCCATGCTCCAATTAGTGTATGGACAACAGAAAATGGACTTGCTTTTTCCTTCTGGGTGGGGAGCAGGGAGGGGGAAAGGAGGAGTAGGGTAGACATGGGAAGACTAAGATGTGAGCCCAATTGGGTTGCATAATGTGATATTCCAAAATACTCAATTTTTAAAAGTTTCCCTAAGCCCCTAACCCTAGCTGAGGAGTTATTTAGGGTTGATGGCTTCTAGTCGAGAGAATCAGTTTTCTTTAAGGGTGTGGCTCCTGGAGGGTGAACTACGCCCCAGTGGATGGCCTCACACTCAGGCGTATGTGGGAAGAATTTTTTGTGTTATTTAAAAAAAGAAAAGAAAAAAAAAAAAGGGAAGCCAGGTTTGGGAAATGAAGAGCGAATCTAGGAAGAGTTACAGGAAAGATTGGGGTTGATAATGACCAAAGTATATTGTATGCATATATGAAATTCTCAAAGGATTAATAAAATATTTTTATGTGTATGACTTGTTTTTCTGCATGCGTGTCTGTGCACCATATGCATGCCTGGTGCCCATGGAGGCTAGAAGAGGGTGTTGGATTCCCTAAAACTTAAGTTATAGATGGTTGTGAACCGCCATTTGGGTGCTGGGAACTGAACCTGGGTCCTCTGCAAGAGCAGCCAGTGTTTTTTGTTTTGGTTTGGTTTATTTTGGTTTGGTTTGGGTTTTTTGTTTTGTTTTTGTTTTTAGATTTTTCGAGACAGGGTTTCTCTTTGTAGCCTTGGCTGTCCTGGACTCGCTTTGTAGACCAGGCTGGCCTCAAACTCACAGCGATCCACCTGCCTCTGCCTCCCAAGTGAGTGCTGGGATTAAAGGCGTGCATCACCACGCCCAGCTTGCAGCCAGTGCTCTTCATTGCTGAGCCATCTCTCCATCCCTCACAAATATTATATAATTTCTAATTTACCTGCTTGTCTTCCACAGCCTCAAAGCCATTACTATTAGCTCTTTAATGAGGACCCTGGAGAGCTCATGGCCTCAGGCTGGGGGACCCGGTGATGAGTCGTGATCTTTTCAAAGGCTTTAGTGCCCCTTGCATGCACAGCCCCACAGCTCAGACCCATCTAAGCCTCCCCTGCCTCCCACAGGATCTTTTCCTAATCCATAGATATATAGCACTGGGAGTGGGGAGCAAATCAGGGCAAGCCAGAATGAAAGGTGTCCACTGTGGCACACAGGTCACTACATGCCTGGACTGGGCAACATTTTACCTGGGGTGATCAACCTGTAGCAGTCACATAGAAGCAATAGGCAGTGCCTTCACCAGCTTCTGAAAGGCCCATGGCATGGCATGAGTTGCAGGACCAGCTCTTCCAAGTCCCTGTGATTTCCCCATCCCTGCTGCAACCTTTGTCTGATCAGGGTGTGAGTACAGCTTTGCACTAATTCACAGCTGAGCCATCCACGCCCTGGTTCCTGGCCTCATCCTAGTGTCTCCTGAGGCCTCTGAGGGAAGAAGTCCAGGCAGACAGGATGAGGGATCGTGAAGCCTCGCCTCCAACTCGGGACAGAGATCCTAAGGAAAAGAGCAAATGTCAGCCTCAGTTGACATTGTAAGGGAGTCGAGGTGGGGCTAGTCAGGGGAGAGGAAGCCTCCCTTCTCCCAAATTACTCACGGATTTTCTACATTCCCAGAGAGTGTCCAGTCGCTATCCTGGAGCCACTTCATGGAGGGCCAAGCTGGAAGGCTTATGGGAAGGATGGTCCTGAGGAAAGACCCTAAGCAGCTACCCAGTGAGCCCTGGGGACCAGCCAGTGTGTACACAAGTAGAGACAACCCCACACTACTGCCCACAGCAGCCTGAGAGTCTCTCTGAGAGAAAGTCGCTCAGGTGAAGCTATATCCTATATTCAGCCACAGGAGGTAGTTTTAGATCACAACAGCATGAAACAGCACTGGGGGTTATTAAAATAAGAAACTCTGGCCGGGTGTGGTGGTGCACACCCGTGATCCCAGCACTCAGAGAGGCAGAGGCAGGAGGATCTCTGTAAGTTTAAGGCCAGCCTGGTCTACAAAGGAAGTTCCAGGACAGGACACTGTCTCAAAAAAAACAAAAACAAAAACAAGAAGGAGGAGGAAGGGGAAGAAGGGGAAGAGGAAGAGGAGATGGAGAAGGAGGAGGAGGAGGAGAAGAAGAAGGAAAAGGAGGAGGAGGAAGAGAAGGAGGAGGTGGAAGCTGGAGAAATTTAGGATGGGGGCAGGTTATGCTAGCCAAACCCTGTAACAGGGACTGAGGGATATTGGGAGAACCTGGCGGGCCAGCTCTGATTATGATAATGGACACCTCAGTTAACTATTTGTCCCAGGTTTGTGATCTAACAGGAGCCACCTTGTCCTTCGGGTCTCAGGTGGCCAAGGAAGGAGGCCTCCCTGCAGAAGTGATATCACAGACCCCAGGCCTGAGTGAGCCTGAGCATCAGATCCTCTGCTCCAAGATCATCAGATTGGAGAAGGGCCTGAGTGGAACAGAGGTGATGTCAAAGTGATGTGAACAGAGGTGATGTCGAGGTGGTATAAACAGAGGTGATGTCGAGATGGTGTGAACAGAGGTGATGTCGAGATGGTGTGAACAGAGGTGATGTCGAGGTGGTGTGAACAGAAGTGATGTCGAGGTGGTGTGAACAGAGATGATGTCGAGGTGGTGTGAACAGAGGTGATGTCGAGGTGGTGTGAACAGAGGTGATGTCGAGGTGGTGTGAACAGAGGTGATGTCGAGGTGGTGTGAACAGAGGTGATGTTGAGGTGATATGCTCAGAGCCAAGGGTGTAAGGACTGGAAGAGTGTCTGTGTAAAGCCCTGGGTACACTCGTGGGACAGAATCCCAGCTCTAGTCCTCAGACAAGGATATATCCAGTGTGGCCTGACCTCCTTGTATTTCAAAAAAGCAAGTCCAATATCTGGGTGTACAATCCCAGTTTTTAAACATTGCTCCCCACGCCCTGCTTTCTCTCCTGTTTCTTTTCTCTCGTTTCACCCAGTTTGTTTTCCCAAATCCTCCCAAGCCTGTGACATTTGCTTTCAGAGTTAGAATATTTTCTTTTTCTCTTTCCCAAAGTGAGGCTGCTAGCTGAGATTTCCTCAGGGTCCTGCCTGCCCTGCTGGAGGGGAAGAGTGGGTGCAGCCCTGCGTTTCAGAAACCAGCTACAGGAAGCAGCATTTATACAGTACCTAATGTGCAACACACACACACACACACACGCGCGCGCACGCGTGCACACACACTCACAAGAGATGAGGCCACCATCTGCTCTCACCAGATAAGCAGAAACTTAAAGTAGTCCAGCATCTGTGGCCACAAGGCAAGTTGGGGTGGAGCAGCCATTGTGTGTTTCCAGAGAAGCTGAGGGAGGTCTGTGCTGGAGCCCTATGCACACAGGCAGGGCCTGGGTTCCATCTTGGAAGGTTACCCTGAGGAAGTGTGAGGGTGGTCCTCCGTGTTAAACCACAGCCTTGCCCCTTTGAGACAGCGGTCACCTCTAAGACTTTGTGACCCTAAGAAAGCAGGCCACGCCCTCCCGCAGCTCTCTCCGTAGGACAAAGGCTTTGAGAAGCCTTGGCTAACAGCTCCTGGCTTATGGTCCAAGCCAAGACTTAGCTCCTCCATGCTCTTTGTTAAATGTGCTATGTTGAACTAAGTCACTTGGTGTAAAATTTCCCATCATCCCCTGAAAAGTTGTGAGTCATATTTTCTTTGGCCCTGCATTTCTCTGAAGGCCCCTTAAGGAGTTTCTCTGAAGGTGCTTCTCTGGCCTCCCCTGCCATTCCTGTCATGGTCAAAAAAAATAAAATAAAATAAAATAAAATCTGACTCTTTCCTTTGTGATTTGTTTGTATGTTTGTTTTTGAGACAGGGCCTCATTGTATAACCCTAACTGGCCTGGAGCTTGCTGTGTAGACCAGGCTGGTCTTGAACTCACAGAGATCCACCTGCTTCTGTCTCCTAAGTGTTGGTATTAAAGGTGTGCATCACCATGCCTAGCTTATTCTCACTCTTTCTTTTTAAATTTGTATTTTGTGCACATTAGTCTTTTGCCTACATGTGTGTCTCTCTGTGTGAGGGTGTTGGCTCCCTGGAACTGGAGTTATAGATAGGTGTGAGCTGCCGTGTGGTCGCTGGGAATTGAACCCAGGTCCTCTAGAAAAGCAACCAGTGCTCTTAACCTCTGAGCCATCTCTCCAGACC